>NC_088384.1:42245000-42870000 GCF_037993035.2 Macaca fascicularis | reverse complement strand
CAGAGTAACATCTGTTTTTCGTGGATCTCTTTGATAGCCTTATTTCTGTGGAATCTGAGAACAGATATTTCGGATCCCTTTGAAGAATATAAGGCCAAAGGAAATATCCTCCAATAACAAAGAGAAAGAAGCTTTCTGAGAAACTTCTTTGTGTTCTGTGAAGTCATCTCACAGAGTTACAGCTTTGCCCTCAAGAAGCCTATCGCTAAGACAGTTGTTGCGGAATTGGCAAAGTGACATTTGGAAGTCCATACAGGGCTATGGTGAAAAAGGAAATATCCTCAGATGAAATCTGGAAAGAAGCTTTCTGAGAAACTGCTTCGTGTTGTGTTAATTTATCTCACAGAGTTACATCTGTATTTCGTGGATCTCTTTGCTTGCCTTATTTCTGTGGATTCTGAGGACAGATATTTCGGATCCCTTTGAAGACTATAGGGCCAAAGGAAATAACCTCCGATAACAAAGAGAAAGAAGCTTTCTGAGAAACTTCTTTTTTCTGTGAAATCATCTCACAGAGTTACAGTTTCCCCTGAAGAAGCCTTTCGCTAAGACTGTTCTTGTGGAATTGGCAAAGTGATATTTGGAAGCCCATAGAGGGCTGTGGTGAAAAAGGAAATATCCTCAGATGAAATCTGGAAAGAAGCTTTCTGAAAAACTGCTTCGTGCTCTGTTAATTTATCTCACAGCGTTACATCTGTATTTCGTGGATCTCTTTGCTAGCCTTATTTCTGTGGAATCTGAGAACAGATATTTCGGATCACTTTGAAGACTATAGGGCCAAAGGAAATATCCTCCGATAAAAAGAGAAAGAAGCTTTCTGAGAAACTTCTTTGTGTTCTGTGAAATCATCTCACAGAGTTACAGCTTTCCCCTCAAGAAGCCTTTCGCTAAGACAGTTCTTGTGGAATTGGCAAAGTGATATTTGGAAGCCCAGAGAGGGCTATGGTGAAAAAGGAAATATCCTCAGATGAAATCTGGAAAGAAGCTTTCTGAGAAACTGCTTAGTGTTCTGTTAATTCATCTCACAGAGTTACATCTGTATTTCGTGGATCTCTTTGATAGCCTTATTTCTGTGGAATCTGAGAAGAGATATTTCGGATCCCTTTGAAGAATATAGGGCCAAAGGAAATATCCTCCAATAACAAAGAGAAAGAAGCTTTCTGAGAAACTTCTTTGTGTTCTGTGAAATCATCTTACAGACGTCCAGCTTTCCACTCAAGAAGCCTTTCGCTAAGACAGTTCTTGTGGAATTGGCAAAGTGATATTTGGAAGCGCATAGAGGGCTATGGTGAAAAAGGTAATATCCTCAGATGAAATCTGGAAAGAAGCTTTCTGAGAAACTGCTTACTGTTCTGTTAATTCATCTCACAGAATTACATCTGTATTTGGTGGATCTCTTTGCTACACTTATTTCTCTGGAATCTGAGAACAGATATTTCGGATCCGTTTGAAGACTATAGGGCCAAAGGAAATATCCTCCGATAACAAAGAGAAAGAAGCTTTCTGAGATACTTCTTTGTGTTCTGTGAAATCATCTCACAGAGTTACAGCTTTCCCCTCAAGAAGCCTTTCGCTAAGACACTTCTTGTGGAATTGGTAAAGTGATATTTGGAAGCTCATAGAGGGCTATGGTGAAAAAGGAAATATCCTCAGATGAAATCTGGAAAGAAGCTTTCTGAGAAACTGCTTAGTGTTCTGTTAATTCATCTCACAGAGTAACATCTGTTTTTCGTGGATCTCTTTGATAGCCTTATTTCTGTGGAATCTGAGAACAGATATTTCAGATCCCTTTGAAGAATATAAGGGCAAAGGAAATATCCTCCAATAACAAAGAGAAAGAAGCTTTCTGAGAAACTTCTTTGTGTTCTGTGAAGTCATCTCACAGAGTTACAACTTTGCCCTCAAGAAGCCTATCGCTAAGACAGTTCTTGCGGAATTGGAAAAGTGACATTTGGAAGTCCATACAGGGCTATGGTGAAAAAGGAAATATCCTCAGATGAAATCTGGAAAGAAGCTTTCTGAGAAACTGCTTGGTGTTCTATTAATTCAGCTCACAGAGTTACATCTGTATTTCGTGGATCTCTTTGCTAGACTTATTTTTGTGGAATCTGAAAACAGATATTTCGGATCCCTTTGAAGACTATAGGGCCAAAGGAAATATCCTCCGATATCAAAGAGAAAGAAGCTTTCTGAGAAACTTCTTTGTGTTCTGTGAAATCATCTCACAGAGTGAAAGCTTTCCCCTCAGGAAGCCATTCGCTGAGACTGTTCTTGTGGAATTGGCAAAGTGATATTTGGAAGCCCACTGAACGCTATGGTTAAAAAGGAAATATCCTCAGATGAAATCTGGAAAGAAACTTTCTGAGAAACTGCTTAGTGTTCTGTTAATTCATCTCACAGAGTTACATCTGTATTTCGTGGATCTCTTTGCTAGCCTTATTTCTGTGAAATCTGAGAATAGATATTTCGGATCCCTTTGAAGACTATAGGGCCAAAGGAAATATCCATCGATAACAAAGAGAAAGAAGCTTTCTGAGAAACTTCTTTGTGTTCTGTGAAATCAACTCACAGAGTTACAGCTTTCCCCTCAAGAAGCCTTTCGCAAAGACAGTTCTTGGGGAATTGGCAAAGTGATATTTTGAAGCCCTTACAGGGCTATGGTGAAAAAGGAAATATCCTCAGATGAAATATGGAAAGAAGCTTTCTGAGAAACTGCTTAGTGTTCTGTTAATTCATCTCACAGATTTACATCTGTATTTCGTGGATCTCTTTGCTAGCCTTATTTCTGTGGAATCTGAGAACAGATATTTCGGATCCCTTTGAAGACTATAGGGCCAAAGGAAATATCCTCCGATAACAAAGAGAAAGAAGCTTTCTGAAAAACTTCTTTGTGTTCTGTGAAATCATCTCACAGAGTTACAGCTTTCCGCTCAAGAAGCCTTTCGCTAAGACAGTTCTTGTGGAATTGGCAAAGTGATATTTAGAAGCCCATAGAGGGCTATGGTGAAAAAGGAAATATCCTCAGATGAAATCTGGAAAGAAGCTTTCTGAGAAACTGCTTAGTGTTCTCTTAATTCATCTCACAGTGTTACATCTGTATTTCGTGGATCTCTTTGCTAGCCTTATTTCTGTGGAATTTGAGAACAGATATTTCGGATCACTTTGAAGACTATTGGGGCAAAGGAAATATCCTCCAATAACAAAGAGAAAGAAGTTTTCTGAGAATCTTCTTCGTGTTCTGTGAAATCATCTCGCAGAGTTACATCTTTCCCCTCAAGAAGCCTTTCGCTAAGACAGTTCTTGTGGAATTGGCAAAGTTATATTTGAAGCCCATAGAGGGCTATGGTGAAAAAGGTAATATCCTCAGATGAAATCTGGAAAGAAGCTTTCTGAGAAACTGTTTAGTGTTCTTCTAATTCATCTCACAGAGTTACATCTGTATTTCGTGGATCTCTTCGTTAGCCTTATTTCTGTGGAATCTGAGAAGAGATATTTCGGATCCCTTTGAAGACTATAGGGCCAAAGGAAATATCCACCGATAACAAAGAGAAAGAAGCTTTCTGAGAAACTTCTTTGTGTTCTGTGAAATCATCTCACAGAGTTACAGCTTTCCCCTCAAGAAACCTTTTGCTAAGACAGTTCTTGTGGAATTGGCAAAGTGATATTTCGAAACCCAAAGAGGGCTATGGTGAAAAAGAAAATATCCTCAGATGAAATCTGGAAAGAAGCTTTCTGAGAAACTGCTTGGTGTTCTAGTAATTCAGCTCACAGAGTTACATCTGTATTTCGTGGATCTCTTTGCTAGACTTATTTTTGTGGAATCTGAAAACAGATAATTCGGATCACTTTGAAGACTATAGGGCCAAAGGAAATATCCTCCGATATCAAAGAGAAAGAAGCTTTCTGAGAAACTTCTTTGTGTTCTGTGAAATCACCTCACAGAGTGAAAGCTTTCTCCTCAGGAAGCCATTCGCTGAGACAGTTCTTGTGGAATTGGCAAAGTGATATTTGGAAGCCCACTGAACGCTATGGTTAAAAAGGAAATATCCTCAGATGAAATCTGGAAAGAAGCTTTCTGAGAAACTGCTTAGTGTTCTGTTAATTCATCTCACAGAGTTACATGTGTATTTCGTGGATCTCTTTGCTAGCCTTATTTCTGTGAAATCTGAGAATAGATATTTCGGATCCCTTTGAAGACTATAGGGCCAAAGGAAATATCCATCAATAACAAAGAGAAAGAAGCTTTCTGAGAAACTTCTTTGTGTTCTGTGAAATCATCTCACAGAGTTACAACTTTCCCTTCAAGAAGCCTTTCGCTAAGACAGTTCTTGTGGAATTGGCAAAGTGATATTTGGAAGCCCATAGAGGGCAATGGTGAAAAAGGAAATACCCTCAGATGAAATCTGGAAAGAAGCTTTCTGAGAAACTGCTTAGTGTTCTGTTAATTCATCTCACAGTGTTACATCTGTATTTCGTGGATCTCTTTGCTAGCCTTATTTCTGTGGAATTTGAGATCAGATATTTCGGATCCCTTTGAAGACTATTGGGCCAAAGGAAATATCCTCCAATAACAAAGAGAAAGAAGCTTTCTGAGAAACTTCTTTGTGTTCTGTGAAATCATCTCGCAGAGTTACAGCTTTCCCCTCAAGAAGCCTTTCGCTAAGACAGTTCTTGTGCAATTGGCAAAGTGATATTTGGAAGCCCATAGAGTGCTATGGTGAAAAAGGTAATATCCTCAGATGAAATCTGGAAAGAAGCTTTCTGAGAAACTGTTTAGTGTTCTGCTAATTCATCTCACAGAGTTACATCTGTATTTCGTGGATCTCTTCGCTAGCCTTATTTCTGTGGAATCTGAGAAGAGATATTTCGGATCCCTTTGAAGACTATAGGGCCAAAGGAAATATCCATCGATTACAAAGAGAAAGAAGCTTTCTGAGAAACTTCTTTGTGTTCTGTGAATTCATCTCACAGAGTGACAGCTTTCCCCTCAAGAAGTCATTCGATAAGACAGTTCTTGTGGCATTGGGAAACTGATATTTGGAAGCCCATAGAGGGCTATGGTGAAAAAGGAAATATCCTCAGATGAAATCTGGAAAGAAGCTTTCTGAGACACTGCTTGGTGTTCTGTTAATTCATCTCACAGAGTTACATCTGTATTTCGTGGATCTCTTTGCTAGACTTATTTCTGTGGATTCTGAGAACAGATATTTCGGATCCCTTTGAAGATTATAGGGCCAAAGGAAATATCCTCCGATAACAAAGCGAAAGAAGCTTTCTGAGAAACTTCTTTTTGTGCTGTGAAATCATCTCACAGAGGTACAGCTTTCCCCTCAAGAAGCCTGTCGCTAAGACAGTTCTTGTGGAATTGGCAAAGTGATATTTGGAAGCCCATAGAGGGCTATGGTGAAAAAGGAAATATCCTCAGATGAAATCTGGAAAGAAGCTTTCTGAGGAACTGCTTAGTGTTCTGTTAATTCGTCTCACAGAGTTACATCTGTATTTCGTGGATCTCTTTGCTAGCCTTATTTCTGTGGAATCTGAGAACAGATATTTCGGATCCCTTTGAAGACTATAGGGTCAAAGGAAATATCCTCTGATAACTAACAGAAAGAAGCTTTCTGAGAAACTTCCTTGTGTTCTGTGAAATCATCTGAGAGTTACAGCTTTCCCCTCAAGAAGCCTTTCGCTAAGACAGTTCTTGTGGAATTGGCAAAGTGATATTTGGAAGCCCATAGAGGGTTATGGTGAAAAAGGAAATATCCTCAGATGAAATCTGGAAAGAAGCTTTCTGAGAAACTGCTTAGTGTTCTGTTAATTCATCTCACAGAGTTACATCTGTATTTCGTGGATCTCTTTGCTAGCCTTATTTCTGTGGAATCTGAGAACAGATATTTCGTTTCCCTTTGAAGACTATAGGGCCAAAGGAAATATCCATCGATAACAAAGAGAAAGAATCTTTCTGAGAAACTTCTTTGTGTTATGTGAAATCAACTCACAGAGTTACAGCTTTCCCCTCCAGAAGCCTTTCGCAAAGACAGTTCTTGGGGAATTGGCAAAGTGATATTAGGAAGCCCATAGAGGACTATGGTGAAAAAGGAAATATCCTCAGATGAAATATGGAAAGAAGCTTTCTGAGAAACTGCTTAGTGTTCTGTTAATTCATCTCACAGAGTTACATCTGTATTTCGTGGATCTCTTTGCTAGCCTTATTTCTGTGGAATCTGAGAACAGATATTTCGGATCCCTTTGAAGACTATAGGGCCAAAGGAAATATCCTCCGATAACAGGGAGAAAGAAGCTTTCTGAAAAACTTCTTTGTGTTCTGTGAAATCATCTCACAGAGTTACAGCTTTCCGCTCAAGAAGCCTTTCGCTAAGACAGTTCTTGTGGAATTGGCAAAGTGATATTTAGAAGCCCATAGAGGGCTATGGTGAAAAAGGAAATATCCTCAGATGAAATCTGGAAAGAAGCTTTCTGAGAAACTGCTTAGTGTTCTCTTAATTCATCTCACAGTGTTACATCTGTATTTCGTGGATCTCTTTGCTAGCCTTATTTCTGTGGAATTTGAGAACAGATATTTCGGATCACTTTGAAGACTATTGGGGCAAAGGAAATATCCTCCAATAACAAAGAGAAAGAAGCTTTCTGAGAAACTTCTTTGTGTTCTGTGAATTCATCTCACAGAGTGACAGCTTTCCCCTCAAGAAGTCATTCGATAAGATAGTTCTTGTGGCATTGGGAAACTGATATTTGGAAGCCCATAGAGGGCTATGGTGAAAAAGGAAATATCCTCAGATGAAATCTGGAAAGAAGCTTTCTGAGAAACTGCTTGGTGTTCTGTTAATTCATCTCACAGAGTTACATCTGTATTTCGTGGATCTCTTTGCTAGCCTTATTTCTGTGGATTCTGAGAACAGATATTTCGGATCCCTTTGAAGATTATAGGGCCAAAGGAAATATCCTCCGATAACAAAGCGAAAGAAGCTTTCTGAGAAACTTCCTTTTGTGCTGTGAAATCATCTCACAGAGGTACAGCTTTCCCCTCAAGAAGCCTTTCGCTAAGACAGTTCTTGTGGAATTGGCAAAGTGATATTTGGAAGCCCGTAGAGGGCTATGGTGAAAAAGGAAATATCCTCAGATGAAATCTGGAAAGAAGCTTTCTGAGGAACTGCTTAGTGTTCTGTTAATTCATCTCACAGAGTTACATCTGTATTTCGTGTATCTCTTTGCTAGCCTTATTTCTGTGGAATCTGAGAACAGATATTTCGAATCCCTTTGAAGACTATAGGGTCAAAGGAAATATCCTCTGATAACTAACAGAAAGAAGCTTTCTGAGAAACTTCTTTTTGTGCTGTGAAATCATCTCACAGAGGTACAGCTTTCCCCTCAAGAAGCCTTTCGCTAAGACAGTTCTTGTGGAATTGGCAAAGTGATATTTGGAAGCCCATAGAGGGCTATGGTGAAAAAGGAAATATCCTCAGATGAAATCTGGAAAGAAGCTTTCTGAGGAACTGCTTAGTGTTCTCTTAATTCGTCTCACAGAGTTACATCTGTATTTCGTGGATCTCTTTGCTAGCCTTATTTCTGTGGAATCTGAGAACAGATATTTCGGATCCCTTTGAAGACTATAGGGTCAAAGGAAATATCCTCTGATAACTAACAGAAAGAAGCTTTCTGAGAAACTTCCTTGTGTTCTGTGAAATCATCTCAGAGTTACAGCTTTCCCCTCAAGAAGCCTTTCGCTAAGACAGTTCTTGTGGAATTGGCAAAGTGATATTTGGAAGCCCATAGAGGGTTATG
Source organism: Macaca fascicularis (assembly GCF_037993035.2). NCBI lineage: Eukaryota > Metazoa > Chordata > Mammalia > Primates > Cercopithecidae > Macaca > Macaca fascicularis. The sequence continues at coordinate 42,862,200 of NC_088384.1, read as the reverse complement.
GTGAAAAAGGAAATATCCTCAGATGAAATCTGGAAAGAAGCTTTCTGAGAAACTGCTTAGTGTTCTGTTAATTCATCTCACAGAGTTACATCTGTATTTCGTGGATCTCTTTGCTAGCCTTATTTCTGTGGAATCTGAGAACAGATATTTCGGATCCCTTTGAAGACTATAGGGCCAAAGGAAATATCCATCGATAACAAAGAGAAAGAAGCTTTCTGAGAAACTTCTTTGTGTTATGTGAAATCAACTCACAGAGTTACAGCTTTCCCCTCAAGAAGCCTTTCGCAAAGACAGTTCTTGGGGAATTGGCAAAGTGATATTAGGAAGCCCATAGAGGACTATGGTGAAAAAGGAAATATCCTCAGATGAAATATGGAAAGAAGCTTTCTGAGAAACTGCTTAGTGTTCTGTTAATTCATCTCACAGAGTTACATCTGTATTTCGTGGATCTCTTTGCTAGCCTTATTTCTGTGGAATCTGAGAACAGATATTTCGGATCCCTTTGAAGACTATAGGGCCAAAGGAAATATCCTCCGATAACAAAGAGAAAGAAGCTTTCTGAGAAACTTCTTTGTGTTCTGTGAAATCATCTCACAGAGTTACAGCTTTCCGCTCAAGAAGCCTTTCGCTAAGACAGTTCTTGTGGAATTGGCAAAGTGATATTTAGAAGCCCATAGAGGGCTATGGTGAAAAAGGAAATATCCTCAGATGAAATCTGGAAAGAAGCTTTCTGAGAAACTGCTTAGTGTTCTGTTAATTCATCTCACAGTGTTACATCTGTATTTCGTGGATCTCTTTGCTAGCCTTATTTCTGTGGAATTTGAGAACAGATATTTCGGATCACTTTGAAGACTATTGGGGCAAAGGAAATATCCTCCAATAACAAAGAGAAAGAAGCTTTCTGAGAAACTTCTTTGTGTTCTGTGAATTCATCTCACAGAGTGACAGCTTTCCCCTCAAGAAGTCATTCGATAAGATAGTTCTTGTGGCATTGGGAAACTGATATTTGGAAGCCCATAGAGGGCTATGGTGAAAAAGGAAATATCCTCAGATGAAATCTGGAAAGAAGCTTTCTGAGAAACTGCTTGGTGTTCTGTTAATTCATCTCACAGAGTTACATCTGTATTTCGTGGATCTCTTTGCTAGCCTTATTTCTGTGGATTCTGAGAACAGATATTTCGGATCCCTTTGAAGATTATAGGGCCAAAGGAAATATCCTCCGATAACAAAGCGAAAGAAGCTTTCTGAGAAACTTCCTTTTGTGCTGTGAAATCATCTCACAGAGGTACAGCTTTCCCCTCAAGAAGCCTTTCGCTAAGACAGTTCTTGTGGAATTGGCAAAGTGATATTTGGAAGCCCGTAGAGGGCTATGGTGAAAAAGGAAATATCCTCAGATGAAATCTGGAAAGAAGCTTTCTGAGGAACTGCTTAGTGTTCTGTTAATTCATCTCACAGAGTTACATCTGTATTTCGTGTATCTCTTTGCTAGCCTTATTTCTGTGGAATCTGAGAACAGATATTTCGAATCCCTTTGAAGACTATAGGGTCAAAGGAAATATCCTCTGATAACTAACAGAAAGAAGCTTTCTGAGAAACTTCCTTGTTTTCTGTGAAATCATCTCAGAGTTACAGCTTTCCCCTCAAGAAGCCTATCGCTAAGACAGTTCTTGTGGAATTGGCAAAGTGATATTTGGAAGCCCATAGAGGGTTATGGTGAAAAAGGAAATATCCTCAGATGAAATCTGGAAAGAAGCTTTCTGAGAAACTGCTTAGTGTTCTGTTAATTCATCTCACAGAGTTACATCTGTATTTCGTGGATCTCTTTGCTAGCCTTATTTCTGTGGAATCTGAGGACAGATATTTCGGATCCCTTTGAAGACTATAGGGCCAAAGGAAATATCCATCGATAACAAAGAGAAAGAAGCTTTCTGAGAAACTTCTTTGTGTTATGTGAAATCAACTCACAGAGTTACAGCTTTCCCCTCAAGAAGCCTTTCGCAAAGACAGTTCTTGGGGAATTGGCAAAGTGATATTTGGAAGCCCGTAGAAGACTATGGTGAAAAAGGAAATATCCTCAGATGAAATATGGAAAGAAGCTTTCTGAGAAACTGCTTAGTGTTCAGTTAATTCATCTCACAGAGTTACATCTGTATTTCGTGGATCTCTTTGCTAGCATTATTTCTGTGGAATCTGAGAACAGATATTTCGGATCCCTTTGAAGACTATAGGGCCAAAGGAAATATCCTCCGATAACAAAGAGAAAGAAGCTTTCTGAGAAACTTCTTTGTGTGCTGTGAAATCATCTCACAGAGTTACAGCTTTCCGCTCAAGAAGCCTTTCGCTAAGACAGTTCTTGTGGAATTGGCAAAGTGATATTTGGAAGCCCATAGAGGGCTATGGTGAAAAAGGAAATACCCTCAGATGAAATCTGGAAAGAAGCTTTCTGAGAAACTGCTTAGTGTTCTCTTAATTCATCTCACAGAGTTACATCTGTATTTCGTGGATCTCTTTGCTAGCCTTATTTCTGTGGAATCTGAGAACAGATATTTCGGATCCCTTTGAAGACTATAGCGCCAAAGGAAATATCCACCGATAACAAAGAGAAAGAAGATTTCTGAGAAACTTCTTTGTGTTCTGTGAAATCATCTCACAGAGTTACAGCTTTCCCCTCAAGAAGCCTTTCGCTAAGACACTTCTTGTGGAATTGGTAAAGTGATATTTGGAAGCCCACAGAGGGCTATGGTGAAAAAGGAAATATCCTCAGATGACATCTGGAAAGAAGCTTTCTGAGAAACTGCTTGGTGTTCTGTTAATTCATCTCACAGAGTTACATCTGTATTTCGTGGATCTCTTTGCTAGCCTTTTTTCTGTGGAATCTGAGAACATATATTTCGGATCCCTTTGAAGACTACAGGGCCAAAGGAAATAACTTCTGATAACAAAGAGAAAGAAGCTTTCTGAGAAACTTCTTTGTGTTCTGTGAAATCATCTCACAGAGTTACAGCTTTCCCCTCAAGAAGCCTTTCGCTAAGAAAGTTCTTGTGGAATTGGCAAAGTGATATTTGGAAGCCCATAGAGGGCTACAGTGAAAAAGGAAATATCCTCAGATGAAATCTGGAAAGAAGTTTTCTGAGAAACTGCTTGGTGTTCTGTTATTTCAACTCAAAGAGTTACATCTGTATTTCGTGGATCTCTTTGCTAGCCTTATTTCTGTGGAATCTGAGAACAGATATTTGGGATCCCTTTGAAGACCAAAGGCCCGAGGAAATATCCTCCGATAACAAAGAGAATGAAGCTTTCTGAGAAAGTTATTTGTGTTCTGTGAAATCATCTCACAGAGTTACAGCTTTCCTCTCAAGAAGCCTTTCGCTAAGACACTTCTTGTGGAATTGGCAAAGTGATATTTGGAAGCCCATAGTGGGCTATGGTGAAAAAGGAAATATCCTCAGAAGAAATCTGGAAAGAAGCTTTCTGAGAAACTGCTTAGTGTTCTGTTAATTCATCTCTCAGAGTTACATCTGTATTTCGTGGATCTCTAAGCTAGCCTTATTTCTGTGGAATCTGAGAACAGATATTTCGGATCCCTTTGAAGACTATAGGGCCAAAGGAAATATCCTCCAATTACAAAGAGATAAAAGCTTTCTGAGAAATTACTTTGTGTTCTTTGAAATCATCTCACAGAGTTACAGCTTTCCCCTCAAGAAGCCTATCGCTAAGACAGTCTTGTGGAATTGGCAAAGTGATATTTGGAAGCCCAAGGAGGGCTATGGTGAAAAAGGAAATATCCTCAGATGAAATCTGGAAAGAAGCTTTCTGAGAAACTCCTTGGTGTTCTGTTAATTCATCTCACAGAGTTACATCTGTATTTCGTGGATCTCTTTGCTAGCCTTATTTCTGTGGAAACTGAGAACAGATATTTCGGATCCCGTTGAAGACCATAGGGCCAAAGGAAATATCCTCCGATAACAAAGAGAAAGAAGCTTTCTGAGAAACTTCTTTGTGTTCTGTGAAATCATCTCACAGAGTTACAGCTTTCCCCTCAAGAAGCCTATCGCTAAGACAGTCTTGTGGAATTGGCAAAGTGATATTTGGAAGCCCAAGGAGGGCTATGGTGAAAAAGGAAACATCCTCAGATGAAATCTGGAAAGAAGCTTTCTGAGAAACTCCTTGGTGTTCTGTTAATTCATCTCACAGAGTTACATCTGTATTTCGTGGATCTCTTTGCTAGCCTTATTTCTGTGGAAACTGAGAACAGATATTTCGGATCCCGATGAAGACCATAGGGCCAAAGGAAATATCCTCCAATAACAAAGAGAAAGAAGCTTTCTGAGAAACTTCTTTGTGTTCTGTGAAATCATCTCACAGAGTTACAGCTTTCCCCTCAAGAAGCCTTTCGCTAAGACAGTTCTTGTGGAATTTGCCAAGTGATATTTGGAAGCCCGTAGAGGGCTATGGTGAAAAAGGAAATATCCTCAGATGAAATCTGGAAAGAAGCTTTCTGAGAAACTGCTTGGTGTTCTGTTAATTCATCTCTCAGAGTTACATCTGTATTTCGTGGATCTCTTTGCCAGCCTTATTTTTGTGGAATCTGAGTACAGATATTTCGGATCCCTTTGAAGACTATAGGGCAAAAGGAAATATCCACCGATAACAAAGAGAAAGAAGCTTTCTGAGAAACTACTTTGTGTTCTGTGAAATCGTCTCACACAGTTACAACTTTCCCAAAAGAAGCCGTTGGCTAAGACAGTTCTTGTGGAATTGGCAAAGTGATATTTGGAAGCCCATAGAGGGCTATTGTGAAAAAGGAAATATCCTCAGATGAAATCTGGAAAGAAGCTTTCTGAGAAACTGCTCAGTGTTCTGTTAATTCATCTCACAGAGTTACATCTGTATTTCGTGGATCTCTTTGCTAGCCTTATTTCTGAGGAATCTGAGAACAGATATTTCGGATCCCTTTGAGGACTATAGGGCCAAAGGAAATATCCTCCGATAACAAAGAAAAAGAAGCTTTCTGAGAAACTTCTTTGTGTTATGTGAAATCATCTCACAGAGTTACAGCTTTCCCCTCAAGAAGCCTTTCGCTAAGACACTTCTTGTGGAATTGGCAAAGTGATATTTGGAAGCCCATAGAGGGCTATGGTGAAAAAGGAAATATCCTCAGATGAAATCTGGAAAGAAGCTTTCTGAGAAACTGCTTCGTGTTCTGTTAATTCATCTCACAGAGTTACATCTGTATTTCGTGTATCTCTTCGCTAGCCTTATTTCTGTGGAATCTGAGAACAGATTTTTCGGATCCCTTTGAAGGCTATAGGGCCAAAGGAAATATCCTCCGATAACAAAGAGAAAGAAGCTTTCTGAGAAACTTCCTTGTGTTCTGTGAAATCATCTCCCAGAGTTACAGCTTTCCTCTCAAGAAGCCTTTCGCTAAGACAGTTCTTGTGGAATTGGCAAAGTGATATTTGAAAGCCCATAAAGGGCTATGGAGAAAAAGGAAATATCCTCAGATGAAATCTGGAAAGAAGCTTTCTGAGAAACTGCTTGGTGTTCTGTTAATTCATCTCACAGAGTTACATCTGTATTTCGTGGATCTCTTTGCTAGCCTTATTTCTGTGGAATCTGAGAACAGATATTTCGGATCCCTTTGAAGACTATAGGGCCAAAGGAAATATCCTCCGATAACAAAGAGAAGGAAGCTTTCTGAGAAACTTCTTTGTTTTCTGTGAAATCATCTCACAGAGTTACAGCTTTCCCCTCAAGAAGCCTTTCGCTAAGACACTTCTTGTGGAATTGGCAAAGTGATATTTGGAAACCCATAGAGGGCTAAGGTGAAAAAGGAAATATCCTCAGATGAAATCTGCAAAGAAGCTTTCTTAGAAACTGCTCAGTGTTCTGTTAATTCATCTCACAGAGTTACATCTGTATTTCGTGGATCTCTTTGCTAGCCTTATTTCTGAGGAATCTGAGAACAGATATTTCGGATCCCTTTGAAGACTACAGGGCCAAAGGAAATATCCTCCGATAACAAAGTAAAGAAGCTTTCTGACAAACTTCTTTGTGTTCTGTGAAATCAGCTCACAGAGTTACAGCTTTCCCTCAAGAAGCCTTTCGATAAGACACTTCTTGTGGAATTGGCAAAGTGATATTTGGAAGCCCATAGAGGGCTACGGTGAAAAAGGAAATATCCTCAGATGAAATCTGCAAAGAAGTTTTCTGAGAAACTGCTTGGTGTTCCGATAATTCATCTCAAAGAGTTACATCTGTATTTCGTGGATCTCTTTGCTAGCCTTATTTCTGTGGAATCTGAGAACAGATATTTCGGATCCCTTTGAAGACCAAAGGCCCAAGGAATTATCCTCCGATAACAAAGAGAAAGAAGCTTTCTGAGAAACTTCTTTATGTTCTGTGAAATCATCTCAAAGAGTTACAGCTTTCCCCTCAAGAAGCCTTTCGCTAGGACACTTCTTGTGGAATTGGCAAAGTGATATTTGGAAGCCCATAGAGGGCTATGGGCTCAAGAAGCCTTTCGCTAAGACACTTCTTGTGGAATTGGCAAAGTGATATTTGGAAGCCCATAGAGGGCTATGGTGAAAAAGGAAATATCCTCAGATGAAATCTGGAAAGTAGCTTTCTGAGAAACTGGTTGGTGTTCTGTTAATTCATCTCACAAAGTTACATCTGTATTTCGTGGATCTCTTGGCTACCCTTATTTCTGTGGAATCTGAGAACAGATATTTCGGATCCCTTTGAAGACCAGAGGCCCAAGGAAATATCCTCCGAGAACAAAGAGAAAGAAGCTTTCTGAGACAGTTCTTTGTGCTCTGTGAAATCATCTCACAGAGTTACAGCTTTCCCCTCAAGAAGCCTTTCGCTAAGACACTTCTTGTGGAATTGGCACAGTGATATTTGGAAGCCCATAGTGGGCTATGGTGAAAAAGGAAATATCCTCAGATGAAATCTGGAAAGAAGCTTTCTGAGAAACTGCTTGGTGTTCTGTTAATTCATCTCACAGAGTTACATCTGTATTTCGTGGATCTCTTCGCTAACCTTATTTCTGTGGAATCTGAGAACATATAATTCGGATCCCTTTGAGGCTATAGGGCCAAAGGAAATATCCTCCGATAACAAAGAGAAAGAAGCTTTCTGAGAAACTTCTTTGTGTTCTGTGAAATCATCTCACAGAGTTACACCTTTCCTCTCAAGAAGCCTTTCGCTAAGACAATTCTTGTGGAATTGGCAAAGTGATATTTGGAAGCCCATAGAGGGCTATGGTGAAAAAGGAAATATGCTCAGATGAAATATGGAAAGAAACTTTCTGAGAAACTGCTTGGTGTTCTGTTAATTCATCTCTCAGATTTACATCTGCATTTCCTGGATCTCTTTGCTAGCCTTATTTCTGTGGAATCTGAGAACAGATATTTCGGATCCCTTTGAAGACTATAGGGCCAAAGGAAATATCTTCCGATAAAAAATAGAAAGAAGCTTTCTGAGAAACTTCTTTGTGTTCTGTGAAATCATCTCACAGAGTTACAGCTTTCCTATCAAGAAGCCTTTCGCTAAGACAGTTCTTGTGGAGTTGGCAAAGTGATATTTGGAAGCCCATAGAGGGCTATGGTGAAAAAGGAAATATCCTCAGATGAAATCTGCAAAGAAGCTTTCTGAGAAACTGCTTGGTGTTCTGTTAATTCATCTCACAGAGTTACATCTGTATTTCGTGGATCTCTTTGCTAGCCTTATTTCTGTGGAAACTGAGAACAGACATTTCGGATCCCTTTGAAGTCTATAGGTCCAAAGGAAATATCCTTCGATAACAAAGAGAAAGAAGCTTTCTGAGAAACTTCTTTGTGTTCTGTGAAATCATCTCGCAGAGTTACAGCTTTCCCCTCAAGAAGCCTTTCGCTAAGACAGTTCTTGTGGAATTGGCAAAGTGATATTTGGAAGCCCATAGTGGGCTATGGTGAAAAAGGAAATATCCTCAGATGAAATCTGGAAAGAAGCTTTCTGAGAAACTACTTGGTGTTCTGTTAATTCATCTCTCAGAGTTACATCTGTATTTCGTGGATCTCTTTGCTAGCCTTATTTCTGTGGAATCTGAGAACAGATATTTCGGATCCCTTTGAAGACTATAGGGCCAAAGGAAATATCCACCGATAACAAAGAGAAAGAAGATTTCTGAGAAACTTCTTTGTGTTCTGTGAAATCATCTCACAGAGTTACAGCTTTCCCCTCAAGAAGCCTTTCGCTAAGACACTTCTTGTGGAATTCGCAAAGTGATATTTGGAAACCCATAGAGGGCTAAGGTGAAAAAGGAAATATCCTCAGATGAAATCTGCAAAGAAGCTTTCTTAGAAACTGCTCGGTGTTCTGTTAATTCATCTCACAGAGTTACATCTGTATTTCGTGGATCTCTTTGCTAGCCTTATTTCTGAGGAATCTGAGAACAGATATTTCGGATCCCTTTGAAGACTACAGGGCCAAAGGAAATATCCTCTGATAACAATGTTAAGAAGCTTTCTGAGAAACTTCTTTGTGTTCTGTGAAATCAGCTCACAGAGTTACAGCTTTCCCTGAAGAAGCCTTTCGCTAAGACACTTCTTGTGGAATTGGCAAAGTGATATTTGGAAGCCCATAGAGGGCTACGGTGAAAAAGGAAATATCCTCAGATGAAATCTGCAAAGAAGTTTTCTGAGAAACTGCTTGGTGTTCCGTTAATTCATCTCAAAGAGTTACATCTGTATTTCGTGGATCTCTTTGCTAGCCTTATTTCTGTGGAATCTGAGAACAGATATTTCGGATCCCTTTGAAGACCAAAGGCCCAAGGAATTATCCTCCGATAACAAAGAGAAAGAAGCTTTCTGAGAAACTTCTTTATGTTCTGTGAAATCATCTCAAAGAGTTACAGCTTTCCCCTCAAGAAGCCTTTCGCTAAGACACTTCTTGTGGAATTGGCAAAGTGATATTTGGAAGCCCATAGAGGGCTATGGGCTCAAGAAGCCTTTTGCAAAGACACTTCTTGTGGAATTGGCAAAGTGATATTTGGAAGCCCATAGAGGGCTATGGTGAAAAAGGAAATATCTTCAGATGAAATCTGGAAAGAAGCTTTCTGAGAAACTGGTTGGTGTTCTGTTAATTCATCTCACAAAGTTACATCTGTATTTCGTGGATCTCTTGGCTACCCTTATTTCTGTGGAATCTGAGAACAGATATTTCGGATCCCTTGAAGACCAGAGGCCCAAGGAAATATCCTCCGATAACAAAGAGAAAGAAGCTTTCTGAGAAAGTTCTTTGTGCTCTGTGAAATCATCTCACAGAGTTACAGCTTTCCCCTCAAGAAGCCTTTCGCTAAGACACTTCTTGTGGAATTGGCACAGTGATATTTGGAAGCCCATAGTGGGCTATGGTGAAAAAGGAAATATCCTCAGATGAAATCTGGAAAGAAGATTTCTGAGAAACTGGTTGGTGTTCTGTTAATTCATCTCACAGAGTTACATCTGTATTTCGTGGATCTCTTCGCTAACCTTATTTCTGTGGAATCTGAGAACATATAATTCGGATCCCTTTGAGGCTATAGGGCCAAAGGAAATATCCTCCGATAACAAAGAGAAAGAAGCTTTCTGAGAAACTTCTTTGTGTTCTGTGAAATCATCTCACAGAGTTACACCTTTCCTCTCAAGAAGCCTTTCGCTAAGACAGTTCTTGTGGAATTGGCAAAGTGATATTTGGAAGCCCATAGAGGGCTATGGTGAAAAAGGAAATATGCTCAGATGAAATATGGAAAGAAACTTTCTGAGAAACTGCTTGGTGTTCTGTTAATTCATCTCTCAGATTTACATCTGCATTTCCTGGATCTCTTTGCTAGCCTTATTTCTGTGGAATCTGAGAACAGATATTTCGGATCCCTTTGAAGACTATAGGGCCAAAGGAAATATCTTCCGATAACAAATAGAAAGAAGCTTTCTGAGAAACTTCTTTGTGTTCTGTGAAATCATCTCACAGAGTTACAGCTTTCCTATCAAGAAGCCTTTCGCTAAGACAGTTCTTGTGGAGTTTGCAAAGTGATATTTGGAAGCCCATAGAGGGCTATGGTGAAAAAGGAAATATCCTCAGATGAAATCTGCAAAGAAGCTTTCTGAGAAACTGCTTGGTGTTCTGTTAATTCATCTCACAGAGTTACATCTGTATTTCGTGGATCTCTTTGCTAGCCTTATTTCTGTGGAAACTGAGAACAGACATTTCGGATCCCTTTGAAGTCTATAGGTCCAAAGGAAATATCCTTCGATAACAAAGAGAAAGAAGTTTTCTGAGAAACTTCTTTGTGTTCTGTGAAATCATCTCACAGAGTTACAGCTTTCCCCTCAAGAAGCCTTTCGCTAAGACAGTTCTTGTGGAATTGGCAAAGTGATATTTGGAAGCCCATAGTGGGCTATGGTGAAAAAGGAAATATCCTCAGATGAAATCTGGAAAGAAGCTTTCTGAGAAACTACTTGGTGTTCTGTTAATTCATCTCTCAGAGTTACATCTGTATTTCGTGGATCTCTTTGCTAGCCTTATTTCTGTGGAATCTGAGAACAGATATTTCGGATCCCTTTGAAGACTATAGGGCCAAAGGAAATATCCACCGATAACAAAGAGAAAGAAGATTTCTGAGAAACTTCTTTGTGTTCTGTGAAATCATCTCACAGAGTTACAGCTTTCCCCTCAAGAAGCCTTTCGCTAAGACACTTCTTGTGGAATTGGTAAAGTGATATTTGGAAGCCCATAGAGGGCTATGGTGAAAAAGGAAATATCCTCAGATGACATCTGGAAAGAAGCTTTCTGAGAAACTGCTTGGTGTACTGTTACTTCATCTCACAGATTTACATCTGTATTTCGTGGATCTCTTTGCTAGCCTTATTTCTGTGGAATCTGAGAACATATATTTCGGATCCCTTTGAAGACTACAGGGCCAAAGGAAATATCTTCTGATAACAAAGAGAAAGAAGCTTTCTGAGAAACTTCTTTGTGTTCTGTGAAATCATCTCACAGAGTTACAGCTTTCCCCTCAAGAAGCCTTTCGCTAAGAAAGTTCTTGTGGAATTGGCAAAGTGATATTTGGAAGCCCATAGAGGGCTACAGTGAAAAAGGAAATATCCTCAGATGAAATCTGGAAAGAAGTTTTCTGAGAAACTGCTTGGTGTTCTGTTAATTCATCTCAAAGAGTTACATCTGTATTTCGTGGATCTCTTTGCTAGCCTTATTTCTGTGGAATCTGAGAACAGATATTTGGGATCCCTTTGAAGACCAAAGGCCCAAGGAAATATCCTCCGATAACAAAGAGAAAGAAGCTTTCTGAGAAAGTTCTTTGTGTTCTGTGAAATCATCTCACAGAGTTACAGCTTTCCCCTCAAGAAGCCTTTCGCTAAGACACTTCTTGTGGAATTGGCAAAGTGATATTTGGAAGCCCATAGTGGGCTATGGTGAAAAAGGAAGTATCCTCAGATGAAATCTGGAAAGAAGCTTTCTGAGAAACTGCTTGGTGTTCTGTTAATTCATCTCTCAGAGTTACATCTGTATTTCGTGGATCTCTAAGCTAGCCTTATTTCTGTGGAATCTGAGAACAGATATTTCGGATCCCTTTGAACACTATAGGGCCAAAGGAAATATCCTCCAATTACAAAGAGATAAAAGCTTTCTGAGAAATTACTTTGTGTTCTTTGAAATCATCTCACAGAGTTACAGCTTTCCCCTCAAGAAGCCTATCGCTAAGACTGTCTTGTGGAATTGGCAAAGTGATATTTGGAAGCCCATAGAGGGCTATGGTGAAAAAGGAAATATCCTCAGATGAAATCTGGAAAGAAGCTTTCTGAGAAACTCCTTGGTGTTCTGTTAATTCATCTCACCGAGTTACATCTGTATTTCGTGGATCTCTTTGCTAGCCTTATTTCTGTGGAAACTGAGAACAGATATTTCGGATCCCCTTGAAGACCATAGGGCCAAAGTAAATATCCTCCGATAACAAAGAGAAAGAAGCTTTCTGAGAAACTTCTTTGTGTTCTGTGAAATCATCTCACAGAGTTACAGCTTTCCCCTCAAGAAGCCTTTCGCTAAGACAGTTCTTGTGGAATTTGCAAAGTGATATTTGGAAGCCCGTAGAGGGCTATGGTGAAAAAGGAAATATCCTCAGATGAAATCTGGAAAGAAGCTTTCTGAGAAACTGCTTGGTGTTCTGTTAATTCATCTCTCAGAGTTACATCTGTATTTCGTGGATCTCTTTGCCAGCCTTATTTCTGTGGAATCTGAGAACAGATATTTCGGATCCCTTTGAAGACTATAGGGCAAAAGGAAATATCCACCGATAACAAAGAGAAAGAAGCTTTCTGAGAAACTACTTTGTGTTCTGTGATATCGTCTCACACAGTTATAACTTTCCCCACAAGAAGCCGTTGGCTAAGACAGTTCTTGTGGAATTGGCAAAGTGATATTTGGAAGCCCATAGAGGGCTATTGTGAAAAAGGAAATATCCTCAGATGAAATCTGGAAAGAAGCTTTCTGAGAAACTGCTCAGTGTTCTGTTAATTCATCTCACAGAGTTACATCTGTATTTCGTGGATCTCTTTGCTAGCCTTATTTCTGAGGAATCTGAGAACAGATATTTCGGATCCCTTTGAGGACTATAGGGCCAAAGGAAATATCCTCCGATAACAAAGAAAAAGAAGCTTTCTGAGAAACTTCTTTGTGTTATGTGAAATCATCTCACAGAGTTACAGCTTTCCCCTCAAGAAGCCTTTCGCTAAGACACTTCTTGTGGAATTGGCAAAGTGATATTTGGAAGCCCATAGAGGGCTATGGTGAAAAAGGAAATATCCTCAGATGAAATCTGGAAAGAAGCTTTCTGAGAAACTGCTTCGTGTTCTGTTAATTCATCTCACAGAGTTACATCTGTATTTCGTGTATCTCTTCGCTAGCCTTATTTCTGTGGAATCTGAGAACAGATTATTCGGATCCCTTTGAAGGCTATAGGGCCAAAGGAAATATCCTCCGATAACAAAGAGAAAGAAGCTTTCTGAGAAACTTCTTTGTGTTCTGTGAAATCATCTCCCAGAGTTACAGCTTTCCTCTCAAGAAGCCTTTCGCTAAGACAGTTCTTGTGGAATTGGCAAAGTGATATTTGAAAGCCCATAAAGGGCTATGGAGAAAAAGGAAATATCCTCAGATGAAATCTGGAAAGAAGCTTTCTGAGAAACTGCTTGGTGTTCTGTTAATTCATATCACAGAGTTACATCTGTATTTCGTGGATCTCTTTGCTAGCCTTATTTCTGTGGAATCTGAGAACAGATATTTCGGATCCCTTTGAAGACTACAGGGCCAAAGGAAATATCCTCCGATAACAAAGAGAAGGAAGCTTTCTGAGAAACTTCTTTGTGTTCTGTGAAATCATCTCACAGAGTTACAGCTTTCCCCTCAAGAAGCCTTTCGCTAAGACACTTCTTGTGGAATTGGCAAAGTGATATTTGGAAACCCATAGAGGGCTAAGGTGAAAAAGGAAATATCCTCAGATGAAATCTGCAAAGAAGCTTTCTTAGAAACTGCTCAGTGTTCTGTTAATTCATCTCACAGAGTTACATCTGTATTTCGTGGATCTCTTTGCTAGCCTTATTTCTGAGGAATCTGAGAACAGATATTTCGGATCCCTTTGAAGACTACAGGGCCAAAGGAAATATCCTCCGATAACAAAGTAAAGAAGCTTTCTGAGAAACTTCTTTGTGTTCTGTGAAATCAGCTCACAGAGTTACAGCTTTCCCTGAAGAAGCCTTTCGCTAAGACACTTCTTGTGGAATTGGCAAAGTGATATTTGGAAGCCCATAGAGGGCTACGGTGAAAAAGGAAATATCCTCAGATGAAATCTGCAAAGAAGTTTTCTGAGAAACTGCTTGGTGTTCCGTTAATTCATCTCAAAGAGTTACATCTGTATTTCGTGGATCTCTTTGCTAGCCTTATTTCTGTGGAATCTGAGAACAGATATTTCGGATCCCTTTGAAGACCAAAGGCCCAAGGAATTATCCTCCGATAACAAAGAGAAAGAAGCTTTCTGAGAAACTTCTTTATGTTCTGTGAAATCATCTCAAAGAGTTACAGCTTTCCCCTCAAGAAGCCTTTCGCTAAGACACTTCTTGTGGAATTGGCAAAGTGATATTTGGAAGCCCATAGAGGGCTATGGGCTCAAGAAGCCTTTCGCTAAGACAATTCTTGTGGAATTGGCAAAGTGATATTTGGAAGCCCATAGAGGACTACGGTGAAAAAGGAAATATCTTCAGATGAAATCTGGAAAGAAGCTTTCTGAGAAACTGCTTGGTGTTCTGTTAATTCATCTCACAAAGTTACATCTGTATTTCGTGGATCTCTTGGCTACCCTTATTTCTGTGGAATCTGAGAACAGATATTTCGGATCCCTTTGAAGACCAGAGGCCCAAGGAAATATCCTCCGATAACAAAGAGAAAGAAGCTTTCTGAGAAAGTTCTTTGTGCTCTGTGAAATCATCTCACAGAGTTACAGCTTTCCCCTCAAGAAGCCTTTCGCTAAGACACTTCTTGTGGAATTGGCACAGTGATATTTGGAAGCCCATAGTGGGCTATGGTGAAAAAGGAAATATCCTCAGATGAAATCTGAAAGAAGCTTTCTGAGAAACTGCTTGGTGTTCTGTTAATTCATCTCACAGAGTTACATCTGTATTTCGTGGATCTCTTCGCTAACCTTATTTCTGTGGAATCTGAGAACATATAATTCGGATCCCTTTGAGGCTATAGGGCCAAAGGAAATATCCTCCGATAACAAAGAGAAAGAAGCTTTCTGAGAAACTTCTTTGTGTTCTGTGAAATCATCTCACAGAGTTACACCTTTCCTCTCAAGAAGCCTTTCGCTAAGACAGTTCTTGTGGAATTGGCAAAGTGATATTTGGAAGCCCATAGAGGGCTATGGTGAAAAAGGAAATATACTCAGATGAAATATGGAAAGAAACTTTCTGAGAAACTGTTTGGTGTTCTGTTAATTCATCTCTCAGATTTACATCTGCATTTCCTGGATCTCTTTGCTAGCCTTATTTCTGTGGAATCTGAGAACAGATATTTCGGATCCCTTTGAAGACTATAGGGCCAAAGGAAATATCTTCCGATAACAAATAGAAAGAAGCTTTCTGAGAAACTTCTTTGTGTTCTGTGAAATCATCTCACAGAGTTACAGCTTTCCTATCAAGAAGCCTTTCGCTAAGACAGTTCTTGTGGAGTTTGCAAAGTGATATTTGGAAGCCCATAGAGGGCTATGGTGAAAAAGGAAATATCCTCAGATGAAATCTGCAAAGAAGCTTTCTGAGAAACTGCTTGGTGTTCTGTTAATTCATCTCACAGAGTTACATCTGTATTTCGTGGATCTCTTTGCTAGCCTTATTTCTGTGGAAACTGAGAACAGACATTTCGGATCCCTTTGAAGTCTATAGGTCCAAAGGAAATATCCTTCGATAACAAAGAGAAAGAAGCTTTCTGAGAAACTTCTTTGTGTTCTGTGAAATCATCTCACAGAGTTACAGCTTTCCCCTCAAGAAGCCTTTCGCTAAGACAGTTCTTGTGGAATTGGCAAAGTGATATTTGGAAGCCCATAGTGGGCTATGGTGAAAAAGGAAATATCCTCAGATGAAATCTGGAAAGAAGCTTTCTGAGAAACTACTTGGTGTTCTGTTAATTCATCTCTCAGAGTTACATCTGTATTTCGTGGATCTCTTTGCTAGCCTTATTTCTGTGGAATCTGAGAACAGATATTTCGGATCCCTTTGAAGACTATAGGGCCAAAGGAAATATCCACCGATAACAAAGAGAAAGAAGATTTCTGAGAAACTTCTTTGTGTTCTGTGAAATCATCTCACAGAGTTACAGCTTTCCCCTCAAGAAGCCTTTCGCTAAGACACTTCTTGTGGAATTGGTAAAGTGATATTTGGAAGCCCATAGAGGGCTATGGTGAAAAAGGAAATATCCTCAGATGACATCTGGAAAGAAGCTTTCTGAGAAACTGCTTGGTGTTCTGTTAATTCATCTCACAGATTTACATCTGTATTTCGTGGATCTCTTTGCTAGCCTTATTTCTGTGGAAACTGAGAACATATATTTCGGATCCCTTTGAAGACTACAGGGCCAAAGGAAATATCTTCTGATAACAAAGAGAAAGAAGCTTTCTGAGAAACTTCTTTGTGTTCTGTGAAATCATCTCACAGAGTTACAGCTTTCCCCTCAAGAAGCCTTTCGCTAAGAAAGTTCTTGTGGAATTGGCAAAGTGATATTTGGAAGCCCATAGAGGGCTACAGTGAAAAAGGAAATATCCTCAGATGAAATCTGGAAAGAAGTTTTCTGAGAAACTGCTTGGTGTTCTGTTAATTCATCTCAAAGAGTTACATCTGTATTTCGTGGATCTCTTTGCTAGCCTTATTTCTGTGGAATCTGAGAACAGATATTTGGGATCCCTTTGAAGACCAAAGGCCCAAGGAAATATCCTCCGATAACAAAGAGAAAGAAGCTTTCTGAGAAAGTTATTTGTGTTCTGTGAAATCATCTCACAGAGTTACAGCTTTCCCCTCAAGAAGCCTTTCGCTAAGACAGTTCTTGTGGAATTGGCAAAGTGATATTTGGAAGCCCATAGTGGGCTATGGTGAAAAAGGAAATATCCTCAGATGAAATCTGGAAAGAAGATTTCTGAGAAACTGCTTGGTGTTCTGTTAATTCATCTCTCAGAGTTACATCTGTATTTCGTGGATCTTTAAGCTAGCCTTATTTCTGTGGAATCTGAGAACAGATATTTCGGATCCCTTTGAAGACTATAGGGCCAAAGGAAATATCCTCCAATTACAAAGAGGTAAAAGCTTTCTGAGAAATTACTTTGTGTTCTTTGAAATCATCTCACAGAGTTACAGCTTTCCCCTCAAGAAGCCTATCGCTAAGACTGTCTTGTGGAATTGGCAAAGTGATATTTGGAAGCCCATAGAGGGCTATGGTGAAAAAGGAAATATCCTCAGATGAAATCTGGAAAGAAGCTTTCTGAGAAACTCCTTGGTGTTCTGTTAATTCATCTCACAGAGTTACATCTGTATTTCGTGGATCTCTTTGCTAGCCTTATTTCTGTGGAAACTGAGAACAGATATTTCGGATCCCGTTGTAGACCATAGGGCCAAAGGAAATATCCTCCGATAACAAAGAGAAAGAAGCTTTCTGAGAAACTTCTTTGTGTTCTGTGAAATCAACTCACAGAGTTACAGCTTTCCCCTCAAGAAGCCTTTCGCTAAGACAGTTCTTGTGGAATTTGCAAAGTGATATTTGGAAGCCCGTAGAGGGCTATGGTGAAAAAGGAAATATCCTCAGATGAAATCTGGAAAGAAGCTTTCTGAGAAACTGCTTGGTGTTCTGTTAATTCATCTCTCAGAGTTACATCTGTATTTCGTGGATCTCTTTGCCAGCCTTATTTCTGTGGAATCTGAGAACAGATATTTCGGATCCCTTTGAAGACTATAGGGCAAAAGGAAATATCCACCGATAACAAAGAGAAAGAAGCTTTCTGAGAAACTACTTTGTGTTCTGTGAAATCGTCTCACACAGTTACAACTTTCCCCACAAGAAGCCGTTGGCTAAGACAGTTCTTGTGGAATTGGCAAAGTGATATTTGGAAGCCCATAGAGGGCTATTGTGAAAAAGGAAATATCCTCAGATGAAATCTGGAAAGAAGCTTTCTGAGAAACTGCTCAGTGTTCTGTTAATTCATCTCACAGAGTTACATCTGTATTTCGTGGATCTCTTTGCTAGCCTTATTTCTGAGGAATCTGAGAACAGATATTTCGGATCCCTTTGAGGACTATAGGGCCAAAGGAAATATCCTCCGATAACAAAGAAAAAGAAGCTTTCTGAGAAACTTCTTTGTGTTATGTGAAATCATCTCACAGAGTTACAGCTTTCCCCTCAAGAAGCCTTTCGCTAAGACACTTCTTGTGGAATTGGCAAAGTGATATTTGGAAGCCCATAGAGGGCTATGGTGAAAAAGGAAATATCCTCAGATGAAATCTGGAAAGAAGCTTTCTGAGAAACTGCTTCGTGTTCTGTTAATTCATCTCACAGAGTTACATCTGTATTTCGTGTATCTCTTCGCTAGCCTTATTTCTGTGGAATCTGAGAACAGATTTTTCGGATCCCTTTGAAGGCTATAGGGCCAAAGGAAATATCCTCCGATAACAAAGAGAAAGAAGCTTTCTGAGAAACTTCTTTGTGTTCTGTGAAATCATCTCCCAGAGTTACAGCTTTCCTCTCAAGAAGCCTTTCGCTAAGACAGTTCTTGTGGAATTGGCAAAGTGATATTTGAAAGCCCATAAAGGGCTATGGAGAAAAAGGAAATATCCTCAGATGAAATCTGGAAAGAAGCTTTCTGAGAAACTGCTTGGTGTTCTGTTAATTCATCTCACAGAGTTACATCTGTATTTCGTGGATCTCTTTGCTAGCCTTATTTCTGTGGAATCTGAGAACAGATATTTCGGATCCCTTTGAAGACTATAGGGCCAAAGGAAATATCCTCCGATAACAAAGAGAAGGAAGCTTTCTGAGAAACTTCTTTGTGTTCTGTGAAATCATCTCACACAGTTACAGCTTTCCCCTCAAGAAGCCTTTCGCTAAGACACTTCTTGTGGAATTGGAAAAGTGATATTTGGAAACCCATAGAGGGCTAAGGTGAAAAAGGAAATATCCTCAGATGAAATCTGCAAAGAAGCTTTCTTAGAA
This sequence comes from Macaca fascicularis, assembly GCF_037993035.2. NCBI lineage: Eukaryota > Metazoa > Chordata > Mammalia > Primates > Cercopithecidae > Macaca > Macaca fascicularis. The sequence goes on along the minus strand of NC_088384.1, from coordinate 42,843,426 downwards.
ACTGCTCAGTGTTCTGTTAATTCATCTCACAGAGTTACATCTGTATTTCGTGGATCTCTTTGCTAGCCTTATTTCTGAGGAATCTGAGAACAGATATTTCGGATCCCTTTGAAGACTACAGGGCCAAAAGAAATATCCTCCGATAACAAAGTAAAGAAGCTTTCTGAGAAACTTCTTTGTGTTCTGTGAAATCACCTCACAGAGTTACAGCTTTCCCCTCAAGAAGCCTTTCGCTAAGACACTTCTTGTGGAATTGGCAAAGTGATATTTGGAAGCCCATACAGGGCTACGGTGAAAAAGGAAATATCCTCAGATGAAATCTGCAAAGAAGTTTTCTGAGAAACTGCTTGGTGTTCCGTTAATTCATCTCAAAGTGTTACATCTGTATTTCGTGGACCTCTTTGCTAGCCTTATTTCTGTGGAATCTGAGAACAGATATTTCGGATCCCTTTGAAGACCAAAGGCCCAAGGAATTATCCTCCGATAACAAAGAGAAAGAAGCTTTCTGAGAAACTTCTTTATGTTCTGTGAAATCATCTCAAAGAGTTACAGCTTTCCTCTCAAGAAGCCTTTCGCTAAGACACTTCTTGTGGAATTGGCAAAGTGATATTTGGAAGCCCATAGAGGGCTATGGGCTCAAGAAGCCTTTCGCTAAGACACTTCTTGTGGAATTGGCAAAGTGATATTTGGAAGCCCATAGAGGGCTATGGTGAAAAAGGAAATATCCTCAGATGAAATCTGGAAAGAAGCTTTCTGAGAAACTGGTTGGTGTTCTGTTAATTCATCTCTCAGATTTACATCTGCATTTCCTGGATCTCTTTGCTAGCCTTATTTCTGTGGAATCTGAGAACAGATATTTCGGATCCCTTTGAAGACTATAGGGCCAAAGGAAATATCTTCCGATAACAAATAGAAAGAAGCTTTCTGAGAAACTTCTTTGTGTTCTGTGAAATCATCTCACAGAGTTACAGCTTTCCTATCAAGAAGCCTTTCGCTAAGACAGTTCTTGTGGAGTTGGCAAAGTGATATTTGGAAGAACATAGAGGGCTATGGTGAAAAAGGAAATATCCTCAGATGAAATCTGCAAAGAAGCTTTCTGAGAAACTGCTTGGTGTTCTGTTAATTCATCTCACAGAGTTACATCTGTATTTCGTGGATCTCTTTGCTAGCCTTATTTCTGTGGAATCTGAGAATAGATATTTGGGATCCCTTTGAAGACCAAAGGCCCAAGGAAATATCCTCCGATAACAAAGAGAAAGAAGCTTTCTGAGAAATTACTTTGTGTTCTTTGAAATCATCTCACAGAGTTACAGCTTTCCCCTCAAGAAGCCTATCGCTAAGACAGTCTTGTGGAATTGGCAAAGTGATATTTGGAAGCCCATAGAGGGCTATGGTGAAAAAGGAAATATCCTCAGATGAAATCTGGAAAGAAGCTTTCTGAGAAACTCCTTGAGTTCTGTTAATTCATCTCACAGAGTTACATCTGTATTTCGTTTATCTCTTTGCTAGCCTTATTTCTGTGGAAACTGAGAACAGATATTTCGGATCCCGTTGAAGACCATAGGGCCAAAGGAAATATCCTCCGATAACAAAGAGAAAGAAGCTTTCTGAGAAACTTCTTTGTGTTCTGTGAAATCATCTCACAGAGTTACAGCTTTCCCCTCAAGAAGCCTTTCGCTAAGACACTTCTTGTGGAATTGGTAAAGTGATATTTGGAAGCCCATAGAGGGCTATGGTGAAAAAGGAAATATCCTCAGATGACATCTGGAAAGAAGCTTTCTGAGAAACTGCTTGGTGTTCTGTTAATTCATCTCACAGAGTTACATCTGTATTTCGTGGATCTCTTTGCTAGCCTTATTTCTGTGGAATCTGAGAACATATATTTCGGATCCCTTTGAAGACTACAGGGCCAAAGGAAATATCTTCTGATAACAAAGAGAAAGAAGCTTTCTGAGAAACTTCTTTGTGTTCTGTGAAATCATCTCACAGAGTTACAGCTTTCCCCTCAAGAAGCCTTTCGCTAAGAAAGTTCTTGTGGAATTGGCAAAGTGATATTTGGAAGCCCATAGAGGGCTACAGTGAAAAAGGAAATATCCTCAGATGAAATCTGGAAAGAAGTTTTCTGAGAAACCGCTTGGTGTTCTGTTAATTCATCTCTCAGAGTTACATCTGTATTTCGTGGATCTCTTTGCTAGCCTTATTTCTGTGGAATCTGAGAACAGATATTTGGGATCCCTTTGAAGACCAAAGGCCCAAGGAAATATCCTCCGATAACAAAGAGAAAGAAGCTTTCTGAGAAAGTTATTTGTGTTCTGTGAAATCATCTCACAGAGTTACAGCTTTCCCCTCAAGAAGCCTTTCGCTAAGACAGTTCTTGTGGAATTGGCAAAGTGATATTTGGAAGCCCATAGTGGGCTATGGTGAAAAAGGAAATATCCTCAGATGAAATCTGGAAAGAAGCTTTCTGAGAAACTGCTTGGTGTTCTGTTAACTCATCTCTCAGAGTTACATCTGTATTTCGTGGATCTCTAAGCTAGCCTTATTTCTGTGGAATCTGAGAACAGATATTTCGGATCCCTTTGAAGACTATAGGGCCAAAGGAAATATCCTCCAATTACAAAGAGATAAAAGCTTTCTGAGAAATTACTTTGTGTTCTTTGAAATCATCTCACAGAGTTACAGCTTTCCCCTCAAGAAGCCTATCGCTAAGACAGTCTTGTGGAATTGGCAAAGTGATATTAGGAAGCCCATAGAGGGCTATGGTGAAAAAGGAAATATCCTCAGATGACATCTGGAAAGAAGCTTTCTGAGAAACTCCTTGGTGTTCTGTTAATTCATCTCACAGAGTTACATCTGTATTTCGTGGATCTCTTTGCTAGCCTTATTTCTGTGGAAACTGAGAACAGATATTTCGGATCCCGTTGAAGACCATAGGGCCAAAGGAAATATCCTCCGATAACAAAGAGAAAGAAGCTTTCTGAGAAACTTCTTTGTGTTCTGTGAAATCATCTCACAGAGTTACAGCTTTCCCCTCAAGAAGCCTTTCACTAAGACAGTTCTTGTGGAATTTGCAAAGTGATATTTGGAAGCCCGTAGAGGGCTATGGTGAAAAAGGAAATATCCTCAGATGAAATCTGGAAAGAAGCTTTCTGAGAAACTGCTTGGTGTTCTGTTAATTCATCTCTCAGAGTTAATCTGTATTTCGTGGATCTCTTTGCCAGCCTTATTTCTGCGGAATCTGAGAAGAGATATTTCGGATCCCTTTGAAGACTATAGGGCAAAAGGAAATATCCACCGATAAAAAAGAGAAAGAAGCTTTCTGAGAAACTACTTTGTGTTCTGTGAAATCGTCTCACACAGTTACAACTTTCCCCACAAGAAGCCGTTGGCTAAGACAGTTCTTGTGGAATTGGCAAAGTGATATTTGGAAGCCCATAGAGGGCTATTGTGAAAAAGAAAATATCCTCAGATGAAATCTGGAAAGAAGCTTTCTGAGAAACTGCTCAGTGTTCTGTTAATTCATCTCACAGAGTTACATCTGTATTTCGTGGATCTCTTTGCTAGCCTTATTTCTGAGGAATCTGAGAACAGATATTTCGGATCCCTTTGAGGACTATAGGGCCAAAGGAAATATCCTCCGATAACAAAGAAAAAGAAGCTTTCTGAGAAACTTCTTTGTGTTATGTGAAATCATCTCACAGAGTTACAGCTTTCCCCTCAAGAAGCCTTTCGCTAAGACACTTCTTGTGGAATTGGCAAAGTGATATTTGGAAGCCCATAGAGGGCTATGGTGAAAAAGGAAATATCCTCAGATGAAATCTGGAAAGAAGCTTTCTGAGAAACTGGTTGGTGTTCTGTTAATTCATCTCACAAAGTTACATCTGTATTTCGTGGATCTCTTGGCTACCCTTATTTCTGTGGAATCTGAGAACAGATATTTCGGATCCCTTTGAAGACCAGAGGCCCAAGGAAATATCCTCCGATAACAAAGAGAAAGAAGCTTTCTGAGAAAGTTCTTTGTGCTCTGTGAAATCATCTCACAGAGTTACAGCTTTCCCCTCAAGAAGCCTTTCGCTAAGACACTTCTTGTGGAATTGGCACAGTGATATTTGGAAGCCCATAGTGGGCTATGGTGAAAAAGGAAATATCCTCAGATGAAATCTGAAAGAAGCTTTCTGAGAAACTGCTTGGTGTTCTGTTAATTCATCTCACAGAGTTACATCTGTATTTCGTGGATCTCTTCGCTAACCTTATTTCTGTGGAATCTGAGAACATATAATTCGGATCCCTTTGAGGCTATAGGGCCAAAGGAAATATCCTCCGATAACAAAGAGAAAGAAGCTTTCTGAGAAACTTCTTTGTGTTCTGTGAAATCATCTCACAGAGTTACACCTTTCCTCTCAAGAAGCCTTTCGCTAAGACAGTTCTTGTGGAATTGGCAAAGTGATATTTGGAAGCCCATAGAGGGCTATGGTGAAAAAGGAAATATACTCAGATGAAATATGGAAAGAAACTTTCTGAGAAACTGTTTGGTGTTCTGTTAATTCATCTCTCAGATTTACATCTGCATTTCCTGGATCTCTTTGCTAGCCTTATTTCTGTGGAATCTGAGAACAGATATTTCGGATCCCTTTGAAGACTATAGGGCCAAAGGAAATATCTTCCGATAACAAATAGAAAGAAGCTTTCTGAGAAACTTCTTTGTGTTCTGTGAAATCATCTCACAGAGTTACAGCTTTCCTATCAAGAAGCCTTTCGCTAAGACAGTTCTTGTGGAGTTTGCAAAGTGATATTTGGAAGCCCATAGAGGGCTATGGTGAAAAAGGAAATATCCTCAGATGAAATCTGCAAAGAAGCTTTCTGAGAAACTGCTTGGTGTTCTGTTAATTCATCTCACAGAGTTACATCTGTATTTCGTGGATCTCTTTGCTAGCCTTATTTCTGTGGAAACTGAGAACAGACATTTCGGATCCCTTTGAAGTCTATAGGTCCAAAGGAAATATCCTTCGATAACAAAGAGAAAGAAGCTTTCTGAGAAACTTCTTTGTGTTCTGTGAAATCATCTCACAGAGTTACAGCTTTCCCCTCAAGAAGCCTTTCGCTAAGACAGTTCTTGTGGAATTGGCAAAGTGATATTTGGAAGCCCATAGTGGGCTATGGTGAAAAAGGAAATATCCTCAGATGAAATCTGGAAAGAAGCTTTCTGAGAAACTACTTGGTGTTCTGTTAATTCATCTCTCAGAGTTACATCTGTATTTCGTGGATCTCTTTGCTAGCCTTATTTCTGTGGAATCTGAGAACAGATATTTCGGATCCCTTTGAAGACTATAGGGCCAAAGGAAATATCCACCGATAACAAAGAGAAAGAAGATTTCTGAGAAACTTCTTTGTGTTCTGTGAAATCATCTCACAGAGTTACAGCTTTCCCCTCAAGAAGCCTTTCGCTAAGACACTTCTTGTGGAATTGGTAAAGTGATATTTGGAAGCCCATAGAGGGCTATGGTGAAAAAGGAAATATCCTCAGATGACATCTGGAAAGAAGCTTTCTGAGAAACTGCTTGGTGTTCTGTTAATTCATCTCACAGATTTACATCTGTATTTCGTGGATCTCTTTGCTAGCCTTATTTCTGTGGAAACTGAGAACATATATTTCGGATCCCTTTGAAGACTACAGGGCCAAAGGAAATATCTTCTGATAACAAAGAGAAAGAAGCTTTCTGAGAAACTTCTTTGTGTTCTGTGAAATCATCTCACAGAGTTACAGCTTTCCCCTCAAGAAGCCTTTCGCTAAGAAAGTTCTTGTGGAATTGGCAAAGTGATATTTGGAAGCCCATAGAGGGCTACAGTGAAAAAGGAAATATCCTCAGATGAAATCTGGAAAGAAGTTTTCTGAGAAACTGCTTGGTGTTCTGTTAATTCATCTCAAAGAGTTACATCTGTATTTCGTGGATCTCTTTGCTAGCCTTATTTCTGTGGAATCTGAGAACAGATATTTGGGATCCCTTTGAAGACCAAAGGCCCAAGGAAATATCCTCCGATAACAAAGAGAAAGAAGCTTTCTGAGAAAGTTATTTGTGTTCTGTGAAATCATCTCACAGAGTTACAGCTTTCCCCTCAAGAAGCCTTTCGCTAAGACAGTTCTTGTGGAATTGGCAAAGTGATATTTGGAAGCCCATAGTGGGCTATGGTGAAAAAGGAAATATCCTCAGATGAAATCTGGAAAGAAGCTTTCTGAGAAACTGCTTGGTGTTCTGTTAATTCATCTCTCAGAGTTACATCTGTATTTCGTGGATCTTTAAGCTAGCCTTATTTCTGTGGAATCTGAGAACAGATATTTCGGATCCCTTTGAAGACTATAGGGCCAAAGGAAATATCCTCCAATTACAAAGAGGTAAAAGCTTTCTGAGAAATTACTTTGTGTTCTTTGAAATCATCTCACAGAGTTACAGCTTTCCCCTCAAGAAGCCTATCGCTAAGACTGTCTTGTGGAATTGGCAAAGTGATATTTGGAAGCCCATAGAGGGCTATGGTGAAAAAGGAAATATCCTCAGATGAAATCTGGAAAGAAGCTTTCTGAGAAACTCCTTGGTGTTCTGTTAATTCATCTCACAGAGTTACATCTGTATTTCGTGGATCTCTTTGCTAGCCTTATTTCTGTGGAAACTGAGAACAGATATTTCGGATCCCGTTGTAGACCATAGGGCCAAAGGAAATATCCTCCGATAACAAAGAGAAAGAAGCTTTCTGAGAAACTTCTTTGTGTTCTGTGAAATCAACTCACAGAGTTACAGCTTTCCCCTCAAGAAGCCTTTCGCTAAGACAGTTCTTGTGGAATTTGCAAAGTGATATTTGGAAGCCCGTAGAGGGCTATGGTGAAAAAGGAAATATCCTCAGATGAAATCTGGAAAGAAGCTTTCTGAGAAACTGCTTGGTGTTCTGTTAATTCATCTCTCAGAGTTACATCTGTATTTCGTGGATCTCTTTGCCAGCCTTATTTCTGTGGAATCTGAGAACAGATATTTCGGATCCCTTTGAAGACTATAGGGCAAAAGGAAATATCCACCGATAACAAAGAGAAAGAAGCTTTCTGAGAAACTACTTTGTGTTCTGTGAAATCGTCTCACACAGTTACAACTTTCCCCACAAGAAGCCGTTGGCTAAGACAGTTCTTGTGGAATTGGCAAAGTGATATTTGGAAGCCCATAGAGGGCTATTGTGAAAAAGGAAATATCCTCAGATGAAATCTGGAAAGAAGCTTTCTGAGAAACTGCTCAGTGTTCTGTTAATTCATCTCACAGAGTTACATCTGTATTTCGTGGATCTCTTTGCTAGCCTTATTTCTGAGGAATCTGAGAACAGATATTTCGGATCCCTTTGAGGACTATAGGGCCAAAGGAAATATCCTCCGATAACAAAGAAAAAGAAGCTTTCTGAGAAACTTCTTTGTGTTATGTGAAATCATCTCACAGAGTTACAGCTTTCCCCTCAAGAAGCCTTTCGCTAAGACACTTCTTGTGGAATTGGCAAAGTGATATTTGGAAGCCCATAGAGGGCTATGGTGAAAAAGGAAATATCCTCAGATGAAATCTGGAAAGAAGCTTTCTGAGAAACTGCTTCGTGTTCTGTTAATTCATCTCACAGAGTTACATCTGTATTTCGTGTATCTCTTCGCTAGCCTTATTTCTGTGGAATCTGAGAACAGATTTTTCGGATCCCTTTGAAGGCTATAGGGCCAAAGGAAATATCCTCCGATAACAAAGAGAAAGAAGCTTTCTGAGAAACTTCTTTGTGTTCTGTGAAATCATCTCCCAGAGTTACAGCTTTCCTCTCAAGAAGCCTTTCGCTAAGACAGTTCTTGTGGAATTGGCAAAGTGATATTTGAAAGCCCATAAAGGGCTATGGAGAAAAAGGAAATATCCTCAGATGAAATCTGGAAAGAAGCTTTCTGAGAAACTGCTTGGTGTTCTGTTAATTCATCTCACAGAGTTACATCTGTATTTCGTGGATCTCTTTGCTAGCCTTATTTCTGTGGAATCTGAGAACAGATATTTCGGATCCCTTTGAAGACTATAGGGCCAAAGGAAATATCCTCCGATAACAAAGAGAAGGAAGCTTTCTGAGAAACTTCTTTGTGTTCTGTGAAATCATCTCACAGAGTTACAGCTTTCCCCTCAAGAAGCCTTTCGCTAAGACACTTCTTGTGGAATTGGAAAAGTGATATTTGGAAACCCATAGAGGGCTAAGGTGAAAAAGGAAATATCCTCAGATGAAATCTGCAAAGAAGCTTTCTTAGAAACTGCTCAGTGTTCTGTTAATTCATCTCACAGAGTTACATCTGTATTTCGTGGATCTCTTTGCTAGCCTTATTTCTGAGGAATCTGAGAACAGATATTTCGGATCCCTTTGAAGACTACAGGGCCAAAAGAAATATCCTCCGATAACAAAGTAAAGAAGCTTTCTGAGAAACTTCTTTGTGTTCTGTGAAATCACCTCACAGAGTTACAGCTTTCCCCTCAAGAAGCCTTTCGCTAAGACACTTCTTGTGGAATTGGCAAAGTGATATTTGGAAGCCCATACAGGGCTACGGTGAAAAAGGAAATATCCTCAGATGAAATCTGCAAAGAAGTTTTCTGAGAAACTGCTTGGTGTTCCGTTAATTCATCTCAAAGTGTTACATCTGTATTTCGTGGACCTCTTTGCTAGCCTTATTTCTGTGGAATCTGAGAACAGATATTTCGGATCCCTTTGAAGACCAAAGGCCCAAGGAATTATCCTCCGATAACAAAGAGAAAGAAGCTTTCTGAGAAACTTCTTTATGTTCTGTGAAATCATCTCAAAGAGTTACAGCTTTCCTCTCAAGAAGCCTTTCGCTAAGACACTTCTTGTGGAATTGGCAAAGTGATATTTGGAAGCCCATAGAGGGCTATGGGCTCAAGAAGCCTTTCGCTAAGACACTTCTTGTGGAATTGGCAAAGTGATATTTGGAAGCCCATAGAGGGCTATGGTGAAAAAGGAAATATCCTCAGATGAAATCTGGAAAGAAGCTTTCTGAGAAACTGGTTGGTGTTCTGTTAATTCATCTCTCAGATTTACATCTGCATTTCCTGGATCTCTTTGCTAGCCTTATTTCTGTGGAATCTGAGAACAGATATTTCGGATCCCTTTGAAGACTATAGGGCCAAAGGAAATATCTTCCGATAACAAATAGAAAGAAGCTTTCTGAGAAACTTCTTTGTGTTCTGTGAAATCATCTCACAGAGTTACAGCTTTCCTATCAAGAAGCCTTTCGCTAAGACAGTTCTTGTGGAGTTGGCAAAGTGATATTTGGAAGAACATAGAGGGCTATGGTGAAAAAGGAAATATCCTCAGATGAAATCTGCAAAGAAGCTTTCTGAGAAACTGCTTGGTGTTCTGTTAATTCATCTCACAGAGTTACATCTGTATTTCGTGGATCTCTTTGCTAGCCTTATTTCTGTGGAATCTGAGAATAGATATTTGGGATCCCTTTGAAGACCAAAGGCCCAAGGAAATATCCTCCGATAACAAAGAGAAAGAAGCTTTCTGAGAAATTACTTTGTGTTCTTTGAAATCATCTCACAGAGTTACAGCTTTCCCCTCAAGAAGCCTATCGCTAAGACAGTCTTGTGGAATTGGCAAAGTGATATTTGGAAGCCCATAGAGGGCTATGGTGAAAAAGGAAATATCCTCAGATGAAATCTGGAAAGAAGCTTTCTGAGAAACTCCTTGAGTTCTGTTAATTCATCTCACAGAGTTACATCTGTATTTCGTTTATCTCTTTGCTAGCCTTATTTCTGTGGAAACTGAGAACAGATATTTCGGATCCCGTTGAAGACCATAGGGCCAAAGGAAATATCCTCCGATAACAAAGAGAAAGAAGCTTTCTGAGAAACTTCTTTGTGTTCTGTGAAATCATCTCACAGAGTTACAGCTTTCCCCTCAAGAAGCCTTTCGCTAAGACACTTCTTGTGGAATTGGTAAAGTGATATTTGGAAGCCCATAGAGGGCTATGGTGAAAAAGGAAATATCCTCAGATGACATCTGGAAAGAAGCTTTCTGAGAAACTGCTTGGTGTTCTGTTAATTCATCTCACAGAGTTACATCTGTATTTCGTGGATCTCTTTGCTAGCCTTATTTCTGTGGAATCTGAGAACATATATTTCGGATCCCTTTGAAGACTACAGGGCCAAAGGAAATATCTTCTGATAACAAAGAGAAAGAAGCTTTCTGAGAAACTTCTTTGTGTTCTGTGAAATCATCTCACAGAGTTACAGCTTTCCCCTCAAGAAGCCTTTCGCTAAGAAAGTTCTTGTGGAATTGGCAAAGTGATATTTGGAAGCCCATAGAGGGCTACAGTGAAAAAGGAAATATCCTCAGATGAAATCTGGAAAGAAGTTTTCTGAGAAACTGCTTGGTGTTCTGTTAATTCATCTCTCAGAGTTACATCTGTATTTCGTGGATCTCTTTGCTAGCCTTATTTCTGTGGAATCTGAGAACAGATATTTGGGATCCCTTTGAAGACCAAAGGCCCAAGGAAATATCCTCCGATAACAAAGAGAAAGAAGCTTTCTGAGAAAGTTATTTGTGTTCTGTGAAATCATCTCACAGAGTTACAGCTTTCCCCTCAAGAAGCCTTTCGCTAAGACAGTTCTTGTGGAATTGGCAAAGTGATATTTGGAAGCCCATAGTGGGCTATGGTGAAAAAGGAAATATCCTCAGATGAAATCTGGAAAGAAGCTTTCTGAGAAACTGCTTGGTGTTCTGTTAATTCATCTCTCAGAGTTACATCTGTATTTCGTGGATCTCTAAGCTAGCCTTATTTCTGTGGAATCTGAGAACAGATATTTCGGATCCCTTTGAAGACTATAGGGCCAAAGGAAATATCCTCCAATTACAAAGAGATAAAAGCTTTCTGAGAAATTACTTTGTGTTCTTTGAAATCATCTCACAGAGTTACAGCTTTCCCCTCAAGAAGCCTATCGCTAAGACAGTCTTGTGGAATTGGCAAAGTGATATTAGGAAGCCCATAGAGGGCTATGGTGAAAAAGGAAATATCCTCAGATGACATCTGGAAAGAAGCTTTCTGAGAAACTCCTTGGTGTTCTGTTAATTCATCTCACAGAGTTACATCTGTATTTCGTGGATCTCTTTGCTAGCCTTATTTCTGTGGAAACTGAGAACAGATATTTCGGATCCCGTTGAAGACCATAGGGCCAAAGGAAATATCCTCCGATAACAAAGAGAAAGAAGCTTTCTGAGAAACTTCTTTGTGTTCTGTGAAATCATCTCACAGAGTTACAGCTTTCCCCTCAAGAAGCCTTTCACTAAGACAGTTCTTGTGGAATTTGCAAAGTGATATTTGGAAGCCCGTAGAGGGCTATGGTGAAAAAGGAAATATCCTCAGATGAAATCTGGAAAGAAGCTTTCTGAGAAACTGCTTGGTGTTCTGTTAATTCATCTCTCAGAGTTAATCTGTATTTCGTGGATCTCTTTGCCAGCCTTATTTCTGCGGAATCTGAGAAGAGATATTTCGGATCCCTTTGAAGACTATAGGGCAAAAGGAAATATCCACCGATAAAAAAGAGAAAGAAGCTTTCTGAGAAACTACTTTGTGTTCTGTGAAATCGTCTCACACAGTTACAACTTTCCCCACAAGAAGCCGTTGGCTAAGACAGTTCTTGTGGAATTGGCAAAGTGATATTTGGAAGCCCATAGAGGGCTATTGTGAAAAAGAAAATATCCTCAGATGAAATCTGGAAAGAAGCTTTCTGAGAAACTGCTCAGTGTTCTGTTAATTCATCTCACAGAGTTACATCTGTATTTCGTGGATCTCTTTGCTAGCCTTATTTCTGAGGAATCTGAGAACAGATATTTCGGATCCCTTTGAGGACTATAGGGCCAAAGGAAATATCCTCCGATAACAAAGAAAAAGAAGCTTTCTGAGAAACTTCTTTGTGTTATGTGAAATCATCTCACAGAGTTACAGCTTTCCCCTCAAGAAGCCTTTCGCTAAGACACTTCTTGTGGAATTGGCAAAGTGATATTTGGAAGCCCATAGAGGGCTATGGTGAAAAAGGAAATATCCTCAGATGAAATCTGGAAAGAAGCTTTCTGAGAAACTGCTTCGTGTTCTGTTAATTCATCTCACAGAGTTACATCTGTATTTCGTGTATCTCTTCGCTAGCCTTATTTCTGTGGAATCTGAGAACAGATTTTTCGGATACCTTTGAAGGCTATAGGGCCAAAGGAAATATCCTCCGATAACAAAGAGAAAGAAGCTTTCTGAGAAACTTCTTTGTGTTCTGTGAAATCATCTCACAGAGTTACAGCTTTCCCCTCAAGAAGCCTTTCGCTAAGACACTTCTTGTGGAATTGGCAAAGTGATATTTGGAAGCCCATAGAGGGCTATGGTGAAAAAGGAAATATCCTCAGATGAAATCTGGAAAGAAGCTTTCTGAGAAACTGGTTGGTGTTCTGTTAATTCATCTCACAAAGTTACATCTGTATTTCGTGGATCTCTTGGCTACCCTTATTTCTGTGGAATCTGAGAACAGATATTTCGGATCCCTTTGAAGACCAGAGGCCCAAGGAAATATCCTCCGATAACAAAGAGAAAGAAGCTTTCTGAGAAAGTTCTTTGTGCTCTGTGAAATCATCTCACAGAGTTACAGCTTTCCCCTCAAGAAGCCTTTCGCTAAGACACTTCTTGTGGAATTGGCACAGTGATATTTGGAAGCCCATAGTGGGCTATGGTGAAAAAGGAAATATCCTCAGATGAAATCTGGAAAGAAGCTTTCTGAGAAACTGCTTGGTGTTCTGTTAATTCATCTCACAGAGTTACATCAGCTGTTCGTGGATCTCTTCGCTAACCTTATTTCTGTGGAATCTGAGAACATATAATTCGGATCCCTTTGAGGCTATAGGGCCAAAGGAAATATCCTCCGATAACAAAGAGAAAGAAGCTTTCTGAGAAATTTCTTTGTGTTCTGTGAAATCATCTCACAGAGTTACACCTTTCCTCTCAAGAAGCCTTTCGCTAAGACAGTTCTTGTGGAATTGGCAAAGTGATATTTGGAAGCCCATAGAGGGCTATGGTGAAAAAGGAAATATGCTCAGATGAAATATGGAAAGAAACTTTCTGAGAAACTGCTTGGTGTTCTGTTAATTCATCTCTCAGATTTACATCTGCATTTCCTGGATCTCTTTGCTAGCCTTATTTCTGTGGAATCTGAGAACAGATATTTCGGATCCCTTTGAAGACTATAGGGCCAAAGGAAATATCTTCCGATATCAAATAGAAAGAAGCTTTCTGAGAAACTTCTTTGTGTTCTGTGAAATCATCTGACAGAGTTACAGCTTTCCTATCAAGAAGCCTTTCGCTAAGACAGTTCTTGTGGAGGGGGCAAAGTGATATTTGGAAGCCCATAGAGGGCTATGGTGAAAAAGGAAATATCCTCAGATGAAATCTGCAAAGAAGCTTTCTGAGAAACTGCTTGGTGTTCTGTTAATTCATCTCACAGAGTTACATCTGTATTTCGTGGATCTCTTTGCTAGCCTTATTTCTGTGGAAACTGAGAACAGACATTTCGGATCCCTTTGAAGTCTATAGGTCCAAAGGAAATATCCTTCGATAACAAAGAGAAAGAAGCTTTCTGAGAAACTTCTTTGTGTTCTGTGAAATCATCTCACAGAGTTACAGCTTTCCCCTCAAGAAGCCTTTCGCTAAGACAGTTCTTGTGGAATTGGCAAAGTGATATTTGGAAGCCCATAGTGGGCTATGGTGAAACATGAAATATCCTCAGATGAAATCTGGAAAGAAGCTTTCTGAGAAACTACTTGGTGTTCTGTTAATTCATCTCTCAGAGTTACATCTGTATTTCGTGGATCTCTTTGCTAGCCTTATTTCTGTGGAATCTGAGAACAGATATTTCGGATCCCTTTGAAGACTATAGGGCCAAAGGAAATATCCACCGATAACAAAGAGAAAGAAGATTTCTGAGAAACTTCTTTGTGTTCTGTGAAATCATCTCACAGAGTTACAGCTTTCCCCTCAAGAAGCCTTTCGCTAAGACACTTCTTGTGGAATTGGTAAAGTGATATCTGGAAGCCCATAGAGGGCAATGGTGAAAAAGGAAATATCCTCAGATGAAATCTGGAAAGAAGCTTTCTGAGAAACTGCTTGGTGTTCTGTTAATTCATCTCACAGAGTTACATCTGTATTTCGTGGATCTCTTCGCTAGCCTTATTTCTGTGGAATCTGAGAACAGATATTTCGGATCCCTTTGAAGGCTATAGGGCCAAAGGAAATATCCTCCGATAACAAAGAGAAAGAAGCTTTCTGAGAAACTTGTTTGTGTTCTGTGAAATCATCTCACAGAGTTACAGCTTTCCTCTCTTGAAGCCTTTCGCTAAGACAGTTCTTGTGGAATTCGAAAAGTGATATTTGAATGCCCATAGAGGGCTATGGTGAAAAAGGAAATATCCTCAGATGAAATCTGGAAAGAAGCTTTCTGAGAAACTGCTTGGTGTTCTGTTAATTCATCTCACAGAGTTACATCTGTATTTCGTGGATCTCTTTGCTAGCCTTATTTCTGTGGAATCTGAGAACAGATATTTCGGATCCCTTTGAAGACTATATGGCCAAAGGAAATATCCTCCGATAACAAAGAGAAAGAAGCTTTCTGAGAAAGTTCTTTGTGTTCTGTGAAATCATCTCACAGAGTTACAGCTTTCCCCTCAAGAAGCCTTTCGCTAAGACACTTCTTGTGGAATTGGCAAAGTGATATTTGGAAGCCCATAGTGGGCTACGGTGAAAAAGGAAATATCCTCAGATGAAATCTGGAAAGAAGCTTTCTGAGAAACTGCTTGGTGTTCTGTTAATTCATCTCACAGAGTTACATCTGTATTTCGTGGATCTCTTCGCTAACCTTATTTGTGGAATCTGAGAACAGATAATTCGGATCCCTTTGAGGCTATAGGGCCAAAGGAAATATCCTCCGATAACAAAGAGAAAGAAGCTTTCTGAGAAACTTCTTTATGTTCTGTGAAATCATCTCACAGAGTTACAGCTTTCCCCTCAAGAAGCCTTTCGCTAAGACAGTTCTTGTGGAATTGGCAAAGTGATATTTGGAAGCCCATAGAGGGCTATGGTGAAAAAGGAAATATCCTCAGATGAAATATGGAAAGAAGCTTTCTGAGAAACTGCTTGGTGTTCTGTTAATTCATCTCTCAGAGTTACATCTGCATTTCCTGGATCTCTTTGCTAGCCTTATTTCTGTGGAATCTGAGAACAGATATTTCGGATCCCTTTGAAGACTATAGGGCCAAAGGAAATATCTTCCGATAACAAATACAAAGAAGCTTTCTGAGAAACTTCTTTGTGTTCTGTGAAATCATCTCACAGAGTTACAGCTTTCCTCTCAAGAAGCCTTTCGCTAAGACAGTTCTAGTGGAATTGGCAAAGTGATATTTGGAAGCCCATAGAGGGCTATGGTGAAAAAGGAAATATCCTCAGATGAAATCTGGAAAGAAGCTTTCTGAGAAACTGCTTGGTGTTCTGTTAATTCATCTCACAGAGTTACATCTGTATTTCGTGGATCTCTTTGCAAGCCTTTTTTCTGTGGAAACTGAGAACAGACATTTCGGATCCCTTTGAAGTCTATAGGGCCAAAGGAAATATCCTCCGATAACAAAGAGAAAGAAGCTTTCTGAGAAACTTCTTTGTGTTCTGTGAAATCATCTCACAGAGTTACAGCTTTCCCCTCAAGAAGCCTTTCGCTAAGACAGTTCTTGTGGAATTGGCAAAGTGATATTTGGAAGCCCATAGTGGGCTATGGTGAAAAAGGAAATATCCTCAGATGAAATCTGGAAAGAAGCTTTCTGAGAAACTACTTGGTGTTCTGTTAATTCATCTCTCAGAGTTACATCTGTATTTCGTGGATCTCTCTGCTAGCATTATTTCTGTGGAATCTGAGAACAGATATTTCGGATCCCTTTGAAGACTATAGGGCCAAAGGAAATATCCTCCGATAACAAAGAGAAGGAAGCTTTCTGAGAAACTTCTTTGTGTTCTGTGAAATCATCTCACAGAGTTACAGCTTTCCCCTCAAGAAGCCTTTCGCTAAGACAGTTCTTGTGGAATTGGCAAAGTGATATTTGGAAGCCCATAGTGGGCTATGGTGAAAAAGGAAATATCCTCAGATGAAATCTGGAAAGAAGCTTTCTGAGAAACTACTTGGAGATCTGTTAATTCATCTGTCAGTGTTACATCTGTATTTCGTGGATCTCTTTGCTAGCCTTATTTCTGTGGAATCTGAGAACAGATATTTCGGATCCCTTTGAAGACTATAGGGCCAACGGAAATATCCACCGATAACAAAGAGAAAGAAGATTTCTGAGAAACTTCTTTGTGTTCTGTGAAATCATCTCACAGAGTTACAACTTTCCCCAAAAGAAGCCGTTCGCTAAGACAGTTCTTGTGGAATTGGTAAAGTGATATTTTGGAGCCCATAGAGGGCTATTGTGAAAAAGGAAATATCCTCAGATGAAATCTGGAAAGAAGCTTTCTGAGAAACTGCTCAGTGTTCTGTTAATTCATCTCACAGAGTTACATCTGTATTTCGTGGATCTCTTTGCTAGCCTTATTTCTGAGGAATCTGAGAACAGATATTTCGGATCCCTTTGAAGACTAGAGGGCCAGAGGAAATATCCTCTGATAAGAAAGAGAAAGAAGCTTTCTGAGAAACTTCTTTGTGTTCTGTGAAATCATGTCACAGAGTTACAGCTTTCCCCTCAAGAAGCCTTTCGCTAAGACACTTCTTGTGGAATTGGCAAAGTGATAATTGGAAGTCCATAGAGGGCTACGGTGAAAAAGGAAATATCCTCAGATGAAATCTTTAAAGAAGCTTTCTGAGAAACTGCTTGGCGTTCTGTTAATTCATCTGAAAGAGTTGCATCTGTATTTCGTGGATCTCTTTGCTAGCCTTATTTCTGTGGAATCTGAGAACAGATATTTCGGATCCCTTTGAAAACCAAAAGCCCAAGGAAATATCCTCCGATAACAAAGAGAAAGAAGCTTTCTGAGAATCTTCTTTGTGTTATGTGAAATCATCTCACAGAGGTACAGCTTTCCCCTCAAGAAGCCTTTCGCTAAGACAGTTCTTGTGGAATTGCCAAAGTGATATTTGGAAGCCCTTAGTGGGCTATGGTGAAAAAGGAAATATCCTCAGATGAAATCTGGGAAGAAGCTTTCTGAGAAACTGCTTGGTGTTCTGTTAGTTCATCTCACGGAGTTACATCTTTATTTCGTGGATCTCTTTGCTAGCCTTATTTCTGTGGAATCTGAGAACGGATATTTCGGATCCCTTTGAAGGCTATAGGGCCAAAGGAAATATCCTCCGATAACAAAGAGAAAGAAGCTTTCTGAGAAACTTCCTTGTGTTCTGTGAAATCAGCTCACAGAGTTACAGCTTTCCCCTCAAGAAGCCTTTCGCTAAGACACTTCTTGTGGAATTGGTAAAGTGATATTTGGAAGCCCATAGAAGGCTACGGTGAAAAAGGAAATATCCTCAGATGAAATCTGGAAAGAAGTTTTCTGAGACTGCTTGGTGTTCTGTTAATTCATCTCAAAGAGTTACATCTGTATTTCGTGGATCTCTTTGCTAGCCTTATTTCTGTGGAATCAGTGAACAGATATTTCGGATCCCTTTGAAGACCAAAGGCCCAAGGAATTATCCTCCGATAACAAAGAGAAAGAAGCTTTCTGAGAAAGTTCTCTGTGTTCAGTGAAATCATCTCACAGAGTTACAGCTTTCCCCTCAAGAAGCCTTTCGCTAAGACACTTCTTGTGGAATTGGCAAAGTGATATTTGGAAGCCCATAGTGGGCTATGGTGAAAAAGGAAATATCCTCAGATGAAATCTGGAAAGAAGCTTTCTGAGAAACTGCTTGGTGTTCTGTTAATTCATCTCACAGAGTTACATCTGTATTTCGTGGATCTCTTCGCTAGCCTTATTTCTGTGGAATCTGAGAACAGATATTTCGGATCCCTTAGAAGACTATAGGGCCAAAGGAAATATGCTCCGATAACAAAAAGAAAGAAGCTTTCTGAGAAACTTCTTTGTGTTCTGTGAAATCATCTCACAGAGTTACAGCTTTCCCCTAAGGAAGCCTTTCGCTAAGACATTTCTTGTGGAATTGGCAAAGTGATATTTGGAAGCCCATAGAGGGCTATGGTGAAAAAGGAAATATCCACAGATGAAACCTGGAAAGAAGCTTTCTGAGAAACTGCTTGGTGTTCTTTTAATTCATCTCACAGATTTACATCTGTAGTTCGTGGATCTCTTTGCTAGCCTTATTTCTGAGGAATCTGAGAATAAATATTTCGGATCCCTTTGAAGACTACAGGGCCAAAGGAAATATCCTCCGATAACAAAGAGAAAGAAGCTTTCTGAGAAACTTCTTTGTGTTCTGTGAAATCAGCTCACAAAGTTACAGCTTTCCCCTCAAGAAGCCTTTCGCTAAGACACTTCTTGTGGAATTGGCAAAGTGATATTTGGAAGCCCATATAGGGCTACGGTGAAAAAGGAAATATCCTCAGATGAAATCTGGAAAGAAGTTTTCTGAGAAACTGCTTGGTGTTCTGTTAATTCATCTCAAAGAGTTACATCTGTATTTCGTGGATCTCTTTGCTAGCCTTATTTCTGTGGAATCTGAGAACAGATATTTCGGATCCCTTTGAAGACTATAGGGCCCAAGGAAATATCCTCCGATAACAAAGAGAAAGAAGCTTTCTGAGAAAGTTCTTTGTGTTCTGTGAAATCATCTCACAGAGTTACAGCTTTCCCCTCAAGAAGCCTTTCGCTAAGACACTTCTTGTGGAATTGGCAAAGTGATATTTGGAAGCCCATAGTGGGCTATGGTGAAAAAGGAAATATCCTCAGATAAAATCTGGAAAGAAGCTTTCTGAGAAACTGCTTGGTGTTCTGTTAATTCATCTCACAGAGTTACATCTGTATTTCGTGGATCTCTTCGCTAACCTTATTTCTGTGGAATCTGAGAACTGATAATTCGGATCCCTTTGAGGCTATAGGGCCAAAGGAAATATCCTCCGATAACAAAGAGAAAGAAGCTTTCTGAGAAACTTCTTTATGTTCTGTGAAATCATCTCACAGAGTTACAGCTTTCCCGTCCAGAAGCCTTTCACTAAGACAGTTCTTGAGGAATTGGCAAAGTGATATTTGGAAGCCCATAGAGGGCTATGGTGAAAAAGGAAATATCCTCAGATGAAATATGGAAAGAAGCTTTCTGAGAAACTGCTTGTTGTTCTGTTAATTCATCTCTCAGAGTTACATCTGCATTTCCTGGATCTCTTTGCTAGCCTTATTTCTGTTTAATCTGAGAACAGATATTTCGGATCCCTTTGAAGACTATAGGGCCAAAGGAAATATCTTCCGATAACAAATAGAAAGAAGCTTTCTGAGAAACTTCTTTGTGTTCTGTGAAATCATCTCACAGAGTTACAGCTTTCCTCTCAAGAAGCCTTTCGCTAAGACAGTTCTTGTGGAATTGGCAAAGTGATATTTGGAAGCCCATAGAGGGCTATGGTGAAAAAGGAAATATCCTCAGATGAAACCTGGAAAGAAGCTTTCTGAGAAACTGCTTGGTGTTCTTTTAATTCATCTCACAGTGTTACATCTGTATTTCGTGGATCTCCTTGCTAGTCTTATTTCTGTGGAATCTGAGAACAGATATTTCGGATCCCTTTGAAGACCAAAGGCCCAAGGAAATATCCTCCGATAACAAAGAGAAAGAAGCTTTCTGAGAAAGTTCTTTGTGTTCTGTGAAATCATCTCACAGAGTTACAGCTTTCCCCTCAAGAAGCCTTTCGCTAAGACACTTCTTGTGCAATTGGCACAGTGATATTTGGAAGCCCATAGTGGGCTATGGTGAAAAAGGAAATATCCTCAGATGAAATCTGGAAAGAAGCTTTCTGAGAAACTACTTGGAGATCTGTTAATTCATCTCTCAGTGTTACATCTGTATTTCGTGGATCTCTTTGCTAGCCTTATTTCTGTGGAATCTGAGAACAGATATTTCGGATCCCTTTGAAGACTATAGGGCCAACGGAAATATCCACCGATAACAAAGAGAAAGAAGATTTCTGAGAAACTTCTTTGTGTTCTGTGAAATCATCTCACAGAGTTACAACTTTCCCCAAAAGAAGCCGTTCGCTAAGACAGTTCTTGTGGAATTGGTAAAGTGATATTTTGGAGCCCATAGAGGGCTATTGTGAAAAAGGAAATATCCTCAGATGAAATCTGGAAAGAAGCTTTCTGAGAAACTGCTCAGTGTTCTGTTAATTCATCTCACAGAGTTACATCTGTATTTCGTGGATCTCTTTGCTAGCCTTATTTCTGAGGAATCTGAGAACAGATATTTCGGATCCCTTTGAAGACTAGAGGGCCAGAGGAAATATCCTCTGATAAGAAAGAGAAAGAAGCTTTCTGAGAAACTTCTTTGTGTTCTGTGAAATCATGTCACAGAGTTACAGCTTTCCCCTCAAGAAGCCTTTCGCTAAGACACTTCTTGTGGAATTGGCAAAGTGATAATTGGAAGTCCATAGAGGGCTACGGTGAAAAAGGAAATATCCTCAGATGAAATCTTTAAAGAAGCTTTCTGAGAAACTGCTTGGTGTTCTGTTAATTCATCTGAAAGAGTTGCATCTGTATTTCGTGGATCTCTTTGCTAGCCTTATTTCTGTGGAATCTGAGAACAGATATTTCGGATCCCTTTGAAAACCAAAAGCCCAAGGAAATATCCTCCGATAACAAAGAGAAAGAAGCTTTCTGAGAATCTTCTTTGTGTTATGTGAAATCATCTCACAGAGGTACAGCTTTCCCCTCAAGAAACCTTTCGCTAAGACAGTTCTTGTGGAATTGCCAAAGTGATATTTGGAAGCCCTTAGTGGGCTATGGTGAAAAAGGAAATATCCTCAGATGAAATCTGGGAAGAAGCTTTCTGAGAAACTGCTTGGTGTTCTGTTAGTTCATCTCACGGAGTTACATCTTTATTTCGTGGATCTCTTTGCTAGCCTTATTTCTGTGGAATCTGAGAACGGATATTTCGGATCCCTTTGAAGGCTATAGGGCCAAAGGAAATATCCTCCGATAACAAAGAGAAAGAAGCTTTCTGAGAAACTTCCTTGTGTTCTGTGAAATCAGCTCACAGAGTTACAGCTTTCCCCTCAAGAAGCCTTTCGCTAAGACACTTCTTGTGGAATTGGTAAAGTGATATTTGGAAGCCCATAGAAGGCTACGGTGAAAAAGGAAATATCCTCAGATGAAATCTGGAAAGAAGTTTTCTGAGACTGCTTGGTGTTCTGTTAATTCATCTCAAAGAGTTACATCTGTATTTCGTGGATCTCTTTGCTAGCCTTATTTCTGTGGAATCAGTGAACAGATATTTCGGATCCCTTTGTAGACCAAAGGCCCAAGGAATTATCCTCCGATAACAAAGAGAAAGAAGCTTTCTGAGAAAGTTCTCTGTGTTCAGTGAAATCATCTCACAGAGTTACAGCTTTCCCCTCAAGAAGCCTTTCGCTAAGACACTTCTTGTGGAATTGGCAAAGTGATATTTGGAAGCCCATAGTGGGCTATGGTGAAAAAGGAAATATCCTCAGATGAAATCTGGAAAGAAGCTTTCTGAGAAACTGCTTGGTGTTCTCTTAATTCATCTCACAGAGTTACATCTGTATTTCGTGGATCTCTTCGCTAGCCTTATTTCTGTGGAATCTGAGAACAGATATTTCGGATCCCTTAGAAGACTATAGGGCCAAAGGAAATATGCTCCGATAACAAAAAGAAAGAAGCTTTCTGAGAAACTTCTTTGTGTTCTGTGAAATCATCTCACAGAGTTACAGCTTTCCCCTAAGGAAGCCTTTCGCTAAGACATTTCTTGTGGAATTGGCAAAGTGATATTTGGAAGCCCATAGAGGGCTATGGTGAAAAAGGAAATATCCACAGATGAAACCTGGAAAGAAGCTTTCTGAGAAACTGCTTGGTGTTCTTTTAATTCATCTCACAGATTTACATCTGTATTTCGTGGATCTCTTTGCTAGCCTTATTTCTGAGGAATCTGAGAATAAATATTTCGGATCCCTTTTAAGACTACAGGGCCAAAGGAAACATCCTCCGATAACAAAGAGAAAGAAGCTTTCTGAGAAACTTCTTTGTGTTCTGTGAAATCAGCTCACAAAGTTACAGCTTTCCCCTCAAGAAGCCTTTCGCTAAGACACTTCTTGTGGAATTGGCAAAGTGATATTTGGAAGCCCATATAGGGCTACGGTGAAAAAGGAAATATCCTCAGATGAAATCTGGAAAGAAGTTTTCTGAGAAACTGCTTGGTGTTCTGTTAATTCATCTCAAAGAGTTACATCTGTATTTCGTGGATCTCTTTGCTAGCCTTATTTCTGTGGAATCTGAGAACAGATATTTCGGATCCCTTTGAAGACTATAGGGCCCAAGGAAATATCCTCCGATAACAAAGAGAAAGAAGCTTTCTGAGAAAGTTCTTTGTGTTCTGTGAAATCATCTCACAGAGTTACAGCTTTCCCCTCAAGAAGCCTTTCGCTAAGACACTTCTTGTGGAATTGGCAAAGTGATATTTGGAAGCCCATAGTGGGCTATGGTGAAAAAGGAAATATCCTCAGATGAAATCTGGAAAGAAGCTTTCTGAGAAACTGCTTGGTGTTCTGTTAATTCATCTCACAGAGTTACATCTGTATTTCGTGGATCTCTTCGCTAACCTTATTTCTGTGGAATCTGAGAACTGATAATTCGGATCCCTTTGAGGCTATAGGGCCAAAGGAAATATCCTCCGATAACAAAGAGAAAGAAGCTTTCTGAGAAACTTCTTTATGTTCTTTGAAATCATCTCACAGAGTTACAGCTTTCCCGTCAAGAAGCCTTTCACTAAGACAGTTCTTGAGGAATTGGCAAAGTGATATTTGGAAGCCCATAGAGGGCTATGGTGAAAAAGGAAATATCCTCAGATGAAATATGGAAAGAAGCTTTCTGAGAAACTGCTTGTTGTTCTGTTAATTCATCTCTCAGAGTTACATCTGCATTTCCTGGATCTCTTTGCTAGCCTTATTTCTGTTTAATCTGAGAACAGATATTTCGGATCCCTTTGAAGACTATAGGGCCAAAGGAAATATCTTCCGATAACAAATAGAAAGAAGCTTTCTGAGAAACTTCTTTGTGTTCTGTGAAATCATCTCACAGAGTTACAGCTTTCCTCTCAAGAAGCCTTTCGCTAAGACAGTTCTTGTGGAATTGGCAAAGTGATATTTGGAAGCCCATAGAGGGCTATGGTGAAAAAGGAAATATCCTCAGATGAAACCTGGAAAGAAGCTTTCTGAGAAACTGCTTGGGGTTCTGTTAATTCGACTATCAGAGTTACATCTGCATTTCCTGGATCTCTTTGCTAGCCTTATTTCTGTGGAATCTGGGAACAGATATTTCGGATCCTTTGAAGACTATAGGGCCAAAGGAAATATCTTCTGATAACAAATAGAAAGAAGCTTTCTGAGAAACTTCTTTGTGTTCTGTGAAATCATCTCACAGAGTTACAACTTTCCCCACAAGAAGCTGTTCGCTCAGACAGTTCTTGTGGAATTGGTAAAGTGATATTTCGAAGCCCATAGAGGGCTATGGTGAAAAAGGAAATATCCTCAGATGAAATCTGGAAAGAAGCTTTCTGAGAAACTGCTTGGTGTTTTGTTAATTCATCTCACAGAGTTACATCTGTATTTCGTGGATCTCTTTGCTAGCCTTATTTCTGAGGAATCTGAGAACAGATATTTCGGATCCCTTTGAAGACTATAGGGCCGAAGGAAATATCCTCCGATAACAAAGAGAAAGAAGCTTTCTGAGAAAATTCTTTGTGTTCTGTGAAATCAGCTCACAGAGTTACAGCTTTCCCCTCAAGAAGCCTTTCGCTAAGACACTTCTTGTGGAATTGGCAAAGTGATATTTGGAAGTCCATAGAGGGCTACGGTGAAAAAGGAAATATCCTCAGATGAAATCTTTAAAGAAGCTTTCTGAGAAACTGCTTGGTGTTCTGTTAATTCATCTCAAAGAGTTGCATCTGTATTTCGTGGATCTCTTTGCTAGCCTTATTTCTGTGGAATCTGAGAACAGATATTTCGGATCCCTTTGAAAACCAAAGGCCCAAGGAAATATCCTCCGATAACAAAGAGAAAGAAGCTTTCTGAGAAACTTCTTTGTGTTCTGTGAAATCATCTCACAGAGGTACAGCTTTCCCCTTAAGAAGCCTTTCGCTAAGACAGTTCTTGTGGAATTGGCAAAGTGATATTTGGAAGCCCAAAGAGGGCTATGGTGAAAAAGGAAATATCCTCAGATGAAATCTGGAAAGAAGCTTTCTGAGAAACCGCTTGGTGTTCTGTTAATTCATCTCACAGAGTTACATCAGTATTTCGTGGATCTCTTTGCCAACTTTTTTTCTGTGGAATCTGAGAACATTTATTTCTGATCCCTTTGAGGTCTATAGGGCCAAAGGAAATATCCTCTGATAACAAAGAGAAGGAAGCTTTCTGAGAAACTTCTTTGTGTTCTGTGAAATCATCTCACAGAGTTACAGCTTTCCCCTCAAGAAGCCTTTCGCTAAGACACTTCTTGTGGAATTGGCAAAGTGATATTTGGAAGCACAGAGAGGGCTATGGTGAAAAAGGAAATATCCTCAGATGAAATCTGGAAAGAAGCTTTCTGAGAAACTGCTTCGTGTTCTGTTAATTCATCTCAAAGAGTTACATCTGTATTTCGTGGATCTCTTTGCTAGCCTTATTTCTGAGGAATCTGAGAACAGATATTTCGGATCCCTTTGAAGACTATAGGGCCGAAGGAAATATCATCCGATAACAAAGAGAAAGAAGCTTTCTGAGAAAATTCTTTGTGTTATGTGAAATCAGCTCACAGAGTTACAGCTTTCCCCTCAAGAAGCCTTTCGCTAAGACACCTCTTGTGGAATTGGCAAAGTGATATTTGGAAGCCCATAGAGGGCTACGGTGAAAAAGGAAGTATCCTCAGATGAAATCATTAAAGAAGCTTTCTGAGAAAATGCTTGTGTTCTGTTAATTCATCTCAAAGAGTTGCGTCTGTATTTCGTGGATCTCTTTGCTAGCCTTATTTCTGTGGAATCTGAGAACAGATATTTCGGATCCCTTTGAAAACCAAAGGCCCAAAGAAATATCCTCCGATAACAAAGAGAAAGAAGCTTTCTGAGAAACTTCTTTGTGTTCTGTGAAATCATCTCACAGAGTTACAGCTTTGCCCTCAAGAAGCCTTTCGCTAAGACACTTCTTGTGGAATTGGCAAAGTGATATTTGGAAGCCCATAGAGGGCTATGGTGAAAAAGGAAATATCCTCAGATGAAATCTGGAAAGAAGCTTTCTGAGAAACTGCTTGGTGTTCTGTTAATTCATCTCACAGAGTTACATCTGTATTTCATGGATCTCTTCGCTAACCTTATTTCTGTGGAATCTGAGAACAGATAATTCGGATCCCTTTGAAGCTAAAGGGCCAAAGGAAATATCCTCCGATAACAAAGAGAAAGAAGCTTTCTGAGAAACTTCTTTGTGTTCTGTGAAATCATCTCACAGAGTTACAGCTTTCCCCTCAAGAAGCCTTTCGCTAAGACAGTTCTTGTGGAATTGGCAAAGTGATATTTGGAAGCCCATAGAGGGCTATGGTGAAAAAGGAAATATCCACAGATGAAACCTGGAAAGAAGCTTTCTATGAAACTGCTTGGTGTTCTTTAAATTCATCTCACAGTGTTACATCTGTATTTCGTGGATCTCTTTGCTAGCCTTATTTCTGTGGAATCTGAGAACAGATATTTCGGATCCCTTTGAAGACTATAGGGCCAAAGGAAATATCCTCTGATTACAAAGAGAAAGAAGCTTTCTGAGAAATTTCTTTGTGTTCTGTGAAATCATCTCACAGAGTTACAACTTTCCGCACAAGAAGCCGTTCACTAAGACAGTTCTTGTGGAATTGGCAAAGTGATATTTTGAACCCCATAGAGGGCTATTGTGAAAAAGGAAATATCCTCAGATGAAATCTGGAAAGAAGCTTTCTGAGAAATTGCTCGGTGTTCTGTTAATTCATCGCACATAGTTACATCTGTATTTAATGGATCTATTTGCTAGCCTTATTTCTGGGGAATCTGAGAACAGATATTTCGGATCCCTTTGAAGACTATAGGGCCAAAGGAAATATCCTCTGATAACAAAGAGAAAGAAGCTTTCTGAGAAACTTCTTTGTGTTCTGTGAAATCAGCTCACAGAGTTACAGCTTTTCCCTCAAGAAGCCTTCGGCTAGGACACTTCATGTGGAATTGGCAAAGTGATATTTGGAAGCACAGAGAGAGCTATGGTGAAAAAGGAAATATCCTCAGATGAAATCTGGAAAGAAGCTTTCTGAGAAACTGCTTGGTGTTCTGTTTATTCATCTCAAAGAGTAACATCTGTATTTCGTGGATGTCTTTGCTAGCCTTATTTCTGTGGAATCTGAGAACAGATATTTCAAATCCCTTTGAAGACTATAGGGCCAAAGGAAATATCCTCCGATAACAAAGAGAAAGAAGCTTTCTGAGAAACTTCTTTGTGTTCGGTGAAATCATCTCACAGAGTTACAGCTTTCCCCTCAAGAAGCCTTTCGCTAAGACACTTCTTGTGGAATTGGCAAACTGATATTTGGAAGCCCATAGAGGGCTATAGTGAAAAAGGAAATATCCACAGATGAAATCTGGAAAGAAGCTTTTTGAGAAACTACTTGGTGTTCTGTTAATTCATCTCTCAGAGTTACATCTGTATTTTGTGGATCTCTTTGCTAGCCTTATTTCTGTGGAATCTGAGAACAGATATTTCGGATCCCTTTGAAGACTATAGAGCCAAAGGAAATATCCTCCGATAACAAAGAGAAAGAAGCTTTCTGAGAAACTTCTTTGTGTTCTGTGAAATCATCTCACAGAGTTACAGCTTTCCTCTCAAGAAGCCGTTCGCTAAGACAGTTATTGTGGAATTGGCAAAGTGATATTTGGAAGCCCATAGAGGGCTATGGTGAAAAAGGGAATATCCTCAGACGAAATCTGGAAAGAAGCTTTCTGAGAACCAGCTTGGTGTTCTGTTAATTCATCTCTCAGAGTTACATCTGCATTTCCTGGATCTCTTTGCTAGCCTTATTTCTGTGGAATCTGGGAACAGATATTTCGGATCCCTTTGAAGACTATAGGGCCAAAGGAAATATCCTCCGATAACAAAGAAAAAGAAGCTTTCTGAGAAACTTCTTTGTGTTCTGTGAAATCATCTCACAGAGTTACAGCTTTCCCCTCAAGAAGCCTTTCGCTAAGACACTTCTTGTGGAATGGGCAAGGTGATATTTGGAAGCCCATAGAGGACTATAGTGAAAAAGGAAATATCATCAGATGAAATCTGGAAAGAAGCTTTCTGAGAAACTGCTTGGTGTTCTGTTAATTCATCTCACAGAGTTACATCTGTATTTCGTGGATATCTTTGCTAGTCTTATTTCTGAGGAATCTGAGAACAGATAATTCGGATCCCTTTGAAGACTATAGGGCCGAAGGAAATATCCTCCGATAACAAAGAAAAAGAAGCTTTCTGAGAAACTTCTTTGTGTTCTGTGAAATCAGCTCACAGAGTTACAGCTTTCCCCTCAAGAAGCCTTTCGCTAAGACACTTCTTGTGGAATTGGCAAAGTGATATTTGGAAGCCCATAGAGGGCTATGGTGAAAAGGGAAATATCCTCAGATGAAATCTGGAAAGAAGCTTTCTGAGAAAATGCTTGGTGTTCTGTTAATTCATCTCTCAGAGTTACACCTGTATTTCGTGGATCTCTTTGCTAGCCTTATTTCTGTGGTATCTGAGAACAGATATTTCGGATCCCTTTGAAGACTATAGGGCCAAAGGAAATATCCTCCGATAACAAAGAGAAAGAAGCTTTCTGAGAAACTTCTTTGTGTTCTGTGAAATCATCTCACAGAGTTACAGCTTTCCTCTCAACAAGCCTTTCGCTAAGACAGTTCTTGTGGAATTGGCAAAGTGATATTTGGAAGCCCATAGTGGGCTATGGTGAAAAAGGAAATATCCTCAGATGAAATCTGGAAAGAAGCTTTCTGAGAAACTACTTGGTCTTCTGTTAATTCATCTCTCAGAGTTACATCTGTATTTCGTGGATCTCTTTGCTAGCCTTATTTCTGTGGATTCTGACAACGGATATTTCGGATCCCTTTGAAGACTATAGGGCCAAAGGAAATATCCACCGATAACAAAGAGAAAGAAGCTTTCTGAGAAATTTCTTTGTGTTCTGTGAAATCATCTCACAGAGTTACAACTTTCCGCACAAGAAGCCGTTCGCTAAGACAGTTCTTGTGGAATTGGCAAAGTGATATTTTGAACCCCATAGAGGGCTATTGTGAAAAAGGAAATATCCTCAGGTGAAATCTGGAAAGAAGCTTTCTGAGAAACTGCTCGGTGTTCTGTTAATTCATCGCACATAGTTACATCTGTATTTCATGGATCTATTTGCTAGCCTTATTTCTGGGGAATCTGAGAACAGATATTTCGGATCCCTTTGAAGACTATAGGGCCAAAGGAAATATCCTCTGATAACAAAGAGAAAGAAGCTTTCTGAGAAACTTCTTTGTGTTCTGTGAAATCAGCTCACAGAGTTACAGCTTTTCCCTCAAGAAGCCTTCGGCTAGGACACTTCATGTGGAATTGGCAAAGTGATATTTGGAAGCACAGAGAGAGCTATGGTGAAAAAGGAAATATCCTCAGATGAAATCTGGAAAGAAGCTTTCTGAGAAACTGCTTGGTGTTCTGTTTATTCATCTCAAAGAGTAACATCTGTATTTCGTGGATGTCTTTGCTAGCCTTATTTCTGTGGAATCTGAGAACAGATATTTCAAATCCCTTTGAAGACTATAGGGCCAAGGGAAATATCCTCCGATAACAAAGAGAAAGAAGCTTTCTGAGAAACTTCTTTGTGTTCTGAGAAATCAGCTCACAGAGTTACAGCTTTCCCCTCAAGAAGCCTTTCGCTAAGACACTTCTAGTGGAATTGGCAAAGTGATATTTGGAAGCCCATAGAGGGCTATGGTGAAAAAGGAAATATCCTCAGATGAAATCTGGAAAGAAGCTTTCTGAGAAACTGCTCAGTGTTCTGTTAATTCATCTCACAGAGTTACATCTGTATTTCTTGGATCTCTTCGCTAGCCTTATTTCTGTGGAATCTGAGAACAGATATATCGGATCCCTTTGAAGACTATAGGGGCAAAGGAAATATCCTCCAATTACAAAGAGATAGAAGCTTTCTGAGAAATTACTTTGTGTTCTTTGAAATCATCTCACAGAGTTACAGCTTTCCCCTCAAGAAGCCTTTCGCTAAGACACTTCTTGTGGAATTGGCAAACTGATATTTGGAAGCCCATAGAGGGCTATAGTGAAAAAGGAAATATCCACAGATGAAATCTGGAAAGAAGCTTTGTGAGAAACTACTTGGTGTTCTGTTAATTCATCTCTCAGAGTTACATCTGTATTTCGTGGATCTCTTTGCTAGCCTTATTTCTGTGGAATCTGAGAACAGATATTTCGGATCCCATTGAAGACTATAGAGCCAAAGGAAATATCCTCCGATAACAAAGAGAAAGAAGCTTTCTGAGAAACTTCTTTGTGTTCTGTGAAATCATCTCACAGAGTTACAGCTTTCCTCTCAAGAAGCCGTTCGCTAAGACAGTTCTTGTGGAATTGGCAAAGTGATATTTGGAAGCCCATAGAGGGCTCTGATGAAAAAGGGAATATCCTCAGACGAAATCTGGAAAGAATCTTTCTGAGAAACTTCTTGGTGTTCTGTTAATTCATCTCACAGAGTTACATCAGTATTTTCTGGATCTCTTTGTTAGCCTTATTTCTGTGGAATCTGAGAACAGATATTTCGGATTCCTTTGAAGCATATAGGGCCAAAGGAAATATCCTCCGATAACAAATAGAAAGAAGCTTTCTGAGAAACTACTTTGTGTTCTGTGGAATCATCTCACAGAGTTACAGCTTTCCCCTCAAGAAGCCTTTCGCTAAGACAGTCTTGTGGAATTGGAAAAGTGATATTTGGAAGCCCTTTGAGGGCTATGCTGAAAAAGGAAATATCCTCAGATGAAATCTGGAAAGAAGCTTTCTGAGAAACTGCTTGGTGTTCTGTTAATTCATCTCTCAGAGTTACATCTGCATTTCCTGGATCTCTTTGCTAGCCTTATTTCTGTGGAATCTGAGAACAGATATTTACGATCCCCTTGAGGACTCTAGGGCCAAAGGAAATATTCTCCGATAACAAAGAGAAAGAAGCTTTCTGAGAAACTTCTTTGTGTTCTGTGAAATCATCTCACAGAGTTACAGCTTTCCCCTCAAGAAGCCGTTCGCTAAGACAGTTCTTGTGGAATTGGTAAAGTGATATTTGGAAGCCCATAGAGGGCTATGTTGAAAAAGGAAATATCCTCAGATGAAATCTGGAAAGAAGCTTTCTGAGAAACTGCTCAGTGTTTTGTTAATTCATCTCACAGAGTTACATCTGTATTTCGTGTATCTCTTTGCTAGCCTTATTTCTGAGGAATCTCAGAACAGATATTTCGGATCCCTTTGAAGACTATAGGGCCGAAGGAAATATCCTCCGATAACAAAGAGAAAGAAGCATTCTGAGAAACTTCTTTGTGTTCTGTGAAATCATCTCACACAGTTACAGCTTTTCCCTCAAGAAGCCTTTCGCTAAGACACTTCTTGTGGAATTGGCAAAGTGATATTTGGAAGCCCATTGAGGGCTATGGTGAAAAAGGAAATATCCTCAGATGAAATCTGGAAAGAAGCTTCCTGAGAAACTGCTTGGTTTTCTGTTAATTCATCTCAAAGAGTTACATCTGTATTTCGTGGATCTCTTTGCTTGCCTTGTTTCTGTGGAATCTGAGAACAGATATTTCGGATCCCTTTGAAGACTATAGGGCCAAAGGAAATATCCTCCGATAACCAAGAGAAAGAAGCTTTCTGAGAAACTTCTTTGTGTTCTGTGAAATCATCTCACAGAGTTACAGCTTTTCCCTCAGGAAGCCTTTCGCTAAGACACTTCTTGTGGAATTGGCAAAGTGATATTTGGAAGCCCATAGAGGGCTACGGTGAAAAAGGAAATATCCTCAGATGAAATCTGGAAAGAAGCTTTCTGAGAAACTGCTTGGTGTTCTGTTAATTCATCTCACAGAGTTACATCTGTATTTCGTGGATCTCTTTGCTAGCCTTATTTCTGTGGAAACTGAGAACAGATATTTCGGATCCCTTTGAAGACCAAAGGACCATGGAAATATCCTCCGATAAGACAGAGAAAGAAGCTTTCTGAGAAACTTCTTTGTGTTCTGTGAAATCATCTCACAGAGTTACAGCTTTGCCCTCAAGAAGCCTTTCGCTAAGACACTTCTTGTGGAATTGGCAAAGTGATATTTGGAAGCCCATAGAGGGCTATGGTGAAAAAGGAAATATCCTCAGATGAAATATGGAAAGAAGCTTTCTGAGAAACTGCTTGGTGTTCTGTTAATTCATCTCTCAGAGTTACATCTGCATTTCCTGGATCTCTTTGCTAGCCTTATTTCTGTGGAATCTGAGAACAGATATTTCGGATCCCTTTGAAGACTATAGGGCCAAAGGAAACATCCTCCGATAGCAAAGACAAAGAAGCTTTCTGAGAAACTTCTTTGTGTTCTCTGAAATCATCTCACAGAGTTACAGCTTTCCTCTCAAGAAGCCGTTCGCTAAGACAGTTCTTGTGGAATTGGCAAAGTGATATTTGGAAGCCCATAGAGGGCTCTGATGAAAAAGGGAATATCCTCAGACGAAATCTGGAAAGAATCTTTCTGAGAAACTTCTTGGTGTTCTGTTAATTCATCTCAGAGAGTTACATCAGTATTTTCTGGATCTCTTTGCTAGCCTTATTTCTGTGGAATCTGAGAACAGATATTTCGGATCCCTTTGAAGCATATAGGGCCAAAGGAAATATCCTCCGATAACAAATAGAAAGAAGCTTTCTGAGAAACTACTTTGTGTTCTGTGGAATCATCTCACAGAGTTACAGCTTTCCCCTCAAGAAGCCTTTCGCTAAGACAGTCTTGTGGAATTGGAAAAGTGATATTTGGAAGCCCATTGAGGGCTATGCTGAAAAAGGAAATATCCTCAGATGAAATCTGGAAAGAAGCTTTCTGAGAAACTGCTTGGTGTTCTGTTAATTCATCTCTCAGAGTTACATCTGCATTTCCTGGATCTCTTTGCTAGCCTTATTTCTGTGGAATCTGAGAACAGATATTTACGATCCCCTTGAGGACTCTAGGGCCAAAGGAAATATTCTCCGATAACAAAGAGAAAGAAGCTTTCTGAGAAACTTCTTTGTGTTCTGTGAAATCATCTCACAGAGTTACAGCTTTCCCCTCAAGAAGCCGTTCGCTAAGACAGTTCTTGTGGAATTGGTAAAGTGATATTTGGAAGCCCATAGAGGGCTATGTTGAAAAAGGAAATATCCTCAGATGAAATCTGGAAAGAAGCTTTCTGAGAAACTGCTCAGTGTTTAGTTAATTCATCTCACAGAGTTACATCTGTATTTCGTGTATCTCTTTGCTAGCCTTATTTCTGAGGAATCTGAGAACAGATATTTCGGATCCCTTTGAAGACTATAGGGCCGAAGGAAATATCCTCCGATAACAAAGAGAAAGAAGCATTCTGAGAAACTTCTTTGTGTTCTGTGAAATCATCTCACACAGTTACAGCTTTTCCCTCAAGAAGCCTTTCGCTAAGACACTTCTTGTGGAATTGGCAAAGTGATAT
Organism: Macaca fascicularis; assembly: GCF_037993035.2. Classification (NCBI taxonomy): domain Eukaryota; kingdom Metazoa; phylum Chordata; class Mammalia; order Primates; family Cercopithecidae; genus Macaca; species Macaca fascicularis. Next base: position 42,810,465 of record NC_088384.1, on the reverse strand, counting down.
TTGGAAGCCCATTGAGGGCTATGGTGAAAAAGGAAATATCCTCAGATGAAATCTGGAAAGAAGCTTCCTGAGAAACTGCTTGGTTTTCTGTTAATTCATCTCAAAGAGTTACATCTGTATTTCGTGGATCTCTTTGCTTGCCTTATTTCTGTGGAATCTGAGAACAGATATTTCGGATCCCTTTGAAGACTATAGGGCCAAAGGAAATATCCTCCGATAACCAAGAGAAAGAAGCTTTCTGAGAAACTTCTTTGTGTTCTGTGAAATCATCTCACAGAGTTACAGCTTTTCCCTCAGGAAGCCTTTCGCTAAGACACTTCTTTGGAATTGGCAAAGTGATATTTGGAAGCCCATAGAGGGCTTTGGTGAAAAAGGAAATATCCTCAGATGAAATCTGGAAAGAAGCTTTCTGAGAAACTGCTTGGTGTTCTGTTAATTCATCCCTCAGAGTTACATCTGTATTTCGTGGATCTCTTTGCTAGACTTATTTCTGTGGAATCTGAGAACAGATATTTCGGATCCCTTTGAAGACTATAGGGCCAAAGGAAATATCCTCCGATAACAAAGAGAAAGAAGCTTTCTGAGAAACTTCTCTGTGTTCTCTGAAATCATCTCACAGAGTTACAGCTTTCCCCTCAAGAAGCCGTTCGCTAAGACAGTTCTTGTGGAATTGGCAAAGTGATATTTGGAAGACCATAGAGGGCTATGTTGAAAAGGGAAATATCCTCAGATGAAATCTGGAAAGAAGCTTTCTGAGAAACTGCTTGGTGTTCTGTTAATTCATCTCACAGAGTTACATCTGTATTTCGTGGATATCTTTGCTAGTCTTATTTCTGAGGAATCTGAGAACAGATAATTCGGATCCCCTGAAGACTATAGGGCCGAAGGAAATATCCTCCGATAACAAAGAAAAAGAAGCTTTCTGAGAAACTTCTTTGTGTTCTGTGAAATCATCTCACAGAGTTACAGCTTTCCTCTCAAGAAGCCGTTCGCTAAGACAGTTATTGTGGAATTGGCAAAGTGATATTTGGAAGCCCATAGAGGGCTATGGTGAAAAAGGGAATATCCTCAGACGAAATCTGGAAAGAAGCTTTCTGAGAACCTGCTTGGTGTTCTCTTAATTCATCTCACAGAGTTACATCTATATTTCGTGGATCTCTTTGCTAGCCTTATTTCTGTGGAAACTGAGAACAGATATTTCGGATCCCTTTGAAATATATAGGGCCAAAGGAAATATCCTCTGATAACAAAGAGAAAGAAGCTTTCTGAGAAACTTCTTTGTGTTCTGTGAAATCATCTCACAGAGTTACAGCTTTTCCCTCAAGAAGCCTTCGGCTAGGACACTTCTTGTGGAATTCGCAAAGTGATATTTGGAAGCACAGAGAGAGCTATGGTGAAAAAGGAAATATCCTCAGATGAAATCTGGAAAGAAGCTTTCTGAGAAACTGCTTGGTGTTCTGTTAATTCATCTCAAAGAGTAACATCTGTATTTCGTTGATGTCTTTGCTAGCCTTATTTCTGTGGAATCTGAGAACAGATATTTCAAATCCCTTTGAAGACTATAGGGCCAAAGGAAATATCCTCCGATAACAAAGAGAAAGAAGCTTTCTGAGAAACTTCTTTGTGTTCTGTGAAATCATCTCACAGAGTTACAGCTTTCCCCTCAAAAAGCCTTTCGCTAAGACACTTCTTGTGGAATTGCCAAAGAGATATTTGAAAGCCCATAGTGGGCTATGGTGAAAAAAGAAATATCCTCAGATGAAATATGGAAAGAATCTTACTGAGAAACTGCTCAGTGTTCTGTTAATTCATCTCACCGAGTTACATCTGTATTTCGTGGATCTCTTCGCTAGCCTTATTTCTGTGGAATCTGAGAACAGTTATTTCGGATAGCTTTGAAGACTATAGGGCCAAAGGAAATATCCTCTGATAACAAAGAGAAAGAAGCTTTCTGAGAAACTTCTTTGTGTTCTGAGAAATCAGCTCACAGAGTTACAGCTTTCCCCTCAAGAAGCCTTTCGCTAAGACACTTCTTGTGGAATTGGCAAAGTGATATTTGTAAGCCCATAGAGGGCTATGGTGAAAAAGGAAATATCCTCAGATGAAATCTGGAAAGAAGCTTTCTGAGAAACTGCTCAGTGTTCTGTTTATTCATCTCACAGAGTTACATCTGTATTTCTTGGATCTCTTCGCTAGCCTTATTTCTGTGGAATCTGAGAACAGATATTTCGGATCCCTTTGAAGACTACAGGGGCAAAGGAAATATCCTCCAATTACAAAGAGATAGAAGCTTTCTGAGAAATTACTTTGTGTTCTTTGAAATCATCTCACAGAGTTACAGCTTTCCCCTCAAGAAGCCTTTCGCTAAGACACTTCTTGTGGAATTGGCAAACTGATATTTGGAAGCCCATAGAGGGCTATGGTGAAAAAGGAAATATCCTCAGATGAAATCTGGAAAGAAGTTTTTGAGAAACTACTTGGTGTTCTGTTAATTCGTCTCTCAGAGTTACATCTGTATTTCGTGGATCTCTTTGCTAGCCTTATTTCTGTGGAATCTGAGAACAGATATTTAGGATCCCTTTGAAGACTATAGAGCCAAAGGAAATATCCTCCGATAACAAAGAGAAAGAAGCTTTCTGAGAAACTTCTTTGTGTTCTGTGAAATCATCTCACAGAGTTACAGCTTTCCTCTCAAGAAGCCGTTCGCTAAGACAGTTATTGTGGAATTGGCAAAGTGATATTTGGAAGCCCATAGAGGGCTATGGTGAAAAAGGGAATATCCTCAGACGAAATCTGGAAAGAAGCTTTCTGAGAACCTGCTTGGTGTTCTGTTAATTCATCTCTCAGAGTTACATCTGCATTTCCTGGATCTCTTTGCTAGCCTTATTTCTGTGGAATCTGGGAACAGATATTTCGGATCCCTTTGAAGACTATAGGGCCAAAGGAAATATCCTCCAATAACAAAGAAAAAGAAGCTTTCTGAGAAACTTCTTTGTGTTCTGTGAAATCATCTCACAGAGTTACAGCTTTCCCCTCAAGAAGCCTTTCGCTAAGACACTTCTTGTGGAATGGGCAAAGTGATATTTGGAAGCCCATAGAGGGCTATAGTGAAAAAGGAAATATCCTCAGATGAAATCTGGAAAGAAGCTTTCTGAGAAACTGCTTGGTGTTCTGTTAATTCATCTCACAGAGTTACATCTGTATTTCGTGGATATCTTTGCTAGTCTTATTTCTGAGGAATCTGAGAACAGATAATTCGGATCCCTTTGAAGACTATAGGGCCGAAGGAAATATCCTCCGATAACAAAGAAAAAGAAGCTTTCTGAGAAACTTCTTTGTGTTCCGTGAAATCAGCTCACAGAGTTACAGCTTTCCCCTCAAGAAGCCTTTCGCTAAGACACTTCTTGTGGAATTGGCAAAGTGATATTTGGAAGCCCATAGAGGGCTACGGTGAAAAAGGAAATATCCTCAGATGAAATCTGGAAAGAAGCTTTCTGAGAAACTGCTTGGTGTTCTGTTAATTCATCTCACAGAGTTACATCTGTATTTCGTGGATCTCTTTGCTAGCCTTATTTCTGTGGAATCTGAGAACAGATATTTCGGATCCCTTTGAAGACCAAAGGACCATGGAAATATCCTCCGATAAGAAAGAGAAAGAAGCTTTCTGAGAAACTTCTTTGTGTTCTGTGAAATCATCTCACAGAGTTACAGCTTTGCCCTCAAGAAGCCTTTCGCTAAGACACTTCTTGTGGAATTGGCAAAGTGATATTTGGAAGCCCATAGAGGGCTATGGTGAAAAAGGAAATATCCTCAGATGAAATCTGGAAAAAAGCTTTCTGAGAAACTACTTGGTGTTCTGTTAATTCATCTCTCAGAGTTACATCTGTATTTCGTGGATCTCTTTGCTAGCCTTATTTCTGTGGTATCTGAGAACAGATATTTCGGATCTCTTTGAAGACTATAGGGCCAAAGGAAATATCCTCCGATAACAAAGAGAAAGAAGCTTTCTGAGAAACTTCTTTGTGTTCTCTGATATCCTCTCACAGAGTTACAGCTTTCCTCTCAAGAAGCCGTTCGCTAAGACAGTTCTTGTGGAATTGGCAAAGTGATATTTGGAAGCCCATAGAGGGCTCTGATGAAAAAGGGAATATCCTCAGACGAAATCTGGAAAGAAGCTTTCTGAGAAACTTCTTGGTGTTCTGTTAATTCATCTCACAGAGTTACATCAATATTTTCTGGATCTCTTTGCTAGCCTTATTTCTGTGGAATCTGAGAAAAGATATTTCGGATCCCTTTGAAGCCTATAGGGCCAAAGGAAATATCCTCCGATAACAAATAGAAAGAAGCTTTCTGAGAAACTTCTTTGTGTTCTGTGGAATCATCTCACAGAGTTACAGCTTTCCCCTCAAGAAGCCTTTCGCTAAGACAGTCTTGTGGAATTGGAAAAGTGATATTTGGAAGCCCATTGAGGGCTATGCTGAAAAAGGAAATATCCTCAGATGAAATCTGGAAAGAAGCTTTCTGAGAAACTGCTTGGTGTTCTGTTAATTCATCTCTCAGAGTTACATCTGCATTTCCTGGATCTCTTTGCTAGCCTTATTTCTGTGGAATCTGAGAACAGATATTTACGATCCCTTTGAGGACTCTAGGGCCAAAGGAAATATTCTCCGATAACAAAGAGAAAGAAGCTTTCTGAGAAACTTCTTTGTGTTCTGTGAAATCATCTCACAGAGTTACAGCTTTCCCCTCAAGAAGCCGTTCGCTAAGACAGTTCTTGTGGAATTGGTAAAGTGATATTTGGAAGCCCATAGAGGGCTATGTTGAAAAAGGAAATATCCTCAGATGAAATCTGGAAAGAAGCTTTCTGAGAAACTGCTCAGTGTTTTGTTAATTCATCTCACAGAGTTACATCTGTATTTCGTGTATCTCTTTGCTAGCCTTTTTTCTGAGGAATCTGAGAACAGATATTTCGGATCCCTTTGAAGACTATAGGGCCGAAGGAAATATCCTCCGATAACAAAGAGAAAGAAGCATTCTGAGAAACTTCTTTGTGTTCTGTGAAATCATCTCACACAGTTACAGCTTTTCCCTCAAGAAGCCTTTCGCTAAGACACTTCTTGTGGAATTGGCAAAGTGATATTTGGAAGCCCATTGAGGGCTATGGTGAAAAAGGAAATATCCTCAGATGAAATCTGGAAGGAAGCTTCCTGAGAAACTGCTCGGTTTTCTGTTAATTCATCTCAAAGAGTTACATCTGTATTTCGTGGATCTCTTTGCTTGCCTTATTTCTGTGGAATATGAGAACAGATATTTCGGATCCCTTTGAAGACTATAGGGCCAAAGGAAATATCCTCCGATAACCAAGAGAAAGAAGCTTTCTGAGAAACTTCTTTGTGTTTTGTGAAATCATCTCACAGAGTTACAGCTTTTCCCTCAGGAAGCCTTTTGCTAAGACACTTCTTTGGAATTGGCAAAGTGATATTTGGAAGCCCATAGAGGGCTATGGTGAAAAACGAAATATCCTCAGATGAAATCTGGAAAGAAGCTTTCTGAGAAACTGCTTGGTGTTCTGTTAATTCATCCCTCAGAGTTACATCTGTATTTCGTGGATCTCTTTGCTAGCCTTATTTCTGTGGAATCTGAGAACAGATATTTCGGATCCCTTTGAAGACTATAGGGCCAAAGGAAATATCCTCCGATAACAAAGAGAAAGAAGCTTTCTGAGAAACTTCTCTGTGTTCTCTGAAATCATCTCACAGAGTTACAGCTTTCCCCTCAAGAAGCCGTTCGCTAAGACAGTTCTTGTGGAATTGGCAAAGTGATATTTGGAAGCCCATAGAGGGCTATGGTGAAAAGGGAAATATCCTCAGATGAAATCTGGAAAGAAGCTTTCTGAGAAACTGCTTGGTGTTCTGTTAATTCATCTCACAGAGTTACATCTGTATTTCGTGGATATCTTTGCTAGTCTTATTTCTGAGGAATCTGAGAACAGATAATTCGGATCCCCTGAAGACTATAGGGCCGAAGGAAATATCCTCCGATAACAAAGAAAAAGAAGCTTTCTGAGAAACTTCTTTGTGTTCTGTGAAATCAGCTCACAGAGTTACAGCTTTCCCCTCAAGAAGCCTTTCGCTGAGACACTTCTTGTGGAATTGGCAAAGTGATATTTGGAAGCCCATAGAGGGCTACGGTGAAAAAGGAAATATCCTCAGATGAAATCTGGAAAGAAGCTTTCTGAGAAACTGCTTGGTGTTCTGTTAATTCACCTCACAGAGTTACATCTGTATTTCGTGGATCTCTTTGCTAGCCTTATTTCTGTGGAATCTGAGAACAGATATTTCGGATCCCTTTGAAGACAAAAGGTCCATGGAAATATCCTCCGATAAGAAAGAGAAAGAAGCTTTCTGAGAAACATCTTTGTTTTCTGTGAAATCATCTCACAGAGTTACAGCTTTGCCCTCAAGAAGCCTTTCGCTAAGACACTTCTTGTGGAATTGGCAAAGTGATATTTGGAAGCCCATAGAGGGCTATGTAGAAAAAGGAAATATCCTCAGATGAAATCTGGAAAGAAGCTTTCTGAGAAACTGCTTGGTGTTCTCTTAATTCCTCTCACAGAGTTACATCTATATTTCGTGGATCTCTTTGCTAGCCTTATTTCTGTGGAATCTGAGAACAGATAATTCGGATCCCTTTGAAGACTATAGGGCCGAAGGAAATATCCTCCGATAACAAAGAAAAAGAAGCTTTCTGAGAAACTTCTTTGTGTTATGTGAAATCATCTCACAGAGTTACAGCTTTCCCCTCAAGAAGCCTTTCGCTAAGACACTTCTTGTGGAATTGGCAAAGTGATATTTGGAAGCCCTTAGAGGGCTACGGTGAAAAAGGAAATATCCTCAGATGAAATCTGGAAAGAAGCTTTCTGAGAAACTGCTTGGTGTTCTGTTAATTCATCTCACAGAGTTACATCTGTATTTCGTGGATCTCTTTGCTAGCCTTATTTCTGTGGAATCTGAGAACAGATATTTCGGATCCCTTTGAAGACCAAAGGACCATGGAAATATCCCCCGATAAGAAAGAGAAAGAAGCTTTCTGAGAAACTTCTTTGTGTTCTGTGAAATCATCTCACAGCGTTACAGCTTTGCCCTCAAGAAGCCTTTCGCTAAGACACTTCTTGTGGAATTGGCAAAGTGATATTTGGAAGCCCATGGAGGGCTATGGTGAAAAAGGAAATATCCTCAGATGAAATCTGGAAAAAAGCTTTCTGAGAAACTACTTGGTGTTCTGTTAATTCATCTCTCAGAGTTACATCTGTATTTCGTGGATCTCTTTGCTAGCCTTATTTCTGTGGTATCTGAGAACAGATATTTCGGATCCCTTTGAAGACTATAGGGCCAAAGGAAATATCCTCCGATAACAAAGAGAAAGAAGCTTTCTGAGAAACTTCTTTGTGTTCTCTGAAATCATCTCACAGAGTTACAGCTTTCCTCTCAAGAAGCCGTTCGCTAAGACAGTTCTTGTGGAATTGGCAAAGTGATATTTGGAAGCCCATAGAGGGCTCTGATGAAAAAGGGAATATCCTCAGACGAAATCTGGAAAGAAGCTTTCTGAGAAACTGCTTGGTGTTCTGTTAATTCATCTCACGGAGTTACATCAGTATTTTCTGGATCTCTTTGCTAGCCTTATTTCTATGGAATCTGAGAACAGATATTTCGGATCCCTTTGAAGCCTATAGGGCCAAAGGAAATATCCTCCGATAACAAATAGAAAGAAGCTTTCTGAGAAACTTCTTTGTGTTCTGTGGAATCATCTCACAGAGTTACAGCTTTCCCCTCAAGAAGCCTTTCGCTAAGACAGTCTTGTGGAATTGGAAAAGTGATATTTGGAAGCCCATAGAGGGCTATGGTGAAAAAGGAAATATCCTCAGATGAAATCTGGAAAGAAGCTTTTTGAGAAACTACTTGGTGTTCTGTTAATTCGTCTCTCAGAGTTACATCTGTATTTCGTGGATCTCTTTGCTAGGCTTATTTCTGTGGAATCTGAGAACAGATATTTCAGATCCCTTTGAAGACTATAGAGCCAAAGGAAATATCCTCCGATAACAAAGAGAAAGAAGCTTTCTGAGAAACTTCTTTGTGTTCTGTGAAATCATCTCACAGAGTTACAGCTTTCCTCTCAAGAAGCCGTTCGCTAAGACAGTTATTGTGGAATTGGCAAAGTGATATTTGGAAGCCCATAGAGGGCTATGGTGAAAAAGGGAATATCCTCAGACGAAATCTGGAAAGAAGCTTTCTGAGAACCTGCTTGGTGTTCTGTTAATTCATCTCTCAGAGTTACATCTGCATTTCCTGGATCTCTTTGCTAGCCTTATTTCTGTGGAATCTGGTAACAGATATTTCGGATCCCTTTGAAGACTATAGGGCCAAAGGAAATATCCTCCTATAACAAAGAAAAAGAAGCTTTCTGAGAAACTTCTTTGTGTTCTGTGAAATCATCTCACAGAGTTACAGCTTTCCCCTCAGGAAGCCTTTCGCTAAGACACTTCTTGTGGAATGGGCAAAGTGATATTTGGAAGCCCATAGAGGGCTATAGTGAAAAAGGAAATATCCTCAGATGAAATCTGGAAAGAAGCTTTCTGAGAAACTGCTTGGTGTTCTGTTAATTCATCTCACAGAGTTACATCTGTATTTCGTGGATATCTTTGCTAGTCTTATTTCTGAGGAATCTGAGAACAGATAATTCGGATCCCTTTGAAGACTATTGGGCCGAAGGAAATATCCTCCGATAACAAAGAAAAAGAAGCTTTCTGAGAAACTTCTTTGTGTTCTGTGAAATCAGCTCACAGAGTTACAGCTTTCCCCTCAAGAAGCCTTTCGCTAAGACACTTCTTGTGGAATTGGCAAAGTGATATTTGGAAGCCCATAGAGGGCTACGGTGAAAAAGGAAATATCCTCAGATGAAATCTGGAAAGAAGCTTTCTGAGAAACTGCTTGGTGTTCTGTTAAATCATCTCACAGAGTTACATCTGTATTTCGTGGATCTCTTTGCTAGCCTTATTTCTGTGGAATCTGAGAACAGATATTTCGGATCCCTTTGAAGACCAAAGGACCATGGAAATATCCTCCGATAAGAAAGAGAAAGAAGCTTTCTGAGAAACTTCTTTGTGTTCTGTGAAATCATCTCACAGAGTTACAGCTTTGCCCTCAAGAAGCCTTTCGCTAAGACACTTCTTGTGGAATTGGCAAAGTGATATTTGGAAGCCCATAGAGGGCTATGGTGAAAAAGGAAATATCCTCAGATGAAATCTGGAAAAAAGCTTTCTGAGAAACTACTTGGTGTTCTGTTAATTCATCTCTCAGAGTTGCATCTGTATTTCGTGGATCTCTTTGCTAGCCTTATTTCTGTGGTATCTGAGAACAGATATTTCGGATCCCTTTGAAGACTATAGGGCCAAAGGAAATATCTTCCGATAACAAAGAGAAAGAGGCTTTCTGAGAAACTTCTTTGTGTTCTCTGAAATCATCTCACAGAGTTACAGCTTTCCTCTCAAGAAGCCGTTCGCTAAGACAGTTCTTGTGGAATTGGCAAAGTGATATTTGGAAGCCCATAGAGGGCTATGATGAAAAAGGGAATATCCTCAGACGAAATCTGGAAAGAAGCTTTCTGAGAAACTGCTTGGTGTTCTGTTAATTCATCTCACAGAGTTACATCAGTATTTTCTGGATCTCTTTGCTAGCCTTATTTCTGTGGAATCTGAGAACAGATATTTCGGATCCCTTTGAAGCCTATAGGGCCAAAGGAAATATCCTCCGATAACAAATAGAAAGAAGCTTTCTGAGAAACTTCTTTGTGTTCTGTGGAATCATCTCACAGAGTTACAGCTTTCCCCTCAAGAAGCCTTTCGCTAAGACAGTCTTGTGGAATTGGAAAAGTGATATTTGGAAGCCCATTGAGGGCTATGCTGAAAAAGGAAATATCCTCAGATGAAATCTGCAAAGAAGCTTTCTGAGAAACTGCTTGGTGTTCTGTTAATTCATCTCTCAGAGTTACATCTGCATTTCCTGGATCTCTTTGCTAGCCTTATTTCTGTGGAATCTGAGAACAGATATTTACGATCCCTTTGAGGACTCTAGGGCCAAAGGAAATATTCTCCGATAACAAAGAGAAAGAAGCTTTCTGAGAAACTTCCTTGTGTTCTGTGAAATCATCTCACAGAGTTACAGCTTTCCCCTCAAGAAGCCGTTCGCTAAGACAGTTCTTGTGGAATTGGTAAAGTGATGTTTGGAAGCCCATAGAGGGCTATGTTGAAAAAGGAAATATCCTCAGATGAAATCTGGAAAGAAGCTTTCTGAGAAACTGCTCAGTGTTTTGTTAATTCATCTCACAGAGTTACATCTGTGTTTCGTGTATCTCTTTGCTAGCCTTATTTCTGAGGAATCTGAGAACAGATATTTCGGATCCCTTTGAAGACTATAGGGCCGAAGGAAATATCCTCCAATAACAAAGAGAAAGAAGCTTTCTGAGAAACTTCTTTGTGTTCTGTGAAATCATCTCACACAGTTACAGCTTTTCCCTCAAGAAGCCTTTCGCTAAGACACTTCTTGTGGAATTGGCAAAGTGATATTTGGAAGCCCATTGAGGGCTATGGTGAAAAAGGAAATATCCTCAGATGAAATCTGGAAAGAAGCTTCCTGAGAAACTGCTTGGTTTTCTGTTAATTCATCTCAAAGAGTTACATCTGTATTTCGTGGATCTCTTTGCTTGCCTTATTTCTGTGGAATCTGAGAACAGATATTTCGGATCCCTTTGAAGACTATAGGGCCAAAGGAAATATCCTCCGATAACCAAGAGAAAGAAGCTTTCTGAGAAACTTCTTTGTGTTCTGTGAAATCATCTCACAGAGTTACAGCTTTTCCCCCACGAAGCCTTTCGCTAAGACAGTTCTTTGGAATTGGCAAAGTGATATTTGGAAGCCCATAGAGGGCTATGGTGAAAAAGGAAATATCCTCAGATGAAATCTGGAAAGAAGCTTTCTGAGAAACTGCTTGGTGTTCTGTTAATTCATCCCTCAGAGTTACATCTGTATTTCGTGGATCTCTTTGCTAGCCTTATTTCTGTGGAATCTGAGAACAGATATTTCGGATCCCTTTGAAGACTATAGGGCCAAAGGAAATATCCTCCGATAACAAAGAGAAAGAAGCTTTCTGAGAAACTTCTCTGTGTTCTCTGAAATCATCTCACAGAGTTACAGCTTTCCCCTCAAGAAGCCGTTCGCTAAGACAGTTCTTGTGGAATTGGCAAAGTGATATTTGGAAGCCCATAGAGGGCTATGGTGAAAAGGGAAATATCCTCAGATGAAATCTGGAAAGAAGCTTTCTGAGAAACTGCTTGGTGTTCTGTTAATTCATCTCACAGAGTTACATCTGTATTTCGTGGATATCTTTGCTAGTCTTATTTCTGAGGAATCTGAGAACAGATAATTCGGATCCCCTGAAGACTATAGGGCCGAAGGAAATATCCTCCGATAACAAAGAAAAAGAAGCTTTCTGAGAAACTTCTTTGTGTTCTGTGAAATCAGCTCACAGAGTTACAGCTTTCCCCTCAAGAAGCCTTTCGCTGAGACACTTCTTGATTGGCAAAGTGATATTTGGAAGCCCATAGAGGGCTACGGTGAAAAAGGAAATATCCTCAGATGAAATCTGGAAAGAAGCTTTCTGAGAAACTGCTTGGTGTTCTGTTAATTCACCTCACAGAGTTACATCTGTATTTCGTGGATCTCTTTGCTAGCCTTATTTCTGTGGAATCTGAGAACAGATATTTCGGATCCCTTTGAAGACAAAAGGTCCATGGAAATATCCTCCGATAAGAAAGAGAAAGAAGCTTTCTGAGAAACATCTTTGTTTTCTGTGAAATCATCTCACAGAGTTACAGCTTTGCCCTCAAGAAGCCTTTCGCTAAGACACTTCTTGTGGAATTGGCAAAGTGATATTTGGAAGCCCATAGAGGGCTATGTAGAAAAAGGAAATATCCTCAGATGAAATCTGGAAAGAAGCTTTCTGAGAAACTGCTTGGTGTTCTCTTAATTCCTCTCACAGAGTTACATCTATATTTCGTGGATCTCTTTGCTAGCCTTATTTCTGTGGAATCTGAGAACAGATAATTCGGATCCCTTTGAAGACTATAGGGCCGAAGGAAATATCCTCCGATAACAAAGAAAAAGAAGCTTTCTGAGAAACTTCTTTGTGTTATGTGAAATCATCTCACAGAGTTACAGCTTTCCCCTCAAGAAGCCTTTCGCTAAGACACTTCTTGTGGAATTGGCAAAGTGATATTTGGAAGCCCTTAGAGGGCTACGGTGAAAAAGGAAATATCCTCAGATGAAATCTGGAAAGAAGCTTTCTGAGAAACTGCTTGGTGTTCTGTTAATTCATCTCACAGAGTTACATCTGTATTTCGTGGATCTCTTTGCTAGCCTTATTTCTGTGGAATCTGAGAACAGATATTTCGGATCCCTTTGAAGACCAAAGGACCATGGAAATATCCCCCGATAAGAAAGAGAAAGAAGCTTTCTGAGAAACTTCTTTGTGTTCTGTGAAATCATCTCACAGCGTTACAGCTTTGCCCTCAAGAAGCCTTTCGCTAAGACACTTCTTGTGGAATTGGCAAAGTGATATTTGGAAGCCCATGGAGGGCTATGGTGAAAAAGGAAATATCCTCAGATGAAATCTGGAAAAAAGCTTTCTGAGAAACTACTTGGTGTTCTGTTAATTCATCTCTCAGAGTTACATCTGTATTTCGTGGATCTCTTTGCTAGCCTTATTTCTGTGGTATCTGAGAACAGATATTTCGGATCCCTTTGAAGACTATAGGGCCAAAGGAAATATCCTCCGATAACAAAGAGAAAGAAGCTTTCTGAGAAACTTCTTTGTGTTCTCTGAAATCATCTCACAGAGTTACAGCTTTCCTCTCAAGAAGCCGTTCGCTAAGACAGTTCTTGTGGAATTGGCAAAGTGATATTTGGAAGCCCATAGAGGGCTCTGATGAAAAAGGGAATATCCTCAGACGAAATCTGGAAAGAAGCTTTCTGAGAAACTTCTTGGTGTTCTGTTAATTCATCTCACGGAGTTACATCAGTATTTTCTGGATCTCTTTGCTAGCCTTATTTCTGTGGAATCTGAGAACAGATATTTCGGATCCCTTTGAAGCCTATAGGGCCAAAGGAAATATCCTCCGATAACAAATAGAAAGAAGCTTTCTGAGAAACTTCTTTGTGTTCTGTGGAATCATCTCACAGAGTTACAGCTTTCCCCTCAAGAAGCCTTTCTCTAAGACAGTCTTGTGGAATTGGAAAAGTGATATTTGGAAGCCCATAGAGGGCTATGGTGAAAAAGGAAATATCCTCAGATGAAATCTGGAAAGAAGCTTTTTGAGAAACTACTTGGTGTTCTGTTAATTCGTCTCTCAGAGTTACATCTGTATTTCGTGGATCTCTTTGCTAGGCTTATTTCTGTGGAATCTGAGAACAGATATTTCAGATCCCTTTGAAGACTATAGAGCCAAAGGAAATATCCTCCGATAACAAAGAGAAAGAAGCTTTCTGAGAAACTTCTTTGTGTTCTGTGAAATCATCTCACAGAGTTACAGCTTTCCTCTCAAGAAGCCGTTCGCTAAGACAGTTATTGTGGAATTGGCAAAGTGATATTTGGAAGCCCATAGAGGGCTATGGTGAAAAAGGGAATATCCTCAGACGAAATCTGGAAAGAAGCTTTCTGAGAACCTGCTTGGTGTTCTGTTAATTCATCTCTCAGAGTTACATCTGCATTTCCTGGATCTCTTTGCTAGCCTTATTTCTGTGGAATCTGGTAACAGATATTTCGGATCCCTTTGAAGACTATAGGGCCAAAGGAAATATCCTCCTATAACAAAGAAAAAGAAGCTTTCTGAGAAACTTCTTTGTGTTCTGTGAAATCATCTCACAGAGTTACAGCTTTCCCCTCAGGAAGCCTTTCGCTAAGACACTTCTTGTGGAATGGGCAAAGTGATATTTGGAAGCCCATAGAGGGCTATAGTGAAAAAGGAAATATCCTCAGATGAAATCTGGAAAGAAGCTTTCTGAGAAACTGCTTGGTGTTCTGTTAATTCATCTCACAGAGTTACATCTGTATTTCGTGGATATCTTTGCTAGTCTTATTTCTGAGGAATCTGAGAACAGATATTTCGGATCCCTTTGAAGACTATTGGGCCGAAGGAAATATCCTCCGATAACAAAGAAAAAGAAGCTTTCTGAGAAACTTCTTTGTGTTCTGTGAAATCAGCTCACAGAGTTACAGCTTTCCCCTCAAGAAGCCTTTCGCTAAGACACTTCTTGTGGAATTGGCAAAGTGATATTTGGAAGCCCATAGAGGGCTACGGTGAAAAAGGAAATATCCTCAGATGAAATCTGGAAAGAAGCTTTCTGAGAAACTGCTTGGTGTTCTGTTAAATCATCTCACAGAGTTACATCTGTATTTCGTGGATCTCTTTGCTAGCCTTATTTCTGTGGAATCTGAGAACAGATATTTCGGATCCCTTTGAAGACCAAAGGACCATGGAAATATCCTCCGATAAGAAAGAGAAAGAAGCTTTCTGAGAAACTTCTTTGTGTTCTGTGAAATCATCTCACAGAGTTACAGCTTTGCCCTCAAGAAGCCTTTCGCTAAGACACTTCTTGTGGAATTGGCAAAGTGATATTTGGAAGCCCATAGAGGGCTATGGTGAAAAAGGAAATATCCTCAGATGAAATCTGGAAAAAAGCTTTCTGAGAAACTACTTGGTGTTCTGTTAATTCATCTCTCAGAGTTGCATCTGTATTTCGTGGATCTCTTTGCTAGCCTTATTTCTGTGGTATCTGAGAACAGATATTTCGGATCCCTTTGAAGACTATAGGGCCAAAGGAAATATCTTCCGATAACAAAGAGAAAGAGGCTTTCTGAGAAACTTCTTTGTATTCTCTGAAATCATCTCACAGAGTTACAGCTTTCCTCTCAAGAAGCCGTTCGCTAAGACAGTTCTTGTGGAATTGGCAAAGTGATATTTGGAAGCCCATAGAGGGCTATGATGAAAAAGGGAATATCCTCAGACGAAATCTGGAAAGAAGCTTTCTGAGAAACTGCTTGGTGTTCTGTTAATTCATCTCACAGAGTTACATCAGTATTTTCTGGATCTCTTTGCTAGCCTTATTTCTGTGGAATCTGAGAACAGATATTTCGGATCCCTTTGAAGCCTATAGGGCCAAAGGAAATATCCTCCGATAACAAATAGAAAGAAGCTTTCTGAGAAACTTCTTTGTGTTCTGTGGAATCATCTCACAGAGTTACAGCTTTCCCCTCAAGAAGCCTTTCGCTAAGACAGTCTTGTGGAATTGGAAAAGTGATATTTGGAAGCCCATTGAGGGCTATGCTGAAAAAGGAAATATCCTCAGATGAAATCTGCAAAGAAGCTTTCTGAGAAACTGCTTGGTGTTCTGTTAATTCATCTCTCAGAGTTACATCTGCATTTCCTGGATCTCTTTGCTAGCCTTATTTCTGTGGAATCTGAGAACAGATATTTACGATCCCTTTGAGGACTCTAGGGCCAAAGGAAATATTCTCCGATAACAAAGAGAAAGAAGCTTTCTGAGAAACTTCTTTGTGTTCTGTGAAATCATCTCACAGAGTTACAGCTTTCCCCTCAAGAAGCCGTTCGCTAAGACAGTTCTTGTGGAATTGGTAAAGTGATGTTTGGAAGCCCATAGAGGGCTATGTTGAAAAAGGAAATATCCTCAGATGAAATCTGGAAAGAAGCTTTCTGAGAAACTGCTCAGTGTTTTGTTAATTCATCTCACAGAGTTACATCTGTATTTCGTGTATCTCTTTGCTAGCCTTATTTCTGAGGAATCTGAGAACAGATATTTCGGATCCCTTTGAAGACTATAGGGCCGAAGGAAATATCCTCCAATAACAAAGAGAAAGAAGCTTTCTGAGAAACTTCTTTGTGTTCTGTGAAATCATCTCACACAGTTACAGCTTTTCCCTCAAGAAGCCTTTCGCTAAGACACTTCTTGTGGAATTGGCAAAGTGATATTTGGAAGCCCATTGAGGGCTATGGTGAAAAAGGAAATATCCTCAGATGAAATCTGGAAAGAAGCTTCCTGAGAAACTGCTTGGTTTTCTGTTAATTCATCTCAAAGAGTTACATCTGTATTTCGTGGATCTCTTTGCTTGCCTTATTTCTGTGGAATCTGAGAACAGATATTTCGGATCCCTTTGAAGACTATAGGGCCAAAGGAAATATCCTCCGATAACCAAGAGAAAGAAGCTTTCTGAGAAACTTCTTTGTGTTCTGTGAAATCATCTCACAGAGTTACAGCTTTTCCCCCACGAAGCCTTTCGCTAAGACAGTTCTTTGGAATTGGCAAAGTGATATTTGGAAGCCCATAGAGGGCTATGGTGAAAAAGGAAATATCCTCAGATGAAATCTGGAAAGAAGCTTTCTGAGAAACTGCTTGGTGTTCTGTTAATTCATCCCTCAGAGTTACATCTGTATTTCGTGGATCTCTTTGCTAGCCTTATTTCTGTGGAATCTGAGAACAGATATTTCGGATCCCTTTGAAGACTATAGGGCCAAAGGAAATATCCTCCGATAACAAAGAGAAAGAAGCTTTCTGAGAAACTTCTCTGTGTTCTCTGAAATCATCTCACAGAGTTACAGCTTTCCCCTCAAGAAGCCGTTCGCTAAGACAGTTCTTGTGGAATTGGCAAAGTGATATTTGGAAGCCCATAGAGGGCTATGGTGAAAAGGGAAATATCCTCAGATGAAATCTGGAAAGAAGCTTTCTGAGAAACTGCTTGGTGTTCTGTTAATTCATCTCACAGAGTTACATCTGTATTTCGTGGATATCTTTGCTAGTCTTATTTCTGAGGAATCTGAGAACAGATAATTCGGATCCCCTGAAGACTATAGGGCCGAAGGAAATATCCTCCGATAACAAAGAAAAAGAAGCTTTCTGAGAAACTTCTTTGTGTTCTGTGAAATCAGCTCACAGAGTTACAGCTTTCCCCTCAAGAAGCCTTTCGCTGAGACACTTCTTGATTGGCAAAGTGATATTTGGAAGCCCATAGAGGGCTACGGTGAAAAAGGAAATATCCTCAGATGAAATCTGGAAAGAAGCTTTCTGAGAAACTGCTTGGTGTTCTGTTAATTCATCTCACAGAGTTACATCTGTATTTCGTGGATCTCTTTGCTAGCCTTATTTCTGTGGAATCTGAGAACAGATATTTCGGATCCCTTTGAAGACCAAAGGTCCATGGAAATATCCTCCGATAAGAAAGAGAAAGAAGCTTTCTGAGAAACTTCTTTGTTTTCTGTGAAATCATCTCACAGAGTTACAGCTTTGCCCTCAAGAACCCTTTCGCTAAGACACTTCTTGTGGAATTGGCAAAGTGATATTTGGAAGCCCATAGAGGGCTATGGTGAAAAAGGAAATATCCTCAGATGAAATCTGGAAAGAAGCTTTCTGAGAAACTGGTTGGTGTTCTCTTAATTCATCTCACAGAGTTACATCTATATTTCGTGGATCTCTTTGCTAGCCTTATTTCTGTGGAAACTGAGAACAGATATTTCGGATCCCTTTGAAATATATAGGGCCAAAGGAAATATCCTCAGATTACAAAGAGAAAGAAGCTTTCTGAGAAACTTCTTTGTGTTATGTGAAATCATCTCACAGAGTTACAGCTTTCCCCTCAAGAAGCCTTTCGCTAAGACAGTTCTTGTGGAATTGGCAAAGTGATACTTGGAAGCCCATAGTGGGCTATGGTGAAAAAGGAAATATCCTCAGATGAAATCTGGAAGGAAGCATTCTGAGAAACTGCTTGGTGTTCTGTTAATTCATCTCTCAGAGTTACATCTGTATTTCGTGGATCTCTTTGCTAGCCTTATTTCTGTGGAATCTGAGAACAGATATTTCGGATCCCTTTGAAGACTATAGGGCCAAAGGAAATATCCACCGATAACAAAGTGAAAGAATCTTTCTGAGAAACTTCTTTGTGTTCTGTGAAATCATCTCACAGAGTTACAACTTTCCCCACAAGAAGCCGTTCGCTAAGACAGTTCTTGTGGAATTGGCAAAGTGATATTTTGAAGCCCATAGAGGGCTATTGTGAAAAAGGAAATATCCTCAGATGAAATCTAAAAAGAAGCTTTCAGAGAAACTGCTCAGTGTTCGGTTAATTCATCTCACAGAGCTACATCTGTATTTCGTGGATCTCTTTGCTAGCCTTATTTCTGAGGAATCTGAGAACAGATATTTCGGAACCCTTTGAAGACTATAGGGCCAGAGGAAATATCCTCCTATAACAAAGAAAAAGAAGCTTTCTGAGAAACTTCTTTGTGTTCTGTGAAATCATCTCACAGAGTTACAGCTTTCCCCTCAAGAAGCCTTTTGCTAAGACACTTCTTCTGGAGTTGGCAAAGTGATATTTGGAAGCCCATAGAGGGCTATGGTGAAAAAGGAAATATCCTCAGATGAAATCGGGAAAGAAGCTTTCTGAGAAACTGCTTGGTGTTCTGTTAATTCACCTCAGAGAGTTACATCAGTATTTCGTGGATCTCTTTGCTAGCCTTATTTCTGAGGAATCTGAGAACAGATATTTCGGATCCCTTTGAAGACTATAGGGCCGAAGGAAATATCCTCTGATAACAAAGAGAAAGAAGCTTTCTGAGAAACTTCTTTGTGTTCTGTGAAATCAGCTCACAGAGTTACAGCTTTCCCCTCTAGAAGCCTTTCGCTAACACACTTCTTGTGGAATTGGCAAAGTGATATTTGGAAGCCCATAGAGGGCTACGGTGAAAAAGGAAATATCCTCAGATGAAATCTGGAAAGAAGCTTTCTGAGAAACTGCTTGGTGTTCTGTTAATTCATCTCAAAGAGTTACATCTGTATTTCGTGGATCTCTTTGCTAGCCTTATTTCTGTGGAATCTGAGAACAGATATTTCGGATCCCTTTGAAGACCAAAGGCCCAAGGATATATCCTCCGATAACAAAGAGAAAGAAGCTTTCTGAGAAACTTCTTTGTGTTCTCTGAAATCATCTCACAGAGTTACAGCTTTCCCCTCAAGAAGCCGTTCGCTAAGACAGTTCTTGTGGAATTGGCAAAGTGATATTTGGAAGCCCATAGAGGGCTATAGTGAAAAGGGAAATATCCTCAGATGAAATCTGGAAAGAAGCTTTCTGAGAAACTGCTTGGTGTTCTGTAAATTCATCTCACAGAGATACATCTGTATTTCGTGGGTCTCTTTTCTAGCCTTATTTCTGTGGATTCTGAGAACAGATATTTCTTATCCCTTTAAAGACTATAGGGCCAAAGTAAATATCCTCCGATAACAAAGAGAAAGAAGCTCTCTGAGAAACTTCTTTGTGTTCTGTGAAATCATCTCACAGAGTTACAGCTTTTCCCTCAAGAAGCCTTTCGCTAAGACACTTCTTGTGGAATTGGCAAAGTGATATTTGGAAGCCCATTGAGGGCTATTGTGAAAAAGGAAATATCCTCAGATGAAATCTGGAAAGAAGCTTTCTGAGAAACCGCTTGGTTTTCTGTTAAGTCATCTCAAAGAGTTACATCTGTATTTCGTGGATCTCTTTGCTTGCCTTATTTCTGTGGAATCTGAGAACAGATATTTCGGATGCCTTTGAAGACTACAGGGCCAAAGGATATATCCTCCGATAACAAAGAGAAAGAAGCTTTCTGAGAAACTTCTTTGTGTTCTGTGAAATCACCTCACAGATTTACAGCTTTCCCCTCAGGAAGCCTTTCGCTAAGACACTTCTTGTGGAATTGCCAAAGTGATATTTGAAAGCCCATAGTGGGCTATGGTGAAAAAGGAAATATACTCAGATGAAATCTGGAAAGAAGCTTTCTGAGAAACTGCTTGGTGTTCTGTTAATTCATCTCACAGAGTTACACCTGTATTTCCTGGATCTCTTTGCTAGCCTTATTTCTGTGGAATCTGAGAACAGATATTTCCGATCCCTCTGAAGACTCTAGGGCCAAAGGAAATATTCTCCAATAACAAAGAGAAAGAAGCTTTTTGAGAAACTTCTTTGTGTTCTTTGAAATCTTCTCACAGAGTTACAGCTTTCCCCTCAAGAATCCGTTCGCTAAGACATTTCTTGTGGAATTGGTAAAGTGATATTTGGAAGCCCATAGAGGGCTATGTTGAAAAAGGAAATATCCTCAGATGAAATCTGGAAAGAAGCTTTCTGAGAAACTGCTCAGTGTTCTGTTAATTCATCTCACAGAGTTACATCTGTATTTCGTGGATCTCTTTGCTAGCCTTATTTCTGAGGAATCTGAGAACAGATATTTCGGATCCCTTTAAAGACTATAGGGCCAAAGGAAATATCCTCTGATAACAAAGAGAAAGAAGTTTTCTGAGAAACTTCTTTGTGTTCTGTGAAATCATCTCAGAGAGTTACAGCTTTCCCCTCAAGAAGCCTTTCGCTAAGACAGTTCTTGTGGAATTGGCAAAGTGATATTTGGAAGCCCATAGAGGGCTATGCTGAAAAGGGAAATATCCTCAGATGAAATCGGGAAAGAAGCTTTCTGAGAAACTTCTTAGTGTTCTGTTAATTCATCTCTCAGAGTTACATCTGTATTTCGTGGATCTCTTTGCTAGCCTTATTTCTGTGGAATCTGAGAACAGATATTTCGGATCCCTTTGAAGACAATAGGGGCAAAGGAAATATCCTCCAATTACAAAGAGATAGAAGCTTTCTGAGAAATTACTTTGTGTTCTTTGAAATCATCTCACAGAGTTACAGCTTTCCCCTCAAGAAGCCTTTCGCTAAGACACTTCTTGTGGAATTGGCAAACTGATATTTGGAAGCCCATAGAGGGCTATGGTGAAAAAGGAAATATCCTCAGATGAAATCTGGAAAGAAGCTTTCTGAGAAACTGCTTGGTGTTCTGTTAATTCATCTCACAGAGTTACATCTGTATTTCGTGGATCTCTTTGCTAGCCTTATTTCTGAGGAATCTGAGAACAGATATTTCGGAACCATTTGAAGACTACAGGGCCAAAGGAAATATCCTCCGATAACAAAGAAAAAGAAGCTTTCAGAGAAACTTCTTTATGTTCTGTGAAATCATCTCACAGAGTTACAGCTTTCCCCTCAAGAAGCCTTTCGCTAAGACACTTCTTGTGGATTTGGCAAAGTGATATTTGGAAGCCCATAGAGGGCTATGGTGAAAAAGGAAATATCCTCAGATGATATCTGGAAAGAAGCTTTCTGAGAAACTGCTTGGTGTTCTGTTAATTCATCTCACAAAGTTGCATCTGTATTTTGTGGATCTCCTTTCTAGCCTAATTTCTGTGGAATCTGAGAACAGATATTTCGGATCCCTTTGAAAACCACAGGCCCAAGGAAATATCCTCCGATAACAAAGAGAAAGAAGCTTTCTGAGAAACTTCTTTGTGTTCTGTGAAATCATCTCACAGACTTACAGCTTTCCCCTCAAGAAGCCTTTCGCTAAGACACTTCTTGTGCAATTGGCAAAGTGATATTTGGAAGCCCATAGTGGGCTATGGTGAAAAAGGAAATATCCTCAGATGAAATCTGGAAAGAAGCTTTCTGAGAAACTGCTTGGTGTTCCGTTAATTCATCTCACAGAGTTACATCTGTATTTCGTGGATCTCTTCGCTAACCTTATTTCTGTGGAATCTGAGAACAGATAATTCGGATCCCTTTGAGGCTATAGGGCCAAAGGAAATATCCTCCGATAACAAAGAGAAAGAAGCTTTCTGAGAAACTTCTTTGTGTTCTGTGAAATCATCTCAAAGAGTTACAGCTTTGCCCTAAGAAGCCTTTCGTTAAGACACTTCTTGTGGAATTGGCAAAGTGATATTTGGAAGCCCATAGAGGGCTATGGTGAAAAAGGAAATATCCTCAGATGAAATCTGGAAAGAAGTTTTTGAGAAACTACTTGGTGTTCTGTTAATTCATCTCCCAGAGTTACATCTGTATTTCGTGGATCTCTTTGCTAGCCTTATTTCTGTGGAATCTGAGAACAGATATTTCGGATCCCTTTGAAGACTACAGGGCCAAAGGAAATATCCTACGATAACAAAGGAAAGAACCTTTCTGAGAAACTTCGTTGTGTTCTGTGAAATCATCTCACAGAGTTACAGCTTTCCCCTCAAGAATCCTTTCGCTAAGACATTTATTTTGGAATTGGCAATGTGATATTTGAAAGCCCATAGAGGGCTATGGTGAAAAATGAAATATCCTCAGATGAAATCTGGAAAGAAGCTTTCTGAGAAACTGCTTGGTGTTCTGTAAATTCATCTCACAGAGATACATCTGTATTTCGTGGATCTCTTTGCTAGCCTTATTTCTGTGGATTCTGAGAACAGATATTTCGGATCCCTTTAAAGTCTATAGGGCCAAAGGAAATATCCTCCGATAACAAAGAGAAAGAATCTTTCTGAGAAACTTCTTTGCGTTCTGAGAAATCATCTCACAGAGTTACAGCTTTCACCTCAAGAAGCCTTTCGCTAAGACAGTTCTTGTGGAATTGGCAAAGTGATATTTTGAAGCCCATAGAGGGCTATAGTGAAAAAGGAAATATCCTCAGATGAAATCTGGAAAGAAGCTTTCTGAGAAACTGCTTATGGTTCGGTTAATTCATCTCACAGAGTTACATCTGTATTTCGTGGATCTCTTTGCTAGCATTATTTCTGTGGAATCTGAAAACAGATATTTTGAATCCCTTTTAAGACTATAGGGCCAAAGGAAATATCCTCCGATAACAAAGAGAAAGAAGCTTTCTGAGAAATTTCTTTGTGTTCTGTGGAATCATCTCACAGAGTTACAGCTTTCCCCTCAAGAAGCCTTTCGCTAAGACAGTTCTTGTGGAATTGGCAAAGTGATATTTGGAAGCCCATAGAGGGCTATGGTGAAAAAGGAAATATCCTCAGATGAAATCTGGAAAGAAGCTTTCTGAGAAACTGCTTAGTGTTCTGTTCATTCATCTCACAGTTACATCTGTTTTTCGTGGATCTCTTTGCTAGCCTTATTTCTGAGGAATCTGAGAACAGGTATTTCAGATCCCATTGAAGACTATAGGGCCAAAGGAAATATCCTCCTATAACAAAGGGAAAGAAGCTTTCTAAGAAACTTCTTTGTGTTCTGTGAAATCATCTCACAGAGTTACAGCTTTCCCCTCAAGAAGCCTTTCGCTAAGACAGTTCTTGTGGAATTGGCAAAGTGATATTTGGAAACCCATAGAGGGCTATGGTGAAAAAGGAAATATCCTCAGATGAAATCTGGAAAGAAGCTTTCTGAGAACCTGCTTAGTGTTCTGTTCATTCATCTCACAGTTACATCTGTTTTTCGTGGATCTCTTTGGTAGCCTTATTTCTGAGGAATCTGAGAACAGGTATTTCAGATCCCATTTAAGACTATAGGGCCAAAGGAAATATCCTCCTATAACAAAGAGAAAGAAGCTTTCTAAGAAACTTCTTTGTGTTCTGTGAAATCATCTCACAGAGTTACAGCTTTCCCGTCAAGAAGCCTTTCGCTAAGACAGTTCTTGTGGAATTGGCAAAGTGATATTTGGAAACCCATACAGGGCTATGGTGAAAAAGGAAATATCCTCAGATGAAATCTGGAAAGAAGCTTTCTGAGAAACTGCTTGGTGTTCTGTTAATTCATCCCTCAGAGTTACATCTGTATTTCCTGGATCTCTTTGCTAGCCTTCTTTCTGTGGAATCTGAGAACAGATATTTCGGATCCCTTTGAAGACTATAGGCCAAAGGAAATATCATCCGATAAGAAAGAGAAAGAAGCTTTCTGAGAAAATTCTTTGTGATCTGTGAAATCATCTCACAGAGTTACAGCTTTCCCCTCAAGAAGCCGTTCGCTAAGACAGTTCTTGTGGAATTGGCAAAGTGATATTTGGAAGGCCATAGAGGGCTATGGTGAAAAGTGAAATAGCCTCAGATGAAATCTGGAAAGAAGCTTTCTGAGAAACTATTCAGTGTTCTGATTATTCATCTCACAGAGTTACATCTGTATTTCGTGGATCTCTTTGCTAGCCTTATTTCTGTGGAATCTGAGAAGAGATATTTCGGATCCCTTTGAAGACTATAGGGCCAAAGGAAATATCCTCCGATAACAAAGAGAAAGAAGCTTTCTGAGAAACTTCTTTGTGTTCTCTGAAATCATCTCACAGAATTACAGCTTTCCCCTCAAGAAGCCTTTCGCTAAGACACTTCTTGTGGAATTGGCAAAGTGATATTTGGAAGCCCATAGAGGGCTATGGTGAAAAAGGAAATATCCTCAGATGAAATCTGGAAAGAAGCTTTCTGAGAAACTGCTTGGTGTTCTGTTAATTCATCTCACAGAGTTACACCTGTATTTCCTGGATCTCTTTGCTAGCCTTATTTCTGTGGAATCTGAGAACAGATATTTCCGATCCCTTTGAAGAATCTAGGGCCAAAGGAAATATTCTCCAATAACAAAGAGAAAGAAGCTTTTTGAGAAACTTCTTTGTGTTCTTTGAAATCTTCTCACAGAGTTACAGCTTTCCCCTCAAGAATCCGTTCGCTAAGACATTTCTTGTGGAATTGGTAAAGTGATATTTGGAAGCCCATAGAGGGCTATGTTGAAAAAGGAAATATCCTCAGATGAAATCTGGAAAGAAGCTTTCTGAGAAACTGCTCAGTGTTCTGTTAATTCATCTCACAGAGTTACATCTGTATTTCGTGGATCTCTTTGCTAGCCTTATTTCTGAGGAATCTGAGAACAGATATTTCGGATCCCTTTAAAGACTATAGGGCCAAAGGAAATATCCTCTGATAACAAAGAGAAAGAAGTTTTCTGAGAAACTTCTTTGTGTTCTGTGAAATCATCTCACAGAGTTACAGCTTTCCCCTCAAGAAGCCTTTCGCTAAGACAGTTCTTGTGGAATTGGCAAAGTGATATTTGGAAGCCCATAGAGGGCTATGCTGAAAAGGGAAATATCCTCAGATGAAATCTGGAAAGAAGCTTTCTGAGAAACTTCTTAGTGTTCTGTTAATTCATCTCTCAGAGTTACATCTCTTTTTCGTGGATCTCTTTGCTAGCCTTATTTCTGTGGAATCTGAGAACAGATATTTCGGATCCCTTTGAAGACAATAGGGGCAAAGGAAATATCCTCCAATTACAAAGAGATAGAAGCTTTCTGAGAAATTACTTTGTGTTCTTTGAAATCATCTCACAGAGTTACAGCTTTCCCCTCAAGAAGCCTTTCGCTAAGACACTTCTTGTGGAATTGGCAAACTGATATTTGGAAGCCCATAGAGGGCTATGGTGAAAAAGGAAATATCCTCAGATGAAATCTGGAAAGAAGCTTTCTGAGAAACTGCTTGGTGTTCTGTTAATTCATCTCAGAGAGTTACATCTGTATTTCGTGGATCTCTTTGCTAGCCTTATTTCTGAGGAATCTGAGAACAGATATTTCGGAACCATTTGAAGACTACAGGGCCAAAGGAAATATCCTCCGATAACAAAGAAAAAGAAGCTTTCAGAGAAACTTCTTTATGTTCTGTGAAATCATCTCACAGAGTTACAGCTTTCCCCTCAAGAAGCCTTTCGCTAAGACACTTCTTGTGGATTTGGCAAAGTGATATTTGGAAGCCCATAGAGGGCTATGGTGAAAAAGGAAATATCCTCAGATGATATCTGGAAAGAAGCTTTCTGAGAAACTGCTTGGTGTTCTGTTAATTCATCTCACAAAGTTGCATCTGTATTTTGTGGATCTCCTTTCTAGCCTAATTTCTGTGGAATCTGAGAACAGATATTTCGGATCCCTTTGAAAACCAAAGGCCCAAGGAAATATCCTCCGATAACAAAGAGAAAGAAGCTTTCTGAGAAACTTCTTTGTGTTCTGTGAAATCATCTCACAGACTTACAGCTTTCCCTCAAGAAGCCTTTCGCTAAGACACTTCTTGTGCAATTGGCAAAGTGATATTTGGAAGCCCATAGTGGGCTATGGTGAAAAAGGAAATATCCTCAGATGAAATCTGGAAAGAAGCTTTCTGAGAAACTGCTTGGTGTTCTGTTAATTCATCTCACAGAGTTACATCTGTATTTCGTGGATCTCTTCGCTAACCTTATTTCTGTGGAATCTGAGAACAGATAATTCGGATCCCTTTGAGGCTATAGGGCCAAAGGAAATATCCTCCGATAACAAAGAGAAAGAAGCTTTCTGAGAAACTTCTTTGTGTTCTGTGAAATCATCTCAAAGAGTTACAGCTTTGCCCTAAGAAGCCTTTCGTTAAGACACTTCTTGTGGAATTGGCAAAGTGATATTTGGAAGCCCATAGAGGGCTATGGTGAAAAAGGAAATATCCTCAGATGAAATCTGGAAAGAAGCTTTTTGAGAAACTACTTGGTGTTCTGTTAATTCATCTCCCAGAGTTACATCTGTATTTCGTGGATCTCTTTGCTAGCCTTATTTCTGTGGAATCTGAGAACAGATATTTCGGATCCCTTTGAAGACTATAGAGCCAAAGTAAATATCCTCCGATAACAAAGAGAAAGAAGCTTTCTGAGAAAATTCTTTGTTTTCTGTGAAATCATCGCACAGAGTTACAGCTTTCCCCTAAAGAAGCCTTTCGCTAAGACAGTTCTTGTGGAATTGGCAAAGTGATATTTGGAAGCCCTTAGAGGGCTATGGTGAAAAAGGAAGTATCCTCAGATGAAATCTGGAAAGAAGCTTTCTGAGAAACTGCTTAGTGTTCTGTTAATTCATCTCACAGAGTTACATCTGTATTTCGTGGATCTCTTTGCTAGCCTTATTTCTGTGGAATCTGAGAACAGATATTTCGGATCCCTTTGAAGACTACAGGGCCAAAGGAAATATCCTCCGATAACAAGAGAAAGAAGCTTTCTGAGAAACTTCGTTGTGTTCTGTGAAATCATCTCACAGAGTTACAGCTTTCCCCTCAAGAATCCTTTCGCTAAGACATTTATTTTGGAATTGGCAATGTGATATTTGAAAGCCCATAGAGGGCTATGGTGAAAAATGAAATATCCTCAGATGAAATCTGGAAAGAAGCTTTCTGAGAAACTGCTTCGTGTTCTGTAAATTCATCTCACAGAGATACATCTGTATTTCGTGGATCTCTTTGCTAGCCTTATTTCTGTGGATTCTGAGAACAGATATTTCGGATCCCTTTAAAGTCTATAGGGCCAAAGGAAATATCCTCCGATAACAAAGAGAAAGAATCTTTCTGAGAAACTTCTTTGCGTTCTGAGAAATCATCTCACAGAGTTACAGCTTTCCCCTCAAGAAGCCTTTCGCTAAGACAGTTCTTGTGGAATTGGCAAAGTGATATTTTGAAGCCCATAGAGGGCTATAGTGAAAAAGGAAATATCCTCAGATGAAATCTGGAAAGAAGCTTTCTGAGAAACTGCTTATGGTTCGGTTAATTCATCTCACAGAGTTACATCTGTATTTCGTGGATCTCTTTGCTAGCATTATTTCTGTGGAATCTGAAAACAGATATTTTGGATCCCTTTTAAGACTATAGGGCCAAAGGAAATATCCTCCGATAACAAAGAGAAAGAAGCTTTCTGAGAAATTTCTTTGTGTTCTGTGGAATCATCTCACAGAGTTACAGCTTTCCCCTCAAGAAGCCTTTCGCTAAGACAGTTCTTGTGGAATTGGCAAAGTGATATTTGGAAGCCCATAGAGGGCTATGGTGAAAAAGGAAATATCCTCAGATGAAATCTGGAAAGAAGCTTTCTGAGAAACTGCTTAGTGTTCTGTTCATTCATCTCACAGTTACATCTGTTTTTCGTGGATCTCTTTGCTAGCCTTATTTCTGAGGAATCTGAGAACAGGTATTTCAGATCCCATTGAAGACTATAGGGCCAAAGGAAATATCCTCCTATAACAAAGGGAAAGAAGCTTTCTAAGAAACTTCTTTGTGTTCTGTGAAATCATCTCACAGAGTTACAGCTTTCACCTCAAGAAGCCTTTCGCTAAGACAGTTCTTGTGGAATTGGCAAAGTGATATTTGGAAGCCCATAGAGGGCTATGGTGAAAAAGGAAATATCCTCAGATGAAATCTGGAAAGAAGCTTTCTGAGAAACTGCTTGGTGTTCTGTTAATTCATCCCTCAGAGTTACATCTGTATTTCCTGGATCTCTTTGCTAGCCTTCTTTCTGTGGAATCTGAGAACAGATATTTCGGATCCCTTTGAAGACTATAGGGCCAATGGAAATATCCTCCGATAACAAAGAGAAAGAAGCTTTCTGAGAAACTTCTTTGTGATCTGTGAAATCATCTCACAGAGTTACAGCTTTCCCCTCAAGAAGCCGTTCGCTAAGACAGTTCTTGTGGAATTGGCAAAGTGATATTTGGAATGCCGTAGAGGGCTATGATGAAAAGGGAAATATCCTCAGATGAAATCTGGAAAGAAGCTTTCTGAGAAACTGCTCAGTGTTCTGATTATTCTTCTAACAGAGTTACATCTGTATTTCGGGGATCTCTTTGCTAGCCTTATTTCTGTGGAATCTGAGAACAGATATTTCGGATCCCTTTGAAGGCTATAGGGCCAAAGGAAATATCCTCCGATAAAAAAGAGAAAGAAGCTTTCTGAGAAACTTCTTTGTGTTCTGTGAAATCATCTCACAGAATTACAGCTTTCCCCTCAAGAAGCCTTTCGCTAAGACACTTCTTGTGGAATTGGCAAAGTGATATTTGGAAGCCCATAGAGGGCTATGGTGAAAAAGGAAATATCCTCAGATGAAATCTGGAAAGAAGCTTTCTGAGAAACTGCTTGGTGTTCTGTTAGTTCATCTCACAGAGTTACATCTGTACTTCGTGGATCTCTTTGCTAGCCTTATTTCTGTGGAGTCTGAGAACAGATATTTCAGGTCCCTTTGAAGACTATAGGGCCAAAGGAAATATCCTCCGATAACAAAGAGAAAGAAGCTTTCTCAGAAAATTCTTTGTGTTCTGTGAAATCATCTCACAGAGTTACAGCTTTCCCCTCAAGAAGCCTTTCGCGAAGACAGTTCTTGTGGTATTGGAAAAGTGATATTTGGAAGCGCATAGAGGGCTATGGTGAAAAAGGAAATATCCTCAGATGAAATCTGGAAAGAAGCTTTCTGAGAAACTGCTCGGTGTTCTGTTAATTCACCTCTTTGAGTTACATCTGTATTTCATGGATTTCTTTGCTAGCCTTATTTCTGTGGAATCTGAGAACAGATATTTCTGATCCCTCTGAAGACAGTAGGGTCAAAGGAAATATTCTCCGATAACAAAGAGAAAGAATCTTTCTGAGAAACTTCTATGTGTTCTGTGAAATCATCTCAAAGAGTTACAGCTTTCCCCTCAAGAAGCCGTTGCGCTGAGACAGTTCTTGTGGAATTGGCAAAGTGATATTCGAAGCCCATAGAGGGCTATGGTGAAAAAGGAAATATCCTCAGATGAAATCTGGAAAGAAGCTTTCTGAGAAACTGCTCAGTGTTCTGTTAATTCATCTCACAGAGTTACATCTGTATTTCGTGGATCTCTTTGCTAGCCTTATTTCTGAGTAATCTGAGAACAGATATTTCGGATCCCTTTGAAGACTATAGGGCCAAAGGAAATATCCTCCGATAACAAAGAGAAAGAAGCTTTCTGAGAAACTTCTTTGTGATCTTTGAAATAATCTCACAGAGTTACAGCTTTCCCCTCAAGAAGCCGTTCGCTAAGACAGTTCTTGTGGAATTGGCAAAGTGATATTTGGAAGGCCATAGAGGGCTATGGTGAAAAGTGAAATATCCTCAGATGAAATCTGGAAAGAAGCTTTCTGAGAAACTGCTCAGTGTTCTGATTATTCATCTCACAGAGTTACATCTGTATTTCGTGGATCTCTTTGCTAGCCTTATTTCTGTGGAATCTGAGAACAGATATTTCGTATCCCTTTGAAGACTATAGGGCCAAAGGAAATATCCTCCGATAACAAAGAGAAAGAAGCTTTCTGAGAAACTTCTTTGTGTTCTCTGAAATCATCTCACAGAATTACAGCTTTCCCCTCAAGAAGCCTTTCGCTAAGACACTTCTTGTGGAATTGGCAAAGTGATATTTGGAAGCCCATAGAGGGCTACGGTGAAAAAGGAAATATCCTCAGATGAAATCTGGAAAGAAGCTTTCTGAGAAACTGCTTGGTGTTCTGTTAATTCATCTCACAGAGTTACATCTGTATTTCGTGGATCTCTTTGCTAGCCTTATTTCTGTGGAATCTGAGAACAGATATTTAGGATCCCTTTGAAGACAATAGGGCCAAAGGAAATATCCTCCGATAACAAAGAGAAAGAAGCTTTCTGAGAAACTTCTTTGTGTTCTGTGAAATCATCTCACAGAGTTACAGCTTTCCCCTCAAGAAGCCTTTCGCTAAGACAGTTCTTGTGGAATTGGAAAAGTGATATTTGGAAGCCCATAGAGGGCTATGGTGAAAATGGAAATATCCTCAGATGAAATCTGGAAAGAAGCTTTCTGAGAAACTGCTCGGTGTTCTGTTAATTCACCTCTCAGAGTTATATCTGTATTTCATGGATTTCTTTGCTAGCCTTATTTCTGTGGAATCTGAGAACAGATATTTCAGATCCCTTTGAAGACTGTAGGGCCAAAGGAAATATCCTCCGATAACAAAGAGAAAGAAGCTTTCTGAGAAACTTCTTTGTGTTCTGTGAAATCATCTCACAGAGTTACAGCTTTCCCCTCAAGAAGCCTTTCGCTAAGACAGTTCTTGTGGAATTGGAAAAGTGATATTTGGAAGCCCATAGAGGGCTATGGTGAAAATGGAAATATCCTCAGATGAAATCTGGAAAAAAGCTTTCTGAGAAACTGCTCGGTGTTCTGTTAATTCACCTCTCAGAGTTATATCTGTATTTCATGGATTTCTTTGCCAGCCTTATTTCTGTGGTATCTGAGAACAGATATTTCAGATCCCTTTGAAGACTGTAGGGCCAAAGGAAATATTCTCCGATAACAAAGAGAAAGAAGCTTTCTGAGAAACTTCTTTGTGTTCTGTGAAATCATCTCACAGAGTTACAGCTTTCCCCTCAAGAAGCCGTTCGCTAAGACAGTTCTTGTGCTATTGGCAAAGTGATATTTGGAAGCCCATAGAGGGCTATGTTGAAAAAGGAAATATCCTCAGAAGAAATCGGTAAAAAAGCTTTCTGAGAAACTGCTCAGTGTTCTGTTAATTCATCTCACAGAGTTACATCTGTATTTCGTGGATCTCTTTGCTAGGCTTATTTCTGAGGAATCTGAGAACCGATATTTCGGATCCCTTTGAAGAGTATAGGGCCAAAGGAAATATCCTCCGATAACAAAGAGAAAGAAGCTTTCTGAGAAACTTCTTTGTGTTCGGTGAAATCATCT
Organism: Macaca fascicularis; assembly: GCF_037993035.2. Classification (NCBI taxonomy): domain Eukaryota; kingdom Metazoa; phylum Chordata; class Mammalia; order Primates; family Cercopithecidae; genus Macaca; species Macaca fascicularis. The sequence goes on along the minus strand of NC_088384.1, from coordinate 42,779,028 downwards.
CACAGAGTTACAGCTTTCGCCTTAAGAAGCCTTTCGCTAAGACACATCTTGTGGAATTGGGAAAGTGATATTTGGAAGCCCATAGAGGGCTATGGTGAAAAAGGAAATATCCTCAGATGAAATCTGGAAAGAAGCATTCTGAGAAACTGATTGGTGTTCTGTTAATTCATCTCAAAGAGTTACATCTGTATTTCGTTAATCACTTTGCTAGCCTTATCTGTGGAATCTGAGAACAGATATTTCGGATCCCTTTGAAGACTATAGGGCCAAAGGAAATATCCTCCGATAACAAAGAGAAAGAAGCTTTCTGAGAAACTTCTTTGTGTTCTGTGAAATCATCTCACAGAGTTACATCTTTCCCCTCAAGAAGCCTTTCGCTAAGACAGTTCTTGTGGAATTGGCAAAGTGATATTTGGAAGCCCTTAGAGGGCTATAGTGAAAAAGGAAATATCCTCATATGAAATCTGGAAAGAAGCTTTCTGAGAATCTGCTTATGGTTCGGTTAATTCATCTCACAGAGTTACATCTGTGTTTCGTGGATCTCTTTGCTAGCATTATTTCTGTGGAATCTGAGAACAGATATTTTGGATCCCTTTGAAGACTATAGGGCCAAAGGAAATATCCTCCGATAACAAAGAGAAAGAAGCTTTCTGAGAAACTTCTTTGTGTTCTGTGGAATCATCTCACAGAGTAACAGCTTTCCCCTCAAGAAGCCTTTCGCTAAGACAGTTCTTGTGGAATTGGCAAAGTGATATTTGGAAACCCATAGAGGGCTATGGTGAAAAAGGAAATATCCTCAGATGAAATCTGGAAAGAAGCTTTCTGAGAAACTGCTTAGTGTTCTGTTCATTCATCTCACAGTTACATCTGTTTTTCGTGGATCTCTTTGCTAGCCTTATTTCTGAGGAATCTGAGAACAGGTATTTCAGATCCCATTTAAGACTATAGGGCCAAAGGAAATATCCTCCTATAACAAAGAGAAAGAAGCTTTCTAAGAAACTTCTTTGTGTTCTGTGAAATCATCTCACAGAGTTACAGCTTTCCCGTCAAGAAGCCTTTCGCTAAGACAGTTCTTGTGGAATTGGCAAAGTGATATTTGGAAACCCATACAGGGCTATGGTGAAAAAGGAAATATCCTCAGATGAAATCTGGAAAGAAGCTTTCTGAGAAACTGCTTGGTATTCTGTTAATTCATCCCTCAGAGTTACATCTGTATTTCCTGGATCTCTTTGCTAGCCTTCTTTCTGTGGAATCTGAGAACAGATATTTCGGATCCCTTTGAAGACTATAGGCCAAAGGAAATATCATCCGATAAGAAAGAGAAAGAAGCTTTCTGAGAAAATTCTTTGTGATCTGTGAAATCATCTCACAGAGTTACAGCTTTCCCCTCAAGAAGCCGTTCGCTAAGACAGTTCTTGTGGAATTGGCAAAGTGATATTTGGAAGGCCATAGAGGGCTATGGTGAAAAGTGAAATAGCCTCAGATGAAATCTGGAAAGAAGCTTTCTGAGAAACTATTCAGTGTTCTGATTATTCATCTCACAGAGTTACATCTGTATTTCGTGGATCTCTTTGCTAGCCTTATTTCTGTGGAATCTGAGAAGAGATATTTCGGATCCCTTTGAAGACTATAGGGCCAAAGGAAATATCCTCCGATAACAAAGAGAAAGAAGCTTTCTGAGAAACTTCTTTGTGTTTTCTGAAATCATCTCACAGAATTACAGCTTTCCCCTCAAGAAGCCTTTCGCTAAGACACTTCTTGTGGAATTGGCAAAGTGATATTTGGAAGCCCATAGAGGGCTATGGTGAAAAAGGAAATATCCTCAGATGAAATCTGGAAAGAAGCTTTCTGAGAAACTGCTTGGTGTTCTGTTAATTCATCTCACAGAGTTACATCTGTATTTCGTGGATCTCTTTGCTAGCCTTATTTCTGTGGAATCTGAGAACAGATATTTAGGATCCCTTTGAAGACAATAGGGCCAAAGGAAATATCCTCCGATAACAAAGAGAAAGAAGCTTTCTGAAAAAATTCTTTGTGTTCTGTGAAATCATCTCACAGAGTTACAGCTTTCCCATCAAGAAGCCTTTCGCTAAGACAGTTCTTGTGGAATTGGAAAAGTGATATTTGGAAGCCCATAGAGGGCTATGGTGAAAATGGAAATATCCTCAGATGAAATCTGGAAAGAAGCTTTCTGAGAAACTGCTCGGTGTTCTGTTAATTCACCTCTCAGAGTTATATCTGTATTTCATGGATTTCTTTGCTAGCCTTATTTCTGTGGAATCTGAGAACAGATATTTCTGATCCCTTTGAAGACTGTAGGGCCAAAGGAAATATTCTCCGATAACAAAGAGAAAGAAGCTTTCTGAGAAACTTCTTTGTGTTCTGTGAAATCATCTCACAGAGTTACAGCTTTCCCCTCAGAAGCCGTTCGCTAAGACAGTTCTTGTGCTATAGGCAAAGTGATATTTGGAAACCCATAGAGGGCTATGTTGAAAAAGGAAATATCCTCAGAAGAAATCGGTAAAAAAGCTTTCTGAGAAACTGCTCAGTGTTCTGTTAATTCATCTCACAGAGTTACAACTGTATTTCGTGGATCTCTTTGCTAGCCTTATTTCTGAGGAATCTGAGAACAGATATTTCGGATCCGTTTGAAGAGTATAGGGCCAAAGGAAATATCCTCCGATAACAAAGAGAAAGAAGCTTTCTGAGAAACTTCTTTGTGTTCGGTGAAATCATCTCACAGAGTTACAGCTTTCGCCTTAAGAAGCCTTTCGCTAAGACACTTCTTGTGGAATTGGCAAAGTGATATTTGGAAGCCCTTAGAGGGCTATGGTGAAAAAGGAAATATCCTCAGATGAAATCTGGAAAGAAGCTTTCTGAGAAACTGATTGGTGTTCTGTTAATTCATCTCAAAGAGTTACATCTGTATTTCGTGGATCTCTTTGCTAGCCTTATCTGTGGAATCTGAGAACAGATATTTCGGATCCCTTTGAAGACTATAGGGCCAAATGAAATATCCTCCGATAACAAAGAGAAAGAAGCTTTCTGAGAAACTTCTTTGTGTTCTGTGAAATCATCTCACAGAGTTACAGCTTTCCCCTCAAGAAGACTTTCGCTAAGACAGTTCTTGTGGAATTGGCAAAGTGATATTTGGAATCCCATAGTGGGCTATGGTGAAAAAGGAAATATCCTCAGATGAAATCTGGAAAGAAGCTTTCTGAGACACTGTTTGGTGTTCTGTTAATTCATCTCACAGAGTTACATCTGTATTTCGTGGATATCTTCGCTAGCCTTATTTCTGTGGAATCTGAGAACAGAAATTTCAGATCCCTTTGAAGACTATAGGGCCAAAGGAAATATCCTACGATAACAAGGAGAAAGAAGCTTTCTGAGAAACTTCTTTGTGTTCTGTGAAATCATCTCACAGAGTTACAGCTTTCCCCTGAAGAAGCCTTTCGCTAAGACAGTTCTTGTGGAATTGGCAAAGTGATATTTGGAAGCCCATAGAGGGCTATGGTGAAAAAGGAAATATCCTCAGATGAAATCTCGAAAGAAGCTTTCTGAGAAACTGCTTGGTGTTCTGTTAATTCATCTCACAGAGTTACATCTGTATTTCGTGGATCTTTTTGCTAGACTTATATCTGTGGAATCTGAGAACAGATATTTCGGAACCCTTTGAAGACAATAAGTCCAAAGGAAATATCCTCCGATAACAAAGAGAAAGAAGCTTTCTGAGAAACTTCTTGTTGTTCTGTGAAATCATCTCACAGAGTTACAGCTTTCCCCTCAAGAAGCCTTTCGCTAAGACAGTTCTTGTGAAATTGGAAAAGTGATATTTGGAAGCCCATAGAGGGCTATGGTGAAAAAGGAAATATCCTCAGATGAAATCTGGAAAGAAGCTTTCTGAGAAACTGCTCGGTGTTCTGCTAATTCACCTCTCAGAGTTATATCTGTATTTCATGGATTTCTTTGCTAGCCTTATTTCAGTGGAATCTGAGAACAGATATTTCTGATCCCTTTGAAGACTGAAGGGCCAAAAGAAATATTCTCCAATAACAAAGAGAAAGAAGCTTTCTGAGAAACTTCTTTGTGTTCTGTGAAATCATCTCACAGAGTTACAGCTTTCCCCTCAAGAAGCCGTTCGCTAAGACAGTTCTTGTGCTATTGGCAAAGAGATATTTGGAAGCCCATAGAGGGCTATGTTGAAAAAGGAAATATCCTCAGATGAAATCTGGAAAAAAGCTTTCTGAGAAACTGCTCAGTGTTCTGTTAATTCATCTCACAGAGTTACATCTGTATTTCGTGGATTTCTTTGCTAGGCTTATTTCTGAGGAATCTGAGAACAGATATTTCGGATCCCTTTAAAGAGTATAGGGCCAAAGGAAATATCCTCCGATAACAAAGAGTAAGAAGCTTTCTGAGAAACTTCTTTGTGTTCCGTGAAATCATCTCACAGAGTTACAGCTTTCCCCTTAAGAAGCCTTTCGCTAAGACACTTCTTGTGGAATTGGCAAAGTGATATTTGGAAGCCCATAGAGGGCTATGATGAAAAAGGAAATATCCTCAGATGAAATCTGGAAAGAAGCTTTCTGAGAAACTGATTGGTGTTCTGTTAATTCATCTCAAAGATTTACATCTGTATTTCGGGGATCTCTTTGGTAGCCTTATCTGTGGAATCTGAGAACAGCTATTTCGGATTCCTTTGAAGACTATAGGGCCAAAGGAAATATCCTCCAATAACAAAGAGAAAGAAGCTTTCTGAGAAACTTCTTTGTGTTCTGTGAAATCATCTCACAGAGTTACAGCTTTCCCCTCAAGAAGACTTTCGCTAAGACAGTTCTTGTGGAATTTGCAAAGTGATATTTGGAAGCCCATAGTGGGCTATGGTGAAAAAGGAAATATCCTCAGATGAAATCTGGAAAGAAGCTTTCTGAGACACTGCTTGGTGTTCTGTTAATTCATCTCACAGAGTTACATCTGTATTTCGTGGATCTCTTCGCTAGCCTTATTTCTGTGGAATCTGAGAACATATATTTCATATCCCTTTGAAGACTATAGGGCCAAAGGAAATATCCTACGATAAGAAAGAGAAAGAAGCTTTCTGAGAAACTTCTTTGTGTTCTGTGAAATCATCTCACAGAGTTACAGCTTTCCCCTCAAGAAGCCGTTCGCTAAGACATTTATTGTGGAATCGCTAAGTGATATTTGGAATGCCATAGAGGGCTATGGTGAAAAGGGAAATATCCTCAGATGAAATCTGGAAAGAAGCTTTCTGAGACACTGCTTGGTGTTCTGTTAATTCATCTCACAGAGTTACATCTGTATTTCGTGGATCTCTTCGCTACCCTTATTTCTGTGGAATCTGAGAACAGATATTTCGGATCCCTTTGAAGACTATAGGGCCAAAGGAAATATCCTCCGATAACAAATACAAAGAGGCTTTCTGAGAAACTTCTTTGTGTTCTGTGAAATCATCTCACAGAGGTACAGCATTCCTCTCAAGAAGTCTTTCGCTAAGATAGTTCTTGTGGAATTGGCAAAGTGATAATTGGAAGCCCATAGAAGACTATGGTGAAAAAGGAAATATCCTCAGATGAAATCTGGAAAGAAGCTTTCTGAAAAACTGCTTGGTGTTCTGTTAATTCATCTCACAAACTTACATCTGTATTTCGTGGATCTCTCTGCTGGCCTTATTTCTGTGGAATCTGAGAACAGATATTTCGGATCCCTTTGAAGACGATAGGTCCAAAGGAAATATCCTCCGATAACAAAGAGAAAGAAGCTTTCTGAGAAACTTCTTTGTGTTCTGTGAAATCATCTCACAGAGTTACAGCTTTCCCCTCAAGAAGCCTTTCGCTAAGACAGTTTTTGTGGAATTGTAAAATTGATATTTGGAAGTCCATAGAGGGCTACGGTGAAAAAGGAAATATCCTCAGATGAAATCTGGAAAGAAGCTTTCTGAGAAACTGCTTGGTGTTCTGTTAATTCATCTCTCAGAGTTACATCTGTATTTCGTGGATCTCTTTGCTAGCCTTATTTCTGTGGAATCTGAGAGCAGATATTTCGGATCCCTTTGAAGACTATAGGGCCAAAGGAAATATCCTCTGATAACAAAAAGAAAGAAGCTTTCTGAGAAACTTCTTTGTGTTCTGTGAAATCATCTCACAGAATTACAGCTTTCCCCTCAAGAAGCCTTTCGCTAAGACACTTCTTGTGGAATTGGCAAACTGATATTTGGAAGCCCATAGAGGGCTACGGTGAAAAAGGAAATATCCTCAGATGAAATCTGTAAAGAAGCTTTCTGAGACACTGCTTGGTGTTCTGTTAATTCATCTCACAGAGTTACATCTGTATTTCGTGGATCTCTTCGCTACCCTTATATCTGTGGAATCTGAGAACAGATATTTCGGATCCCTTTGAAGACACTAGGGCCAATGGAAATATCCTCCGATAACAAATAGAAAGAGGCTTTCTGAGAAACTTCTTTGTGTTCTGGGGAATCATCTCACAGAGGTACAGCATTCCTATCAAGAAGTCTTTCGCTAAGATAGTTCTTGTGGAATTGGCAAAGTGATAATTGGAAACCCATAGAAGACTGTGGTGAAAAAGGAAATATCCTCAGATGAAATCTGGAAAGAAGCTTTCTGAAAAACTGCTGGGTGTTCTGTTAATTCATCTCAAAGAGTTACATCTGTATTTCGTGGATCTCTTTGCTGGCCTTATTTCTGTGGAATCTGAGAACAGATATTTCGGATACCTTTGAAGACGATAGGGCCAAAGGAAGTATCCTCCGATAACAAAGAGAAAGAAACTTTCTGAGAAACTTCTTTGTGTTCTGTGAAATCATCTCACAGAGTTACAGCTTTCCCTTCAAGAAGCCTTTCGCTAAGACAGTTCTTGTGGAATTGGCAAAGTGATATTTGGAAGCCCATAGAGGGCTATGGTGAAAAAGGAAATATCCTCAGATGAAATCTGGAAAGAAGCTTTCAGAGAAACTGCTTGGTGTTCTGTTAATTCATCCCTCAGAGTTACATCTGTATTTCGTGGATCTCTTTGCTAGCCTTATTTCTGTGGAATCTGAGAACAGATATTTCGGATCCCTTTGAAGACTATAGGGCCAAAGGAAATATCCTTCGATAAAAAAGAGAAAGAAGCTTTCTGAGAAACTTCTTTGGGTTCTGTGAAATCATCTCACAGAGTTACAGCTTTCCCCTCAAGAAGCCGTTCGCTAAGACAGTTCTTGTGGAATTGGCAAAGTGATATTTGGAAGCCCATAGAGGGCTCTGGTGAAAAGGGAAATATCCTCAGATGAAATCTGGAAAGAAGTTTCTGAGAAACTGCTCAGTGTTCTGTTTATTCATCTCACAGAGTTATAACTGTATTTCGTGGATCTCTTTGCTAGCCTTATTTCTGTGGAATCTGAGAACAGATATTTCGGATCCCTTTGAAGACTACAGGGCCAAAGGAAATATCCTACGATAACAAAGGACAGAACCTTTCTGAGAAACTTCTTTGTGTTCTGTGAAATCATGTCACAGAGTTACAGCTTTCCCTCCAGAAGCCTTTCGCTAAGACAGTTCTAGTGGAATTGGCAAAGTGATATTTGGAATCCCATAGAGGGCAATGAAGAAAAAGGAAATATCCTCAGATGAAATCTGGAAAGAAGCTTTCTGAGAAACTGCTTGGTGTTCTGTTAATTCCTCTCACAGGGTTACATCTGTATTTCGTGGATCTCTTTGCTAGCCTTATTTCTGTGGAATCTGAGAACAGATATTTCGAATCCCTTTGAAGACTATGGGGCCAAAGGAAATATCCTCCGATAACAAAGAGAAAGAAGCTTTCTGAGAAACTTCTTTGTGTTCTGTGAAATCATCTCACAGAGTTACAGCTTTCCCCTCAAGAAGCTGTTCGCTAAGACAGTTCTTGTGGAATTAGCAAAGTGATATTTGGAAGCCCATAGAGTGCTATGGTGAAAAAGGAAATATCCTCTGATGAAATATGTAAAGAAGCTTTCTGAGAAACTGCTTGGTGTTCTGTTAATTCATCTCACAGAGTTACATCTGTATTTCGTGGATCTCTTTGCTAGCCTTATTATGTAGAATCTGAGAACAGATATTTCGGATCCCTTTGAAGACTATAGGGCCAAAGGGAATATCCTCCGATAACAAAGAGAAAGAAGCTTTCTGAGAAATTTCTTTGTGTTCTGTGAAATCATCTCACAGAGTTACAGCTTTCACCTCAAGAAGCCTTTCGCTAAGACAGTTCTTGTGGAATTGGCAAAGTGATATTTGGAAGCCCTTACAGGGCTATGGTGAAAAAGGAAATATCCTCAGATGATATCTGGAAAGAAGATTTCTGAGAAACTGCTTAGTGTTCTGTTAATTCATCTCACAGAGTTATATCTGTATTTCGTGGATCTCTTTGCTAGCCTTATCTCTGTGGAATCTGAGAACAGATATTTCGGATCCCTTTGAAGACTACAGGGCCAAAGGAAATATCCTCCGATAACAAAGAGAAAGAAGCTTTCTGAGAAACTTCTTTGTGTTCTGTGAAATCATCTCACAGAGTTACAGCTTTCCCCTCAAGAAGCCTTTCGCTAAGACAGTTCTTGTGGAATTGGCAAAGTGATATTTGGAAGCCCATATAGGGCTATGGTGAAAAAGGAAATATCCTCAGATGAAATATGGAAAGAAGCTTTCTGAGAAACTGCTTGGTGTTCTGTTAATTCATCTCACAGAGTTACATCTGTATTTCGTGGATCTCTTCGCTACCCTTATTTCTGTGGAATCTGAGAACAGATATTTCGGATCCCTTTGAAGACTATAGGGCCAAAGGAAATATCCTCCGATAACAAATAGAAAGAGGCTTTCTGAGAAACTTCTTTGTGTTCTGTGAAATCATCTCACAGAGGTACAGCATTCCTCTCAAGAAGACTTTCGCTAAGACAGTTCTTGTGGAATTTGCAAAGTGATATTTGGAAGCCCATAGTGGGCTATGGTGAAAAAGGAAATATCCTCAGATGAAATCTGGAAAGAAGCTTTCTGAGACACTGCTTGGTGTTCTGTTAATTCATCTCACAGAGTTACATCTGTATTTCGTGGATCTCTTCGCTAGCCTTATTTCTGTGGAATCTGAGAACATATATTTCATATCCCTTTGAAGACTATAGGGCGAAAGGAAATATCCTACGATAAGAAAGAGAAAGAAGCTTTCTGAGAAACTTCTTTGTGTTCTGTGAAATCATCTCACAGAGTTACAGCTTTCCCCTCAAGAAGCCGTTCGCTAAGACATTTATTGTGGAATCGCTAAGTGATATTTGGAATGCCATAGAGGGCTATGGTGAAAAGGGAAATATCCTCAGATGAAATCTGGAAAGAAGCTTTCTGAGACACTGCTTGGTGTTCTGTTAATTCATCTCACAGAGTTACATCTGTATTTCGTGGATCTCTTCGCTACCCTTATTTCTGTGGAATCTGAGAACAGATATTTCGGATCCCTTTGAAGACTATAGGGCCAAAGGAAATATCCTCCGATAACAAATAGAAAGAGGATTTCTGAGAAACTTCTTTGTGTTCTGTGAAATCATCTCACAGAGGTACAGCATTCCTCTCAAGAAGTCTTTCGCTAAGATAGTTCTTGTGGAATTGGCAAAGTGATAATTGGAAGCCCATAGAAGACTATGGTGAAAAAGGAAATATCCTCAGATGAAATCTGGAAAGAAGCTTTCTGAAAAACTGCTTGGTGTTCTGTTAATTCATCTCACAAACTTACATCTGTATTTCGTGGATCTCTCTGCTGGCCTTATTTCTGTGGAATCTGAGAACAGATATTTCGGATCCCTTTGAAGACGATAGGTCCAAAGGAAATATCCTCCGATAACAAAGAGAAAGAAGCTTTCTGAGAAACTTCTTTGTGTTCTGTGAAATCATCTCACAGAGTTACAGCTTTCCCCTCAAGAAGCCTTTCGCTAAGACAGTTTTTGTGGAATTGTAAAATTGATATTTGGAAGTCCATAGAGGGCTACGGTGAAAAAGGAAATATCCTCAGATGAAATCTGGAAAGAAGCTTTCTGAGAAACTGCTTGGTGTTCTGTTAATTCATCTCTCAGAGTTACATCTGTATTTCGTGGATCTCTTTGCTAGCCTTATTTCTGTGGAATCTGAGAGCAGATATTTCGGATCCCTTTGAAGACTATAGGGCCAAAGGAAATATCCTCTGATAACAAAAAGAAAGAAGCTTTCTGAGAAACTTCTTTGTGTTCTGTGAAATCATCTCACAGAATTACAGCTTTCCCCTCAAGAAGCCTTTCGCTAAGACACTTCTTGTGGAATTGGCAAACTGATATTTGGAAGCCCATAGAGGGCTACGGTGAAAAAGGAAATATCCTCAGATGAAATCTGTAAAGAAGCTTTCTGAGACACTGCTTGGTGTTCTGTTAATTCATCTCACAGAGTTACATCTGTATTTCGTGGATCTCTTCGCTACCCTTATATCTGTGGAATCTGAGAACAGATATTTCGGATCCCTTTGAAGACACTAGGGCCAAAGGAAATATCCTCCGATAACAAATAGAAAGAGGCTTTCTGAGAAACTTCTTTGTGTTCTGGGGAATCATCTCACAGAGGTACAGCATTCCTATCAAGAAGTCTTTCGCTAAGATAGTTCTTGTGGAATTGGCAAAGTGATAATTGGAAACCCATAGAAGACTGTGGTGAAAAAGGAAATATCCTCAGATGAAATCTGGAAAGAAGCTTTCTGAAAAACTGCTGGGTGTTCTGTTAATTCATCTCAAAGAGTTACATCTGTATTTCGTGGATCTCTTTGCTGGCCTTATTTCTGTGGAATCTGAGAACAGATATTTCGGATACCTTTGAAGACGATAGGGCCAAAGGAAGTATCCTCCGATAACAAAGAGAAAGAAACTTTCTGAGAAACTTCTTTGTGTTCTGTGAAATCATCTCACAGAGTTACAGCTTTCCCTTCAAGAAGCCTTTCGCTAAGACAGTTCTTGTGGAATTGGCAAAGTGATATTTGGAAGCCCATAGAGGGCTATGGTGAAAAAGGAAATATCCTCAGATGAAATCTGGAAAGAAGCTTTCAGAGAAACTGCTTGGTGTTCTGTTAATTCATCCCTCAGAGTTACATCTGTATTTCGTGGATCTCTTTGCTAGCCTTATTTCTGTGGAATCTGAGAACAGATATTTCGGATCCCTTTGAAGACTATAGGGCCAAAGGAAATATCCTTCGATAAAAAAGAGAAAGAAGCTTTCTGAGAAACTTCTTTGGGTTCTGTGAAATCATCTCACAGAGTTACAGCTTTCCCCTCAAGAAGCCGTTCGCTAAGACAGTTCTTGTGGAATTGGCAAAGTGATATTTGGAAGCCCATAGAGGGCTCTGGTGAAAAGGGAAATATCCTCAGATGAAATCTGGAAAGAAGTTTCTGAGAAACTGCTCAGTGTTCTGTTTATTCATCTCACAGAGTTACAACTGTATTTCGTGGATCTCTTTGCTAGCCTTATTTCTGTGGAATCTGAGAACAGATATTTCGGATCCCTTTGAAGACTACAGGGCCAAAGGAAATATCCTACGATAACAAAGGACAGAACCTTTCTGAGAAACTTCTTTGTGTTCTGTGAAATCATGTCACAGAGTTACAGCTTTCCCCTCCAGAAGCCTTTCGCTAAGACAGTTCTAGTGGAATTGGCAAAGTGATATTTGGAATCCCATAGAGGGCAATGAAGAAAAAGGAAATATCCTCAGATGAAATCTGGAAAGAAGCTTTCTGAGAAACTGCTTGGTGTTCTGTTAATTCCTCTCACAGGGTTACATCTGTATTTCGTGGATCTCTTTGCTAGCCTTATTTCTGTGGAATCTGAGAACAGATATTTCGAATCCCTTTGAAGACTATAGGGCCAAAGGAAATATCCTCCGATAACAAAGAGAAAGAAGCTTTCTGAGAAACTTCTTTGTGTTCTGTGAAATCATCTCACAGAGTTACAGCTTTCCCCTCAAGAAGCTGTTCGCTAAGACAGTTCTTGTGGAATTAGCAAAGTGATATTTGGAAGCCCATAGAGTGCTATGGTGAAAAAGGAAATATCCTCTGATGAAATATGTAAAGAAGCTTTCTGAGAAACTGCTTGGTGTTCTGTTAATTCATCTCACAGAGTTACATCTGTATTTCGTGGATCTCTTTGCTAGCCTTATTATGTAGAATCTGAGAACAGATATTTCGGATCCCTTTGAAGACTATAGGGCCAAAGGGAATATCCTCCGATAACAAAGAGAAAGAAGCTTTCTGAGAAATTTCTTTGTGTTCTGTGAAATCATCTCACAGAGTTACAGCTTTCACCTCAAGAAGCCTTTCGCTAAGACAGTTCTTGTGGAATTGGCAAAGTGATATTTGGAAGCCCTTACAGGGCTATGGTGAAAAAGGAAATATCCTCAGATGATATCTGGAAAGAAGATTTCTGAGAAACTGCTTAGTGTTCTGTTAATTCATCTCACAGAGTTATATCTGTATTTCGTGGATCTCTTTGCTAGCCTTATCTCTGTGGAATCTGAGAACAGATATTTCGGATCCCTTTGAAGACTACAGGGCCAAAGGAAATATCCTCCGATAACAAAGAGAAAGAAGCTTTCTGAGAAACTTCTTTGTGTTCTGTGAAATCATCTCACAGAGTTACAGCTTTCCCCTCAAGAAGCCTTTCGCTAAGACAGTTCTTGTGGAATTGGCAAAGTGATATTTGGAAGCCCATATAGGGCTATGGTGAAAAAGGAAATATCCTCAGATGAAATCTGGAAAGAAGCTTTCTGAGAAACTGCTTGGTGTTCTGTTAATTCATCTCACAGAGTTACATCTGTATTTCGTGGATCTCTTTGCTAGCCTTATTTCTGTGGAATCTGAGAACAGATATTTCGGATCCCTTTGAAGACTATAGGGCCAAAGGAAATATCCTCCGATAACAAAGAGAAAGAAGCTTTATGAGAAACTTCTTTTTGTTCTGTAAAATCATCTCACAGAGTTACAGTTTTCCCCTCAAGAAGCCGTTCGCTAAGACAGTTCTTGTGGAATTGGCATAGTGATATTTGGAAGACCATAGCGGGCTATGGTGAAAAAGGTAATATCCTCAGATGAAATCTGGAAAGAAGCTTTCTGAGAAACTGCTTCGTGTTCTGTTAATTCATCACAGAGAGTTACATCTGTATTTCGTGGATCTCTTTGCTAGCCTTATTTCTGTGGAATCTGAGAACAGATATTTCGGATCCCTTCGAAGACTATAGGGCCAAAGGAAATATCCTCGGATAACAAAGAGAAAGAAGCTTTCTGAGAAACTTCTTTTTGTACTGTGAAATCATCTCACAGATTCACAGCTTACCCCTCAAGAAGCCTTTCGCTAAGACAGTTCTTGTGGAATTGGCAAAGTGATATTTGGAAGCCCATAGAGGGCTATGGTGAAAAAGGAAATATCCTCAGATGACATCTGGAAAGAAGCTTTCTGAGAAAGTGCTTAGTGTTCCGTTAATTCATCTCAGAGCGTTACATGTGTATTTCGTGGATCTCTTTGCTAGCCTTATTTCCGTGGAATCTGAGAACAGAAATTTCAGATCCCTTTGAAGACTATAGGACCAAAGTAAATATCCTCCAATTACAAAGAGAGAGAAGCTTTCTGAGAAATTTCTTTGTGTTCTTTGAAATAATCTCACAGAGTTACTGCTCTCCCCTCAAGAAGCCTTTCGCTAAGACAGTTCTTTTGGAATTGGCAAAGTGATATTTGGAAGCCCAGAGAGGGCTATGGTGAAAAAGGAAATATCCTCAGATGAAATCTGGAAAGAAGATTTCTGAGAAACTGCTTGGAGTTCTGTTAATTCATCTCTCAGTGTTACATCTCTATTTCGTGGATTTCTTTGCTAGCCTTATTTCTCTGGAATCTGAGAACAGATATTTCGGATTCCTTTGAAGACTATAGGACCAAAGGAAATATCCTCCGACAACAAAGAGAAAGAAGCTTTCTGAGAAACTTCTTTGTGTTCTGTGAAATCATCTCACAGAATTACAGCTTTCCTCTCAAGAAGCCTTTCGCTAAGAGAGTAATTCTGGAATTGGCAAAGTGACATTTGGAAGCCCATAGAGGGCTATGGTGAAAAACGAAATATCCTCAGATGAAATCTGGAAAGAAGCTTTCTGAGAAACTGCTTGGTGTCAGTTAATTCATCTCACAGGGTTACATCTGTATTTTGTGGATCTCTTTGCTAGCCTTATTTCTGTGGAATTTCAGAACAGATATTTTGGATCCCTTTGAAGACGATAGGGCCAAAGGAAATATCCTCCGATAACAAAGAGAAAGAAGCTTTCTGAGAAACTTCTTAGTGTTCTGTGAAATCATCTCACAGAGTTAGAGATTTCCCCTCAAGAAGCCGTTCGCTAAGACAGTTCTTGTGGAATTGGCAAAGTGATATTTGGAAGCCCATAGAGGGCTATGGTGAAAAAGGAAATATCCTCAGATGAAATCTGGAAAGAAGCTTTCTGAGAAACTGCTCAGTGTTCTGTTAATTCATCTCACAGAGTTACATCTGTATTTCGTGGATCTCTTTGCTAGCCTTATTTCTGTGGAAACTGAGAACAGATATTTCGGATCCCTTTGAAGACTATAGGGCCAAAGGAAATATCCTCCGATAACAAAGAGAAAGAAGCTTTCTGAGAAACTTCTTTGTGTTCTGTGAAATCATCTCACCGAGTTACAGCTTTCCCCTCAAGAAGACTTTCGCTAAGACAGTTCTTGTGGAATTGGCAAATTGATATTTGGAAGCCCTTAGAGGGCTATGGTGAAAAAGGAAATATCCTCAGATGAAATCTAGAAAGAAGCTTTCTGAGAAACTGCTTAGTGTTCTGTTAATTCATCTCACAGAGTTACATCTGTAATTCATGGATCTCTTTGCTAGCCTTATTTCTGTGAAATCTGAGAACAGAAATTTCGGATCCCTTTGAAGACTATAGGGCCAAAGGAAATATCCTCCAATTACAAAGAGAAAGAAGCTTTCTGAGAAATTTCTTTGTGTTCTTTTAAATAATCTCACAGAGTTACAGCTTTCCCCTCAAGAAGCCTTTCGCTAAGACACTTCTTGTGGAATTGGCAAAATGATATTTGGAAGCCCCTAGAGGGCTATGGTGAAAAAGTAAATATCCTCATATGAAATCTGGAAAGAAGCTTTCTGTGAAACGGCTCGGTGTTCTGTTAATTCTTCCCTCAGAGTTCCATCTGTATTTCGTGGATCTCTTTGCTAGCCTTATTTCTGGAATCTGAGAACAGATATTTCGGATCCCTTTGAAGACTGTAGGGCCGAAGGAAATATCCTCCGATAACAAAGAGAAAGAAGCTTTCTGAGAAATATCTTTGCCTTCTGTGAAATCATCTCACAGAATTACAGCTTTCCCCTCAAGTAGACTTTCGGTAAGACACTTCTTGTAGAATTGGCAAAGTGATATTTGGAAGCCCTTAGAGGGCTATGGTGAAAAAGGAAATATCCTCAGATGAAATCTGGAAAGAAGATTTCTGAGAAACTGCTTGGTGTTCTGTTAATTCATCTCTCAGAGTTACATCTGTATTTCGTGGATCTCTTTGCTAGCCTTATTATGTAGAATCTGAGAACAGACAATTCGGATCCCTTTGAAGACTATAGGGCCAAAGGAAATATCCTCCGATAACAAAGAGTAAGAAGCTTTCTGAGAAACTTCTTTGTGTTCTGAAATCATCTCACAGAGTTACAGATTTCCCCTCAAGAAGCCGTTCGCTAAGACAGTTCTTGTGGAATTGGCAAAGTGATAGTTGGAAGCAAATAGAGGGCTATGGTCAAAAACGAAATATCATCAGATGAAATCTGGAAAGAAGCTTTCTGAGAAACTACTCAGTGTTCTGTTAATTCATCTCTCAGAGTTACATCTGTATTTCGTGGATCTCTTTGTTAGCCTTATTTCTGTGGAATCTGAGAACAGATATTTCGGATCCCTTTGAAGACTATAGGGCCAAAGGAAATATCCTCCGATAACAAAGAGAAAGAAGCTTTCTGAGAAACTTCTTTGTGTTCTGTGAAATCATCTCATAGAGTTACAGTGTTCCCCTCAAGAAGCCTTTCTCTAAGACAGTTCTTGTGGAATTGGCAAAGTGATATTTGGAAGCCCGTAGAGGGCTATGGTGAAAAAGTAAATATCCTCAGATGAAATCTGGAAAGAAGCTTTCTGAGAAACTGCTTAGTGTTCTGTTAATTCATCTCGCAGAGTTACATCTGTATTTCATGGATCTTTTGCTAGCCTTATTTCTGTGGAATCTGAGAACAGATGTTTCGGATCCCTTTGAACACTATAGGGCCAAAGGAAATATCCTCCAATTACAAAGAGAAAGAAGCTTTCTGAGAAATTTCTTTGTGTTCTTTGAAATCATCTCACAGAGTTACAGCTTTGCCCTCAAGAAGCCTTTCGCTAAGACACTTCTTGTGGAATTGGCAAAGTGATATTTGGAAGTCCCTAGAGGGCTATGGTGAAAAAGGAAATATCCTCAGATGAAATCTGCAAAGAAGCTTCTGAGAAACTGCTCAGTGTTCTTTTAATTCATCTCACAGAGTTACATCTGTATTTCGTGGATCTCTTTGCTAGCCTCATTTCTGTGGAATCTGTGAACAGATATTTCAGATCCCTTTGTAGACTATAGTGCCAAAGGAAATATCCTACGATAACAAAGAGAAAGAAGCTTTCTGAGAACCTTCTTTGTGTTCTGGGAAATCATCTCACAGAGTTACAGCTTTCCCCTCAAGAAGCCTTTCGCTAAGACACTTCTTGTGGAATTGGCAAAGTGATATTTGGGAGCCCATAGTGGGCTATGGTGAAAAAGGAAATATGATCAGATGAAATCTGGAAAGAAGCTTTCTGAGAAACTGCTTGGTGTTCTGTTAATTCATCTCCCAGAGTTACATCTGTATTTCGTGGATCTCTTCGCTAGCCTTATTTCTGTGGAACCTGAGAGCAGATATTTCGGATTCCTTTGAAGACTATAGGGCCAAAGGAAATATCCTCCGATAACAAAGAGAAAGAAGCTTTCTGAGAAACTTCTTTGTGTTCTGTGAAATCATCTCACAGAGTTACAGCTTTCCCCTCAGAAGCCTTTCGCTAAGACAGTTCTTGTGGAATTGGAAAAGTGATATTTGGAAGCCTATAGAGGGCTATGGTGAAAAAGGAAATATCCTCAGATGAAATCTGGAAAGAAGCTTTCTGAGAAACTGCTTGGTGTTCTGTTAATTCACCTCACAGAGTTACATCTGTATTTCGTGGATCTCTTTGCTAGCCTTATTTCTGTGTAATCTGAGAACAGATATTTCGGATCCCTTTGAAGACTATAGGGCCAAAGGAAATATCCTCTGATAAGAAAGAGAAAGAAGCTTTCTGAGGAACTTCTTTGTGTTCTGTGAAATCATCTCACAGAGTTACAGCTTTCCCCTCAAGAAGCCGTTCGCTAAGACAGTTCTTGTGGAATTGGAAAAGTGATATTTGGAAGCCCATAGAGGGCTATGGTGAAAAGGGAAATATCTTCAGATGAAATCTGGAAAGAAGCTTTCTGAGAAACTGCTCAGTGTTCTGTTTATTCATCTCACAGTGTTACATCTGTATTTCGTGGATCTCTTTGCTAGCCTTATTTCTGTGGAATCTGAGAACAGATATTTCGGATCCCTTTGAAGACTATAGGGCCAAAGGAAATATCCTTCGATAACAAAGAGAAAGAAGCTTTCTGAGAAACTTCTTTGTGTTCTGTGAAATCATCTCACAGAATTACAGCTTCCCCCTCAAGAAGCCTTTCGCTAAGACAATTCTTGTGGAATTGGCAAAGTGGTATTTGGAAGCCCATAGAGGGCTATGGTGAAAAAGGAAACATCCTCAGATGAAATCTGGAAAGAAGCTTTCTGAGAAACTGCTTGGTGTTCTGTTAATTCATCTCTCAGAGTTACATCTGTATTTCGTGGATCTCTTTGCTAGCCTTATTTCTGTGGAATCTGAGAACAGATATTTCGGATCCCTTTGAAGACTGTAGGGCCAAAGGAAATATCCTCCGATAACAAAGAGAAAGAAGCTTTCTGAGAAACTTCTTTGTGTTCTGTGAAATCATCTCACAGAGTTACAGCTTTCCCCTCAAGAAGCCTTTTGCTAAGACACTTCTTGTGGAATTGACAAAGTGATATTTGGAAGCCCATAGTGGGCTATGGTGAAAAAGGAAATATCCTCAGATGAAATCTGGAAAGAAGCTTTCTGAGAAACTGCTTGGTGTTCTGTTAATTCATCTCACAGAGTTATATCTGTATTTCGTGGATCTCTTAGCTAGCCTTATTTCTGTGGAATCTGAGAACAGATATTTCGGATCCCATTGAAGACTATAGGACCAAAGGAAATATCCTCCGATAACAAAGAGAAAGAAGTTTTCTGAGAAACTTCTTTGTGTTCTGTGAAATCATCTCACAGAGTTACAGCTTTCCCCTAAAGAAGCCTTTCGCTAAGACAGTTCATGTGGAATTGCCAAAGTGATATTTGGAAGCCCATAGAGGGCTATGGTAAAAAAGGAAATATCCTCAGATGAAATCTGGAAAGAAGCTTTCTGAAAAACTGCTTGGTGTTCTGTTAATTCATCTCACAGAGTTACATCTGTATTTCGTGGATCTCTTTGCTAGCCTTATTTCTGTGGAATCTGAGAACAGATATTTCGGATCCCTTTGTAGACTATAGCGCCAAAGGAAATATCCTACGATAACAAAGAGAAAGAAGCTTTCTGAGAAACTTCTTTGTGTTCGGTGAAATCATCTCACAGAGTTACAGCTTTCCCCTCAAGAAGCCTTTCGCTAAGACAGTTCTTGGGGAATTGGCAAAGTGATATTTGTAAGCCGATAGTGTTCTATGGTGAAAAAGGAAATATGATCAGATGAAATCTGGAAAGAAGCTTTCTGAGAAACTGCTTGGTGTTCAGTTAATTCATCTCACAGAGTTACATCTGTATTTCGTGGATCTCTTCGCTAGCCTTATTTCTGTGGAATCTGAGAACAGATATTTCGGATCCATTTGAAGACTATAGGGCCATAGGAAATATCCTCCGATAACAAAGAGAAAGAAGCTTTCTGAGAAACTTCTTTGTGTTCTGTGAAATCATCTCACAGAGTTAAAGCTTTCCCCTCAAGAAGCCTTTCGCTAAGACAGTTCTTGTGGAATTGGAAAAGTGATATTTGGAAGCCCATAGAGGGCTATGGTGAAAAAGGAAATATCCTCAGATGAAATCTGGAAAGAAGCTTTCTGAGAAACTGCTTGGTGTTCTGTTAATTCACCTCACAGAGTTACATCTGTGTTTCGTGGATCTCTTTGCTAGCCTTATTTCTGTGGAATCTGAGAACAGATATTTCGGATCGCTTTGAAGACTATAGGGCCAAAGGAAATATCCTCTGATAAGAAAGAGAAAGAAGCTTTCTGAGAAACTTCTTTGTGTTCTGTGAAATCATCTCACAGAGTTACAGCTTTCCCCTCAAGAAGCCGTTCGCTAAGACAATTCTTGTGGAATTGGAAAAGTGATATTTGGAAGCCCATAGAGGGCTATGGTGAAAACGGAAATATCCTCAGATGAAATCTGGAAAGAAGCTTTCTGAGAAACTGCTCAGTTTTCTGTTTATTCATCTCACAGAGTTACATCTGTATTTCGTGGATCTCTTTGCTAGCCTTATTTCTGTGGAATCTGAGAACAGATATTTCGGATCCCTTTGAAGACTATAGGGCCAAAGGAAATATCCTTCGATAACAAAGAGAAAAAAGCTTTCTGAGAAACTTCTTTGTGTTCTGTGAAATCATCTCACAGAATTAGAGCTTTCCCCTCAAGAAGCCTTTCGCAAAGACACTTCTTGTGGAATTGGCAAAGTGATATTTGGAAGCCCATAGAGGGCTATGGTGAAAAAGGAAATATCCTCAGAAGAAATCTAGAAAGAAGCTTTCTGAGAAACTGCTTGGTGTTCTGTTAATTCATCTCTCAGAGTTACATCTGTATTTCGTGGATCTCTTTGCTATCCTTATTATGTAGAATCTGAGAACAGATATTTCGGATCCCTTTGAAGACTATAGGGCCAAAGGAAATATCCTCCGATAACAAAGGGTAGGAAGCTTTCTGAGAAACTTCTTTGTGTTCTGTGAAATCATCTCACAGAGTTAGAGATTTCCCCTCAAGAAGCCGTTCGCTAAGACAGTTCTTGTGGAATTGGCAAAGTGATATTTGGCAGCCCATAGAGGGCTTCGGTGAAAAAGGAAATATCCTCAGATGAAATCTTTAAAGAAGCATTCTGAGAAACTGCTAAGTGTTCTGTTAATTCATCTCACAGAGTTATATCTGTATTTCGTGGATCTCTTTGCTAGACTTATTTCTGTGGAAAATGAGAACAGATATTTCGGATCCCTTTGAAGACTATAGGGCCAAAGGAAATATCCTACGATAACAAAGAGAAAGATGTTTTCTGAGAAAATTCTTTGTGTTCTGTGAAATCATCTCACAGTTACAGCTTTCCCCTCAAGAAGGCTTTCGCTAAGACAGTTCTTGTGGAATTGGCAAAGTGATATTTGGAAGCCCTTAGAGGGCTATGGTGAAAAAGGAAATATCCTCAGATGAAATCTGGAAAGAAGCTTTCTGAGAAACTGCTTAGTGTTCTGTTAATTCATCTCAAAGAGTTACATCTGTATATCATGGATCTTTTTGCTGGCCTTATTTCTGTGAAATCTGAGAACAGAAATTTCGGATCCCTTTGAAGACTATAGGGCCAAAGGAAATATCCTCCAATACAAAGAGATAGAAGCTTTCTGAGAAATTTCTTTGTGTTCTTTTAAATCATCTCACAGAGTTACAGCTTTCCCCTCAAGAAGCCGTTCGCTAAGACACTTCTTGTGGAATTGACAAAGTGATATTTGGAAGCCCCTAGAGGGCTATGGTGAAAAAGGAAATATCCTCAGATGGCATCTGGAAAGAAGCTTTCTGAGAAACTGTTTAGTGTTCTGTTAATTCATCTCAGAGAGTTATATCTGTATTTCGTGGATCTCTTTACTAGCCTTATTTCTGTGGAATCTGAGAACAGAAATTTCGGATCCCTTTGAAGACTATAGGGCCAAAGGAAATATCCTCCGATAACAAAGAGAAAGAAGCTTTCTGAGAAACTTCTTTGTGTTCTGTGAAATCACCCCACAGAGTTACAGCTTTCCCCTCAAGAAGCGTTTCGCTAAGACAGTTCTTGTGGAATTGGCAAAGTGATATTTGGAAGCCCATAGAGGGCTACGGTGAAAACGGAAATATCCTCAGATAAAATCTGGAAAGAATCTTCTGAGAAACTGCTCAGTGTTCTTTTAATTCATCTCACAGAGTTACATCTGTATTTCGTGGATCTCTTTGCTAGCCTTATTTCTGTGGAATCTGAGAACAGATATTTCGGATCCCTTTGTAGACTATAGGGCCAAAGGAAATATCCTCCGATAACAAAGAGAAAGAAGCTTTCTGAGAAACTTCTTTGTGTTCTGTGAAATCATCTCACAGAGTTACAGCTTTCCCCTCAAGAAGCCTTTCGCTAAGACACTTCTTGTGGAATTGGCAAAGTGATATTTGGAAGCCCATAGTGTTCTATGGTGAAAAAGGAAATATGATCAGATGAAATCTGGAAAGAAGCTTTCCGAGAAACTGCTTGGTGTTCTGTTAATTCATCTCACAGAGTTACATCTGTATTTCGTGGATCTCTTCGCGAGCCTTATTTCTGTGGAATCTGAGAAAAGATATTTCGGATCCCTTTGAAGACTATAGGGCCAAAGGAAATATCCTTCGATAACAAAGAGAAAGAAGCTTTCTGAGAAACTTCTTTGTGTTCTGTGAAATCATCTCACAGAGTTACAGCTTTCCCCTCAAGAAGCCTTTCGCTAAGACAGTTCTTGTGGAATTGGAAAAGTGATATTTGGAAGCCCATAGAGGGCTATGGTGAAAAAGGAAATATCCTCAGATGAAATCTGGAAAGAAGCTTTCTGAGAAACTGCTTGGTTTTCTGTTAATTCACCTCACAGAGTTACATCTGTGTTTCGTGGATCTCTTTGCTAGCCTTATTTCGGTGGAATCTGAGAACAGATATTTCGGATCGCTTTGAAGACTATAGGGCCAAAGGAAATATCCTCTGATAAGAAAGAGAAAGAAGCTTTCTGAGAAACTTCTTTGTGTTCTGTGAAATCATCTCACAGAGTTACAGCTTTCCCCTCAAGAAGCCGTTCGCTAAGACAATTCTTGTGGAACTGGAAAAGTGATATTTGGAAGCCCATAGAGGGCTATGGTGAAAACGGAAATATCCTCAGATGAAATCTGGAAAGAAGCTTTTTGAGAAACTGCTCAGTGTTCTGTTTATTCATCTCACAGAGTTACATCTGTATTTCGTGGATCTCTTTGCTGGCCTTATTTCTGTGGAATCTGAGAACAGATATTTCGGATCCCTTTGAAGACTATAGGGCCAAGGGAAATATCCTTCGATAACAAAGAGAAAGAAGCTTTCTGAGAAACTTCTTTTGTTCTGTGAAATCATCTCTCAGAATTACAGCTTTCCCCTCAAGAAGCCTTTCGCTAAGACACTTCTTGTGGAATTGGCAAAGTGATATTTGGAAGCCCATAGAGGGCTTCGGTGAAAAAGGAAATATCCTCAGATGAAATCTGGAAAGAAGCTTTCTGAGAAACTGCTCAGTGTTCTGTTAATTCATCTCACAGAATTATATCTGTATTTCGTGGATGTCTTTGCTAGACTTATTTCTGTGGAAACTGAGAACAGATATTTCGGATCCCTTTGAAGACTATAGGGCCAAAGGAAATATCCTACGATAACAAAGAGAAAGATGTTTTCTGAGAAACTTCTTTGTGTTCTGTGAAATCATCTCACAGTTACAGCTTTCCCCTCAAGAAGGCTTTCGCTAAGACAGTTCTTGTGTAATTGGAAAAGTGATATTTGGAAGCCCATAGAGGGCTATGGTGAAAAAGAAAATATCCTCAGATGAAATCTGGAAAGAAGCTTTCTGAGAAACTGTTTAGTGTTCTGTTAATTCATCTCAGAGAGTTATATCTGTATTTCGTGGATCTCTTTGCTAGCCTTATTTCTGTGGAATCTGAGAACAGATATTTCGAATCCCTTTAAAGACTATAGGGCCAAAGGAAATATCCTCCGATAACAAAGAGAAAGAAGCTTTCTGAGAAACTTCTTTGTGTTCTGTGAAATCATCTCACAGAGTTACAGCTTTCCCTTAAAGAAGCCTTTCGCTAAGACAGTTCTTGTGGAATTGGAAAAGTGATATTTGGAAGCCCATAGAGGGCTATGGTGAAAAAGGAAATATCCTCAGAAGAAATCTGGAAAGAAGCTTTCTGAGAAACTGCTTGGTGTTCTGTTAATTCATCTCACAGAGTTACATCTGTATTTCGTGGATCTCTTTGCAAGCCTTATTTCTGTGGAATCTGAGAACAGATATTTCGGATCCCTTTGAAGACTATAGGGCCAAAGGAAATATCCTCCGATAACAAAGAGAAAGAAGCTTTCTGAGAAACTTCTTTGTGTTCTCTGAAATCATCTCACAGAGTTACAGCTTTCCCCTCAAGAAGCCTTTCGCTAAGACAGTTCTTGTGTAATTGGAAAAGTGATATTTGGAAGCCCCTAGAGGGCTATTGTGAAAAAGGAAATATCCTCAGATGAAATTTGGAAAGAAGCTTTCTGAGAAACTGCTTAGTGTTCTGTTAATTCATCTCACAGAGTTACATCTGTATTTCATGGATCTTTTTGCTAGCCTTATTTCTGTGGAATCTGAGAACAGAAATTTCGGATCCCTTTGAAGACTATAGGGCCAAAGGAAATATCCTCCAATTACAAAGAGATAGAAGCTTTCTGAGAAATTTCTTTGTGTTCTTTTAAATCATCTCACAGAGTTACAGCTTTCCCCTCAAGAAGACTTTCGCTAAGACACTTCTTGTGGAATTGGCAAAGTGATATTTGGAAACCCCTAGAGGGCTATGGTGAAAAAGGAAATATCCTCAGATGAAATCTGGAAAGAAGCTTTCTGAGAAACTGCTTGGTGTTCTGTTAATTCATCTCACAGAGTTACATCTGTATTTCGTGGATCTCTTTGCTAGCCTTATTTCTGTGTAATCTGAGAACAGATATTTCGGATCCCTTTGTAGACTATAGGGCCAAAGGAAATATCCTACGATAACAAAGAGAAAGAAGCTTTCTGAGAAACTTCTTTGTGTTCTGTGAAATCATCTCACAGAGTTACAGCTTTCCCCTCAAGAAGCCTTTCGCTAAGACACTTCTTGTGGAATTGGCAAAGTGATATTTGGAAGCCCATAGTGGGCTATGGTGAAAAAGGAAATATGATCAGATGAAATCTGGAAAGAAGCTTTCTGAGAAACTGCTTGTTGTTCTGTTAATTCATCTCACAGAGTTACATCTGTATTTCGTGGATCTCTTCGCTAGCCTTATTTCTGTGGAATCTGAGAACAGATATTTCGGATCCCTTTGAAGACTATAGGGCCAAAGGAAATATCCTCCGATAACAAAGAGAAAGAAGCTTTCTGAGAAACTTCTTTGTGTTCTGTGAAATCATCTCACAGAGTTACAGCTTTCCCCTCAAGAAGCCTTTCGCTAAGACAGTTCTTGTGGAATTGGAAAAGTGATATTTGGAAGCCCATAGAGGGCTATGGTGAAAAAGGAAATATCCTCAGATGAATTCTGGAAACAAGCTTTCTGAGAAACTGCTTGGTTTTCTGTTAATTCACCTCACAGAGTTACATCTGTGTTTCGTGGATCTCTTTGCTAGCCTTATTTCTGTGGAATCTGAGAACAGATATTTCGGATCGCTTTGAGGACTATAGGGCCAAAGGAAATATCCTCTGATAAGAAAGAGAAAGAAGCTTTCTGAGAAACTTCTTTGTGTTCTGTGAAATCATCTCACAGAGTTACAGCTTTCCCCTCAAGAAGCCGTTCACTAAGACAATTCTTGTGGAATGGGAAAAGTGATATTTGGAAGCCCATAGAGGGCTATGGTGAAAACGGAAATATCCTCAGATGAAATCTGGAAAGAAGCTTTCTGAGAAACTGCTCAGTGTTCTGTTTATTCATCTCACAGAGTTACATCTGTATTTCGTGGATCTCTTTGCTAGCCTTATTTCTGTGGAATCTGAGAACAGATATTTCGGATCCCTTTGAAGAGTATAGGGCCAAAGGAATTATCCTTCGATAACAAAGAGAAAGAAGCTTTCTGAGAAACTTCTTTTGTTCTGTGAAATCATCTCACAGAATTACAGCTTTCCCCTCAAGAAGCCTTTCGCTAAGACACTTCTTGTGGTATTGGCAAAGTGATATTTGAAAGCCCATAGAGGGCTATGGTGAAAAAGGAAATATCCTCAGATGAAATCTGGAAAGAAGCTTTCTGAGAAACTGCTTGGTGTTCTGTTAATTCATCTCTCAGAGTTACATCTGTATTTCGTGGATCTCTTTGCTAGCCTTATTATGTAGAATCTGAGAACAGATATTTCGGATCCCTTTGAAGACTATAGGGCCAAAGGAAATATCCTCCAATTACAAAGAGAAAGAAGCTTTCTGAGAAATTTCTTTGTGTTCTTTTAAATAATCTCACAGAGTTACAGCTTTCCCCTTAAGAAGCCTTTCGCTAAGACACTTCTTGTGGAATTTGCAAAATGATATTTGGAAGCCCCTAGAGGGCTATGGTGTAAAAGGAAATATCCTCAGATGAAATCTGGAAAGAAGCTTTCTGAGAAACTGCTCGGTGTTCTGTTAATTCATCCCTCAGAGTTCCATCTGTATTTCGTGGATCTCTTTGCTAGCCTTATTTCTGTGGAATCTGAGAACAGAAATTTCGCATCCCTTTGAAGACTGTAGGGCCAAAGGAAATATCCTCCGATAACAAAGAGAAGGAAGCTTTCTGAGAACCTTCTTTGTGTTCTGTGAAATCATCTCACAGAGTTACAGCTTTCCCCACAAGAAGCCTTTCGCTAAGACACTTCTTGTGGAATTGGCAAAGTGATATTTGGGAGCCCATAGTGGGCTATGGTGAAAAAGGAAATATGATCAGATGAAATCTGGAAAGAAGCTTTCTGAGAAACTGCTTGGTGTTCTGTTAATTCATCTCACAGAGTTACATCTGTATTTCGTGGATCTCTTCGCTAGCCTTATTTCTGTGGAATCTGAGAACAGATATTTCGGATCCCTTTGAAGACTATAGGGCCAAAGGAAATATCCTCCGATAACAAAGAGAAAGAAGCTTTCTGAGAAACTTCTTTGTGTTCTGTGAAATCATCTCACAGAGTTACAGCTTTCCCCTCAAGAAGCCTTTCGCTAAGACAGTTCTTGTGGAATTGGAAAAGTGATATTTGGAAGCCCATAGAGGGTTATGGTGAAAAAGGAAATATCCTCAGATGAAATCTGGAAAGAAGCTTTCTGAGAAACTGCTTGGTGTTCTGTTAATTCACCTCACAGAGTTACATCTGTATTTCGTGGATCTCTTTGCTAGCCTTATTTCTGTGGAATCTGAGAACAGATATTTCGGATCCCTTTGAAGACTGTAGGGCCAAAGGAAATATCCTCCGATAACAAAGAGAAAGAAGCTTTCTGAGAAACTTCTTTGTGTTCTGTGAAATCATCTCACAGAGTTACAGCTTTCCCCTCAAGAAGCCTTTTGCTAAGACACTTCTTGTGGAATTGACAAAGTGATATTTGGAAGCCCATAGTGGGCTATGGTGAAAAAGGAAATATCCTCAGATGAAATCTGGAAAGAAGCTTTCTGAGAAACTGCTTGGTGTTCTGTTAATTCATCTCACAGAGTTACATCTGTATTTCGTGGATCTCTTAGCTAGCCTTATTTCTGTGGAATCTGAGAACAGATATTTCGGATCCCATTGAAGACTATAGGACCAAAGGAAATATCCTCCGATAACAAAGAGAAAGAAGTTTTCTGAGAAACTTCTTTGTGTTCTGTGAAATCATCTCACAGAGTTACAGCTTTCCCCTAAAGAAGCCTTTCGCTAAGACAGTTCATGTGGAATTGCCAAAGTGATATTTGGAAGCCCATAGAGGGCTATGGTAAAAAAGGAAATATCCTCAGATGAAATCTGGAAAGAAGCTTTCTGAAAAACTGCTTGGTGTTCTGTTAATTCATCTCACAGAGTTACATCTGTATTTCGTGGATCTCTTTGCTAGCCTTATTTCTGTGGAATCTGAGAACAGATATTTCGGATCCCTTTGTAGACTATAGCGCCAAAGGAAATATCCTACGATAACAAAGAGAAAGAAGCTTTCTGAGAAACTTCTTTGTGTTCGGTGAAATCATCTCACAGAGTTACAGCTTTCCCCTCAAGAAGCCTTTCGCTAAGACAGTTCTTGGGGAATTGGCAAAGTGATATTTGTAAGCCGATAGTGTTCTATGGTGAAAAAGGAAATATGATCAGATGAAATCTGGAAAGAAGCTTTCTGAGAAACTGCTTGGTGTTCAGTTAATTCATCTCACAGAGTTACATCTGTATTTCGTGGATCTCTTCGCTAGCCTTATTTCTGTGGAATCTGAGAACAGATATTTCGGATCCATTTGAAGACTATAGGGCCATAGGAAATATCCTCCGATAACAAAGAGAAAGAAGCTTTCTGAGAAACTTCTTTGTGTTCTGTGAAATCATCTCACAGAGTTAAAGCTTTCCCCTCAAGAAGCCTTTCGCTAAGACAGTTCTTGTGGAATTGGAAAAGTGATATTTGGAAGCCCATAGAGGGCTATGGTGAAAAAGGAAATATCCTCAGATGAAATCTGGAAAGAAGCTTTCTGAGAAACTGCTTGGTGTTCTGTTAATTCACCTCACAGAGTTACATCTGTGTTTCGTGGATCTCTTTGCTAGCCTTATTTCTGTGGAATCTGAGAACAGATATTTCGGATCGCTTTGAAGACTATAGGGCCAAAGGAAATATCCTCTGATAAGAAAGAGAAAGAAGCTTTCTGAGAAACTTCTTTGTGTTCTGTGAAATCATCTCACAGAGTTACAGCTTTCCCCTCAAGAAGCCGTTCGCTAAGACAATTCTTGTGGAATTGGAAAAGTGATATTTGGAAGCCCATAGAGGGCTATGGTGAAAACGGAAATATCCTCAGATGAAATCTGGAAAGAAGCTTTCTGAGAAACTGCTCAGTTTTCTGTTTATTCATCTCACAGAGTTACATCTGTATTTCGTGGATCTCTTTGCTAGCCTTATTTCTGTGGAATCTGAGAACAGATATTTCGGATCCCTTTGAAGACTATAGGGCCAAAGGAAATATCCTTCGATAACAAAGAGAAAAAAGCTTTCTGAGAAACTTCTTTGTGTTCTGTGAAATCATCTCACAGAATTAGAGCTTTCCCCTCAAGAAGCCTTTCGCAAAGACACTTCTTGTGGAATTGGCAAAGTGATATTTGGAAGCCCATAGAGGGCTATGGTGAAAAAGGAAATATCCTCAGAAGAAATCTAGAAAGAAGCTTTCTGAGAAACTGCTTGGTGTTCTGTTAATTCATCTCTCAGAGTTACATCTGTATTTCGTGGATCTCTTTGCTATCCTTATTATGTAGAATCTGAGAACAGATATTTCGGATCCCTTTGAAGACTATAGGGCCAAAGGAAATATCCTCCGATAACAAAGGGTAGGAAGCTTTCTGAGAAACTTCTTTGTGTTCTGTGAAATCATCTCACAGAGTTAGAGATTTCCCCTCAAGAAGCCGTTCGCTAAGACAGTTCTTGTGGAATTGGCAAAGTGATATTTGGCAGCCCATAGAGGGCTTCGGTGAAAAAGGAAATATCCTCAGATGAAATCTTTAAAGAAGCATTCTGAGAAACTGCTAAGTGTTCTGTTAATTCATCTCACAGAGTTATATCTGTATTTCGTGGATCTCTTTGCTAGACTTATTTCTGTGGAAAATGAGAACAGATATTTCGGATCCCTTTGAAGACTATAGGGCCAAAGGAAATATCCTACGATAACAAAGAGAAAGATGTTTTCTGAGAAAATTCTTTGTGTTCTGTGAAATCATCTCACAGTTACAGCTTTCCCCTCAAGAAGGCTTTCGCTAAGACAGTTCTTGTGGAATTGGCAAAGTGATATTTGGAAGCCCTTAGAGGGCTATGGTGAAAAAGGAAATATCCTCAGATGAAATCTGGAAAGAAGCTTTCTGAGAAACTGCTTAGTGTTCTGTTAATTCATCTCAAAGAGTTACATCTGTATATCATGGATCTTTTTGCTGGCCTTATTTCTGTGAAATCTGAGAACAGAAATTTCGGATCCCTTTGAAGACTATAGGGCCAAAGGAAATATCCTCCAATACAAAGAGATAGAAGCTTTCTGAGAAATTTCTTTGTGTTCTTTTAAATCATCTCACAGAGTTACAGCTTTCCCCTCAAGAAGCCGTTCGCTAAGACACTTCTTGTGGAATTGACAAAGTGATATTTGGAAGCCCCTAGAGGGCTATGGTGAAAAAGGAAATATCCTCAGATGGCATCTGGAAAGAAGCTTTCTGAGAAACTGTTTAGTGTTCTGTTAATTCATCTCAGAGAGTTATATCTGTATTTCGTGGATCTCTTTACTAGCCTTATTTCTGTGGAATCTGAGAACAGAAATTTCGGATCCCTTTGAAGACTATAGGGCCAAAGGAAATATCCTCCGATAACAAAGAGAAAGAAGCTTTCTGAGAAACTTCTTTGTGTTCTGTGAAATCACCCCACAGAGTTACAGCTTTCCCCTCAAGAAGCGTTTCGCTAAGACAGTTCTTGTGGAATTGGCAAAGTGATATTTGGAAGCCCATAGAGGGCTACGGTGAAAACGGAAATATCCTCAGATAAAATCTGGAAAGAATCTTCTGAGAAACTGCTCAGTGTTCTTTTAATTCATCTCACAGAGTTACATCTGTATTTCGTGGATCTCTTTGCTAGCCTTATTTCTGTGGAATCTGAGAACAGATATTTCGGATCCCTTTGTAGACTATAGGGCCAAAGGAAATATCCTCCGATAACAAAGAGAAAGAAGCTTTCTGAGAAACTTCTTTGTGTTCTGTGAAATCATCTCACAGAGTTACAGCTTTCCCCTCAAGAAGCCTTTCGCTAAGACACTTCTTGTGGAATTGGCAAAGTGATATTTGGAAGCCCATAGTGTTCTATGGTGAAAAAGGAAATATGATCAGATGAAATCTGGAAAGAAGCTTTCCGAGAAACTGCTTGGTGTTCTGTTAATTCATCTCACAGAGTTACATCTGTATTTCGTGGATCTCTTCGCGAGCCTTATTTCTGTGGAATCTGAGAAAAGATATTTCGGATCCCTTTGAAGACTATAGGGCCAAAGGAAATATCCTTCGATAACAAAGAGAAAGAAGCTTTCTGAGAAACTTCTTTGTGTTCTGTGAAATCATCTCACAGAGTTACAGCTTTCCCCTCAAGAAGCCTTTCGCTAAGACAGTTCTTGTGGAATTGGAAAAGTGATATTTGGAAGCCCATAGAGGGCTATGGTGAAAAAGGAAATATCCTCAGATGAAATCTGGAAAGAAGCTTTCTGAGAAACTGCTTGGTTTTCTGTTAATTCACCTCACAGAGTTACATCTGTGTTTCGTGGATCTCTTTGCTAGCCTTATTTCTGTGGAATCTGAGAACAGATATTTCGGATCGCTTTGAAGACTATAGGGCCAAAGGAAATATCCTCTGATAAGAAAGAGAAAGAAGCTTTCTGAGAAACTTCTTTGTGTTCTGTGAAATCATCTCACAGAGTTACAGCTTTCCCCTCAAGAAGCCGTTCGCTAAGACAATTCTTGTGGAACTGGAAAAGTGATATTTGGAAGCCCATAGAGGGCTATGGTGAAAACGGAAATATCCTCAGATGAAATCTGGAAAGAAGCTTTTTGAGAAACTGCTCAGTGTTCTGTTTATTCATCTCACAGAGTTACATCTGTATTTCGTGGATCTCTTTGCTGGCCTTATTTCTGTGGAATCTGAGAACAGATATTTCGGATCCCTTTGAAGACTATAGGGCCAAGGGAAATATCCTTCGATAACAAAGAGAAAGAAGCTTTCTGAGAAACTTCTTTTGTTCTGTGAAATCATCTCTCAGAATTACAGCTTTCCCCTCAAGAAGCCTTTCGCTAAGACACTTCTTGTGGAATTGGCAAAGTGATATTTGGAAGCCCATAGAGGGCTTCGGTGAAAAAGGAAATATCCTCAGATGAAATCTGGAAAGAAGCTTTCTGAGAAACTGCTCAGTGTTCTGTTAATTCATCTCACAGAATTATATCTGTATTTCGTGGATGTCTTTGCTAGACTTATTTCTGTGGAAACTGAGAACAGATATTTCGGATCCCTTTGAAGACTATAGGGCCAAAGGAAATATCCTACGATAACAAAGAGAAAGATGTTTTCTGAGAAACTTCTTTGTGTTCTGTGAAATCATCTCACAGTTACAGCTTTCCCCTCAAGAAGGCTTTCGCTAAGACAGTTCTTGTGTAATTGGAAAAGTGATATTTGGAAGCCCATAGAGGGCTATGGTGAAAAAGAAAATATCCTCAGATGAAATCTGGAAAGAAGCTTTCTGAGAAACTGTTTAGTGTTCTGTTAATTCATCTCAGAGAGTTATATCTGTATTTCGTGGATCTCTTTGCTAGCCTTATTTCTGTGGAATCTGAGAACAGATATTTCGAATCCCTTTAAAGACTATAGGGCCAAAGGAAATATCCTCCGATAACAAAGAGAAAGAAGCTTTCTGAGAAACTTCTTTGTGTTCTGTGAAATCATCTCACAGAGTTACAGCTTTCCCTTAAAGAAGCCTTTCGCTAAGACAGTTCTTGTGGAATTGGAAAAGTGATATTTGGAAGCCCATAGAGGGCTATGGTGAAAAAGGAAATATCCTCAGAAGAAATCTGGAAAGAAGCTTTCTGAGAAACTGCTTGGTGTTCTGTTAATTCATCTCACAGAGTTACATCTGTATTTCGTGGATCTCTTTGCAAGCCTTATTTCTGTGGAATCTGAGAACAGATATTTCGGATCCCTTTGAAGACTATAGGGCCAAAGGAAATATCCTCCGATAACAAAGAGAAAGAAGCTTTCTGAGAAACTTCTTTGTGTTCTCTGAAATCATCTCACAGAGTTACAGCTTTCCCCTCAAGAAGCCTTTCGCTAAGACAGTTCTTGTGTAATTGGAAAAGTGATATTTGGAAGCCCCTAGAGGGCTATTGTGAAAAAGGAAATATCCTCAGATGAAATTTGGAAAGAAGCTTTCTGAGAAACTGCTTAGTGTTCTGTTAATTCATCTCACAGAGTTACATCTGTATTTCATGGATCTTTTTGCTAGCCTTATTTCTGTGGAATCTGAGAACAGAAATTTCGGATCCCTTTGAAGACTATAGGGCCAAAGGAAATATCCTCCAATTACAAAGAGATAGAAGCTTTCTGAGAAATTTCTTTGTGTTCTTTTAAATCATCTCACAGAGTTACAGCTTTCCCCTCAAGAAGACTTTCGCTAAGACACTTCTTGTGGAATTGGCAAAGTGATATTTGGAAACCCCTAGAGGGCTATGGTGAAAAAGGAAATATCCTCAGATGAAATCTGGAAAGAAGCTTTCTGAGAAACTGCTTGGTGTTCTGTTAATTCATCTCACAGAGTTACATCTGTATTTCGTGGATCTCTTTGCTAGCCTTATTTCTGTGGAATCTGAGAACAGATATTTCGGATCCCTTTGTAGACTATAGGGCCAAAGGAAATATCCTACGATAACAAAGAGAAAGAAGCTTTCTGAGAAACTTCTTTGTGTTCTGTGAAATCATCTCACAGAGTTACAGCTTTCCCCTCAAGAAGCCTTTCGCTAAGACACTTCTTGTGGAATTGGCAAAGTGATATTTGGAAGCCCATAGTGGGCTATGGTGAAAAAGGAAATATGATCAGATGAAATCTGGAAAGAAGCTTTCTGAGAAACTGCTTGTTGTTCTGTTAATTCATCTCACAGAGTTACATCTGTATTTCGTGGATCTCTTCGCTAGCCTTATTTCTGTGGAATCTGAGAACAGATATTTCGGATCCCTTTGAAGACTATAGGGCCAAAGGAAATATCCTCCGATAACAAAGAGAAAGAAGCTTTCTGAGAAACTTCTTTGTGTTCTGTGAAATCATCTCACAGAGTTACAGCTTTCCCCTCAAGAAGCCTTTCGCTAAGACAGTTCTTGTGGAATTGGAAAAGTGATATTTGGAAGCCCATAGAGGGCTATGGTGAAAAAGGAAATATCCTCAGATGAATTCTGGAAACAAGCTTTCTGAGAAACTGCTTGGTGTTCTGTTAATTCACCTCACAGAGTTACATCTGTGTTTCGTGGATCTCTTTGCTAGCCTTATTTCTGTGGAATCTGAGAACAGATATTTCGGATCGCTTTGAGGACTATAGGGCCAAAGGAAATATCCTCTGATAAGAAAGAGAAAGAAGCTTTCTGAGAAACTTCTTTGTGTTCTGTGAAATCATCTCACAGAGTTACAGCTTTCCCCTCAAGAAGCCGTTCACTAAGACAATTCTTGTGGAATGGGAAAAGTGATATTTGGAAGCCCATAGAGGGCTATGGTGAAAACGGAAATATCCTCAGATGAAATCTGGAAAGAAGCTTTCTGAGAAACTGCTCAGTGTTCTGTTTATTCATCTCACAGAGTTACATCTGTATTTCGTGGATCTCTTTGCTAGCCTTATTTCTGTGGAATCTGAGAACAGATATTTCGGATCCCTTTGAAGAGTATAGGGCCAAAGGAATTATCCTTCGATAACAAAGAGAAAGAAGCTTTCTGAGAAACTTCTTTTGTTCTGTGAAATCATCTCACAGAATTACAGCTTTCCCCTCAAGAAGCCTTTCGCTAAGACACTTCTTGTGGTATTGGCAAAGTGATATTTGAAAGCCCATAGAGGGCTATGGTGAAAAAGGAAATATCCTCAGATGAAATCTGGAAAGAAGCTTTCTGAGAAACTGCTTGGTGTTCTGTTAATTCATCTCTCAGAGTTACATCTGTATTTCGTGGATCTCTTTGCTAGCCTTATTATGTAGAATCTGAGAACAGATATTTCGGATCCCTTTGAAGACTATAGGGCCAAAGGAAATATCCTCCAATTACAAAGAGAAAGAAGCTTTCTGAGAAATTTCTTTGTGTTCTTTTAAATAATCTCACAGAGTTACAGCTTTCCCCTTAAGAAGCCTTTCGCTAAGACACTTCTTGTGGAATTTGCAAAATGATATTTGGAAGCCCCTAGAGGGCTATGGTGTAAAAGGAAATATCCTCAGATGAAATCTGGAAAGAAGCTTTCTGAGAAACTGCTCGGTGTTCTGTTAATTCATCCCTCAGAGTTCCATCTGTATTTCGTGGATCTCTTTGCTAGCCTTATTTCTGTGGAATCTGAGAACAGAAATTTCGCATCCCTTTGAAGACTGTAGGGCCAAAGGAAATATCCTCCGATAACAAAGAGAAGGAAGCTTTCTGAGAACCTTCTTTGTGTTCTGTGAAATCATCTCACAGAGTTACAGCTTTCCCCACAAGAAGCCTTTCGCTAAGACACTTCTTGTGGAATTGGCAAAGTGATATTTGGGAGCCCATAGTGGGCTATGGTGAAAAAGGAAATATGATAAGATGAAATCTGGAAAGAAGCTTTCTGAGAAACTGCTTGGTGTTCTGTTAATTCATCTCACAGAGTTACATCTGTATTTCGTGGATCTCTTCGCTAGCCTTATTTCTGTGGAATCTGAGAACAGATATTTCGGATCCCTTTGAAGACTATAGGGCCAAAGGAAATATCCTCCGATAACAAAGAGAAAGAAGCTTTCTGAGAAACTTCTTTGTGTTCTGTGAAATCATCTCACAGAGTTACAGCTTTCCCCTCAAGAAGCCTTTCGCTAAGACAGTTCTTGTGGAATTGGAAAAGTGATATTTGGAAGCCCATAGAGGGTTATGGTGAAAAAGGAAATATCCTCAGATGAAATCTGGAAAGAAGCTTTCTGAGAAACTGCTTGGTGTTCTGTTAATTCACCTCACAGAGTTACATCTGTATTTCGTGGATCTCTTTGCTAGCCTTATTTCTGTGGAATCTGAGAACAGATATTTCGGATCCCTTTGAAGACTATAGAGCCAAAGGAAATATCCTTCGATAACAAAGAGAAAGAAGCTTTCTGAGAAACTTCTTTGTGTTCTGTGAAATCATCTCACAGAATTACAGCTTTCCCCTCAAGAAGCCTTTCGCTAAGACACTTCTTGTGGAATTGGCAAAGTGATATTTGGAAGCCCATAGAGGGCTATGGTGAAAAAGGAAATATCCTCAGATGAAATCTGGAAAGAAGCTTTCTGAGAAACTGCTTGGTGTTCTGTTAATTCATCTCTCAGAGTTACATCTGTATTTCGTGGATCTCTTTGCTAGCCTTATTTCTGTGGAATCTGAGAACAGATATTTCGGATCCCTTTGAAGACTGTAGGGCCAAAGGAAATATCCTCCAATAACAAAGAGAAAGAAGCTTTCTGAGAAACTTCTTTGTGTTCTTTTAAATAATCTCACAGAGATTCAGCTTTCCCCTTAAGAAGCCTTTCGCTAAGACACTTCTTGTGGAATTTGCAAAATGATATTTGGAAGCCCCTAGAGGGCTATGTTGTAAAAGGAAATATCCTCAGATGAAATCTGGAAAGAAGCTTTCTGAGAAACTGCTCGGTGTTCTGTTAATTCATCCCTCAGAGTTCCATCTGTATTTCGTGGATCTTTTTGCTAGCCTTATTTCTGTGGAATCTGAGAACAGATATTTCGCATCCCTTTGAAGACTGTAGGGCCAAAGGAAATATCCTCCGATAACAAAGAGAAAGAAGCTTTCTGAGAAACTTCTTTGTGTTCTGTGAAATCATCTCACAGAGTTACAGCTTTCCCCTCAAGAAGCCTTTCGCTAAGACACTTCTTGTGGAATTGACAAAGTGATATTTGGAGCCCATAGTGGGCTATGGTGAAAAAGGAAATATCCTCAGATGAAATCTGGAAAGAAGCTTTCTGAGAAACTGCTTGGTGTTCTGTTAATTCATCTCACAGAGTTACATCTGTATTTCGTGGATCTCTTAGCTAGCCTTATTTCTGTGGAATCTGAGAACAGATATTTCGGATCCCTTTGAAGACTATAGGACCAAAGGAAATATCCTCCGATAACAAAGAGAAAGAAGCTTTCTGAGAAACTTCTTTGTGTTCTGTGAAATCATCTCACAGAGTTACAGCTTTCCCCTAAAGAAGCCTTTCGCTAAGACAGTTCATGTGGAATTGCCAAAGTGATATTTGGAAGCCCATAGAGGGCTATGTTGAAAAAGGAAATATCCTCAGATGAAATCTGGAAAGAAGCTTTCTGAGAAACTGCTTGGTGTTCTGTTAATTAATCTCACAGAGTTACATCTGTATTTCGTGGATCTCTTTGCTAGCCTTATTTCTATGGAATCTGAGAACAGATATTTCGGATCCCATTGAAGACTATAGGGGCAAAGGAAATATCCTCCGAAAACAAAGAGAAAGAAGCTTTCTGAGAAACTTCTTTGTGTTTTGTGAAATCATCCCACAGAGTTACAGTTTTCCCCTCAAGAAGCCTTTCGCTAAGACAGTTCTTGTGGAATTGGAAAAGTGATATTTGGAAGCCCATAGAGGGCTATGGTGAAAAAGGAAATATCCTCAGATGAATTCTGGAAACAAGCTTTCTGAGAAACTGCTTGGTGTTCTGTTAATTCACCTCACAGAGTTACATCTGTGTTTCGTGGATCTCTTTGCTAGCCTTATTTCTGTGGAATCTGAGAACAGATATTTCGGATCGCTTTGAGGACTATAGGGCCAAAGGAAATATCCTCTGATAAGAAAGAGAAAGAAGCTTTCTGAGAAACTTCTTTGTGTTCTGTGAAATCATCTCACAGAGTTACAGCTTTCCCCTCAAGAAGCCGTTCACTAAGACAATTCTTGTGGAATGGGAAAAGTGATATTTGGAAGCCCATAGAGGGCTATGGTGAAAACGGAAATATCCTCAGATGAAATCTGGAAAGAAGCTTTCTGAGAAACTGCTCAGTGTTCTGTTTATTCATCTCACAGAGTTACATCTGTATTTCGTGGATCTCTTTGCTAGCCTTATTTCTGTGGAATCTGAGAACAGATATTTCGGATCCCTTTGAAGAGTATAGGGCCAAAGGAATTATCCTTCGATAACAAAGAGAAAGAAGCTTTCTGAGAAACTTCTTTTGTTCTGTGAAATCATCTCACAGAATTACAGCTTTCCCCTCAAGAAGCCTTTCGCTAAGACACTTATTGTGGTATTGGCAAAGTGATATTTG
This sequence comes from Macaca fascicularis, assembly GCF_037993035.2. NCBI lineage: Eukaryota > Metazoa > Chordata > Mammalia > Primates > Cercopithecidae > Macaca > Macaca fascicularis. The sequence continues at coordinate 42,741,617 of NC_088384.1, read as the reverse complement.
AAAGCCCATAGAGGGCTATGGTGAAAAAGGAAATATCCTCAGATGAAATCTGGAAAGAAGCTTTCTGAGAAACTGCTTTTACAGCTTTCCCCTTAAGAAGCCTTTCGCTAAGACACTTCTTGTGGAATTTGCAAAATGATATTTGGAAGCCCCTAGAGGGCTATGGTGTAAAAGGAAATATCCTCAGATGAAATCTGGAAAGAAGCTTTCTGAGAAACTGCTCGGTGTTCTGTTAATTCATCCCTCAGAGTTCCATCTGTATTTCGTGGATCTCTTTGCTAGCCTTATTTCTGTGGAATCTGAGAACAGAAATTTCGCATCCCTTTGAAGACTGTAGGGCCAAAGGAAATATCCTCCGATAACAAAGAGAAGGAAGCTTTCTGAGAACCTTCTTTGTGTTCTGTGAAATCATCTCACAGAGTTACAGCTTTCCCCACAAGAAGCCTTTCGCTAAGACACTTCTTGTGGAATTGGCAAAGTGATATTTGGGAGCCCATAGTGGGCTATGGTGAAAAAGGAAATATGATCAGATGAAATCTGGAAAGAAGCTTTCTGAGAAACTGCTTGGTGTTCTGTTAATTCATCTCACAGAGTTACATCTGTATTTCGTGGATCTCTTCGCTAGCCTTATTTCTGTGGAATCTGAGAACAGATATTTCGGATCCCTTTGAAGACTATAGGGCCAAAGGAAATATCCTCCGATAACAAAGAGAAAGAAGCTTTCTGAGAAACTTCTTTGTGTTCTGTGAAATCATCTCACAGAGTTACAGCTTTCCCCTCAAGAAGCCTTTCGCTAAGACAGTTCTTGTGGAATTGGAAAAGTGATATTTGGAAGCCCATAGAGGGTTATGGTGAAAAAGGAAATATCCTCAGATGAAATCTGGAAAGAAGCTTTCTGAGAAACTGCTTGGTGTTCTGTTAATTCACCTCACAGAGTTACATCTGTATTTCGTGGATCTCTTTGCTAGCCTTATTTCTGTGGAATCTGAGAACAGATATTTCGGATCCCTTTGAAGACTATAGAGCCAAAGGAAATATCCTTCGATAACAAAGAGAAAGAAGCTTTCTGAGAAACTTCTTTGTGTTCTGTGAAATCATCTCACAGAATTACAGCTTTCCCCTCAAGAAGCCTTTCGCTAAGACACTTCTTGTGGAATTGGCAAAGTGATATTTGGAAGCCCATAGAGGGCTATGGTGAAAAAGGAAATATCCTCAGATGAAATCTGGAAAGAAGCTTTCTGAGAAACTGCTTGGTGTTCTGTTAATTCATCTCTCAGAGTTACATCTGTATTTCGTGGATCTCTTTGCTAGCCTTATTTCTGTGGAATCTGAGAACAGATATTTCGGATCCCTTTGAAGACTGTAGGGCCAAAGGAAATATCCTCCAATAACAAAGAGAAAGAAGCTTTCTGAGAAACTTCTTTGTGTTCTTTTAAATAATCTCACAGAGATTCAGCTTTCCCCTTAAGAAGCCTTTCGCTAAGACACTTCTTGTGGAATTTGCAAAATGATATTTGGAAGCCCCTAGAGGGCTATGTTGTAAAAGGAAATATCCTCAGATGAAATCTGGAAAGAAGCTTTCTGAGAAACTGCTCGGTGTTCTGTTAATTCATCCCTCAGAGTTCCATCTGTATTTCGTGGATCTTTTTGCTAGCCTTATTTCTGTGGAATCTGAGAACAGATATTTCGCATCCCTTTGAAGACTGTAGGGCCAAAGGAAATATCCTCCGATAACAAAGAGAAAGAAGCTTTCTGAGAAACTTCTTTGTGTTCTGTGAAATCATCTCACAGAGTTACAGCTTTCCCCTCAAGAAGCCTTTCGCTAAGACACTTCTTGTGGAATTGACAAAGTGATATTTGGAGCCCATAGTGGGCTATGGTGAAAAAGGAAATATCCTCAGATGAAATCTGGAAAGAAGCTTTCTGAGAAACTGCTTGGTGTTCTGTTAATTCATCTCACAGAGTTACATCTGTATTTCGTGGATCTCTTAGCTAGCCTTATTTCTGTGGAATCTGAGAACAGATATTTCGGATCCCTTTGAAGACTATAGGACCAAAGGAAATATCCTCCGATAACAAAGAGAAAGAAGCTTTCTGAGAAACTTCTTTGTGTTCTGTGAAATCATCTCACAGAGTTACAGCTTTCCCCTAAAGAAGCCTTTCGCTAAGACAGTTCATGTGGAATTGCCAAAGTGATATTTGGAAGCCCATAGAGGGCTATGTTGAAAAAGGAAATATCCTCAGATGAAATCTGGAAAGAAGCTTTCTGAGAAACTGCTTGGTGTTCTGTTAATTAATCTCACAGAGTTACATCTGTATTTCGTGGATCTCTTTGCTAGCCTTATTTCTATGGAATCTGAGAACAGATATTTCGGATCCCATTGAAGACTATAGGGGCAAAGGAAATATCCTCCGAAAACAAAGAGAAAGAAGCTTTCTGAGAAACTTCTTTGTGTTTTGTGAAATCATCCCACAGAGTTACAGTTTTCCCCTCAAGAAGCCTTTCGCTAAGACAGTTCTTGTGTAATTGGAAAAGTGATATTTGGAAGCCCATAGGGGTCTATGGTGAAAAAGGAAATATCCTCAGATAAAATCTGGAAAGAAGCTTTCTGAGAAACTGCTTAGTGTTCTGTTAATTCATCTCACAGAGTTACATCTGTATTTCATGGATCTTTTTGCTAGCCTTATTTCTGTGAAATCTGAGAACAGAAATTTCGGATCCCTTTGAAGACTATAGGGCCAAAGGAAATATCCTCCAATACAAAGAGATAGAAGCTTTCTGAGAAATTTCTTTGTGTTCTTTAAAATCATCTCACAGAGTTACAGCTTTCCCCTCAAGAAGCCGTTCGCTAAGACACTTCTTGTGGAATTGACAAAGTGATATTTGGAAGCCCCTAGAGGGCTATGGTGAAAAGGAAATATCCTCAGATGAAATCTGGAAAGAAGTTTTTTGAGAAACTGTTTACTGTTCTGTTAATTCATCTCAGAGAGTTATATCTGTATTTCGTGGATCTCTTTACTAGCCTTATTTCTGTGGAATCTGAGAACAGAAATTTCGGATCCCTTTGAAGACTATAGGGCCAAAGGAAATATCCTCCGATAACAAAGAGAAAGAATCTTTCTGAGAAACTTCTTTGTGTTCTGTGAAATCATCTCACAGATTTACAGCTTTCCCCTCAAGAAGCCTTTCGCTAAGACACTTCTTGTGGAATTGGCAAAGTGATATTTGGAAGCTCACAGAGGGCTACGGTGAAAAAGGAATTATCCTCTGATGAAATATAGAAAGAAGCTTTCTGAGAAACTGCTTGGTGTTCTGTTAATTCATCTCTCAGAGTTACATCTGTATTTCGTGGATCTCTTTCCTGGCCTTATTATGTAGAATCTGAGAACAGATATTTCGGATCCCTTTGAAGACTATAGGGCCAAATGAAATATCCTCCGATAACAAAGAGAAAGAAGCTTTCTGAGAAACTTCTTTGTGTTCTGTGAAATCATCTCACAGAGTTACAGATTTCCCCTCAAGAAGCCGTTCGCTAAGACAGTTCTTGTGGAATTGGCAAAATGATATTTGGAAGCCCATAGGGGGCTACGGTGAAAAAGGAAATATCCTCAGATGAAATCTGGAAAGAAGCTTTCTGAGAAACTGCTTAGTGTTCTGTTAATTCATCTCACAGAGTTACATCTGTATTTCGTGGATCTCTTTGCTAGCCTTATGTCTGTGGAATCTGAGAACAGATATTTCGGATCCCTTTGAAGACTATAGGGCCAAAGGAAATATCCTACGATAACAAAGAGAAAGAAACTTTCTGAGAAACTTCTTTGTGTTCTGTGAAATCATCTCACAGAGTTACAGCTTTCCCCTCAAGAAGCCTTTCGCTAATACAGTTCTTGTAGAATTGGCAAAGTGATATTTGGAAGCCCATAGAGGGCTATGGTGAAAAAGGAAATATCCTCAGATGAAATCTGGAAAGAAGCTTTCTGAGAACCTGCTTAGTGATCTGTTAATTCATCTCAGAGAGTTACATCTGTATTTCGTGGATCTCTTTGCTAGCCTTATTTCTGTGGAATCTGAGAACAGATATTTCGGATCCCTTTGAAGACTATAGGGCCAAATGAAATATCCTCCGATAACAAAGAGAAAGAAGCTTTCTGAGAAACTTCTTTGTGTTCTGTGAAATCATCTCACAGAGTTACAGCTTTCCCCTCAAGAAGCCGTTCGCTAAGACAGTTCTTGTGGAATTGGCAAAGTGATATTTGGAAGCCCATAGAGGGCTATGGTGAAAAAGGAAATATCCTCAGATGACATCTGGAAAGAAGCTTTCTGAGAAACTGCTTATTGTTCTGTTAATTCCTCTCAGAGAGTTACATCTGTATTTCGTGGATCTCTTTGCTAGCCTTACTTCTGTGGAATCTGAGAACAGAAATTTCGGTTCCCTTTGAAGACTATAGGGCCAAAGGAAATATCCTCCAATTACAAAGAGAGAGAAGCTTTCTGAGAAATTTCTTTGTGTTCTTTGAAATCATCTCACAGAGTTACAGCTTTCCCCTCAAGAAGCCTTTCGCTAAGACAGTTCTTCTGGAATTGGCAAAGTGATATTTGGAAGCCCCTAGAGGGCTATGGTGAAAAAGGAAATATCCTCAGATGAAATCTGGAAAGAAGCTTTCTGAGAAACTGCTTGGTGTTCTGTTAATTCATCTCTCAGAGTTACATCTGTATTTCGTGGATCTCTTTGCTAGCCTTATTTCTGTGGAATCTGAGAACAGATATTTCGGATCCCTTTGAAGATTTTAGGGCCAAAGGAAATATCCTCCGATAACAAAGAGAAAGAAGCTTTCTGAGAAACTTCTTTGTGTTCTGTTAAATCACCTCACAGAGTTACAGCTTTCCCTTCAAGAAGCCTTTCGCTAAGACAGTTCTTGTGGAATTGGCAAAGTGATATTTGGAAGCCCATAGAGGGCTATGGTGAAAAAGGAAATATCCTCTGATGAAATCTGGAAAGAAGCTTTCTGAGAAACTGCTTAGTGTTCTGTTAATTCATCTAACAGAGTTACATCTGTATTTCATGGATCTCTTTGCTAGCCTTATTTCTGTGGAATCTGAGAACAGAAATTTCGGATCCCTTTGAAGACTATAGGGCCAAAGGAAATATCCTCCAATTTCAAAGAGATAGAAGATTTCTGAGAAATTTCTCTGTGTTCTTTGAAATCATCTCACAGAGTTACAGCTTTCCACTCAAGAAGCCTTTCGCTAAGACACTTCTTGTGGAATTGGCAAAGTGATATTTGGAAGCCCCTAGAGGGCTATGGTGAAAAAGGAAATATCCTCAGATGAAATCTGGAAAGAAGCTTTCTGAGAAACTGCTTGGTGTTCTGTTAATTCATCCCTCAGAGTTACATCTGTATGTCGTGGATCTCTTTGCTAGCCTTATTTCTGTGGAATCTGAGAACAGATATTTCGGATCCCTTTGAAGACTATAGGGCCAAAGGAAATATCCTCCGATAACAAAGAGAAAGAAGCTTTCTGAGAAACTTCTTTGTGTTCTGTGAAATCATCTCACAGAGTTACAGCTTTCCCCTCAAGAAGCCTTTCGCTAAGACAGTTCTTGTGGAATTGGCAAAGTTATATTTGGAAGCCCATAGAGGGCTATGGTGAAAAGGGAAATATCCTCAGATGAAATCTGGAAAGAAGTTTCTGAGAAACTGCTCAGTGTTCTGTTTATTCATCTCACAGAGTTACATCTGTATTTCGTGGATCTCTTTGCTAGCCTTCTTTCTGTGGAAACTGAGAACAGATATTTCGGATCCCTTTGAAGACTACAGGGCCAAAGGCAATATCCTACGATAACAAAGGAAAGAACCTTTCTGAGAAACTTCTTTGTGTTCTGTGAAATCATCTCACAGAGTTACAGCTTTCCCCTCCAGAAGCCTTTCGCTAAGACAGTTCTTGTGGAATTGGCAAAGTGATATTTGGAATCCCATAGAGGGCTATGAAGAAAAAGGAAATATCCTCAGATTAATTCTGGATAGAAGCTTTCTGAGAAACTGCTTGGTGTTCTGTTAATTCCCCTCACAGGGTTACATCTGTATTTTGTGGATATCTTTGCTAGCCTTATTTCTGAGGAATCTGAGAACAGATATTTCGAATCCCTTTGAAGAGTATAGGTCCAAAGGAAATATCCTCCGATAACAAAGAGAAAGTAGCTTTCTGAGAAACTTCTTTGTGTTCCGTGAAATCATCTCACAGAGTTACAGCTTTCTCCTCAAGAAGCCGTTCGCTAAGACAGTTCTTGTCGAATTGGCAAAGTGATATTTGGAAGCCCATAGAGTGCTATGGTGAAAAAGGAAATATCCTCTGATGAAATATGTAAAGAAGCTTTCTGAGAAACTGCTTGGTGTTCTGTTAATTCATCTCTCAGAGTTACATCTATATTTCGTGGATCTCTTTGCTAGCCTTATTATGTAGAATCTGAGAACAGATATTTCGGATCCCTTTGAAGACTATAGGGCCAAAGGAAATATCCTCCGATAACAAAGAGAAAGAAGCTTTCTGAGAAATTTCTTTGTGTTCTGTGAAATCATCTCACAGAGTTACAGCTTTCCCCTCAAGAAGCCTTTCGCTAACACAGTTCTTCTGGAATTGGCAAAGTGATATTTGGAAGCCCTTACAGGGCTATGGTGAAAAAGGAATTATCCTCAGATGAAATCTGTTAAGAAGCTTTCTGAGATACTGCTTGGTGTTCTGTTAATTCATCTCACAGAGTTACATCTGTATTTCGTGGATCCCTTTGCTAGCCTTATCTTTGTGGAATCTGACAACAAATATTTCGGATCCCTTTGAAGACTACAGGGCCAAAGGAAATATCCTCCGATAACAAAGAGAAAGAAGCTTTCTGAGAAACTTCTTTGTGTTCTGTGAAACCATCTCACAGAGTTACAGCTTTCCTTTCAAGAAGCCTTTCGCTAAGACAGTTCTTGTGGAATTGGAAAAGTGATATTTGGAAGCCCATAGAGGGCTATGGTGAAAAAGGAAATATCCTCAGATGAAATCTGGAAAGAAGCTTTCTGAGAAACTGCTTAGTGTTCTGTTAATTCATCTAACAGAGTTACATCTGTATTTCATATATCTCTTTGCTAGCCTTATTTCTGTGGAATCTGAGAACAGAAATTTCGGATCCCTTTGAAGACTATAGGGCCAAAGGAAATATCCTCCAATTTCAAAGAGATAGAAGCTTTCTGAGAAATTTCTCTGTGTTCTTTGAAATCATCTCACAGAGTTACAGCTTTCCCCTCAAGAAGCCTTTCGCTAAGACACTTCTTGTGGAATTGACAAAGTGATATTTGGAAGCCCCTAGACGGCTATGGTGAAAAAGGAAATATCCTCAGATGAAATCTGGAAAGAAGCTTTCTGAGAAACTGCTTGGTGTTCTGTTAATTCAGCCCTCAGAGTTACATCTGTATTTCGTGGATCTCTTTGCTAGCCTTATTTCTGTGGAATCTGAGAACAGATATTTCGGATCCCTTTGAAGACAATAGGGCCAATGGAAATATCCTCCGATAAAAAAGAGAAAGAAGCTTTCTGAGAAAGTTCTTTGTGTTCTGTGAATACATCTCACAGAGTTACAGCTTTCCCCTCAAGAAGCCGTTCGCTAAGACAGTTCTTGTGGAATTGGCAAAGTGATATTTGGAAGCCCATAGAGGGCTATGGTGAAAAGGGAAATATCCTCAGATGAAATCTGGAAAGAAGTTTCTGAGAAACTGCTCAGTGGTCTGTTTATTCATCTCACAGAGTTACATCTGTATTTTGTGGATATCTTTAATAGCCTTATTTCTGTGGAATCTGAGAACAGATATTTCGGATCCCTTTGAAGACTACAGGGCCAAAGGCAATATCCTACGATAACAAAGGAAAGAACCTTTCTGAGAAACTTCTTTGTGTTCTGTGAAATCATCTCACAGAGTTACAGCTTTCCCCTCCAGAAGCCTTTCGCTAAGACAGTTCTTGTGGAATTGGCAAAGTGATATTTGGAATCCCATAGAGGGCTATGAAGAAAAAGGAAATATCCTCAGATGAATTCTGGAAAGAAGCTTTCTGAGAAACTGCTTGGTGTTCTGTTAATTCCTCTCACAGGGTTACATCTGTATTTCGTGGATCTCTTTGCTAGCCTTATTTCTGTGGAATCAGAGAACAGATATTTCGAATCCCTTTGCAGACTATAGGTCCAAAGGAAATATCCTCCGATAACAAAGAGAAAGAAGCTTTCCGAGACTTCTTTGTGTTCTGTGAAATCACGTCACAGAGTTACAGCTTTCTCCCCAAGAAGCCGTTCGCTAAGACAGTTCCTGTGGAATTGGCAAAGTGATATTTGGAAGCCCATAGAGTGCTATGGTGAAAAAGGAAATATCCTCTGATGAAATATGTAAAGAAGCTTTCTGAGAAACTGCATGGTGTTCTGTTAATTCATCTCTCAGAGTTACATCTGTATTTCGTGGATCTCTTTGCTAGCCTTATTATGTAGAATCTGAGAAGAGATATTTCGGATCCCTTTGAAGACTATAGGGCCAAAGGAAATATCCTCCGATAACAAAGAGAAAGAAGCTGTCTGAGAAATTTCTTTGTGTTCTGTGAAATCATCTCACAGAGTTACAGCTTTCCCCTCAAGAAGCCTTTCGCTAAGACAGTTCTGGTGGAATTGGAAAAGTGATATTTGGAAGCCCATACAGGGCTATGGTGAAAAAGGAAATATCCTCAGATGAAATCTGGAAAGAAGCTTTCTGAGATACTGCTTAGTGTTCTGTTAATTCATCTCACAGAGTTACATCTGTATTTCGTGGATCTCTTTGCTAGCCTTATCTCTGTTTAATCTAAGAACAGATATTTCGGATCCCTTTGAAGACTACAGGGCCAAAGGAAATATCCTCCGATAACAAAGAGAAAGAAGCTTTCTGAGAAACTTCTTTGTGTTCTGTGAAATCATCTCACAGAGTTACAGCTTTCCCCTCAAGAAGCCGTTCGCTAAGACAGTTCTTGTGGAATTGGCAAAGTGATATTTGGAAGCCCATAGAGGGCTATGGTGAAAAAGGAAATATCCTCAGATGACATCTGGAAAGAAGCTTTCTGAGAAACTGCTTATTGTTCTGTTAATTCCTCTCAGAGAGTTACATCTGTATTTCGTGGATCTCTTTGCTAGCCTTACTTCTGTGGAATCTGAGAACAGAAATTTCGGTTCCCTTTGAAGACTATAGGGCCAAAGGAAATATCCTCCAATTACAAAGAGAGAGAAGCTTTCTGAGAAATTTCTTTGTGTTCTTTGAAATCATCTCACAGAGTTACAGCTTTCCCCTCAAGAAGCCTTTCGCTAAGACAGTTCTTCTGGAATTGGCAAAGTGATATTTGGAAGCCCCTAGAGGGCTATGGTGAAAAAGGAAATATCCTCAGATGAAATCTGGAAAGAAGCTTTCTGAGAAACTGCTTGGTGTTCTGTTAATTCATCTCTCAGAGTTACATCTGTATTTCGTGGATCTCTTTGCTAGCCTTATTTCTGTGGAATCTGAGAACAGATATTTCGGATCCCTTTGAAGATTTTAGGGCCAAAGGAAATATCCTCCGATAACAAAGAGAAAGAAGCTTTCTGAGAAACTTCTTTGTGTTCTGTTAAATCACCTCACAGAGTTACAGCTTTCCCTTCAAGAAGCCTTTCGCTAAGACAGTTCTTGTGGAATTGGCAAAGTGATATTTGGAAGCCCATAGAGGGCTATGGTGAAAAAGGAAATATCCTCTGATGAAATCTGGAAAGAAGCTTTCTGAGAAACTGCTTAGTGTTCTGTTAATTCATCTCACAGAGTTACATCTGTATTTCGTGGATCTCTTTGCTAGCCTTATCTCTGTTTAATCTAAGAACAGATATTTCGGATCCCTTTGAAGACTACAGGGCCAAAGGAAATATCCTCCGATAACAAAGAGAAAGAAGCTTTCTGAGAAACTTCTTTGTGTTCTGTGAAATCATCTCACAGAGTTACAGCTTACCCCTCAAGAAGCCTTTCGCTAAGACAGTTCTTGTGGAATTGGCAAAGTGATATTTGTAAGCTCATAGAGGGCTATCATGAAAAAGGAAATATCCTCAGATGACATCTGGAAAGAAGCTTTCTGAGAAACTGCTTAGTGTTCTGTTAATTCATCTCAGATGGTTACATCTGTATTTCGTGGATCTCTTTGCTAGCCTTATTTCTGTGGAATCTGAGAACAGAAATTTCGGATCCCTTTGAAGACTATAGGGCCAAAGGAAATATCCTCCAATTACAAAGAGAGAGAAGATTTCTGAGAAATTTCTTTGTGTTCTTCAAATTATCTCACAGAGTTACAGCTTTCCCCTCAAGAAGCCTTACGCTAAGACAGTTCTTGTGGAATTGGCAAAGTGAAATTTGAAGCCCATTGAGGGCTATGGTGAAAAAGGAAATATCCTCAGATGAAATCTGGAAAGAAGCTTTCTGAGAAACTGATTGGTGTTCTGTTAATTCATGAAACAGAGTTACATCTGTATTTCGTGGATCTCTGCTAGCCTTATTTCTGTGGAATCTGAGAACAGATATTTCGGATCCCATTGAAGACTATAGGGCCAAAGGAAATATCCTCCGACAACAAAGAGAAAGAAGCTTTCTGAGAAACTTCTTTGTGTTCTGTGAAATCATCTCTCAGAGTTACAGCTTTCCTCTCAAGAAGCCTTTCGCTAAGACAGTTATTGTGGAATTGGCAAAGTGATATTTGGAAGCCCATAGAGGGCTATGGTGAAAAAGGAAATATCCTCAGATGAAATCTGGAAAGAAGCTTTCTGAGAAACTGCTTGGTGTTCAGTTAATTCATCTCACAGGGTTACATCTGTATTTTGTGGATCTCTTTGCTAGCCTTATTTCTGTGGAATCTCAGAACAGATATTTTGGATCCCTTTGAAGACGATAGGGCCAAAGGAAATATCCTCCGATAACAAAGAGAAAGAAGCTTTCTGAGAAAATTCTTTGTGTTCTGTAAAAACAACTCACAGAGTTACAGCTTTCCCCTCAAGAAGCCTTTCGCTATGACAGTTCTTGTGGAATTGGAAAAGTGATATTTGGAAGCCCATAGAGGGCCATGGTGAAAAAGGAAATATCCTCAGATGAAATCAGGAAAGAAGCTTTCTGAGAAACTGCTTGGTGTTCTGTTAATTCATCTCTCAGAGTTACATCTGTATTTCGTGGATCTCTTTGCTAGCCTTATTTCTGTGAATCTGAGAACAGATATTTCGGATCCCTTTGAAGACTATAGGGCCAAAGGAAGTATCCTCCGATAAGAAAGAGAAAGAAGCTTTCTGAGCAACTTCTTTGTGTTCTGTGAAATCATCTCACAGAGTTACAGCTTTCCCTTCTAGAAGCCTTTTGCTAAGACAGTTCTTGTGGAATTGGCAAAGTGATATTTGGAAGCCCATAGAGGGCTATGGTGAACAAGGAAATATCCTCAGATGAAATCTGGAAAGAAGCTTTCTGAGAAACTGCTTGGTGTTCTGTTAATTCATCCCTCAGAGTTACATCTGTATTTCGTGGATCTCTTTGCTAGCCTTATTTCTGTGGAATCTGAGAACAGATATTTCGGATCCCTTTGAAGACTATAGGGCCTAAGGAAATATCCTTCGATAAAAAAGAGAAAGAAGCTTTCTGAGAAACTTCTTTGTGTTCTGTGAAATCATCTCACAGAGTTACAGCTTTCCCCTCAAGAAGCCGTTCGCTAAGACAGTTCTTGTGAAATTGGCAAAGTGATATTTGGAAGCCCATAGAGGGCTATGGTGAAAAGGGAAATATCCTCAGATGAAATCTGGAAAGAAGTTTCTGAGAAACTGCTCAGTGTTCTGTTTATTCATCTCACAGAGTTACATGTGTATTTCGTGGATCTCTTTACTAGCCTTATTTCTGTGGAATCTGAGAACAGATATTTCGGATCCCTTTGAAGACTACAGGGCCAAAGGAAATATCCTACGATAACAAAGGAAAGAACCTTTCTGAGAAACTTCTTTGTGTTCTGTGAAATCATCTCACAGAGTTACAGCTTTCCCCTCCAGAAGCCTTTCGCTAAGACAGTTCTAGTGGAATTGGCAAAGTGATATTTGGAATCCCATAGAGGGCTATGAAGAAAAAGGAAATATCCTCAGATGAAATCTGGAAAGAAGCTTTCTTAGAAACTGCTTGGTGTTCTGTTCATTCCTCTCACAGGGTACATCTGTATTTCGTGGATCTCTTTGCTAGCCTTATTTCTGTGGAATCTGAGAACAGATATTTCGAATCCCTTTGAAGACTATAGGGCCAAAGGAAATATCCTCCGATAACAAAGAGAAAGAAGCTTTCTGAGAAACTTTTTTTTGTTCTGTGAAATCATCTCACAGAGTTACAGCCTTCCCCTCAAGAAGCCGTTCGCTTAGACAGTTCTTGTGGAATTGGCATAGTGATATTTGGAAGCCCATAGCGGGCTATGGTGAAAAAGGTAATATCCTCAGATGAAATCTGGAAATAAGCTTTCTGAGAAACTGCTTGGTGTTCTGTTAATTCATCACACAGAGTTACATCTGTATTTCGTCGATCTCTTTGCTAGCCTTATTTCTGTGGAATCTGAGAAGAGATATTTCGGATCCCTTTGAAGACTATAGGGCCAAAAGAAATATCCTCGGATAACAAAGAGAAAGAAGCTTTCTGAGAAACTTCTTTGTGTACTGTGAAATCATCTCACAGAGTTACAGCTTACCCCTCAAGAAGCCTTTCGCTAAGACAGTTCTTGTGGAATTGGCAAAGTGATATTTGGAAGCCCATAGAGGGCTATGGTGAAAAAGGAAATATCCTGAGATGACATCTGGAAAGAAGCTTTCTGAGAAACTGCTTAGTGTTCTGTTAATTCATCTCAGAGCGTTGCATCTGTATTTCGTGGATCTCTTTGCTAGCCTTATTTCTGTGGAATCTGAGAACAGAAATTTCAGATCCCTTTGAAGACTATAGGGCCAAAGGAAATATCCTCCAATTACAAAGAGAGAGAAGCTTTCTGAGAAATTTCTTTGTGTTCTTTGAAATCATCTCACAGAGTTACAGCTTTCCCCTCAAGAAGCCTTTCGCTAAGACAGTTCTTTTGGATTGGCAAAGTGATATTTGGAAGCCCATAGAGGGCTATGGTGAAAAAGGAAATATCCTCAGATGAAATCTGGAAAGCAGATTTCTGAGAAACTGCTTGGAGTTCTGTTAATTCATCTCTCAGTGTTACATCTGTATTTCGTGGATCTCTTTGCTAGCCTTATTTCTCTGGAATCTGAGAGCAGATATTTCAGATTCCTTTGAAGACCATAGGACCAAAGTAAATATCCTCCGATAACAAAGAGCAAGAACCTTTCTGAGAAACTTCTTTGTGTTCTGTGAAATCATCTCACAGAGTTACAGCTTTCCCCTCAAGAAGCCTTTCGCTAAGACAGTTCTTGTGGAATTGGCAAAGTGATATTTGGAAGCCCATAGAGGGCTACGGTGAAATAGGAAATATCCTCAGATGAAATCTGGAAAGAAGCTTTCTGAGAAACTGCTTAGTGTTCTGTTAATTCATCTAACAGAGTTACATCTGTATTTCATGGATCTCTTTGCTAGCCTTATTTCTGTGGATTCTGAGAACAGATATTTCGAATCCCTTTGAAGACTATAGGGCCAAAGGAAATATCCTCCAATTACAAAGAGATAGAAGCTTTCTGAGAAATTTCTCTGTGTTCTTTGAAATCATCTCACAGAGTTACAGCTTTCCCCTCAAGAAGCCTTTCGCTAAGACACTGCTTGTGGAATTGGCAAAGTGATATTTGGAAGCCCCTAGAGGTCTATGTTGAAAAAGGAAATATCCTCAGATGAAATCTGGAAAGAAGCTTTCTGAGAAACTGCTTGGTGTTCTGTTTATTCATCTCACAGAGTTACATCTGTATTTCGTGGATCTCTCTGCTAACCTTATTTCTGTGGAATCTGAGAACAGATATTTCGGATCCCTTTGAAGACTAAAGGGCCAAAGGAAATATCCTCCGATAAAAAAGAGAAAGAAGCTTTCTGAGAAACTTCTTTGTGTTCTGTGAAATCATCTCACAGAGTTACAGCTTTCCCCTCAAAGAGTCATTCGCTAAGACAGTTCTTGTGGAATTGGCAAAGTGATATTTGGAAGCCCATAGAGGGCTATGGTAAAAAGGGAAATATCCTCAGATGAAATCTGGAAAGAAGTTTCTGAGAAACTGCTCAGTGTTCTGTTTATTCATCTCACAGAGTTACCTCTGTATTTCGTGGATCTCTTTGCTAGCCTTATTTCTGTGGAATCTGAGAACTGATATTTCGGATCCCTTTGAAGACTACAGGGCCAAAGGAAATATCCTACGATAACAAAGGAAAGAAGCTTTCTGAGAAACTTCTTTGTGTTCTGTGAAATCATCTCACAGAGTTACAGCTTTCCCCTCCAGAAGCCTTTCGCTAAGACAGTTCTTGTGGAATTTGCAAAGTGATATTTGGAATCCCATAGAGGGCTCTGGAGAAAAAGGAAATATCCTCAGATGAAATCTGGAAAGAAGCTTTCTTAGAAACTGCTTGGTGTTCTGTTAATTCCTCTCACAGGGTTACATCTGTATTTCGTGGATATCTTTGCTAGCCTTATTTCTGTGGAATCTGAGAACAGATATTTCGGATCCCTTTGAAGACTATAGGGACAAGGAAATATCCTCCGATAACAAAGAGAAAGAAGCTTTCTGAGAAACTTCTTTTTGTTCTGTGAAATCATCTCACAGAGTTACAGCTTTCCCCTCGAGAAGCTGTTCGCTAAGACAGATCTTGTGGAATTGGCAAAGTGATATTTGGAAGCCCAAAAAGGGCTATGGTGAAAAAGGTAATATCCTCAGATGAAATCTGGAAAGAAGCTTTCTGAGAAACTGCTTAGTGTTCTGTTAATTCATCTCAGAGAGTTACATCTGTATTTCGTGGATCTCTTTGCTGGGCTTATTTCTGTGGAATCTGGGAACAGAAATTTCAGATCCCTTTGAAGACTATAGGGCCAAAGGAAATATCCTCCAATTACAAAGAGAGAGAAGCTTTCTGAGAAATTTCTTTGTGTTCTTTGAAATCATCTCACAGAGTTACAGCTTACCCCTCAAGAAGCCTTTCGCTAAGACAGTTCTTGTGGAATTGGCAAAGTGATATTTAGAAGCCCATAGAGGGCTATGGTGAAAAAGGAAATATCCTCAGATGAAATCTGGAAAGAAGCTTTCTGAGAAAGTGCTTGGAGTTCTGTTAATTCATCTCTCAGTGTTACATCTGTATTTCGTGGATCTCTTTGCTAGCCTTATTTCTCTGGAATCGGAGAGCAGATATTTCGGATTCCTTTGAAGACTATAGGACCAAAGGAAATATCCTCCGATAAAAAAGAGCAAGAACCTTTCTGAGAAACTTCTTTGTGTTCTGTGAAATCATCTCACAGAGTTACAGCTTTCACCTCAAGAAGCCTTTCGCTAAGACACTACTTGTGGAATTGGCAAAGTGATATTTGGAAGCCCATAGAGTGCTATGGTGAAAAAGGAAATATCCTCAGATGAAATCTGGAAAGAAGCTTTCTGAGAAACAGCTTGGTGTTCTGTTAATTCATCTCAAAGTGTTACATCTGTATTTCGTGGATATCTTTGATAGCCTTATTTCTGAGGAATCTGAGAACAGATATTTCGGAACCCTTTGAAGACTATAGGGCCAAAGGAAATATCCTCCGATAACAAAGAGAAAGAAGCTTTCTGAGAAACTACTTTGTGTTCTGTGAAATCATCTCACAGAGTTACAGCTTTCCCCTCAAGAAGCCTTTCGCTAAGACACTTCTTGTGGAATTGGCAAAGTGATATTTGGAAGCCCTTAGTGGGCTATGGTAAAAAAGGAAATATCCTCAGATGAAATCTGGAAAGAAGCTTTTTGAGAAACTGCTTGGTGTTCTGTTAATTCATCTCACAGAGTTACATCTGTATTTCATGGATCTCTTCGCTAACCTTATTTCTGTGGAATCTGAGAACAGATATTTCGGATTCCTTTGAAGACTATAGGGCCAAAGGAAATATCCTCCGATAACAAAGAGAAAGCAGCTTTCTGAGAAACTTCTTTGTGTTCTGTGAAATCATCTCACAGAGTTACAGCTTTCCCCTCAAGAAGCCGTTCCCTAAGACAGTTATTGTGGAATTGGCAAAGTGATATTTGGAAGCCCATTGAGGGCTATGGTGAAAAAGGAAATATCCTCAGATGAAATCCGGAAAGAGGCTTTCTGAGAAACTGCTCAGTGTTCTGTTAATTCATCTCACAGAGTTACATCTGTATTTCGTGGATCTCTTTGCTAGTCTTATTTCTGTGGAATCTGAGACAGAAATTTCGGATCCCTTTGAAGACTATAGGGCCAAAGGAAATATCCTCCAATTACAAAGAGATAGAAAATTTCTGAGGAATTTCTTTGTGTTCTTTTAAATCATCTCACAGAGTTACAGCTTTCCCCTCAAGAAGCCTTTCGCTAAACACTTCTTGTGGAATTGGCAAAGTGATATTTGGAAGCCCATAGAGGGCTATGGTGAAAAAGGAAATATCCTCAGATGAAATCTGGAAAGAAGCTTTCTGAGAAACTGCTTAGTGTTCTGTTAATTCATCTCTCAGTGTTACATCTGTATTTCGTGGATCTCTTTGCTAGCCTTATTTCTCTGGAATCTGAGAGCAGATATTTCGGATTCCTTTGGAGACTATAGGACGAAAGGAAATATCCTCCGATAACAAAGAGCAAGAACCTTTCTGAGAAACTTCTTTGTGTTCTGTGAAATCATCTCACAGAGTTACAGCTTTCCCCTCAAGAAGCCTTTCGCTAAGACACTTCTTGTGGAATTGGCAAAGTGATATTTGGAAGCCCTTAGTGGGCTATGGTGAAAAAGGAAATATGATCAGATGAAATCTGGAAAGAAGCTTTCTGAGAAACTGCTTGGTGTTCTGTTAATTCATCTCACAGAGTTACATCTGTATTTCGTGGATCTCTTCGCTAGCCTTATTTCTGTGGAATCTGAGAACAGATATTTCGGATCCCTTTGAAGACTAGAGGGCCAAAGGAAATATCCTCCGATAACAAAGAGAAAGAAGCTTTCTGAGAAACTTCTTTGTGGTCTGTGAAATCATCTCACAGAGTTACAGCTTTCCCCTCAAGAAGCCGTTCCCTAAGACAGTTCTTGTGGAATTGGCAAAGTGATATTTGGAAGCCCATTGAGGGCTATGGTGAAAAAGGAAATATCCTCAGATGAAATCTTGAAAGAAGCTTTCTGAGAAACTGCTTGGTGTTCTGTTAATTCATCTCAAAGTGTTACATCTGTATTTCGTGGATCTCTTTGCTAGCCTTATTTCTGTGGAATCTGAGAACAGATATTTCGGATCCCTTTGAAGACTATAGGGCCAAAGGAAATATCCTCCGATAACAAAGAGAAAGAAGCTTTCTGAGAAACTTCTTTGTGTTCTGTGAAATCATCTCACAGAGTTACAGCTTTCCCCTCAAGAAGCCTTTCGCTAAGACAGTTCTTGTGGAATTGTCAAAGTGATATTTGGAAGCCCATAGAAGGCTATGGTGAAAAAGGAAATATCCTCAAATGAAATCTGGAAGGAAGCTTTCTGAGAAACTGCTTAGTGTTCTGTTAATTCATGTCACAGAGATACATCTGTATTTCGTGGATCTCTTTGCTAGCCTTATTTCTGTGGAATCTGAGAACGGAAAATTCGGATACCTTTGAAGACTATAGGGCCAAAGGAAATATCCTCCAATTACAAAGAGATAGAAGCTTTCTGAGAAATTTCTTTGTTTCTTTGAAATCATCTCACAGAGTTACAGCTTTCCCCTCAAGAAGCCTTTCGCTAAGACACTTCTTCTGGAATTGGCAAAGTGATATTTGGAAGCCCTTAGTGGGCTATGGTGAAAAAGGAAATATGATCAGATGAAATCTGGAAAGAAGCTTTCTGAGAAACTGCTTGGTGTTCTGTTAATTCATCTCACAGAGTTACATCTGTATTTCGTGGATCTCTTCGCTAGCCTTATTTCTGTGGAATCTGAGAACAGATATTTCGGATCCCTTTGAAGACTACAGGGCCAAAGGAAATATCCTCCGATAACAAAGAGAAAGAAGCTTTTTGAGAAACTTCTTTGTGGTCTGTGAAATCATCTCACAGAGTTACAGCTTTCCCCTCAAGAAGCCGTTCCCTAAGACAGTTCTTGTGGAATTGGCAAAGTGATATTTGGAAGCCCATAGAAGGCTATGGTGAAAAAGGAAATATCCTCAAATGAAATCTGGAAGGAAGCTTTCTGAGAAACTGCTTAGTGTTCTGTTAATTCATCTCACAGAGATACATCTGTATTTCGTGGATCTCTTTGCTAGCCTTATTTCTGTGGAATCTGAGAACGGAAAATTCGGATACCTTTGAAGACTATAGGGCCAAAGGAAATATCCTCCAATTACAAAGAGATAGAAGCTTTCTGAGAAATTTCTTTGTTTCTTTGACATCATCTCACAGAGTTACACCTTTCCCCTCAAGAAGCCTTTCGCTAAGACACTTCTTGTGGAATTGGCAAAGTGATATTTGGAAGCCCTTAGAGGGCTATGGTGAAAAAGGAAATATCCTCAGATGAAATCTGGAAAGAAGCTTTCTGAGAAACTGCTCAGTGTTCTGTTAATTCATCTCACAGGGTTACATCTGTATTTCGTAGATCTCTTGCTAGCCTTATTTCTGAGGAATCTGAGAAGAGATATTTCGGATCCCTTTGAAGACTCTAGGGCCAAAGGAAATAGCCTCCGAAAACAAAGAGAAAGAAGCTTTCTGAGAAACTTCTTTGAGTTCTGTGAAATCATCTCACAGAGTTACAGCTTTCCCCTCAAGAAGCCGTTGGCTAAGACAGTTCTTGTGGAATTGGCAAGGTGATATTTGGAAGCCCATAGAGGGCTATGGGGAAAAAGGAAATATCCTCAGATGAAATTTGGAAAGAAGCTTTCTGAGAAACTGCTCAGTGTTCTGTTAATTCATCTCACAGAGTTACATCTGTATTTCGTGGATCTCTTTGCTAGCCGTATTTCTGTGGAATCTGAGAACAGATATTTCCGATCCCTTTGAAGACTATAGGGCCAAAGGAAATATCCTCCGATAACAAAGAGAAAGAAGCTTTCTGAGAAACTTCTTTGTGTTCTGTGAAATCATCTAACAGAGTTACTGCTTTCCCCTCAAGAAGCCTTTCGCTAAGACACTTCTTGTGGAATTGGCAAAGTGATATTTGGAAGCCCATAGAGGGCTATGGTGAAAAAGGAAATATCCTCAGATGAAATCTGGAAAGAAGCTTTCTGAGAAACTGCTTGGTGTTCTGTTAATTCATCTCACAGCGTTACATCTGTATTTCGTGGATCTCTTTGCTAGCCTTATTTCTGTGGAATCTGAGAATAGATATTTTGGATCACTTTGAAGTCTATAGGGCCTAAGAAAATATCCTCCGATAACAAAGTGAAAGAAGGTTTCTGAGAAACTTCTTTGTGTTCTGTGAAATCATCTCACAGAGTTACAGCTTTCCCCTCAAGAATCCGTTCGCTAAGACAGTTCTTGTGGAATTGGCAAAGTGATATTTGGAAGCCCATAGAGGGCTATAGTGAAAAAGGAAATATCCTCAGATGAAATCTGGAAAGAAGCTTTCAGAGAAACTGCTTGGTGTTCTGTTAATTCATCTCTCAGAGTTACATCTGTATTTCGTGGATCTCTTTGCTAGCCTTATTTCTGTGTAATCTGAGATCAGATATTTCGGATCCCTTTGAAGACTATAGGGCCAAAGGAAATATCCTTCGATAACAAAGAGAAAGAAGCGTTTTGAGAAACTTCTTTGTGTTTTGTGAAATCATCTCACAGAGTTACAGCTTTCCCCTCAAGAAGCCGTTCGCTAAGACAGTTCTTGTGGAATTGGCAAAGTGATATTTGGAAGCCCATAGAGGGCTATGGTGAAAAGGTAAATATCCTCAGATGAAATCTGGAAAGAACCTTTCTGAGAAACTGCTCAGTGTTCTGTTAATTCATCTCACAGAGTTACATCTGTATTTCGTGGATCTCTTTGCTAGCCTTATTTCTCAGGAATCTGAGAACAGATATTTCCGATCCCTTTGAAGTCTATAGGGCCAAAGGAAATATCCTCCGATAACAAAGAGAAAGCAGCTTTCTGAGAAACTTCTTTGTGTTCTGTGAAATCATCTCACAGAGTTACAGCTTTCTCCTCAAGAAGCCGTTCCCTAAGACAGTTCTTGTGGAATTGGCAAAGTGATATTTGGAAGCCAATTGAGGGCTATGATGAAAAAGGAAATATCCTCAGATGAAATCTGGAAAGAAGCTTTCTGAGAAACTGCTCAGTGTTCTGTTAATTCATCTCACAGAGTTACATCTGTATTTCGTGGATCTCTTTGCTAGCCTTATCTCTGTGGAATCTGAGAACAGATATTTCGGATCCCTTTGAAGACTATAGGGCCAAAGGAAATATCCTCCGATTACAAAGAGAAAGAAGCTTTCTGAGAAACTTCTTTGTGTTCTGTGAAATCAACTCACAGAGTTACAGCTTTGCCCTCAAGAAGCCTTTCGCTAAGACAGTTCTTGTGGAATTGGCAAAGTGATATTTGGAAGCCCATAGAGGGCTACGGTGAAAAAGGAAGTATCCTCAGATGAAATCTGGAAAGAAGCTTTCTGAGAAACTGCTTGGTGTTCTGTTAATTCATCTCACAGAGTTACATCTGTATTTGGTGGATCTCTTTGCTAGCCTTATTTCTGTGGAATCTGAGAACAGATATTTCGGATCCCTTTGAAGACTATAGGGCCAAAGGAAATATCCTCTGATAACAAAGAGAAAGAAGCTTTCTGAGAAACTTCTTTGTGTTCTGTGAAATCAACTCACAGAGTTACAGCTTTCCCCTCAAGAAGCCTTTCGCTAAGACAGTTCTTCTGGAATTGGCAAAGTGATATTTAGAAGCCAATATTGGGCTATGGTGAAAAAAGGAATATCCTCAGATGAAATCTGGAAAGAAGCTTTCTGAGAAACTGCTCGGTGTTCTGTTAATTCATCTCACAGAGTTACATCTGTATTTCGTGAATCGCTTTGCTAGCCTTATTTCTGTGGAATCTGAGAACAGATATTTCGGATCCTTTTGTAGGCTATAGGGCCAAAGGAAATATCCTCCGATAACAAAGAGAAAGAAGCTTTCTGAGAAATTTCTTTGTGTTCTGTGAAATCATCTCACAGAGTTACAGCTTTCCCCTCAAGAAGCCTTTCGCTAAGACAGTTCTTGTGGAATTGGCAAAGTGATATTTGGAAGCCCATAGAGGGCTATGGTGAAACCGGAAATATCCTCAGATGAAACCTGGAAAGAAGCTTTCTGAGAAACTGCTTGGTGTTCTGTTAATTCATCTCACAGAGTTACATCTGTATTTCCTGGATCTCTTTGCTAGCCTTATTTCTGTGGAATCTGAGAACAGATATTTCGGATCCCTTTGAAGACTATAGGGCCAAAGGAAATATCCTCCGATAACAAAGAGAAAGAAGCTTTCTGAGAAATTTCTTTGTGTTCTGTGAAATCATCTCACAGAGTTACAGCTTTCCCCTCAAGAAGCCTTTCGCTAAGACAGTTCTTGTGGAATTGGCAAAGTGATATTTGGAAGCCCATAGAGGGCTATGGTGAAAAAGGAAATATCCTCAGATGAAATCTGGAAAGAGACTTTCTGAGAAACTGCTTAGTGTTCTGTTAATTCATCTCACAGAGTTACATCTGTATTTCGTGGATCTCTTTGCTAGCCTTATCTCTGTGGAATCTGAGAACAGATATTTCGGATCCCTTTGAAGACTACAGGGCCAAAGGAAATATCCTCCGATAACAAAGAGAAAGAAGCTTTCTGAGAAACTTCTTTGTGTTCTCTGAAATCATCTCACAGAGTTACAGCTTTCCCCTCAAGAAGCCGCTCGCTAAGACAGTTCTTGTGAAATTGGCAAAGTGATATTTAGAACCACATATTGGGCTATGGTGAAAAAAGGAATATCCTCAGATGAAATCTGGAAGGAAGCTTTCTGCGAAACTGCTTGGTTTTCTGTTAATTCATCTCCCAGTGTTACATCTGTATTTCGTGGATCACTTTGCTAGCCTTATTTCTGTGGAATCTGAGAACAGATATTTCGGATCCCTTTGAAGACTATAGGGCCAAAGGAAATATCCTCCGATTACAAAGAGAAAGAAGCTTTCTGAGAAACTTCTTTGTGTTCTTTGAAATCAACTCACAGAGTTACAGCTTTGCCCTCAAGAAGCCTTTCGCTAAGACAGTTCTTGTGGAATTGGCATAGTGATATTTGGAAGCCCATAGAGGGCTACGGTGAAAAAGGAAGTATCCTCAGATGAAATCTGGAAAGAAGCTTTCTGAGAAACTGCTTGGTGTTCTGTTAATTCATCTCACAGTGTTACATCTGTATTTCGTGGATCTCTTTGCTAGCCTTATTTCTGTGGAATCTGAGAACAGATATTTCGGATCCCTTTGAAGAAATTCGCTCCAAAGGAAATATCCTCCGATAACAAAGAGAAAGAAGCTTTCTGAGAAACTTCTTTGTTTTCTGTGAAATCATCTCACAGAGTTACAGCTTTCCCCTCAAGAAGCCTTTCGCTAGACAGTTCTTGTGGAATTGGCAAAGTGATATTTGGAAGCCCATATAGGGCTATGGTGAAAATGGAAATATCCTCAGATGAAATCTGGAAAGAAGGTTTCTGAGAAACTTCTTAGAGTTCTGTTAATTCATCTCACAGAGTTACATCTGTATTTCGTGGATCCCTTTGCTAGCCTTATTTCTGTGGAATCTGAGAACAGATATTTCGGATCCCTTTGAAGACTCTAGGGCTAAAGGAAATATCCTCCGATAACAAAGAGAAACAAGCTTTCTGAGAAATTTCTTTGTGTTCTGTGAAATCATCTCACAGAGTTTCAGCTTTCCCCTCAAGAAGCCTTTCACGAAGACAGTTCTTGTGGAATTGGCAAAGTGATATTTGGAAGCCGATAGAGGGCTATGGTGAAAAAGGAAATATCCTCAGATGAAACCTGGAAAGAAACTTTCTGAAAAACTGCTTGCTGTTCTGTTAATTCACCTCACAGAGTTACATCTGTATTTCGTGGATCTCTTTGCTAGCCTTATTTCTGTGTTATCTGAGAACAGATATTTCGGATCCCTTTGAAGACTATTGGGCCAAAGGAAATATCCTCCGATAACAAAGAGAAAGAAGCTTTCTGAGATACTTATTTGTGTTCTGTGAAATCATCTCACAGAGTTACAGCTTTCCCCTCAAGAAGCCGTTCGCTAAGACAGTTCTTGTGGAATTGGCAAGTGATATTTGGAAGCCCATAGAGGGCGATGGTGAAAAAGGAAATATCCACAGATGAAATCAGGAAAGAAGTTTTCTAAGAAACTGCTTACTGTTCTGTTAATTCATCTCACAGAGTTACATCTGTATTTCGTGGATCTCTTTGCTAGCCGTATTTCTTTGCCATCTTAGAACAGATATTTCGGATCTCTTTGAAGACTGTAGGACAAAGGAAATATCCTCCGATAACAAAGTGAAAGAAGCTTTCTGAGAAACTTCTTTGTGTTCTGTGAAATCATCTCACAGAGTTACAGCTTTCCCCTCAAGAAGCCTTTCCTAAGACAGTTCTTGTGGAATTGGCAAAGTGATATTTGGAAGCCCATAGAGGGCTATGTTGAAAAAGGAAATATCCTCAGATGAAATCTGGATAGAAACTTTCTGAGAAACTGCTTAGTGTTCTGTTAATTCATCTCACAGAGTTACATCTGTATTTCGTTGATCTCTTTGCTAGCCTTATCTCTGTGGAGTCTGAGAACAGATATTTCGGAACCCTTTGAAGACTATAGGGCCAAAGGAAATATCCTCCGATATCAAAGAGAAAGAAGCTTTCTGAGAAACTTCTTTGTGTTCTGTGAAATCTTCTCACAGAGTTACAGCTTTCCCCTCAGGAAGCCTTTCGCTAAGACAGTTCTTGTGGAATTGGCAAAGTGATATTTCGAAGCCCATAGAGGGCTACGGTGAAAAAGGAAATATCCTCAGATGAAATCTGGAAAGAAGCTTTCTGAGAAACTGCTTAGTGTTCTGTTAATTCATCTCACAGAGTAACATCTGTATTTGGTGGATCTCTTTGCTAGCTTTATTTCTGTGGAATCTGAGAACAGATATTTCGGATCTATTTGAAGACTATAGGGCCAAAGGAAATATCCTCCGATTATACAGAGAAAGAAGCTTTCTGAGAAACTTCTTTGTGTTCTGTGAAATCATCTCACAGAGTTACAGCTTTCCCTTCAAGAAGCCTTTCGCTAAGAGAGTTCTTGAGGAATTGGCAAAGTGATATTTAGATGCCCATATTGGGCTATGGTGAAAAAAGGAATATCCTCAGATGAAATCTGGAAAGAAGCTTTCTGAGAAACTGCTTGGTGTTCTGTTACTTCATCTGACAGAGTTACATCTGTATTTCGTGGATCTCTTTTCTAGCCTTATTTCTGTGGAATCTGAGAACAGATATTTCAGATCCCTTTGAAGACTATAGTGACAAAGGAAATATCCTCCGATAAAAAATCGAAAGAAGCTTTCGGAGAAACTTCTTTGCTTTCTGTGAAATCATCTCAGAGTTACAGCTTTCCCCTCAAGCAGCCTTTCGCTAAGACAGTTCTTGTGGAATTTTCAAAGTGATATTTGGAAGCCCATAGAGGGCTATGGTGAATAAGGAAATATCCACAGATGAAACCTGGAAAGAAGCTTTCTGAAAAACTGCTTGCTGCTCTGTTAATTCATCTCACAGAGTTACATCTGTATTTCGTGGATCTCTTTGCTAGCCTTATTTCTGTGGAATCTGAGAACAGATATTTCGGATCCCTTTGAAGACTAGAGGGCCAAAGGAAATATCCTCCGATGACAAAGAGAAAGAAGCTATCTGAGAAACTTCTTTGTGTTCTGTGAAATCATCTCACAGAGTTACAGTTTTCCCCTCAAGAAGTCTTTCGCTAAGTCAGTTCTTTTGGAATTGGCAAGTTATATTTGGAAGCGCATAGAGGGCTATGGTGAAAAAGGAAATAACCTCAGATGAAATCAGGAAAGAAGCTTTCTAGGAAACTCCTTACTGTTCTGTTAATTCATCTCACATAGTTACATCTGTATTTCGTGGATCTCTTTGCTAGCCGTATTTCTGTGGCATCTGAGAACATATATTTCGGATCTCTTTGAAGACTATAGGGCTAAAGGAAATATCCTCCGATAACAAAGTGAAAGAAGCTTTCTGAGAAACTTCTTTGCTTTCTGTGAAATCATCTCACAGAGTTACAGCTTTCCCCTCAACCAGCCTTTCGCTAAGACAGTTCTTGTGGAATTTTCAAAGTGATATTTGGAAGCCCATAGAGGGCTATGGTGAATAAGGAAATATCCACAGATGAAACCTGGAAAGAAGCTTTCTGAAAAACTGCTTGCTGCTCTGTTAATTCATCTCACAGAGTTACATCTGTATTTCGTGGATCTCTTTGCTAGCCTTATTTCTGTGGAATCTGAGAACAGATATTTCGGATCCCTTTGAAGACTAGAGGGCCAAAGGAAATATCCTCCGATGACAAAGAGAAAGAAGCTATCTGAGAAACTTCTTTGTGTTCTGTGAAATCATCTC
Organism: Macaca fascicularis; assembly: GCF_037993035.2. NCBI lineage: Eukaryota > Metazoa > Chordata > Mammalia > Primates > Cercopithecidae > Macaca > Macaca fascicularis. Next base: position 42,715,856 of record NC_088384.1, on the reverse strand, counting down.
ACAGAGTTACAGTTTTCCCCTCAAGAAGTCTTTCGCTAAGTCAGTTCTTTTGGAATTGGCAAGTGATATTTGGAAGCGCATAGAGGGCTATGGTGAAAAAGGAAATAACCTCAGATGAAATCAGGAAAGAAGCTTTCTAGGAAACTGCTTACTGTTCTGTTAATTCATCTCACATAGTTACATCTGTATTTCGTGGATCTCTTTGCTAGCCGTATTTCTGTGGCATCTGAGAACATATATTTCGGATCTCTTTGAAGACTATAGGGCTAAAGGAAATATCCTCCGATAACAAAGTGAAAGAAGCTTTCTGAGAAACTTCTTTGTGTTCTGTGTAATCATCTCACACAGTTACAGGTTTTCCCTCAAGAATCCTTTCCTAAGACAGTTCTTGTGGAATTGGCCAAGTGATATTTGGAAGCCCATAGAGGGCTATGGTGAAAAAGAAAGTATCCTCAGATGAAATCTGGAAAGAAGCTTTGTGAGAAACTGCTTGGTGTTCTGTTAATTCATCTCACAGAGTTACATCTGTATTTCATGGATCCCTTTGCTAGCCTTATTTCTGTGGAATCTGAGAACAGATATTTGGGATCCCTTTGAAGACTATGGGGCAAAAGGAAATATCCTCCGATAAAAAAGAGAAAGAAGCTTTCTGATAAATTTCTTTCGGTTCTATGAAATCATCTCCCAGAGGTACAGCTTTCCCCTCAAGAAGCCTTTAGCTAAGAGAGTTCTTGTGGAATTGGCAAAGTGATATTTGGAAGCCCATAGAGGGCTATGGTGAAAAAGGAAATATCCTCAGATGAAACCTGGAAAGACGCTTTCTGAAAAACTGCTTGCTGTTCTGTTAATTCATCTCACAGAGTTACATCTGTATTTCGTGGATCTCATTGCTAGCCTTATTTCTGTGGAATCTGAGAACAGATATTTCGGATCCCTTTGAAAACTTTAGGGCCAAAGGAAATATCCTCCGATAACAAAGAGAAAGAAGCTTTCTGAGAAACTTCTTTGTGTTCTGTGAAATCATCTCACAGAGTTACAGCTTTCCCCTCAAGAAGCCTTTCGCTCAGACAGTTCTTGTGGAATTTGCAACGTGATATTTGGAAGCCCATAGAGGGCTATGGTGAAAAAGGAAATACCCTCAGATGAAATCTGGAAAGAAGCTTTCTGAGAAACTTCTTTGTGTTCTGTGAAATCATCTCACAGAGTTACATCTTTCCCCTCAAGAAGCCTTTCCTAAGACAGTTCTTGTGGAATTGGCAAAGTGATATTTGGAAGCCCATTGAGGGCTATGGTGAAAAAGGAAATATCCTCAGATGAAATCTGGATAGAAACTTTCTGAGAAACTGCTTAGTGTTCTGTTAATTCATCTCACAGAGTTACATCTGTATTTCATGGATCTCTTTGCTAGCCTTATCTCTGTGGAGTCTGAGAACAGATAATTCGGATCCCTTTGAAGACTATAGGGCCAAAGGAAATATCCTCCGATAACAAAGAGAAAGAAGCTTTCTGAGAAACTTCTTTGTGATCTGTAAAATCAAATCACAGAGTTACAGCTTTCCCCTCAAGAAGCCTTTCGCTAAGACAGTTCTTTTGGAATCGGCAAAGTGATATTTTGAAGCCCATGGAGGGCTACGGTGAAAAAGAAAATATCCTCAGATGAAATCTGGAAAGCAGCTTTCTGAGAAACTGCTTAGTGTTCTGTTAATTCATCTCACAGAGTTACATCTGTATTTCGTGGATCCCTTTGCTAGCCTTATTTCTGTGGAATCTGAGAACAGATATTTCGGATCCCTTTGAAGACTATAGGGCAAAAGGAAATATCCTCCGATAACAAAGAGAAAGAAGCTTTCTGAGAAATTTCTTTGTGTTCTGTGAAATCATCTCACAGTGGTACAGCTTTCCCCTCAAGAAGCCTTTTGCTCAGAGAGTTCTTGGGGAATTGGCAAAGTGATATTTGGAAGCCCATAGAGGGCTATGTTGAAAAAGGAAATATCCTGAGATGAAACCTGGAAAGAAGTTTTCTGAAAAACTACTTGGTGTTGGGTTAATTCATCTCACAGAGATAAATCTGTATTTCGTGGATCTCTTTGCTAGCCTTATTTCTGTGGAATCTGAGAACAGATATTTCGGATCCCTTCGAAAACTTTTGGGCCAAAGGAAATATCCTCCGATAACAAAGAGAAAGAAGCTTTCTGAGAAACTTCTTTGTATTCTGTGAAATCATCTCACAGAGTTACAGCTTTCCCCTCAAGAAGCCTTTCGCTAAGACAGTTCTTGTGGAATTGGCAACGTGATATTTGGAAGCCCATAGAGGGCTATGGTGAAAAAGGAAATATCCTCAGATGAAATCTGGAAAGAAGCTTTCTGAGAAACTTCTTTGTGTTCTGTGAAATCATCTCACAGAGTTACAGCTTTCCCCTCAAGAATCCTTTCCTAAGACAGTTCTTGTGGAATTGGCAAAGTGATATTTGGAAGCCCATTGAGGGCTATTGTGAAAAAGGAAATATCCTCAGATGAAATCTGGAAAGAAGCTTTCTGAGAAACTGCTTGGTGTTCTGTTAATTCATCTCACAGAGTTACATCTGAATTTCGTGGATCTCCTTGCTAGCCTTATCACTGTGGTATCTGAGAACAGATATTTCGGATCCCTTTGAAGACTACAGGGCCAAAGGAAATATCCTCCGATAACAAAGAGAAAGAAGCTTTCTGAGAAACTTCTTTGTGTTCTGTGAAATCATCTCACAGAGTTACAGCTTTCCCCTCAAGAAGCCTTTCGCTAAGACACTTCTTGTGGAATTGGCAAACTGATATTTAGAAGGAATATTGGGTTACGGTGAGAAAAGGAATATCCTCAGATGAAATCTGGAAAGAAGCTTTCTTAGAAACTGCTTGGTGTTCTGTTAATTCATCTCACAGAGTTACATCTGCAATTCGTGAATCACTTTGCTAGCCTTATTTCTGTGCAATCTGAGAACAGATATTTCAGATCCCTTTGAAGACTGTAGTGACAAAGGAAATATCCTCCGATAACAAATCGAAAGAAGCTTTCTGAGAAACATCTTTGCTTTCTGTGAAATCATCTCACAGAGTTACAGCTTTCCCCTCAAGCAGCCTTACGCTAAGACAGTTCTTGTGGAATTGTCAAAGTGATATTTGGAAGCCCATAGAGGGCTATGGTGAATAAGGAAATATCCACAGATGAAACCTGGAAAGAAGCTTTCTGAAAAACTGCTTAGAGGTCTGTAAATTCATCTCACAGAGTTACATCTGTATTTCGTGGATCTCTTTGCTAGCTGTATTTCTGTGGCATCTGAGAACAGATATTTCGGATCTCTTTGAAGACTATAGGGCTAAAGGAAATATCCTCCGATATCAAAGAGAAAGAAGCTTTCTTAGAAAGTTATTTGTGTTCTGTGAAATCATCTCACAGAGTTACAGCTTTCCCCTCAAGAACCCTTTTGCTAAGACAGTTCTTGTGGAATTGGCAAAGTGATATTTGGAAGCCCATAGAGGGATATGGTGAAAAAGGAAGTATCCTCAGATGAAACCTGGAAAGAAGCTTTCTGAGAAACTGCTCGGTGTTCTGTTAATTCATCTCACAGAGTTACATCTGTATTTGTTGGATCTCTTTGCTATCCTTATTTCTGTGGAATCCGAGAACAAATATTTCGGATCCCTTTGAAGACTATAGGGCCAAAGAAAATATCCTCCGATAACAAAGAGAAAGAGCTTTCTGAGAAATTTCTTTGTGTTCTGTGAAATAATCTCACAGAGTTACAGCTTTCCCCTCAAGAAGCCTTTTGCTAAGACAGTTCTTGTGGAATTGGCAAAGTGATATTTGGAAGCCCATAGAGGGCTATGGTGAAAAAGGAAATATCCTAACATAAAATCTGGAAAGAAGCTTTCTGAGAAACTGCTTCATGTTCTGTTAATTCACCTCACAGAGTTACATCTGTATTTCGTGGATCTATTTGCTAGCCTTATTTCTGTGGAATCTGAGAACAGATATTTCGGATCCCTTTGAAGTCTTTAGGACCAAAGAAATATCCTCCGATAACAAAGAGAAAGAAGCTTTCTGAGAAACTTCTTTGTTTTCTGTGAAATCATCTCACAGAGTTACAGCTTTCCTCTCTAGAAGCCTTTCGCTAAGACTGTTCTTGTGGAATTTGCAAAGTGATAATTGGAAGCCCATAGAGGGCTCGGGTGAAAAAGGAAATATCCTCAGATGAAACCTGGAAAGAAGCTTTCTGAAAAACTGCTTAGTGTTCTGTTAATTCATCTCACAGAGTTACATCTGTATTTCATGGACCTCTTTGCTAGCCTTATTTCTGTGGAATCTGAGAACAGATATTTCGGATCCCTTTGAAGACTATAGGGCCAAAAGAAATATCCTCTGATAACAAAGAGAAAGAAGCTTTCTGAGAAACTTCTTTGTGTTCTGTGAAATCATCTCACAGAGATACAGCTTTCCCCTCAAGAATCCTTTCGCTAAGACAGTTCTTGTGGAATTGGCAAAGTGATATTTGGAAGCCCATAGAGGTCTATGGTGAAAAAGGAAATATCCTCAGATGAAATCTGGAAAGAAGCTTTGTGAGAAACTGCTTGGTGTTCTGTTTATTCATCTCACAGAGTTACATCTGCATTTCGTGGATCTCTTTGCTAGCCTTATTTTTAGGAATCTGAGAACAGATATTTCGGATCCCTTTGAAGACAATAGGGCAAAAGGAATTATCCTCCGATAACAAAGTGAAATAATCTTTCTGAGAAATGTCTTTGTGTTCTGTGAAAATATCTTACCGAGGTACAGCTTTCCCCTCAAGAAGCCTTTTGCTAAGACAGTTCTTGTGGAAATGGAAAAGTGATATTTGGAAGCCAATAGAGGGCTATGGTGAAAAAGGAAATATCCTCAGATGAAACCTGGAAAGAAGCTTTCTGAAAAACTGCTTGGTGTTCTGTTAATTCATCTCACAGAGTTACATCTGTATTTCGTGGATCTCTTTGTTAGCCTTAATTCTGTGGAATCTGAGAACAGATATTTCGGTTCCCTTTGAAGACTATAGGGCCAAAGGAAATATCCTCCGATAACTAAGAGAAAGAAGCTTTCTGAGCAACTTCTTTGTGTTCTGTGAAATCATCTCACAGAGTTAAAGCTTTCCCCTCAAGGAACCTTTCGCTAAGACAGTTCTTGTGGAATTGGCAAAGTGATATTTGGAAGCCCATAGAGGGCTATGGTGAAAAAGGAAATATCCTCAGATGAAATCTGGAAAGAAACTTTCTGAGTAACTGCTTGGTGTTCTGTAAATTGTTCTCACTGAGTTACATCCGTATTTCTTGGATCTCTTTGCTAGCCTTATTTCTGTGGAATCTGAGAACAGATATTTCGGATCCCTTTGAAGACTATAGGGCCAAAGAAAATATCCTCCGATAACAAAGAGAAAGAAGCTTTCTGAGAAACTTCTTTGTGTTCTGTGAAATCATCTCACAGAGTTACAGCTTTGCCCTCAAGAAGCCTTTCGCTAAGACCGTTCTTGTGGAATTGGCAAAGTGATATTTGGAAGTCCATAGAGGGCTATGGTAAAAAGGAAATATCTTCAGATGAAATCTGGAAAGAAGCTTTCTGAGAAACTGCTTGGTGTTGTGTTAATTCATCTCACAGAGTTACATCTGTATTTCGTGGATCTCTTTGCTAGTCTTATTTCTGTGGATTCTGAGGACAGATATTTCGGATCCCTTTGAAGACTATAGGGCCAAAGGAAATATCCTCCGATAACAAAGAGAAAGAAGCTTTCTGAGAAACTTCTTTGTGTTCTGTGAAATCATCTCACAGAGTTACAGTTTCCACTCAAGAAGCCTTTCTCTAAGACAGTTCTTGTGGAATTGGCAAAGTGAAATTTGGAAGCCCATAGAGGGCTATGGTGAAAAAGGAAATATCCTCAGATGAAATCTGGAAAGAAGCTTTCTGAGAAACTGCTTCGTGTTCTGTTAATTCATCTCACAGAGTTACATCTGTATTTCGTGGATCTCTTTGCTCGCCTTATTTCTGTGGAATCTGAGAACAGATATTTCGGATCCCTTTGAAGACTATAGGGCCAAAGGAAATATCCTCCGATAAAAAGAGAAAGAAGCTTTCTGACAAACTTCTTTGTGTTCTGTGAAATCATCTCACAGAGTTACAGCTTTCCCCTCAAGAAGCCTTTCGCTAAGACAGTTCTTGTGGAATTGGCAAAGTGATATTTGGAAGCCCATAGAGGGCTATGGTGAAAAAGGTAATATCCTCAGATGAAATCTGGAAAGAAGCTTTCTGAGAAACTGCTTACTTTTCTGTTAATTCATCTCACAGAATTACATCTGTATTTGGTGGATCTCTTTGCTACACTTATTTCTGTGGAATCTGAGAACAGATATTTCGGATCCCTTTGAAGACTGTAGGGCCAAAGGAAATATCCTCCGATAACAAAGAGAAAGAAGCTTTCTGAGATACTTCTTTGTGTTCTGTGAAATCATCTCACAGAGTTACAGCTTTCCCCTCAAGAAGCCTTTCGCTAAGACACTTCTTGTGGAATTGGTAAAGTGATATTTGGAAGCCCATAGAGGACTATGTTGAAAAAGGAAATATCCTCAGATGAAATCTGGAAAGAAGCTTTCTGAGAAACTGCTTAGTGTTCTGTTAATTCGTCTCACAGAGTTACATCTGTATTTCGTGGATCTTTGCTAGCCTTATTTCTGTGGAATCTGAGAACAGATATTTCGGATCCCTTTGAAGACTATAGGGCCAAAGGAATTATCCTCCATAACAAAGAGAAAGAAGTTTTCTGAGAAACTTCCTTCTGTTCTGTGAAATCATCTCACAGAGTTACAGCTTTTCCCTCAAGAAGCCTTTCGCTGAGACCGTTCTTGTGGAATTGGCAAAGGGATATTTGGAAGCGCATAGAGGGCTATGGAGAAAAAAGGAAATATCCTCAGATGAAATCTGGAAAGAAGCTTTCTGAGAAACTGATTAGTGTTCTGTTAATTCATCTCACAGAGTTACATCTGTATTTCGTGGATCTCTTTGCTAGCCTTATTTCTGTGGAATCTGAGAACAGATATTTCGGATCACTTTGTAGACTATATTGCCAAAGGAAATATCCTCCAATAACAAAGATAAAGAAGCTTTCTGAGAAACTTCTTTGTGTTCTGTGAAGTCATCTCACAGAGTTACAGCTTTGCCCTCAAGAAGCCTATCGCTAAGACAGTTCTTGTGGAATTGGCAAAGTGACATTTGGAAGTCCATACAGGGCTATGGTGAAAAAGGAAATATCCTCAGATGAAATCTGGAAAGAAGCTTTCTGAGAAACTGCTTCGTGTTGTGTTAATTCATCTCACAGAGTTACATCTGTATTTCGTGGATCCCTTTGCTAGCCTTATTTCTGTGGAATCTGAGAACAGATATTTCGGATCCCTTTGAAGACTATAGGGCAAAAGGAAATATCCACCGATAACAAAGAGAAAGAAGCTTTCTGAGAAATTTCTTTGTGTTCTGTGAAATCATCTTACAGAGGTACAGCTTTCCCCTCAAGAAGCCTTTCGCTAAGACAGTTCTTGTGGAATTGGCAAAGTGATATTTGGAAGCGCATAGAGGGCTATGGTGAAAAAGGTAATATCCTCAGATGAAATCTGGAAAGAAGCTTTCTGAGAAACTGCTTACTGTTCTGTTAACTCAGCTCACAGAATTACATCTGTATTTGGTGGATCTCTTCGCTACACTTATTTCTGTGGAATCTGAGAACAGATATTTCGGATCCCTTTGAAGAATATAGGGCCAAAGGAAATATCCTCTGATAACAAAGAGAAAGAAGCTTTCTGAGATACTTCTTTGTGTTCTGTGAAATCCTCTCACAGAGTTACAGCTTTCCCCTCAAGAAGCCTATCGCTAAGACAGTTCTTGTGGAATTGGCAAAGTGACATTTGGAAGTCCATACAGGGCTATGGTGAAAAAGGAAATATCCTCAGATGAAATCTGGAAAGAAGCTTTCTGAGAAACTGCTTCGTGTTGTGTTAATTCATGTCACAGAGTTACATCTGTATTTCGTGGATCTCTTTGCTAGCATTATTTCTGTGGAATCTGAGAACAGATATTTCGGATCCCTTTGAAGACTATAGGGCCAAAGGAAATATACTCCGATAACAAAGAGAAAGAAGCTTTCTGAGAAACTTCTTTGTGTTCTGTGAAATCATCTCACAGAGTTACAGTTTCCCCTCAAGAAGCCTTTCTCTAAGACAGTTCTTGTGGAATTGGCAAAGTGATATTTGGAAGCCCATAGAGGGCTATGGTGAAAAAGGAAATATCCTCAGATGAAATCTGGAAAGAATCTTTCTGAGAAACTTCTTAGTGTTCTGTTAATTCATCTCACAGAGTTACATCTGTGTTTCGTGGATCTCTTTGGGAGCCTTATTTCTGTGGAATCTGAGAACAGATATTTCGGATCCCTTTGAAGACTATAGGGCAAAAGGAAATATCCTCCAATAACAAAGAGAAAGAAGCTTTCTGAGAAATTTCTTTGTGTTCTGTGAAATCATCTTACAGAGGTACAGCTTTCCCCTCAAGAAGCCTTTCGCTAAGACAGTTCTTGTGGAATTGGCAAAGTGATATTTTTAAGCGCATAGAGGGCTATGGTGAAAAAGGTAATATCCTCAGATGAAATCTGGAAAGAAGCTTTCTGAGAAACTGCTTCGTGTTGTGTTAATTCATCTCACAGAGTTACATCTGTATTTCGTGGATCTCTTTGCTAGCCTTATTTCTGTGGCATCTGAGAACAGATATTTCGGATCCCTTTGAAGACTATAGGGCCAAAGGAAATATCCTCCGATAACAAAGAGAAAGAAGCTTTCTGAGAAATTTCTTAGTGTTCTGTGAAATCATCTCACAGAGTTACAGTTTCCCCTCAAGAAACCTTTCGCTAAGACAGTTCTTGTGGAATTGGCAAAGTGATATTTGGAAGCCCATAGAGGGCAATGGTGAAGAAGGAAATATCCTCAGATGAAATCTGGAAAGAAGCTTTCTGAGAAACTGCTTGGTGTTCTGTTAATTCATCTCACAGAGTTACATCTGTATTTCGTGCATCTCTTTGCTAGCCTTATTTCTGTGGAAGCTGAGAACAGATATTTCGGATCCCTTTGAAGACTATAGGGCCATAGGAAATATCCTCCAATAACAAAGAGAAAGAAGCTTTCTGAGAAATTTCTTTCAGTTTTGTGAAATCATCTCACAGATTTACAGCTTTCCCCTCAAGAAGCCTTTCGCTAAGACAGTTCTTGTGGAATTGGCAAAGTGATATTTGGAATCCCATAGAGGGCTATGGTGAAAAAGGAAATATTCTCAGATGTAATCTGGAAAGAAGCTTTCTGACAAACTGCTTAGTGTTCTGTTAATTCATCTCACAGAGTTACATCTGTATTTCGTGGATCTCTTTGCTAGACTTATTTCTGTGGAATCTGAGAAAAGATATTTCGGATCCCTTTGAAGACTATAGGGCCAAAGGGAATATCCTCCGATAACAAATTGAAAGAATCTTTCTGATAAACTTCTCTGTGTTCAGTGAAATCATCTCACAGAGTTACAGCTTTCCCCTCAAGAAGCCTTTCGCTAAGACAGTTCTTGTGCAATTGGCAAAGTGATATTTGGAAGCCCATAGAGGGCTATGGTGAAAAAGGAAATATCCTCAGATGAAATCTGGAAAGAAGATTTCTGAGAAACTGCTTAGTGTTCTGTTAATTCATCTCAGAGAGTTACATCTCTATTTCGTGGATCTCTTTGCTAGCCTTATTTCTGTGGAATCTGAGAACAGATATTTCGGATCCCTTGGAAGAATATAGGGCCAAAGGAAATATCCTCCGATAACAAAGAGAAAGAAGCTTTCTGAGAAACTTCTTTGTGTTCTGTGAAATCATCTCACAGAGTTACAGCTTTCCCCTCAAGAAGCCTTTCGCTAAGACCGTTCTTGTGGAATTGGCAAAGTGATATTTGGAAGTCCATAGAGGGCTACGGTGAAAAAGGAAATATCCTCAGATGAAATCTGGAAAGAAGCTTTCTGAGAAACTGCTTAGTGTTCTGTTAATTCATCTCACAGAGTTACATCTGTATTTCGTGGATCTCTTTGCTAGCCTTATTTCTGTGGAATCTGAGAACAGATATTTCGGATCACTTTGAAGACTATAGGGCCAAAGGAAATATCCTTCAATAACAAAGAGAAAGAAGCTTTCTGAGAAACTTCTTTGTGTTCTGTGAAGTCATCTCACAGAGTTACAGCTTTGCCCTCAAGAAGCCTATCGCTAAGACAGTGCTTGTGGAATTGGCAAAGTGACATTTGGAACTCCAAACAGGGCTATGGTGAAAAAGGAAATATCCTCAGATGAAATCTATAAAGAAGCTTTCTGAGAAACTGCTTCGTGTTGTGTTAATTCATCTCACAGAATTACATCTGTATTTCGTGGATCCCTTTGCTAGCCTTATTTCTGTGGAATCTGAGAACAGATATTTCGGATCCCTTTGAAGACTATAGGGCAAAAGGAAATATCCACCGATAAAAAAGAGAAAGAAGCTTTCTGAGAAATTTCTTTGTGTTCTGTGAAATCATCTTACAGAGGTACAGCTTTCCCCTCAAGAAACCTTTCGCTAAGACAGTTCTTGTGGAATTGGCAAAGTGATATTTGGAAGCGCATAGAGGGCTATGGTGAAAAAGGTAATATCCTCAGATGAAATCTGGAAAGAAGCTTTCTGAGAAACTGCTTACTGTTCTGTTAATTCATCTCACAGAATTACATCTGTATTTGGTGGATCTCTTTGCTACACTTATTTCTGTGGAATCTGAGAACAGATATTTCGGATCCCTTTGAAGACTATAGGGCCAAAGGAAATATCCTCCGATAACAAAGAGAATGAAGCTTTCTGAGATACTTCTTTGTGTTCTGTGAAATCCTCTCACAGAGTTACAGCTTTCCCCTCAAGAATCCTATCGCTAAGACAGTTCTTGTGGAATTGGCAAAGTGACATTTGGAAGTCCATACAGGGCTATGGTGAAAAAGGAAATATCCTCAGATGAAACCTGGAAAGAAGTTTTCTGAAAAACTACTTGGTGTTGGGTTAATTCATCTCACAGAGATAAATCTGTATTTCGTGGATCTCTTTGCTAGCCTTATTTCTGTGGAATCTGAGAACAGATATTTCGGATCCCTTCGAAAACTTTTGGGCCAAAGGAAATATCCTCCGATAACAAAGAGAAAGAAGCTTTCTGAGAAACTTCTTTGTATTCTGTGAAATCATCTCACAGAGTTACAGCTTTCCCCTCAAGAAGCCTTTCGCTAAGACAGTTCTTGTGGAATTGGCAACGTGATATTTGGAAGCCCATAGAGGGCTATGGTGAAAAAGGAAATATCCTCAGATGAAATCTGGAAAGAAGCTTTCTGAGAAACTTCTTTGTGTTCTGTGAAATCATCTCACAGAGTTACAGCTTTCCCCTCAAGAATCCTTTCCTAAGACAGTTCTTGTGGAATTGGCAAAGTGATATTTGGAAGCCCATTGAGGGCTATTGTGAAAAAGGAAATATCCTCAGATGAAATCTGGAAAGAAGCTTTCTGAGAAACTGCTTGGTGTTCTGTTAATTCATCTCACAGAGTTACATCTGAATTTCGTGGATCTCCTTGCTAGCCTTATCACTGTGGTATCTGAGAACAGATATTTCGGATCCCTTTGAAGACTACAGGGCCAAAGGAAATATCCTCCGATAACAAAGAGAAAGAAGCTTTCTGAGAAACTTCTTTGTGTTCTGTGAAATCATCTCACAGAGTTACAGCTTTCCCCTCAAGAAGCCTTTCGCTAAGACACTTCTTGTGGAATTGGCAAACTGATATTTAGAAGGAATATTGGGTTACGGAGAGAAAAGGAATATCCTCAGATGAAATCTGGAAAGAAGCTTTCTTAGAAACTGCTTGGTGTTCTGTTAATTCATCTCACAGAGTTACATCTGCAATTCGTGAATCACTTTGCTAGCCTTATTTCTGTGCAATCTGAGAACAGATATTTCAGATCCCTTTGAAGACTGTAGTGACAAAGGAAATATCCTCCGATAACAAATCGAAAGAAGCTTTCTGAGAAACATCTTTGCTTTCTGTGAAATCATCTCACAGAGTTACAGCTTTCCCCTCAAGCAGCCTTACGCTAAGACAGTTCTTGTGGAATTGTCAAAGTGATATTTGGAAGCCCATAGAGGGCTATGGTGAATAAGGAAATATCCACAGATGAAACCTGGAAAGAAGCTTTCTGAAAAACTGCTTAGAGGTCTGTAAATTCATCTCACAGAGTTACATCTGTATTTCGTGGATCTCTTTGCTAGCTGTATTTCTGTGGCATCTGAGAACAGATATTTCGGATCTCTTTGAAGACTATAGGGCTAAAGGAAATATCCTCCGATATCAAAGAGAAAGAAGCTTTCTTAGAAAGTTATTTGTGTTCTGTGAAATCATCTCACAGAGTTACAGCTTTCCCCTCAAGAACCCTTTTGCTAAGACAGTTCTTGTGGAATTGGCAAAGTGATATTTGGAAGCCCATAGAGGGATATGGTGAAAAAGGAAGTATCCTCAGATGAAACCTGGAAAGAAGCTTTCTGAGAAACTGCTCGGTGTTCTGTTAATTCATCTCACAGAGTTACATCTGTATTTGTTGGATCTCTTTGCTATCCTTATTTCTGTGGAATCCGAGAACAGATATTTCGGATCCCTTTGAAGACTATAGGGCCAGAGAAAATATCCTCCGATAACAAAGAGAAAGAGCTTTCTGAGAAATTTCTTTGTGTTCTGTGAAATAATCTCACAGAGTTACAGCTTTCCCCTCAAGAAGCCTTTTGCTAAGACAGTTCTTGTGGAATTGGCAAAGTGATATTTGGAAGCCCATAGAGGGCTATGGTGAAAAAGGAAATATCCTAACATAAAATCTGGAAAGAAGCTTTCTGAGAAACTGCTTCATGTTCTGTTAATTCACCTCACAGAGTTACATCTGTATTTCGTGGATCTATTTGCTAGCCTTATTTCTGTGGAATCTGAGAACAGATATTTCGGATCCCTTTGAAGTCTTTAGGACCAAAGAAATATCCTCCGATAACAAAGAGAAAGAAGCTTTCTGAGAAACTTCTTTGTTTTCTGTGAAATCATCTCACAGAGTTACAGCTTTCCTCTCTAGAAGCCTTTCGCTAAGACTGTTCTTGTGGAATTTGCAAAGTGATAATTGGAAGCCCATAGAGGGCTCGGGTGAAAAAGGAAATATCCTCAGATGAAACCTGGAAAGAAGCTTTCTGAAAAACTGCTTAGTGTTCTGTTAATTCATCTCACAGAGTTACATCTGTATTTCATGGACCTCTTTGCTAGCCTTATTTCTGTGGAATCTGAGAACAGATATTTCGGATCCCTTTGAAGACTATAGGGCCAAAAGAAATATCCTCTGATAACAAAGAGAAAGAAGCTTTCTGAGAAACTTCTTTGTGTTCTGTGAAATCATCTCACAGAGATACAGCTTTCCCCTCAAGAATCCTTTCGCTAAGACAGTTCTTGTGGAATTGGCAAAGTGATATTTGGAAGCCCATAGAGGTCTATGGTGAAAAAGGAAATATCCTCAGATGAAATCTGGAAAGAAGCTTTGTGAGAAACTGCTTGGTGTTCTGTTTATTCATCTCACAGAGTTACATCTGCATTTCGTGGATCTCTTTGCTAGCCTTATTTTTAGGAATCTGAGAACAGATATTTCGGATCCCTTTGAAGACAATAGGGCAAAAGGAATTATCCTCCGATAACAAAGTGAAATAATCTTTCTGAGAAATGTCTTTGTGTTCTGTGAAATCATCTTACCGAGGGACAGCTTTCCCCTCAAGAAGCCTTTTGCTAAGACAGTTCTTGTGGAAATGGAAAAGTGATATTTGGAAGCCAATAGAGGGCTATGGTGAAAAAGGAAATATCCTCAGATGAAACCTGGAAAGAAGCTTTCTGAAAAACTGCTTGGTGTTCTGTTAATTCATCTCACAGAGTTACATCTGTATTTCGTGGATCTCTTTGTTAGCCTTAATTCTGTGGAATCTGAGAACAGATATTTCGGTTCCCTTTGAAGACTATAGGGCCAAAGGAAATATCCTCCGATAACTAAGAGAAAGAAGCTTTCTGAGCAACTTCTTTGTGTTCTGTGAAATCATCTCACAGAGTTAAAGCTTTCCCCTCAAGGAACCTTTCGCTAAGACAGTTCTTGTGGAATTGGCAAAGTGATATTTGGAAGCCCATAGAGGGCTATGGTGAAAAAGGAAATATCCTCAGATGAAATCTGGAAAGAAACTTTCTGAGTAACTGCTTGGTGTTCTGTAAATTGTTCTCACTGAGTTACATCCGTATTTCTTGGATCTCTTTGCTAGCCTTATTTCTGTGGAATCTGAGAACAGATATTTCGGATCCCTTTGAAGACTATAGGGCCAAAGGAAATATCCTCCGATAACAAAGAGAAAGAAGCTTTCTGAGAAACTTCTTTGTGTTCTGTGAAATCATCTCACAGAGTTACAGCTTTGCCCTCAAGAAGCCTTTCGCTAAGACCGTTCTTGTGGAATTGGCAAAGTGATATTTGGAAGTCCATAGAGGGCTATGGTAAAAAGGAAATATCTTCAGATGAAATCTGGAAAGAAGCTTTCTGAGAAACTGCTTGGTGTTGTGTTAATTCATCTCACAGAGTTACATCTGTATTTCGTGGATCTCTTTGCTAGTCTTATTTCTGTGGATTCTGAGGACAGATATTTCGGATCCCTTTGAAGACTATAGGGCCAAAGGAAATATCCTCCGATAACAAAGAGAAAGAAGCTTTCTGAGAAACTTCTTTGTGTTCTGTGAAATCATCTCACAGAGTTACAGTTTCCACTCAAGAAGCCTTTCTCTAAGACAGTTCTTGTGGAATTGGCAAAGTGAAATTTGGAAGCCCATAGAGGGCTATGGTGAAAAAGGAAATATCCTCAGATGAAATCTGGAAAGAAGCTTTCTGAGAAACTGCTTCGTGTTCTGTTAATTCATCTCACAGAGTTACATCTGTATTTCGTGGATCTCTTTGCTCGCCTTATTTCTGTGGAATCTGAGAACAGATATTTCGGATCCCTTTGAAGACTATAGGGCCAAAGGAAATATCCTCCGATAAAAAGAGAAAGAAGCTTTCTGACAAACTTCTTTGTGTTCTGTGAAATCATCTCACAGAGTTACAGCTTTCCCCTCAAGAAGCCTTTCGCTAAGACAGTTCTTGTGGAATTGGCAAAGTGATATTTGGAAGCCCATAGAGGGCTACGGTGAAAAAGGTAATATCCTCAGATGAAATCTGGAAAGAGGCTTTCTGAGAAACTGCTTACTTTTCTGTTAATTCATCTCACAGAATTACATCTGTATTTGGTGAATCTCTTTGCTACACTTATTTCTGTGGAATCTGAGAACAGATATTTCGGATCCCTTTGAAGACTGTAGGGCCAAAGGAAATATCCTCCGATAACAAAGAGAAAGAAGCTTTCTGAGATACTTCTTTGTGTTCTGTGAAATCATCTCACAGAGTTACAGCTTTCCCCTCAAGAAGCCTTTCGCTAAGACACTTCTTGTGGAATTGGTAAAGTGATATTTGGAAGCCCATAGAGGACTATGTTGAAAAAGGAAATATCCTCAGATGAAATCTGGAAAGAAGCTTTCTGAGAAACTGCTTAGTGTTCTGTTAATTCGTCTCACAGAGTTACATCTGTATTTCGTGGATCTTTGCTAGCCTTATTTCTGTGGAATCTGAGAACAGATATTTCGGATCCCTTTGAAGACTATAGGGCCAAAGGAATTATCCTCCATAACAAAGAGAAAGAAGTTTTCTGAGAAACTTCCTTGTGTTCTGTGAAATCATCTCACAGAGTTACAGCTTTCCCCTCAAGAAGCCTTTCGCTGAGACCGTTCTTGTGGAATTGGCAAAGGGATATTTGGAAGCGCATAGAGGGCTATGGAGAAAAAAGGAAATATCCTCAGATGAAATCTGGAAAGAAGCTTTCTGAGAAACTGATTAGTGTTCTGTTAATTCATCTCACAGAGTTACATCTGTATTTCGTGGATCTCTTTGCTAGCCTTATTTCTGTGGAATCTGAGAACAGATATTTCGGATCACTTTGTAGACTATATTGCCAAAGGAAATATCCTCCAATAACAAAGATAAAGAAGCTTTCTGAGAAACTTCTTTGTGTTCTGTGAAGTCATCTCACAGAGTTACAGCTTTGCCCTCAAGAAGCCTATCGCTAAGACAGTTCTTGTGGAATTGGCAAAGTGACATTTGGAAGTCCATACAGGGCTATGGTGAAAAAGGAAATATCCTCAGATGAAATCTGGAAAGAAGCTTTCTGAGAAACTGCTTCGTGTTGTGTTAATTCATCTCACAGAGTTACATCTGTATTTCGTGGATCCCTTTGCTAGCCTTATTTCTGTGGAATCTGAGAACAGATATTTCGGATCCCTTTGAAGACTATAGGGCAAAAGGAAATATCCACCGATAACAAAGAGAAAGAAGCTTTCTGAGAAATTTCTTTGTGTTCTGTGAAATCATCTTACAGAGGTACAGCTTTCCCCTCAAGAAGCCTTTCGCTAAGACAGTTCTTGTGGAATTGGCAAAGTGATATTTGGAAGCGCATAGAGGGCTATGGTGAAAAAGGTAATATCCTCAGATGAAATCTGGAAAGAAGCTTTCTGAGAAACTGCTTACTGTTCTGTTAACTCAGCTCACAGAATTACATCTGTATTTGGTGGATCTCTTCGCTACACTTATTTCTGTGGAATCTGAGAACAGATATTTCGGATCCCTTTGAAGAATATAGGGCCAAAGGAAATATCCTCCGATAACAAAGAGAAAGAAGCTTTCTGAGATACTTCTTTGTGTTCTGTGAAATCCTCTCACAGAGTTACAGCTTTCCCCTCAAGAAGCCTATCGCTAAGACAGTTCTTGTGGAATTGGCAAAGTGACATTTGGAAGTCCATACAGGGCTATGGTGAAAAAGGAAATATCCTCAGATGAAATCTGGAAAGAAGCTTTCTGAGAAACTGCTTCGTGTTGTGTTAATTCATGTCACAGAGTTACATCTGTATTTCGTGGATCTCTTTGCTAGCATTATTTCTGTGGAATCTGAGAACAGATATTTCGGATCCCTTTGAAGACTATAGGGCCAAAGGAAATATACTCCGATAACAAAGAGAAAGAAGCTTTCTGAGAAACTTCTTTGTGTTCTGTGAAATCATCTCACAGAGTTACAGTTTCCCCTCAAGAAGCCTTTCTCTAAGACAGTTCTTGTGGAATTGGCAAAGTGATATTTGGAAGCCCATAGAGGGCTATGGTGAAAAAGGAAATATCCTCAGATGAAATCTGGAAAGAATCTTTCTGAGAAACTTCTTAGTGTTCTGTTAATTCATCTCACAGAGTTACATCTGTGTTTCGTGGATCTCTTTGGGACCCTTATTTCTGTGGAATCTGAGAACAGATATTTCGGATCCCTTTGAAGACTATAGGGCAAAAGGAAATATCCTCCAATAACAAAGAGAAAGAAGCTTTCTGAGAAATTTCTTTGTGTTCTGTGAAATCATCTTACAGAGGTACAGCTTTCCCCTCAAGAAGCCTTTCGCTAAGACAGTTCTTGTGGAATTGGCAAAGTGATATTTTTAAGCGCATAGAGGGCTATGGTGAAAAAGGTAATATCCTCAGATGAAATCTGGAAAGAAGCTTTCTGAGAAACTGCTTCGTGTTGTGTTAATTCATCTCACAGAGTTACATCTGTATTTCGTGGATCTCTTTGCTAGCCTTATTTCTGTGGCATCTGAGAACAGATATTTCGGATCCCTTTGAAGACTATAGGGCCAAAGGAAATATCCTCCGATAACAAAGAGAAAGAAGCTTTCTGAGAAACTTCTTAGTGTTCTGTGAAATCATCTCACAGAGTTACAGTTTCCCCTCAAGAAACCTTTCGCTAAGACAGTTCTTGTGGAATTGGCAAAGTGATATTTGGAAGCCCATAGAGGGCAATGGTGAAGAAGGAAATATCCTCAGATGAAATCTGGAAAGAAGCTTTCTGAGAAACTGCTTGGTGTTCTGTTAATTCATCTCACAGAGTTACATCTGTATTTCGTGGATCTCTTTGCTAGCCTTATTTCTGTGGAAGCTGAGAACAGATATTTCGGATCCCTTTGAAGACTATAGGGCCATAGGAAATATCCTCCAATAACAAAGAGAAAGAAGCTTTCTGAGAAATTTCTTTCAGTTTTGTGAAATCATCTCACAGATTTACAGCTTTCCCCTCAAGAAGCCTTTCGCTAAGACAGTTCTTGTGGAATTGGCAAAGTGATATTTGGAATCCCATAGAGGGCTATGGTGAAAAAGGAAATATTCTCAGATGTAATCTGGAAAGAAGCTTTCTGACAAACTGCTTAGTGTTCTGTTAATTCATCTCACAGAGTTACATCTGTATTTCGTGGATCTCTTTGCTAGACTTATTTCTGTGGAATCTGAGAAAAGATATTTCGGATCCCTTTGAAGACTATAGGGCCAAAGGGAATATCCTCCGATAACAAATTGAAAGAATCTTTCTGAGAAACTTCTCTGTGTTCAGTGAAATCATCTCACAGAGTTACAGCTTTCCCCTCAAGAAGCCTTTCGCTAAGACAGTTCTTGTGCAATTGGCAAAGTGATATTTGGAAGCCCATAGAGGGCTATGGTGAAAAAGGAAATATCCTCAGATGAAATCTGGAAAGAAGATTTCTGAGAAACTGCTTAGTGTTCTGTTAATTCATCTCAGAGAGTTACATCTCTATTTCGTGGATCTCTTTGCTAGCCTTATTTCTGTGGAATCTGAGAACAGATATTTCGGATCCCTTGGAAGAATATAGGGCCAAAGGAAATATCCTCCAATAACAAAGAGAAAGAAGCTTTCTGAGAAACTTCTTTGTGTTCTGTGAAATCATCTCACAGAGTTACAGCTTTCCCCTCAAGAAGCCTTTCGCTAAGACCGTTCTTGTGGAATTGGCAAAGTGATATTTGGAAGTCCATAGAGGGCTACGGTGAAAAAGGAAATATCCTCAGATGAAATCTGGAAAGAAGCTTTCTGAGAAACTGCTTAGTGTTCTGTTAATTCATCTCACAGAGTTACATCTGTATTTCGTGGATCTCTTTGCTAGCCTTATTTCTGTGGAATCTGAGAACAGATATTTCGGATCACTTTGAAGACTATAGGGCCAAAGGAAATATCCTTCAATAACAAAGAGAAAGAAGCTTTCTGAGAAACTTCTTTGTGTTCTGTGAAGTCATCTCACAGAGTTACAGCTTTGCCCTCAAGAAGCCTATCGCTAAGACAGTGCTTGTGGAATTGGCAAAGTGACATTTGGAAGTCCAAACAGGGCTATGGTGAAAAAGGAAATATCCTCAGATGAAATCTATAAAGAAGCTTTCTGAGAAACTGCTTCGTGTTGTGTTAATTCATCTCACAGTATTACATCTGTATTTCGTGGATCCCTTTGCTAGCCTTATTTCTGTGGAATCTGAGAACAGATATTTCGGATCCCTTTGAAGACTATAGGGCAAAAGGAAATATCCACCGATAAAAAAAAGAAAGAAGCTTTCTGAGAAATTTCTTTGTGTTCTGTGAAATCATCTTACAGAGGTACAGCTTTCCCCTCAAGAAACCTTTCGCTAAGACAGTTCTTGTGGAATTGGCAAAGTGATATTTGGAAGCGCATAGAGGGCTATGGTGAAAAAGGTAATATCCTCAGATGAAATCTGGAAAGAAGCTTTCTGAGAAACTGCTTACTGTTCTGTTAATTCATCTCACAGAATTACATCTGTATTTGGTGGATCTCTTTGCTACACTTATTTCTGTGGAATCTGAGAGCAGATATTTCGGATCCCTTTGAAGACTATAGGGCCAAAGGAAATATCCTCCGATAACAAAGAGAATGAAGCTTTCTGAGATACTTCTTTGTGTTCTGTGAAATCCTCTCACAGAGTTACAGCTTTCCCCTCAAGAATCCTATCGCTAAGACAGTTCTTGTGGAATTGGCAAAGTGACATTTGGAAGTCCATACAGGGCTATGGTGAAAAAGGAAATATCCTCAGATGAAATCTGGAAAGAAGCTTTCTGAGAAACTGCTTCGTGTTGTGTTGATTCATGTCACAGAGTTACATCTGTATTTCGTGGATCTCTTTGCTAGCATTATTTCTGTGGAATCTGAGAACAGATATTTCGGATCCCTTTGAAGACTATAGGGCCAAAGGAAATATCCTCCGATAACTAAGAGAAAGAAGCTTTCTGAGAAACTTCTTTGTGTTCTGTGAAATCATCTCACAGAGTTACAGCTTTCCCCTCAAGAAGCCTTTCGCTAAGACAGTTCTTGTGGAATTGGCAAAGTGATATTTGGAAGCCCATAGAGGGCTATGTTGAAAAAGCAAATATCCTTAGGTGAAATCTGGAAAGAAGCTTTCTGAGAAACTGCTTAGTGTTCTGTTAATTCATCTCACAGAGTTACATCTGTATTTCGTGGATCCCTTTGCTAGCCTTATTTCTGTGGAATCTGAGAACAGATATTTCGGATCCCTTTGAAGAATATAGGGCCAAAGGAAATATCCTCCGATAACAAAGAGAAAGAAGCTTTCTGAGAAATTTCTTTGTGTTCTGTGAAATCATCTTACAGACGTCCAGCTTTCCCCTCAAGAAGCCTTTCGCTAAGACAGTTCTTGTGGAATTGGCAAAGTGATATTTGGAAGCGCATAGAGGGCTATGGTGAAAAAGGTAATATCCTCAGATGAAATCTGGAAAGAAGCTTTGTGAGAAACTGCTTACTGTTCTGTTAATTCATCTCACAGAATTACATCTGTATTTGGTGGATCTCTTTGCTACACTTATTTCTGTGGAATCTGAGAACAGATATTTCGGATCCGTTTGAAGACTATAGGGCCAAAGGAAATATCCTCCGATAACAAAGAGAAAGAAGCTTTCTGAGATACTTCTTTGTGTTCTGTGAAATCATCTCACAGAGTTACAGTTTCCCCTCAAGAAGCCTTTCGCTAAGACTGTTCTTGTGGAATTGGCAAAGTGATATTTGGAAGCCCATAGAGGGCTATGGTGAAAAAGGAAATATCCTCAGATGAAATCTGGAAAGAAGCTTTCTGAGAAACTGCTTCGTGTTCTGTTAATTCCTCTCACAGAGTTAAATCTGTATTTCGTGGATCTCTTTGCTAGCCTTATTTTTGTGGAATCTGAGAACAGATATTTCGGATCCCTTTGAAGACTATAGGGCCAAAGGAAATATCCTCCGATAACAAAGAGAAAGAAGCTTTCTGAGAAACTTCTTTGTGTTCTGTGAAATCATCTCACAGAGTTACAGCTTTCCCCTCAAGAAGTCTTTCGCTAAGACCGTTCTTGTGGAATTGGCAAAGTGATATTTGGAAGTCCATAGAGGGCTATGGTGAAAAAGGAAATATCCTCAGATGAAATCTGGAAAGAAGCTTTCTGAGAAACTGCTTCGTGTTGTGTTAATTCATCTCACAGAGTTACATCTGTATTTCGTGGATCTCATTGCTAGCCTTATTTCTGTGGAATCTGAGGACAGATATTTCGGATCCCTTTGAAGACTATAGGACCAAAGGAAATATCCTCCGATAACAAAGAGAAAGAAGCTTTCTGAGAAACTTCTTTGTGTTCTGTGAAATCATCTCACAGAGTTACAGTTTCCCCTCAATAAGCCTTTCGCTAAGACCGTTCTTGTGGAATTGGCAAAGTGATATTTGGAAGCCCATAGAGGGCTATGGTGAAAAAGGAAATATCCTCAGATGAAATCTGGAAAGAAGCTTTCTGAAAAACTGCTTCGTGCTATGTTAATTCATCTCACAGCGTTACATCTGTATTTGGTGGATCTCTTTGCTAGCCTTATTTCTGTGGAATCTGAGAACAGATATTTCGGATCCCTTTGAAGACTATAGGGCCAAAGGATATATCCTCCGATAAAAAGAGAAAGAAGCTTTCTGAGAAACTTCTTTGTGTTCTGTGAAATCATCTCACAGAGTTACAGCTTTCCCCTCAAGAAGCCTTTCGCTAAGACAGTTCTTGTGGAATTGGCAAAGTGATATTTGGAAGCCCAGAGAGGGCTATGGTGAAAAAGGAAATATCCTCAGATGAAATCTGGAAAGAAGCTTTCTGAGAAACTGCTTAGTGTTCTGTTAATTCATCTCACAGAGTTACATCTGTATTTCGTGGATCTCTTTGATAGCCTTATTTCTGTGGAATCTGAGAAGAGATATTTCGGATCCCTTTGAAGAATATAGGGCCAAAGGAAATATCCTCCAATAACAAAGAGAAAGAAGCTTTCTGAGAAACTTCTTTGTGTTCTGTGAAGTCATCTCACAGAGTTACAGCTTTCCCCTCAAGAAGCCTATCGCTAAGACAGTTCTTGCGGAATTGGCAAAGTGACATTTGGAAGTCCATACAGGGCTATAGTGAAAAAGGAAATATCCTCAGATGAAATCTGGAAAGCAGCTTTCTGAGAAACTGCTTCGTGTTGTGTTAATTCATCTCACAGAGTTACATCTGTATTTCGTGGATCTCTTTGCTAGCCTTATTTCTGTGGATTCTGAGGACAGATATTTCGGATCCCTTTGAAGACTATAGGGCCAAAGGAAATATCCTCCGATAACAAAGAGAAAGAAGCTTTCTGAGAAACTTCTTTGTGTTCTGTGAAATCATCTCACAGAGTTACAGTTTCCCCTCAAGAAGCCTTTCTCTAAGACAGTTCTTGTGGAATTGGCAAAGTGATATTTGGAAGCCCATAGAGGGCTATGGTGAAAAAGGAAATATCCTCAGATGAAATCTGGAAAGAATCTTTCTGAGAAACTTCTTAGTGTTCTGTTAATTCATCTCACAGAGTTACATCTGTGTTTCGTGGATCTCTTTGCGAGCCTTATTTCTGTGGAATCTGAGAACAGATATTTCGGATCCCTTTGAAGACTATAGGGCAAAAGGAAATATCCTCCAATAACAAAGAGAAAGAAGGTTTCTGAGAAATTTCTTTGTGTTCTGTGAAATCATCTTACAGAGGTACAGCTATCCCCTCAAGAAGCCTTTCGCTAAGACAGTTCTTGTGGAATTGGCAAAGTGATATTTGGAAGCGCATAGAGGGCTATGGTGAAAAAGGTAATATCCTCAGATGAAATCTGGAAAGAAGCTTTCTGAGAAACTGCTTCGTGTTGTGTTAATTCATCTCACAGAGTTACATCTGTATTTCGTGGATCTCTTTGCTAGCCTTATTTCTGTGGAATCTGAGAACAGATATTTCGGATCCCTTTGAAGACTATAGGGCCAAAGGAAATATCCTCCGATAACAAAGAGAAAGAAGCTTTCTGAGAAACTTCTTAGTGTTCTGTGAAATCATCTCACAGAGTTACAGTTTCCCCTCAAGAAACCTTTCGCTAAGACAGTTCTTGTGGAATTGGCAAAGTGATATTTGGAAGCCCATAGAGGGCAATGGTGAAAAAGGAAATATCCTCATATGAAATCTGGAAAGAAGCTTTCTGAGAAACTGCTTGGTGTTCTGTTAATTCATCTTACAGAGTTACATCTGTATTTCGTGGATCTCTTTGCTAGCCTTATTTCTGTGGAAGCTGAGAACAGATATTTCGGATCCCTTTGAAGACTATAGGGCCATAGGAAATATCCTCCAATAACAAAGAGAAAGAAGCTTTCTGAGAAATTTCTTTCAGTTTTGTGAAATCATCTCACAGATTTACAGCTTTCCCCTCAAGAAGCCTTTCGCTAAGACAGTTCTTGTGGAATTGGCAAAGTGATATTTGGAATCCCATAGAGGGCTATGGTGAAAAAGGAAATATTCTCAGATGTAATCTGGAAAGAAGCTTTCTGACAAACTGCTTAGTGTTCTGTTAATTCATCTCACAGAGTTACATCTGTATTTCGTGGATCTCTTTGCTAGACTTATTTCTGTGGAATCTGAGAAAAGATATTTCGGATCCCTTTGAAGACTATAGGGCCAAAGGGAATATCCTCCGATAACAAATTGAAAGAATCTTTCTGAGAAACTTCTCTGTGTTCAGTGAAATCATCTCACAGAGTTACAGCTTTCCCCTCAAGAAGCCTTTCGCTAAGACAGTTCTTGTCCAATTGGCAAAGTGATATTAGGAAGCCCATAGAGGGCTATGGTGAAAATGGAAATATTCTCAGATGTAATCTGGAAAGAAGCTTTCTGAGAAACTGCTTACTGTTCTGTTAATTCATCTCACAGAATTACATCTGTATTTGGTGGATCTCTTTGCTACACTTATTTCTGTGGAATCTGAGAACAGATATTTCGGATCCCTTTGAAGACTATAGGGCCAAAGGAAATATCCTCCGATAACAAAGAGAATGAAGCTTTCTGAGATACTTCTTTGTGTTCTGTGAAATCCTCTCACAGAGTTACAGCTTTCCCCTCAAGAAGCCTATCGCTAAGACAGTTCTTGTGGAATTGGCAAAGTGACATTTGGAAGTCCATACAGGGCTATGGTGAAAAAGGAAATATCCTCAGATGAAATCTGGAAAGAAGCTTTCTGAGAAACTGCTTCGTGTTGTGTTGATTCATGTCACAGAGTTACATCTGTATTTCGTGGATCTCTTTGCTAGCATTATTTCTGTGGAATCTGAGAACAGATATTTCGGATCCCTTTGAAGACTATAGGGCCAAAGGAAATATCCTCCGATAACTAAGAGAAAGAAGCTTTCTGAGAAACTTCTTTGTGTTCTGTGAAATCATCTCACAGAGTTACAGCTTTCCCCTCAAGAAGCCTTTCGCTAAGACAGTTCTTGTGGAATTGGCAAAGTGATATTTGGAAGCCCATAGAGGGCTATGGTGAAAAAGGAAATATCCTTAGATGAAATCTGGAAAGAAGCTTTCTGAGAAACTGCTTAGTGTTCTGTTAATTCATCTCACAGAGTTACATCTGTATTTCGTGGATCCCTTTGCTAGCCTTATTTCTGTGGAATCTGAGAACAGATATTTCGGATCCCTTTGAAGTCTATAGGGCCAAAGGAAATATCCTCCGATAACAAAGAGAAAGAAGCTTTCTGAGAAATTTCTTTGTGTTCTGTGAAATCATCTTACAGACGTCCAGCTTTCCCCTCAAGAAGCCTTTCGCTAAGACAGTTCTTGTGGAATTGGCAAAGTGATATTTGGAAGCGCATAGAGGGCTATGGTGAAAAAGGTAATATCCTCAGATGAAATCTGGAAAGAAGCTTTGTGAGAAACTGCTTACTGTTCTGTTAATTCTTCTCACAGAATTACATCTGTATTTGGTGGATCTCTTTGCTACACTTATTTCTGTGGAATCTGAGAACAGATATTTCGGATCCGTTTGAAGACTATAGGGCCAAAGGAAATATCCTCCGATAACAAAGAGAAAGAAGCTTTCTGAGATACTTCTTTGTGTTCTGTGAAATCATCTCACAGAGTTACAGCTTTCCCCTCAAGAAGCCTTTCGCTAAGACACTTCTTGTGGAATTGGTAAAGTGATATTTGGAAGCTCATAGAGGGCTATGGTGAAAAAGGAAATATCCTCAGATGAAATCTGGAAAGAAGCTTTCTGAGAAACTGCTTCGTGTTGTGTTAATTTATCTCACAGAGTTACATCTGTATTTCGTGGATCTCTTTGCTAGCCTTATTTCTGTGGATTCTGAGGACAGATATTTCGGATCCCTTTGAAGACTATAGGGCCAAAGGAAATAACCTCCGATAACAAAGAGATAGAAACTTTCTGAGAAACTTCTTTATGTTCTGTGAAATCATCTCACAGAGTTACAGTTTCCCCTCAAGAAGCCTTTCGCTAAGACTGTTCTTGTGGAATTGGCAAAGTGATATTTGGAAGCCCATAGAGGACTATGGTGAAAAAGGAAATATCCTCAGATGAAATCTGGAAAGAAGCTTTCTGAAAAACTGCTTCGTGCTCTGTTAATTCATCTCACAGCGTTACATCTGTATTTCGTGGATCTCTTTGCTAGCATTATTTCTGTGGAATCTGAGAACAGATATTTCGGATCCCTTTGAAGACTATAGGGCCAAAGGAAATATCCTCCGATAACAAAGAGAAAGAAGCTTTCTGAGAAACTTCTTTGTGTTCTGTGAAATCATCTCACAGAGTTACAGCTTTCCCCTCAAGAAGCCTTTCGCTAAGACCGTTCTTGTGGAATTGGCAAAGTGATATTTGGAAGTCCAAAGAGGGCTATGGTGAAAAAGGAAATATCCTCAGATGAAATCTGGAAAGATGCTTTCTGAGAAACTGCTTCGTGTTGTGTTAATTCATCTCACAGAGTTACATCTGTATTTCGTGGATCTCATTGCTAGCCTTATTTCTGTGGAATCTGAGGACAGATATTTCGGATCCCTTTGAAGACTATAGGACCAAAGGAAATATCCTCCGATAACAAAGAGAAAGAAGCTTTCTGAGAAACTTCTTTGTGTTTTATGAAATCATCTCACAGATTTACAGCTTTCCCCTCAAGAAGCCTTTCGCTAAAACAGTTCTTGTGGAATTGGCAAAGTGATATTTGGAATCCCATAGAGGGCTATGGTGAAAAAGGAAATATCCTCAGATGAAATCTGGAAAGAAGCTTTCTGAGAAACTGCTTGGTGTTCTGTTAATTCATCTCACAGAGTTACATCTGTATTTCGTGGATCTCTTTGCTAGACTTATTTCTGTGGAATCTGAGAAAAGATATTTTGGATCCCTTTGAAGACTATAGGGCCAAAGGAAATATCCTCCGATAACAAAGAGAAAGAAGCTTTCTGAGAAACTTCTTTGTATTCTGTGAAATCATCTCACAGAGTTACAGTTTCCCCTCAATAAGCCTTTCGCTAAGACCGTTCTTGTGGAATTGGTAAAGTGATATTTGGAAGCCCATAGAGGGCTATGGTGAAAAAGGAAATATCCTCTGATGAAATCTGGAAAGAAGCTTTCTGAGAAACTGCTTAGTGTTCTGTTAATTCATCTCACAGAGTTACATCTGTATTTTGTGGATCTCTTTGCTAGCCTTATTTCTGTGGAATCTGAGAACTGATATTTCGGATCCCTTTGAAGAATATAGGGCCAAAGGAAATATTCTCCGATAACAAAGAGAAAGAAGCTTTCTGAGAAACTTCTTTGTGTTCTGTGAAATCATCTCACAGAGTTACAGCTTTGCCCTCAAGAAGCCTTTCGCTAAGACAGTTCTTGTGGAATTGGCAAAGTGATATTTGGAAGTCCATAGAGGGCTATGGTGAAAAAGGAAATATCCTCAGATGAAATCTGGAAAGAAGCTTTCTGAGAAACTGCTTAGTGTTCTTTTAATTCATCTCACAGTGTTACATCTGTATTTCGAGGATCTCTTTGCTAGCCTTATTTCTGTGGAATGTGAGAACAGATATTTCGGATCACTTTGAAGACTATGGGGCCAAAGGAAATATCCTCCGATAACAAAGAGAAAGAAGCTTTCTGAGAAACCTCTTTGTGTTCTGTGAAATCATCTCACAGAGTTACAGCTTTACCCTCAAGAAGCCTTTCGCTAAGATAGTTCTTGTGGAATTGGCAAAGTGATATTTGGAAGCGCATAGAGGGCTATGGTGAAAAAGGAAATATCGTCAGATGAAAGCTGGAAAGAATCTTTGTGAGAAACTGCTTAGTGTTCTGTTAATTCATCTCACGGAGTTACATCTGTTTTTCGTGTATCCCTTTGCAAGCCTTATTTCTGTGGAATCTGAGAACAGATATTTCAGATCCCTTTGAAGACTATAGGGCCAAAGGAAATATCCTCCGATAACTAAGAGAAAGAAGCTTTCTGAGAAATTTCTTTGCATTCTGTGAAATCATCTTACAGAGGTACAGCTTTCCCCTCAAGAAGCCTTTTGCTAAGACAGTTCCTGTGGAATTTGCAAGGTGATAATTGGAAGCCCATAGAAGGCTACAGAGAAAAAGGAAATATCCTCAGATGAAACCTGGAAAGAAGCTTTCTGAAAAACTGCTTGGTGTTCTGTTAATTCATCTCACAGAGTTACATTTGTATATCGTGGATCTCTTTGGTAGCGTTTTTTCTGTGGAATCTGAGAACAGATATTTCGGATCCCTTTGAAGACTATTGGGCCAAAGGAAATATCCTCCAATATCAAAGAGATAGAAGCTTTCTGAGAAACTTCTTT
The DNA here is from genome assembly GCF_037993035.2 of Macaca fascicularis. NCBI lineage: Eukaryota > Metazoa > Chordata > Mammalia > Primates > Cercopithecidae > Macaca > Macaca fascicularis. The sequence continues at coordinate 42,687,611 of NC_088384.1, read as the reverse complement.
GTGTTCCGTGAAATCATCTCAGAGAGTCCCAGCTTTCCCCTCAAGAAGCCTTTCGCTAAGACAGTTCTTGTGGAATTGGCAAAGTGATATTTGGAAGCGCATAGAGGGCTATGGTGAAAAAGGTATTATCCTCAGATGAAATCTGGAAAGAAGCTTTCTGAGAAACTGCTTACTGTTCTGTTAATTCATCTCACAGAATTACATCTGTATTTGGTGGATCTCTTTGCTACACTTATTTCTGTGGAATCTGAGAACAGATATTTCGGATCCGTTTGAAGACTATAGGGCCAAAGGAAATATCCTCCGATAACAAAGAGAAAGAAGCTTTCTGAGATACTTCTTTGTGTTCTGTGAAATCATCTCACAGAGTTACAGCTTTCCCCTCAAGAAGCCTTTCGCTAAGACACTTCTTGTGGAATTGGTAAAGTGATATTTGGAAGCCCATAGAGGGCTATGGTGAAAAAGGAAATATCCTCAGATGAAATCTTGAAAGAAGCTTTCTGAGAAACTGCTTAGTGTTCTGTTAATTCATCTCACAGAGTTACATCTGTTTTTCGTGGATCTCTTTGCTAGCCTTATTTCTGTGGATTCTGAGGACAGATATTTCGGATCCCTTTGAAGACTATAGGGCCAAAGGAAATATCCTCCGATAACAAAGAGAAAGAAGCTTTCTGAGAAACTTCTTTGTGTTCTGTGAAATCCTCTCACAGAGTTACAGTTTCCCCTCAAGAAGCCTTTCGCTAAGACAGTTCTTGTGGAATGGCAAAGTGATATTTGGAAGTCCATAGAGGGCTATGGTGAAAAAGGAAATATCCTCAGATGAAATCTGGAAAGAAGCTTTCTGAGAAACTGCTTCGTGTTCTGTTAATTCCTCTCACAGAGTTACATCTGTATTTGGTGCATCTCTTTGCTAGCCTTATTTCTGTGGAATCTGAGAACAGATATTTCGGATCCCTTTGAAGACTATAGGGTCAAAGGAAATATCCTCCGATAACAAAGAGAAAGAAGCTTTCTGAGAAACCTCTTTGTGTTCTGTGAAATCATCTCACAGAGTTACAGCATTCCCCTCAAGAAGCCTTTCGCTAAGACAGTTCTTGTGGAATTGGCAAAGTGATATTTGGAAGCCCATAGAGGGCTATGGTGAAAAAAGAAATATCCTCAGATGAAATCTGGAAAGAAGTTTTCTGAGAAACTGCTTAGTGTTCTGTTAATTCATCTCACAGAGTTACATCTGTATTTCGTGGATCCCTTTGCTAGCCTTATTTCTGTCGAATCTGAGAACAGATATTTCGGATCCCTTTGAAGACTATAGGGCCAAAGGAAATATCCTCCAATAACAAAGAGAAAGAAGCTTTCTGAGAAATTACTTTTTGTTCTGTGAAATCATCTTACAGACGTACAGCTTTCCCCGCAAGAAGCGTTTCGCTAAGACAGTTCTTGTGGAATTGGCAAAGTGATATTTGAAGCGCATAGAGGGCTATGGTGAAAAAGGAAATATCCTCAGATGAAATCTGGAAAGAATCTTTCTGAGAAACTGCTTAGTGTTCTGTTAATTCATCTCACAGAGTTACATCTGTATTTCGTGGATCTCTTTGCTAGCCTTATTTCTGTGGAATCTGAGAACAGAAATTTCGGATCCCTTTGAAGACTATAGGGCCATAGGAAATATCCTCCGATAACAAAGAGAAAGAAGCTTTCTGAGACATTTCTTTGTGTTCTGTGAAATCATCTTACAGAGGTACAGCTTTCCCCTCAAGAAGCCTTTCGCTAAGACAGTTCTTGTGGAATTGGCAAAGTGATATTTGGAAGCGCATAGAGGGCTATGGTGAAAAAGGTAATATCCTCAGATGAAATCTGGAAAGAAGCTTTCTGAGAAACTGCTTACTGTTCTGTTAATTCATCTCACAGAATTACATCTGTATTTGGTGGATCTCTTTGCTACTCTTATTTCTGTGGAATCTGAGAACAGATATTTCGGATCCCTTTGAAGACTGTAGGGCCAAAGGAAATATCCTCCGATAACATAGAGAAAGAAGCTTTCTGAAATACTTCTTTGTGTTCTGTGAAATCATCTCACAGAGTTACCGCTTTCCCCTCAAGAAGCCTATCGCTAAGACAGGTCTTGTGGAATTGGCAAACTGATATTTGGAAGCCCATAGAGGGCTATGGTGAAAAAGGAATTATCCTCAGATGAAATCTTGAAAGAAGCTTTCTGAGAAACTGCTTGGTGTTCTGTTAATTCATCTCACAGAGTTACATCTGTATTTCGTGGATCTCTTTGCTAGCCTTATTTCTGTGGAATCTGAGAACAGATATTTCGGATCCCTTTGAAGATTATAGGGCCAAAGGAAATATCCTCCGATAACAAAGAGAAAGAAGCTTTCTGAGAAACTGCTTTGTGTTCTTTGAAATCATCTCACAGAGTTACAGCTTTCCACTCAAGAAGCCTTTCGCTAAGACCGTTCTTTTGGAATTGGCAAAGTGATATTTGGAAGTCCATAGAGGGCTATGGTGAAAAAGGAAATATCCTCAGATGAAATCTGGAAAGAAGCTTTCTGAGAAACTGCTTCGTGTTGTGTTAATTCATCTCACAGAGTTACATCTGTATTTCGTGGATCTCTTTGCTAGCCTTATTTCTGTGGAATCTGAGGACAGATATTTCGGATCCCTTTGAAGAATATAGGGCCAAAGGAAATATCCACCGATAACAAAGAGAAAGAAGCTTTCAGAGAAACTTCTTTGTGTTCTGTGAAATCATCTCACAGGGTTAAAGTTTCCCCTGAATAAGACTTTCGCTAAGACCGTTCTTGTGGAATTGGCAAAGTGATATTTGGAAGCCCATAGAGGGCTATGGTGAAAAAGGAAGTATCCTCAGATGAAATCTGGAAAGAAGCTTTCTGAGAAACTGCTTAGTGTTCTGTTAATTCATCTCACAGAGTTACATCTGTATTTCGTGGATCCCTTTGCTAGCGTTATTTCTGTGGAATCTGAGAACAGATATTTCGGATCCCTTTGAAGACTATAGGGCCATAGGAAATATCCTCCGATAACAAAGAGAAAGAAGCTTTCTGAGAAACTTCTTTGTGTTTTGTGAAATCATCTCACAGAGTTACAGCTTTCCCCTCAAGAAGCCTTTCGCTAAGACAGTTCTTGTGGAATGGCAAAGTGATATTTGGAAGTCCATAGAGGGCTATGGTGAAAAAGGAAATATCCTCAGATGAAATCTGGAAAGAAGCTTTCGGAGAAACTGCTTCGTGTTCTGTTAATTCCTCTCACAGAGTTACATCTGTATTTGGTGCATCTCTTTGCTAGCCTTATTTCTGTGGAATCTGAGAACAGATATTTCGGATCCCTTTGAAGACTATAGGGTCAAAGGAAATATCCTCCGATAACAAAGAGAAAGAAGCTTTCTGAGAAACCTCTTTGTGTTCTGTGAAATCATCTCACAGAGTTACAGCATTCCCCTCAAGAAGCCTTTCGCTAAGACAGTTCTTGTGGAATTGGCAAAGTGATATTTGGAAGCCCATAGAGGGCTATGGTGAAAAAAGAAATATCCTCAGATGAAATCTTGAAAGAAGTTTTCTGAGAAACTGCTTAGTGTTCTGTTAATTCATCTCACAGAGTTACATTTGTATTTCGTGGATCCCTTTGCTAGCCTTATTTCTGTGGAATCTGAGAACAGATATTTCGGATCCCTTTGAAGACTATAGGGCCAAAGGAAATATCCTCCGATAACAAAGAGAAAAAAGCTTTCTGAGAAACTTCTTTGCGTTCTGTGAAATCATGTCACAGAGTTACAGCTTTCCCCTCAAGAAGCCTTTCGCTAAGACCGTTCTTGTGGAATTGACAAGTGATATTTGGAAGTCCATAGAGGGCTATGGTGAAAAAGGAAATATCCTCAGATGAAATCTGGAAAGAAGCTTTCTGAGAAACTGCTTCGTGTTGTGCTAATTCATCTCACACAGTTACATCTGTATTTCGTGGATCTCATTGCTAGCCTTATTTCTGTGGAATCTGAGGACAGGTATTTCGGATGCCTTTGAAGACTATAGGGCCAAAGGAAATATCCTCCGATAACAAAGAGAAAGAAGATTTCTGAGAAACTTCTTTGTGTTCTGTGAAATCATCTCACAGAGTTACAGTTTCCCCTCAATAAGCCTTTCGCTAAGACCGTTCTTGTGGAATTGGCAAAGTGATATTTGGAAGCCCATAGAGGGCTATGGTGAAAAAGGAAATATCCTCAGATGAAATCTGGAAAGAAGCTTTCTGAAAAACTGCTTCGTGCTCTGTTAATTCATCTCACAGCGTTACATCTGTATTTCGTGGATCTCTTTGCTAGCCTTATTTTTGTGGAATCTGAGAACAGATATTTCGGATCCCTTTGAAGACTATAGGGCCAAAGGAAATATCCTCCGATAAAAAGAGAAAGAAGCTTTCTGAGAAACTTCTTTGTGTTCTGTGATATCATCTCACAGAGTTACAGCTTTCCCCTCAAGAAGCCTTTCGCTAAGACAGTTCTTGTGGAATTGGCAAAGTGATATTTGGAATCCCAGAGAAGGCTATGATGAAAAAGGAAATATCCTCAGATGAAATCTGGAAAGAAGCTTTCTGAGAAACTGCTTAGTGTTCTGTTAATTCATCTCACAGAGTTACATCTGTATTTCGTGGATCCCTTTGCTAGCCTGATTTCTGTCGAATCTGAGAACAGATATTTCAGATCCCTTTGAAGACTATAGGGCCAAAGGAAATATCCTCCAATAACAAAGAGAAAGAAGCTTTCTGAGAAATTACTTTGTGTTCTGTGAAATCATCTTACAGACGTACAGCTTTCCCCTCAAGAAGCGTTTCGCTAAGACAGTTCTTGTGGAATTGGTAAAGTGATATTTGAAGCGCATAGAGGGCTATGGTGAAAAAGGAAATATCCTCAGATGAAATCTGGAAAGAATCTTTCTGAGAAACTGCTTAGTGTTCTGTTAATTCATCTCACAGAGTTACATCTGTATTTCGTGGATCTCTTTGCTAGCCTTATTTCTGTGGAATCTGAGAACAGAAATTTCGGATCCCTTTGAAGACTATAGGGCCATAGGAAATATCCTCCGATAACAAAGAGAAAGAAGCTTTCTGAGAAATTTCTTTGTGTGCTGTGAAATCATCTTACAGAGGTACAGCTTTCCCCTCAAGAAGCCTTTCGCTAAGACAGTTCTTGTGGAATTGGCAAAGTGATATTTGGAAGCGCATAGAGGGCTATGGTGAAAAAGGTTATATCCTCAGATGAAATCTGGAAAGAAGCTTTCTGAGAAACTGCTTACTGTTCTGTTAATTCATCTCACAGAATTACATCTGTATTTCGTGGATCTCTTTGCTAGACTTATTTCTGTGGAATCTGAGAACAGATATTTCGGATCCCTTTGAAGACTGTAGGGCCAAAGGAAATATCCTCCGATAACATAGAGAAAGAAGCTTTCTGAAATACTTCTTTGTGTTCTGTGAAATCATCTCACAGAGTTACCGCTTTCCCCTCAAGAAGCCTTTCGCTAAGACAGTTCTTGTGGAATTGGCAAAGTGATATTTGGAAGCCCATAGAGGGCTATGGTGAAAAAGGAATTATCCTCAGATGAAATCTTGAAAGAAGCTTTCTGAGAAACTGCTTGGTGTTCTGTTAATTCATCTCACAGAGTTACATCTGTATTTCGTGGATCTCTTTGCTAGCCTTATTTCTGTGGAATCTGAGAACAGATATTTCGGATCCCTTTAAAGACTATAGGGCCAAAGGAAATATCCTCCGATAACAAAGAGAAAGAAGCTTTCTGAGAAACTGCTTTGTGTTCTTTGAAATCATCTCACAGAGTTACAGCTTTCCCCTCAAGAAGCCTTTCGCTAAGACCGTTCTTTTGGAATTGGCAAAGTGATATTTGGAAATCCATAGAGGGCTATGGTGAAAAAGGAAATATCCTCAGATGAAATCTGGAAAGAAGCTTTCTGAGAAACTGCTTCGTGTTGTGTTAATTCATCTCACAGAGTTACATCTGTATTTCGTGGATCTCTTTGCTAGCCTTATTTCTGTGGAATCTGAGGACAGATATTTCGGATCCCTTTGAAGAATATAGGGCCAAAGGAAATATCCTCCGATAACAAAGAGAAAGAAGCTTTCTGAGAAACTTCTTTGTGTTCTGTGAAATCATCTCACAGGGTTAAAGTTTCCCCTCAATAAGCCTTTCGCTAAGACCGTTCTTGTGGAATTGGCAAAGTGATATTTGGAAGCCCATAGAGGGCTATGGTGAAAAAGGAAATATCCTCAGATGAAATCTGGAAAGAAGCTTTCTAAAAAACTGCTTCTTGCTCTGTTATTCATCTCACAGCGTTACATCTGTATTTCGTGGATCTCTTTGCTAGCCTTATTTCTGTGGAATCTGAGAACAGATATTTCGGATCCCTTTGAAGACTATAGTGCCAAAGGAAATATCCTCCGATAAAAAGAGAAAGAAGCTTTCTGAGAAACTTCTTTGTCTTCTGTGAAATCATCTCACAGAGTTACAGCTTTCCCCTCAAGAAGCCTTTCGCTAAGACAGTTCTTGTGGAATTGGCAAAGTGATATTTGGAAGCCCATAGAGGGCTATGGTGAAAAAGGAAATATCCTCAGATGAAATCTGGAAAGAAGCTTTCTGAGAAACTGCTTAGTGTTCTGTTAATTCATCTCACGGAGTTACATCTGTATTTCGTGGATCCCTTTGCTAGCCTTATTTCTGTCGAATCTGAGAACAGATATTTCGGATCCCTTTGAAGACTATAGGGCCAAAGGAAATATCCTCCGATAACAAAGAGAAAGAAGATTTCTGAGAAATTTCTTTGTGTTCTGTGAAATCATCTTACAGACGTACAGCTTTCCCCTCAAGAAGCCTTTCGCTAAGACAGTTCTTGTGGAATTGTCAAAGTGATATTTGGAAGCGCCTAGAGGGCTATGGTGAAAAAGGAAATATCCTCAGTTGAAATCTGGAAAGAATCTTTCTGAGAAACTGCTTCGTGTTCTGTTAATTCATCTCACAGTGTTACATCTGTATTTCGTGGATCCCTTTGCTAGCGTTATTTCTGTGGAATCTGAGAACAGATATTTCGGATCCCTTTGAAGACTGTAGGGCCATTGGAAATATCCTCCGATAACAAAGAGAAAGAAGCTTTCTGAGAAACTTCTTTGTGTTTTGTGAAATCATCTCACAGAGTTACAGCTTTCCCCTCAAGAAGCCTTTCGCTAAGACAGTTCTTGTGGAATTGGCAAAGTGATATTTGGAAGCCCATAGAGGGCTATGGTGAAAAAGGAAATATCCTCAGATGAAATCTGGAAAGAAGCTTTCTGAGAAACTGCTTACTGTTCTGTTAATTCATCTCACAGAGTTACATCTGTATTTCGTGGATCTCTTTGCTAGACTTATTTCTGTGGAATCTGAGAAAAGATATTTCGGATCCCTTTGAAGACTATAGGGCCAAAGGGAATATCCTCCGATAAAAAATTGAAAGAATCTTTCTGAGAAACTTCTTTGTGTTCGGTGAAATCATCTCACAGAGTTACAGCTTTCCCCTCAAGAAGCCTTTCTCTAAGACAGTTCTTGTGGAATTGGCAAAGTGATATTTGGAAGCCCATAGAGGGCTATGGTGAAAAAGGAAATATCCTCAGATGAAATCTGGAAAGAAGCTTTCTCAGAAACTGCTTAGTGTTCTGTTAATTCATCTCACAGAGTTACATCTCTATTTCGTGGATCTCTTTGCTAGCCTTATTTCTGTGGAATCTGAGAACAGATATTTCGGATCCCTTTGAAGAATATATGGCCAAAGAAAATATCCTCCGATAACAAAGAGAAAGAAGCTTTCTGAGAAACTTCTTTGTGTTCTGTGAAATCATCTCACAGAGTTACAGCTTTGCCCTCAAGAAGCCTTTCGCTAAGACAGTTCTTGTGGAATTGGCAAAGTGATATTTGGAAGTCCATAGAGGGCTGTGGTGAAAAAGGAAATATCCTCAGATGAAATCTGGAAAGAAGCTTTCTGAGAAACTGCTTAGTGTTCTGTTAATTCATCTCACAGAGTTACATCTGTATTTCGAGGATCTCTTTGCTAGCTTATTTCTGTGGAATCTGAGAACAGATATTTCGGATCACTTTGAAGACTATGGGGCCAAAGGAAATATCCTCCGATAACAAAGAGAAAGAAGCTTTCTGAGAAACTTCTTTGTGTTCTGTGAAATCATCTCACAGAGTTACAGCTTTACCCTCAAGAAGCCTTTCGCTAAGATAGTTCTTGTGGAATTGGCAAAGTGATATTTGGAAGCGCATAGAGGGCTATGGTGAAAAAGGAAATATCGTCAGATGAAAGCTGGAAAGAATCTTTCTGAGAAACTGCTTAGTGTTCTGTTAATTCATCTCACGGAGTTACATCTGTTTTTCGTGTATCCCTTTGCAAGCCTTATTTCTGTGGTATCTGAGAACAGATATTTCGGATCCCTTTGAAGAATATATGGCCAAAGGAAATATCCTCCGATAACAAAGAGAAAGAAGCTTTCTGAGAAACTTCTTTGTGTTCTGTGAAATCATCTCACAGAGTTACAGCTTTCCCCTCAAGAAGCCTTTCGCTAAGACAGTTCTTGTGGAATTGGAAAAGTGATATTTGGAAGCCCATAGAGGGTTATGGTGAAACAGGAAATATCCTCAGATGAAATCTGGAAAGAAGCTTTCTGAGAAACTGCTTGGTGTTCTGTTAATTCACCTCACAGAGTTACATCTGTATTTCGCGGATCTCTTTGCTAGCCTTATTTCTGTGGAATCTGAGAACAGATATTTCGGATCCCTTTGAAGACTATAGGGCCAAAGGAAATATCCTCCAATAACAAAGAGAAAGAAGCTTTCTGAGAAACTTCTTTTAGTTCTGTGAAATCATCTCACAGAGGTACAGCTTTCCCCTCAAGAAGCCTCTTGCTAAGACAGTTCCTGTGGAATTTGCAAGGTGATAATTGAAAGCCCATAGAAGGCTACGGTGAAAAAGGAAATATCCTCAGATGAAAATTGGAAAGAAGCTTTCTGAAAAACTGCTTGGTGTTCTGTTAATTCATCTCACAGAGTTACATTTGTATATCGTGGATCTCTTTGGTAGCCTTTTTTCTGTGGAATCTGACAACAGATATTTCGGATCCCTTTGAAGACTATTGGGCCAAAGGAAATATCCTCCAAAATCAAAGAGAAAGAAGCTTTCTGAGAAACTTCTTTGTGTTCCGTGAAATCATCTCAGAGAGTCACAGCTTTCCCCTCAAGAAGCCTTTCGCTAAGACAGTTCTTGTGGAATTGGCAAAGTGATATTTGGAAGCCCATAGAGGGCTATGGTGAAAAAGGTAATATACTCAGATGAAATCTGGAAAGAAGCTTTCTGAGAAACTGCTTACTGATCTGTCAATTCATCTCACAGAATTACATCTGTATTTGGTGGATCTCTTTGCTACACTTATTTCTGTGGAATCTGAGAATAGATATTTCGGATCCCTTTGAAGAATATATGGCCAAAGAAAATATCCTCCGATAACAAAGAGAAAGAAGCTTTCTGAGACACTTCTTTGTGTTCTGTGAAATCATCTCACAGAGTTACAGCTTTCCCCTCAAGAAGCCTTTCGCTAAGGCACTTCTTGTGGAATTGGTAAAGTGATATTTGGAAGCCCATAGAGGGCTATGGTGAAAAAGGAAATATCCTCAGATGAAATCTGGAAACAAGCTTTCTGAGAAACTGCTTAGTGTTCTGTTAATTCATCTCACAGAGTTACATCTGTTTTTCGTGGATCTCTTTGATAGCCTTATTTCTGTGGAATCTGAGAACAGATACTTCGGATCCCTTTGAAGAATATAGGGCCAAAGGAAATATCCTCCAATAACAAAGAGAAAGAAGCTTTCTGAGAAACTTCTTTGTGTTCTGTGAAGTCATCTCTCAGAGTTACAGCTTTGCCCTCAAGAAGCCTATCGCTAAGACAGTTCTTGCGGAATTGGCAAAGTGACATTTGGAAGTCCATACAGGGCTATGGTGAAAAAGGAAATATCCTCAGATGAAATCTGGAAAGAAGCTTTCTGAGAAACTGCTTCGTGTTGTGTTAATTCATCTCACAGAGTTACATCTGTATTTCGTGGATCTCTTTGCTAGCCTTATTTCTGTGGATTCTGAGGACAGATATTTCGGATCCCTTTGAAGACTATAGGGCCAAAGGAAATATCCTCCGATAACAAAGAGAAAGAAGCTTTCTGAGAAACTCCTTTGTGTTCTGTGTAATCCTCTCACAGAGTTACAGTTTCCCCTCAAGAAGCCTTTCGCTAAGACAGTTCTTGTTGAATGGCAAAGTGATATTTGGAAGCCCATAGAGGGCTATGGTGAAAAAGGAAATATCCACAGATGAAATCTGGAAAGAAGCATTCTAAGAAACTGCTTACTGTTCTGTTAATTCATCTCACAGAGTTACATCGGTATTTCGTGGATCTCTTTGGTAGCCTTATTTCTGTGGAATCTGAGAACAGATATTTCGGATCCCTTTGAAGACTATAGGGCCAAAGGGAATATCCTCCGATAACAAAGAGAAAGAAGCTTTCTGAGAAACTTCTTTGTGTTCTGTGAAATCATCTCACAGAGTTACAGCTTTCCCCTCAAGAAGCCTTTCGCTAAGACAGTTCTTGTGGAATTGGCAAAGTGATATTTGGAAGCCCATAGAGGGCTTTGGTGAAAAAAGAAATATCCTCAGATGAAATCTGGAAAGAAGTTTTCTGAGAAACTGCTTAGTGTTCTGTTAATTCATCTCACAGAGTTACATCTGTATTTCGTGGATCCCTTTGCTAGCCTTATTTCTGTGGAATCTGAGAACAGATATTTCGGATCCCTTTGAAGACTATAGGGCCAAAGGAAATATCCTCCGATAACAAAGAGAAAGAAGCTTTCTAAGAAACTTCTTTGTGTTCTGTGAAATCATCTCACAGAGTTACAGCTTTCCCCTCAAGAAGCCTTTCGCTAAGACCGTTCTTGTGGAATTGGCAAAGTGATATTTGGAAGTCCATAGAGGGCTATGGTGAAAAAGGAAATATCCTCAGATGAAATCTGGAAAGAACCTTTCTGAGAATCTGCTTCGTGTTGTGTTAATTCATCTCACAGAGTTACATCTGTATTTCGTGTATCTCATTGCTAGCCTTATTTCTGTGGAATCTGAGGACAGATATTTCGGATCCCTTTGAAGACTATAGGGCCAAAGGAAATATCCTCCGATAACAAAGAGAAAGAAGCTTTCTGAGAAACTTCTTTGTGTTCTGTGAAATCATCTCACAGAGTTACAGTTTCCCCTCAATAAGCCTTTCGCTAAGACCGTTCTTGTGGAATTGGCAAAGTGATATTTGGAAGCCCATAGAGGGCTATGGTGAAAAAGGAATTATCCTCAGATGAAATCTGGAAAGAAGCTTTCTGAAAAACTGCTTCGTGCTCTGTTAATTCATCTCACAGCGTTACATCTGTATTTCGTGGGTCTCTTTGCTAGCCTTATTTCTGTGGAATCTGAGAACAGATATTTCGGATCCCTTTGAAGACTATAGGGCCAAAGGAAATATCCTCCGATAAAAAGAGAAAGAAGCTTTCTGAGAAACTTCTTTGTGTTCTGTGAAATCATCTCACAGAGTTACAGCTTTCCCCTCAAGAAGCCTTTCGCTAAGACAGTTCTTGTGGAATTGGCAAAGTGATATTTGGAATCCCAGAGAAGGCTATGGTGAAAAAGGAAATATCCTCAGATGAAATCTGGAAAGAAGCTTTCTGAGAAACTGCTTGGTGTTCTGTTAATTCATCTCACAGAGTTACATCTGTATTTCGTGGATCTCTTTGCTAGCCTTATTTCTGTGGAATCTGAGAACAGATATTTCGGATCCCTTTGAAGACTATAGGGCCAAAGGAAATATCCTCCGACAACAAAGAGATAGATGCTTTCTGAGAAACTTCTTTGTGTTCTTTGAAATCATCTCACAGAGTTACAGCTTTCCCCTCAAGAAGCCTTTCGCTAAGACCGTTCTTGTGGAATTGGCAAAGTGATATTTGGAAGTCCATAGGGGGCTATGTTGAAAAAGGAAATATCCTCAGATGAAATCTGGAAAGAAGCTTTCTGAGAAACTGCTTCGTGTTGTGTTAATTCATCTCACAGAGTTACATCTGTATTTCGTGGATCTCTTTGCTAGCCTTATTTCTGTGGAATCTGAGGACAGATATTTCGGATCCCCTTGAAGACTATAGGGCCAAAGGAAATATCCACCGATAACAAAGAGAAAGAAGCTTTCTGAGAAACTTCTTTGTGTTCTGTGAAATCATCTCACAGAGTTACAGTTTCCCTTCAATAAGCCTTTCGCTAAGACCATTCTTGTGGAATTCGCAAAGTGATATTTGGAAGCCCATAGAGGGCTATGGTGAAAAAGGAAATATCCTCAGATGAAATCTGGAAAGAAGCTTTCTGAAAAACTGCTTCGTGCTCTGTTAATTCATCTCACTGCGTTACATCTGTATTTCGTGGATCTCTTTGCAAGCCTTATTTCTGTGGAATCTGAGAACAGATATTTCAGATCCCTTTGAAGACTATAGGGCCAAAGGAAATATCCTCCGATAAAAAGAGAAAGAAGCTTTCTGAGAAACTTCTTTGTGTTCTGTAAAATCATCTCACAGAGTTACAGCTTTCCCCTCAAGAAGACTTTCGCTAAGACAGTTCTTGTGGAATTGGCAAAGTGATATTTGGAAGCGCATAGAGGGCTATGGTGAAAAAGGAAATATCCTCAGTTGAAATCTGGAAAGAATCTTTCTGAGAAACTGCTTAGTGTTCTGTTAATTCATCTCACAGAGTTACATCTGTATTTCGAGGATCTCTTTGCTAGCCTTATTTCTGTGGAATCTGAGAACAGATATTTCGGATCCCTTTGAAGACTATAGGGCCATAGGAAATATCCTCCGATAACAAAGAGAAAGAAGCTTTCTGAGAAACTTCTTTGTGTTTTGTGAAATCATCTCACAGAGTTACAGCTTTCCCCTCAAGAAGCCTTTCGCTAACACAGTTCTTGTTGAATTGGCAAAGTGATATTTGGAAGCCCATAGAGGGCTATGGTGAAAAAGGAAATATCCTCAGATGAAATCTGGAAAGAAGCTTTCTGAGAAACTGCTTACTGTTCTGTCAATTCATCTCACAGAGTTACATCTGTATTTCGTGGATCTCTTTGCTAGACTTATTTCTGTGCAATCTGAGAAAAGATATTTCGGATCCCTTTGAAGACTATAGGGCCAAAGGGAATATCCTCCGATAACAAATTGAAAGAATCTTTCTGAGAAACTTCTTTGTGTTCGGTGAAATCATCTCACAGAGTTACAGCTTTCCCCTCAAGAAGCCTCTCTCTAAGACAGTACTTGTGGAATTGGCAAAGTGATATTTGGAAGCCCATAGAGGGCTATGGTGAAAAAGGAAATATCCTCAGATGAAATCTGGAAAGAAGCTTTCTGAGAAACTGCTTAGTGTTCTGTTAATTCATCTCACAGAGTTACATCTCTATTTCGTGGATCTCTTTGATAGCCTTATTTCTGTGGAATCTGAGAACAGATATTTCGGATGCCTTTGAAGAATATAGGGCCAAAGGAAATATCCTCCGATAACAAAGAGAAAGAAGCTTTCTGAGAAACTTCTTTGTGTTCTGTGAAATCATCTCACAGAGTTACAGCTTTGCCCTCAAGAAGCCTTTCGCTAAGACAGTTCTTGTGGAATTGGCAAAGTGATATTTGGAAGTCCATAGAGGGCTATGGTGAAAAAGGAAATATCCTCAGATGAAATCTGGAAAGAAGCTTTCTGAGAAACTGCTTAGTGTTCTGTTAATTCATCTCACAGAGTTACATCTGTATTTCGAGGATCTCTTTGCTAGCCTTATTTCTGTGGAATCTGAGAGCAGATATTTCGGATCACTTTGAAGACTATGGGGCCAAAGGAAATATCCTCCGATAACAAAGAGAAAGAAGCTTTCGAGAAACTTCTTTGTGTTCTGTGAAATCATCTCACAGAGTTACAGCTTTCCCCTCAAGAAGCCTTTCGCTAAGATAGTTCTTGTGGAATGGCCAAAGTGATATTTGGAAGCGCATAGAGGGCTATGGTGAAAAAGGAAATATCGTCAGATGAAAGCTGGAAAGAATCTTTCTGAGAAACTGCTTAGTGTTCTGTTAATTCATCTCACGGAGTTACATCTGTTTTTCGTGTATCCCTTTGCAAGCCTTATTTCTGTGGAATCTGAGAACAGATATTTCAGATCCCTTTGAAGAATATAGGGCCAAAGGAAATATCCTCCAATAACTAAGAGAAAGAAGCTTTCTGAGAAATTTCTTTGCATTCTGTGAAATCATCTTACAGAGGTACAGCTTTCCTCTCAAGAAGCCTTTTGCTAAGACAGTTCCTGTGGAATTTGCAAGGTGATAATTGGAAGCCCATAGAAGGCTACGGTGAAAAAGGAAATATCCTCAGATGAAACCTGGAAAGAAGCTTTCTGAAAAACTGCTTGGTGTTCTGTTAATTCATCTCACAGAGTTACATTTGTATATCGTGGATCTCTTTGGTAGCCTTTTTTCTGTGGAATCTGAGAACAGATATTTCGGATCCCTTTGAAGACTATTGGGCCAAAGGAAATATCCTCCAATATCAAAGAGAAAGAAGCTTTCTGAGAAACTTCTTTGTGTTCCGTGAAATCATCTCAGAGAGTCACAGCTTTCCCCTCAAGAAGCCTTCCGCTAAGACAGTTCTTGTGGAATTGGCAAAGTGATATTTGGAATCCCATAGAAGGCTATGGTGAAAAAGGAAATATCCTCAGATGAAATCTGGAAAGAAGCTTTCTGAGAAACTGCTTACTGTTCTGTTAATTCATCTCACAGAGTTACATCTGTATTTCGTGGATCTCTTTGCTAGCCTTATTTCTGTGGAATCTGAGAACAGATATTTCGGATCTCTTTGATGATTATAGGTCCAAAGGAAATATCCTCCGATAACAAAGAGGAAGAAGCTTTCTTAGAAACTTCTTTGTGTTCTGTGAAATCATCTCACAGAGTTACAGCTTTTTCCTCAAGAAGCCTTTCCTAAGCCACTTTTTTGGGATTGGCAAAGTGATATTTGGAAGCCCATAGAGGGCTATGCTGAAAAAGGAAATATCCTCAGATGAAATCTGGAAAGAAGCTTTCTGAGAAACTGCTTGGTGTTCTGTTAATTCATCTCACAGATATACATCTGTATTTCGTGGATCTCTTTGTTAGCCGTATTTCTGTGGAATCTGAGAACAGATATTTCGGATTCCTTTGAAGACTATAGGGCAAAAGGAAATATCCTCCGATAACAAAGAGAAAGAAGCTTTCTGAGAAACTTCTTTGTGTTCTGTTAAATCATGTCACAGAGTTACTGGTTTCCCCTCAAGAAGCCTTTCGCTAAGACAGTTCTTGTGGAATTGGCAAAGTGATATTTGGAAGCCCATAGAGGGCTAAGGAGAAAAAGGAAATATCCTCAGATGAAATCTGGAAAGAAGCTTTCTGAGAAACTGCTTGGTGTTCTGTTAATTTATCTCACAGAATTACATCGGTATTTTGTGGATCTCTTTGCTAGCCTTATTTCTGTGGAATCTGAGAACAGATATTTCGGATCCCTTCGAAGACTATAGGGCCAAAGGGAATATCCTCCGATAACAAAGAGAAAGAAGCTTTCTGAGAAACTTCTTTGTGTTCTGTGAAATCATCTCACAGAGTTACAGCTTTCCCCTCATGAAGCCTTTCGCTAAGAGATTTCTTGTGGAATTGGCAAAGTGATATTTGGAAGCACATAGAGGGCTATGGTGAAA
Organism: Macaca fascicularis; assembly: GCF_037993035.2. Lineage (NCBI taxonomy): Eukaryota > Metazoa > Chordata > Mammalia > Primates > Cercopithecidae > Macaca > Macaca fascicularis. The sequence continues at coordinate 42,671,736 of NC_088384.1, read as the reverse complement.
AAGGAAATATCCTCAGATGAAATCTGGAAAGAAGCTTTCTGAGAAACTGCTTGGTGTACTGTTAATTCATCTCACAGATTTACATCTGTATTTCGTGGATCCCTTTGCTAGCCTTATTTCTGTGGAATCTGAGAACAGATATTTGAGATCCCTTTGAGGAATATAGGGCCAAAGGAAATATCCTCCGATACCAAAGAGAAAGAAGCTTTCTGAGAAATTTCTTTACGTTCTGTGAAATCATCTTACAGAGGTACAGCTTTCCCCTCAAGAAGCCTTTTGCTAAGACAGTTCTTGTGGAATTTGCAAAGTGATAATTGGAAGCCCATAGAGGGCTATGGTGAAAAAGGAAATATCCTCAGATGAAACCTGGAAAGAAGCTTTCTGAGAAACTGCTTGGTGTTCTCTTAATTCAACTCACAGAGTTACATCTGTATTTCGTGGATCTCTTTGCTAGCCTTATCTCTGTGGAATCTGAGAACAGATATTTGGGATCCCTTCTAAGATTACAGGGCCAAAGGGAATATGCTCCGATAACAAAGAGAAAGAAGCTTTCCGAGAAACTTCTTTGTGTTCTGTGAAATCATCTCACAGAGTTACAGCTTTCCCCTCAAGAAGCCTTTCGCTAAGACACTTCTTGTGGAATTGGTAAAGTGCTATTTGGAAGCCCATAGAGGGCTATGGTGAAAAAGGAAATATCCTCAGATGAAATCTGGAAACAAGCTTTCTGAGAAACTGCTTAGTGTTCTGTTAATTCATCTCACAGAGTTACATCTGTTTTTCGTGGATCTCTTTGATAGCCTTATTTCTGTGGAATCTGAGAACAGATACTTCGGATCCCTTTGAAGAATATAGGGCCAAAGGAAATATCCTCCAATAACAAAGAGAAAGAAGCTTTCTGAGAAACTTCTTTGTGTTCTGTGAAGTCATCTCACAGAGTTACAGCTTTGCCCTCAAGAAGCCTATCGCTAAGACAGTTCTTGCGGAAAATTGGCAAAGTGACATTTGGAAGTCCATACAGGGCTATGGTGAAAAAGGAAATATCCTCAGATGAAATCTGGAAAGAAGCTTTCTGAGAAACTGCTTGGTGTTCTGTTAATTCGTGTCACAGTGTTACATCTGTATTTCGTGGATCCCTTTGCTAGCCTTATTTCTGTGGAATCTGAGAACAGATATTTCAGATCCCTTTGAAGACTATAGGGCCAAAGGAAATATCCTCCGATTACAAAGAGAAAAATGCTTTCTGAGGAACTTCTTTGTGTTCTGTGAAATCATCTCACAGAGTTAGAGCTTTCCGCTCAAGAAGCCTTTTCCTAAAACAGTTCTTGTGGAATTGGAAAAGTGATATTTGGAAGCCCATAGAGGGCAATGGTGAAAATGGAAATATCGTCAGATGAAATCTGGAAAGAAGATTTCTGAGAAACTGCTTACTGTTCTGTTAATTCATCTCACAGAGTTACATCTGTATTTCGTGGATCTCTTTGCTAGCCTTATTTCTGTGGAATATGAGAACACATATTTCGGATCCCTTTGAAGACTATATGGCCAAAGGAAATATCCTCCGATAACAAAGAGAAAGAAGCTTTCTGAGAAACTTCTTTGTGTTCTGTGAAATCATCTCACAGAGTTTCAGCTTTCCCCTCAAGAAGCCCTTCTCTAAGACAGTTCTTCTGGAATTCGCAAAGTGATATTTGGAAGCCCATAGAGGGCTATGGTGAAAAAGGAAATATATTCAGGTGAAATCTGGAAAGAAGCTTTCTGAGAAACTCCTTGGTGTTCTGTTAATTCATCTCACAGAGTTACATCGGTATTTCGTGGATCTCTTTGGTAGCCTTATTTCTGTGGAATCTGAGAACAGATATTTCGGATCCCTTTGAAGACTATAGGGCCAAAGGGAATATCCTCCGATAACAAAGAGAAAGAAGCATTCTGAGAAACTTCTTTGTGTTCTGTGAAATCATCTCACAGAGTTACAGCGTTCCCCTCAAGAAGCCTTTCGCTAAGACAGTTCTTGTGGAATTGGCAAAGTGATATTTGGAAGCCCTTAGAGGGCTATGGTGAAAAAGGAAATATCCTCAGATGAAATCTGGAAAGAAGCTTTCTGAGAAACTGCTTGGCGTTCTGTTAATTCGTGTCACAGTGTTACATCTGTATTTCGTGGATCTCTTTGCTAGCCTTATTTCTGTGGTATCTGAGAACAGATATTTCAGATCCCTTTGAAGAGTATAGGGCAAAAGGAAATATCCTCCGATTACAAAGAGAAAGAAGATTTCTGAGGAACTTCTTTGTGTCTGTGAAATCATCTCACAGTGTTAGAGCTTTCCGCTCAAGAAGCCTTTCGCTAAAACAGTTCTTGTGGAATTGGAAAAGTGATATATGGAAGCCCATAGAGGGCTATGTTGAAAAAGGAAATATCATCAGATGAAATCTGGAATGAAGCTTTCTGAGAAACTGCTTACTGTTCTGTTAATTCATCTCACAGAATTACATCAGTATTTCGTGGATCTCTTTGTTAGGCTTATTTCTGTGGAATCTGAGAACAGATATTTCGGATCTCATTGAAGATTATAGGGCCAAAGGAAATATCCTCCGATAACAAAGAGAAAGAAGCTTTCTGAGAAACTTCTTTGTGTTCTGTGAAATCATCTCACAGAGTTACAGCGTTCCCCTCAAGAAGCCTTTCGCTAAGACAGTTCTTGTGGAATTGGCAAAGTGATATTTGGAAGCCCTTCGAGGGCTATGGTGAAAAAGGAAATAACCTCAGATGAAATCTGGAAAGAAGCTTTCTGAGAAACTGCTTGGTGTTCTGTTAATTCAACTCACAGAGTTACATCTGTATTTCGTGGATCTCTTTGCTAGCCTTATCTCTGTGGAATCTGAGAACAGATATTTGGGATCCCTTCTAAGACTATAGGGCCAAAGGGAATATGCTCCGATAACAAAGAGAAAGAAGCTTTCCGAGAAACTTCTTTGTGTTCTGTGAAATCATCTCACAGAGTTACAGCTTTCCCCTCAAGAAGCCCTTCTCTAAGACAGTTCTTCTGGAATTGGCAAAGTGATATTTGGAAGCCCATAGAGGGCTATGGTGAAAAAGGAAGTATATTCAGATGAAATCTGGAAAGAAGCTTTCTGAGAAATTCCTTGGTGTTCTGTTAATTCGTCTCACAGAGTTACATCGCTATTTCGTGGATCTCTTTGGTAGCCTTATTTCTGTGGAATCTGAGAACAGATATTTCGGATCCCTTTGAGGATTATAGGGCCAAAGGGAATATCCTCCGATAACAAAGAGAAAGAAGCTTTCTGAGAAACTTCTTTGTGTTCTGTGAAATCATCTCACAGAGTTACAGCGTTCCCCTCAAGAAGCCTTTCGCTAAGACAGTTCTTGTGGAATTGGCAAAGTGATATTTGGAAGCCCTTAGAGGGCTACGGTGAAAAAGGAAATATCCTCAGATGAAATCTGGAAAGAAGCTTTCTGAGAAACTGCTTGGTGTTCTGTGAATTCGTGTCACAGTGTTACATCTGTATTTCGTGGATCTCTTTGCTAGCCTTATTTCTGTGGAATCTGAGAACAGATATTTCAGATCCCTTTGAAGAGTATAGGGCAAAAGGAAATATCCTCCGATTACAAAGAGAAAGAAGCTTTCTGAGAAACTTCTTTGTGTCTGTGAAATCATCTCACAGAGTTAGAGCTTTCCGCTCAAGAAGCCTTTTGCTAAAACAGTTCTTGTGGAATTGGAAAAGTGATATATGGAAGCCCATAGAGGGGTATGGTGAAAAAGGAAATATCATCAGATGAAATCTGGAAAGAAGATTTCTGAGAAACTGCTTACTGTTCTGTTAATTCATCTCACAGAATTACATCAGTATTTCGTGGATCTCTTTGTTAGCCTTATTTCTGTGGAATCTGAGAACAGATATTTCGGATCTCATTGAAGATTATAGGGCCAAAGGAAATATCCTCCGATAACAAAGAGAAAGAAGCTTTCTGAGAAACTTCTTTGTGTTCTGTGAAATCATCTCACAGAGTTACAACTTTTCCCTCAAGAAGCCTTTCCTAGGACACTTCTTGTGGAATTGGCAAAGTTATATTTGGTAGCCCTTAGAGGGCTATTTTGAAAAAGTAAATATCCTCAAATGAAATCTGGAAAGAAGCTTTCTGAGAAACTGCTTGGTGTTCCGTTAATTCATCTCACAGAGTTACATATGTATTTCGTGATTCTCTTTGCTAGCCTTATTTCTGTGGAATCTGAGAACAGATATTTGGGATCCCTTCTGTGACTATAGGGCCAAAGGGAATATCCTCCGATAACAAAGAGAAAGAAGCTTTCCGAGAAACTTCTTTGTGTTCTGTGAAATCATCTCACAGAGTTACAGCGTTCCCCTCAAGAAGCCTTTCGCTAAGACAGTTCTTGTGGAATTGGCAAAGTGATATTTGGAAGCCCTTAGAGGGCTAAGGTGAAAAAGGAAATATCCTCAGATGAAATCTGGAAAGAAGCTTTCTGAGAAACTGCTTGGTGTTCTGTTAATTCAACTCACAGAGTTACATCTGTATTTCGTGGATCTCTTTGCTAGCCTTATCTCTGTGAAATCTGAGAACAGATATTTGGGATCCCTTCTATGACTATAGGGCCAAAGGAAATATCCTCCGATAACAAAGAGAAAGAAGCTTTCCGAGAAACTTCTTTGTGTTCTGTGAAATCATCTCACAGAGTTACAGCTTTCCCCTCAAGAAGCCCTTCTCTAAGACAGTTCTTGTGGAATTGGCAAAGTGATATTTGGAAGCCCATAGAGGGCTATGTTGAAAAAGGAAATATATTCAGATGAAATCTGGAAAGAAGCTTTCTGAGAAACTCCTTGGTGTTCTGTTAATTCATCTCACAGAGTTACATCGGTATTTCGTGGATCTCTTTGGTAGCCTTATTTCTGTGGAATCTGAGAACAGATATTTCGGATCCCTTTGAAGACTATAGGGACAAAGGGAATATCCTCCGATAACAAAGAGATAGAAGCTTTCTGAGAAACTTCTTTGTGTTCTGTGAAATCATCTCACAGAATTACAGCGTTCCCCTCAGGAAGCCTTTCGCTAAGACAGTTCTTGTGGAATTGGCAAAGTGATATTTGGAAGCCCTTAGAGGGCTATGGAGAAAAAGGAAATATCCTCAGATGAAATCTGGAAAGAAGCTTTCTGAGAAACTTCTTGGTGTTCTGTTAATTCGTGTCACAGTGTTACATCTGTATTTCGTGGATCTCTTTGCTAGCCTTATTTCTGTGGAATCTGAGAACAGATATTTCAGATCCCTTTGAAGACTATAGGGCAAAAGGAAATATCCTCCGATTACAAAGAGAAAGAAGCTTTCTGAGGAACTTCTTTGTGTCTGTGAAATCATCTCACAGAGTTAGAGCTTTCCGCTCAAGAAGCCTTTCTCTAAGACAGTTCTTGTGGAATTGGAAAAGTGATATATGGAAGCCCATAGAGGGCTATGGTGAAAAAGGAAATATCATCAGATGAAATCTGGAAAGAAGCTTTCTGAGAAACTGCTTGGTGTTCTGTTAATTCAACTCACAGAGTTACATCTGTATTTCGTGGATCTCTTTGCTAGCCTTATCTCTGTGGAATCTGAGAACAGATATTTCGGATCCCTTTGAAGACTATAGGGCCAAAGGAAATATCCTCCGATTACAAAGAGAAAGAAACGTTCTGAGAAACTTCTTTGTGTTCTGTGAAATCAACTCACAAAGTTACAGCTTTCCCCTCAAGAAGCCTTTCCCTAAGACTGTTCTTGTGGAATTGGCAAAGTGATATTTCAAAGCCCATAGAGGGCTATGGTGAAAAAGGAAATATATTCAGATGAAATATGGAAAGAAACTTTCTGAGAAACTGCTTAGTGTTCTGTTAATTCATCTCACAGAGTTACATGTGTATTTCGTGGATCTCTTTGCTAGCCTTATTTCTGTGGAATCTGAGGACAGATATTTCGGATCCCTTTGAAGACTATAGGGCCAAAGGAAATATCCTCCGATATCAAAGAGAAAGAAGGTTTCTGAGAAACTTCTTTGTGTTCTGTGAATTCATATCACAGAGCTACAGCTTTCCCCTCCAGAAGCCTTTCGCTAAGACAGTTCTTGTGGAATTGGCAAAGTGATATTTGGAAGCCCATAGAGGGCTATGTTGAAAAAGGAAATATCCTCAGATTAAATCTGGAAAGAAGCTTTCTGAGAAACTGCTTGGTGTTCTGTTAATTCATTTCACAGAGTTACATCTGTATTTCGTGGATCTCTTTGTTAGCCTTATCTCTGTGGAATCTGACAACAGATATTTAGGATCCCTTTGAAGACTCTAGGGCCAAAGAAAATAGCCTCCGATAACAAAGAGAAAGAAGCTTTCTGAGAAACTTCTTTGTGTTCTGTGAAATCATCTCACAGAGTTACAGCTTTCCCCTCAAGAAGCCTTTCGCTAGGACAGTTCTTATGGAATTGGCAAAGTGATATTTGGAACCCCTAGAGGGCTACGGTGAAAAAGGAAATATCCTCAGATGAAATCTGGAAAGAAGCTTTCTGAGAATCTGCTTAGTGTTCTGTTAATTCATCTCACAGAATTACATCTGCATTTTGTGGATCTCTTTGCTAGCCTAATTTCTGTGGAATCTGAGAATAGATATTTCGGATCCCTTTGAAGATTATAGGGCCAAAGGAAATATCCTCCGATAACAAAGAGAAAGAAGCTTTCTGAGAAACTACTTTGTGTTCTGTGAAATCATCTCACAGAGATACAGCTTTCCCCCCCAGAAGCCTTTCGCTAAGACAGTTCTAGTGGAATTGGCAAAGTGATATTTGGAAGCCCATGGAGGGCTATAGTTAAAAAGGAAATATCCTCAGATGAAATCTGGAAAGAAGCTTTCTGAGAAACTGCTTGGTGTTCTGTTAATTCATCTCACAGATTTACATCTGTATTTCGTGGATCTCTTTGCTAGCCTTATTTCTGTGGAATCTGAGAACAGATATTTGGGATCCCTTCTAAGACTATAGGGCCAAAGGGAATATCCTCCGATAAAAAAGAGAAAAAGCTTTCCGAGAAACTTCTTTGTGTTCTGTAAAATCATCTCACAGAGTTACAGCGTTCCCCTCAAGAAGCCTTTCGCTAAGACAGTTCTTGTGGAATTGGCAAAGTGATATTTGGAAGCCCTTAGAGGGCTATGGTGAAAAAGGAAATATAATCAGAGGAAATCTGGAAAGAAGCTTTCTGAGAAACTGTTCAGTGTTCTGTTAATTCAACTCACAGAGTTACATCTGTATTTCGTGGATCTCTTTGCTAGCCTTATCTCTGTGGAATCTGAGAACAGATATTTCTGATCCCTTTGAAGACTATAGGGCCAAAGGAAATATCCTCCGATTACAATGAGAAAGAAACGTTCTGAGAAACTTCTTTGTGTTCTGTGAAATCAACTCACAAAGTTACAGCTTTCCCCTCAAGAAGCCTTTCGCTAAGACAGTTCTTGTGGAATTGGCAAAGTGATATTTGGAAGCCCATAGAGGGCTACGGTGAAAAAGGAAATTTCCTCAGATGAAATCCTGAAAGAAGCTTTCTAAGAAACTGCTTACTGTTCCGTTAATTCTTCTCAGAGAATTACATCTGTGTTTCGTGGATCTCTTTGCTAGCCTTATTTCTGGGGAATCTGAGAACAGATATTTCGGATCTCATTGAAGAATATAGGGCCAAAGGAAATATCCTCCGATAACAAAGAGAAAGAAGCTTTCTGAGAAACTTCATTGTGTTCTGTGAAATCATCTCACAGAGTTACAGCTTTTCCCTCAAGAAGCCTTTCCTAGGACACTTCTTGTGGAATTGGCAAAGTTATATTTGGAAGCCATTAGAGGCCTATGGTGAAAAAGGAAATATCCTCAGATGAAATCTGGAAAGAAGCTTTCTGAGAAACTGCTTGGTGTTCTGTCAATTCATCTCACCGAGTTACATCTGTATTTCGTGGATCTCTTTGCTAGCCTTATTTCTGTGGAATCTGAGAACCGATATTTCGGATCCCTTTGAAGACTATGGGGCCAAAGGAAATATCCTCCGATAACAAAAAGAAAGAAGCTTTCTGAGAAACTTCTTTGTGTTCTGTGAAATCATCTCACAGAGTTACAGCTTTCCCCTCAAGAAGCCTTTCCTAAGACAGTTCTTGAGGAATTGGAAAAGTGATATTTGGAAGCCCATAGAGGGCCATGTTGAAAAAGGAAATATCGTCAGATGAAATCTGGAAAGAAGCTTTCTGAGAAACTGCTTGGTGTTCTGTTAATTCATCTCACAGAGTTACATCTGTATTTCGTGGATCTCTTTGGTAGCCTTATTTCTGTGGAATCTGAGAACAGATATTTCGGTTCCCTTTGAGGACTATAGGGCCAAAGGAAATATCCTCCGATTACAAAGAGAAAGAAGCTTTCTGAGAAACTTCTTTGTGTTCTGTGAAATCATCTCACAGAGGTACAGCTTTTCACTCAAGAAGCCTTTCCTAAGACAGTTCTTGTGGAATTGGCAAAGTGATATTTGGAAGCCCATAGAGGGCTAAGGTGAAAAAGGAAATATCCTCAGATGAAATCTGGAAAGAAGTTTCTGAGAAACTGCTTGGTGTTCTGTTAATTCATCTCACAGAGTTACATCTGTATTTCGTGGATCTCTTTGCTAGCCTTATTTCTGTGGAATCTGAGAACAGATATTTCGGATCCCTTTGAAGACTATATGGCCTAGGAAATATCCTCCGATAACAAAGAGAAAGAAGCTTTCCGAGAAACTTCTTTGTGTTCTGTGAAATCATCTCACAGAGTTTCAGCTTTCCCCTCAAGAAGCCCTTCTCTAAGACAGTTCTTCTGGAATTGGCAAAGTGATATTTGGAAGCCCATAGAGGGCTATGGTGAAAAAGGAAAAAAATTCAGATGAAATCTGGAAAGAAGCTTTCTGAGAAACTCCTTGGTGTTCTGTTAATTCATCTCACAGAGTTACATCGGTATTTCGTGGATCTCTTTGGTAGCCTTATTTCTGTGGAATCTGAGAACAGATATTTCGGATCCCTTTGAAGACTATAGGGCCAAAGGGAATATCCTCCGATAACAAAGAGAAAGAAGCTTTCTGAGAAACTTCTTTGTGTTCTGTGAAATCATCTCACAGAGTTACAGCGTTCCCCTGAAGAAGCCTTTCGCTAAGACAGTTCTTGTGGAATTGGCAAAGTGATATTTGGAAGCCCTTAGAGGGCTGTGGTGAAAAAGGAAATATCCTCAGATGAAATCTGGAAAGAAGCTTTCTGAGAAACTGCTTGGTGTTCTGTTAATTCGTGTCACAGTGTTACATCTGTATTTCGTGGATCTCTTTGCTAGCCTTATTTCTGTGGAATCTGAGAACAGATATTTCAGGTCCCTTTGAAGACTATAGGGCAAAAGGAAATATCCTCCGATTACAAATAGAAAGAAGCTTTCTGAGGAACTTCTCTGTGTCTGTGAAATCATCTCACAGAGTTAGAGCTTTCCGCTCAAGAAGGCTTTCGCTAAGACGTTTCTTGTGGAATTGGCAAAGTGATATTTGGAAGCCCATAGAGGGCTATGTTGAAAAAGGAAATATCCTCAGATGAAATCTGGAAAGAAGCTTTCTGAGAAACTGCTTAGTGTTCTGTTAATTCATCTCACAGAGTTACATCTGTATTTCGTGAATCCCTTTGCTAGCCTTATTTCTGTGGAATCTGAGAACAGATATTTCGGATCCCTTTGAAGACTATAGGGCCAAAGGAAATATCCTCCGATAACAAAGAGAAAGAAACTTTCTGAGTAATTTCTTTGTGTTCTGTGAAATCATCTTACAGACGTACAGCTTTCCCCTCAAGAAGCCTTTTGCTAAGACAGTTCTTGTGGAATTGGCAAAGTGATATTTGGAAGCGCATAGAGGGCTATGGTGAAAAAGGAAATATCCTCAGATGAAATCTGGAAAGAATCTTTCTGAGAAACTGCTTAGTGTTCTGTTAATTCATCTCACAGAGTTACATCTGTATTTCGTGGATCTCTTTGCTAGCCTTATTTCTGTGGAATCTGAGAACAGATATTTCGGATCCCTTTGAAGACTATAGGGCAAAAGGAAATATCCTCCGATAACAAAGAGAAAGAAGCTTTCTGAGAAACTTCTTTGTGTTCTGTGAAATCGTCTTACAGAGGTACAGCTTTCCCCTCAAGAAGCCTTTCGCTAAGACAGTTCTTGTGGAATTGGCAAAGTGATATTTGGAAGCGCATAGAGGGCTATGGTGAAAAAGGTAATATCCTCAGATGAAATCTGGAAAGAAGCTTTCTGAGAAACTGCTACTGTTCTGTTAATTCATCTCACAGAATTTCATCTGTATTTGGTGGATCTCTTTGCTACACTTATTTCTGTGGATTCTGAGAACAGATATTTCGGATCCCTTTGAAGACTATAGGGCCAAAGGAAATATCCTCCGATAACATAGAGAAAGAAGCTTTCTGAGATACTACTTTGTGTTCTGTGAAATCATCTCACAGAGTTACAGCTTTCCCCTCAAGAAGCCTTTCGCTAAGACACTTCTTGTGGAATTGGTAAAGTGATATTTGGAAGCCCATAGAGGGCTATGGTGAAAAAGGAAATATCCTCAGATGAAATCTGGAAAGAAGCTTTCTGAGAAACTGCTTAGTGTTCTGTTAATTCATCTCACAGAGTTACATCTGTATTTCGTGGATCTCTTTGCTAGCCTTATTTCTCTGGAATCTGAGAACAGATATTTCGGATCCCTTTGAAGAATATAGGGCCAAAGGAAATATCCTCCATAACAAAGAGAAAGAAGCTTTCTGAGAAACTTCTTTGTGTTCTGTGAAATCATCTCACAGAGTTACAGCTCTCCCCTCAAGAAGCCTTTCGCTAAGACCGTTCTTGTGGAAATGGCAAAGTGATATTTGGAAGTCCCTAGAGGGCTATGGTGAAAAAGGAAATATCCTCAGATGAAATCTGGAAAGAAGCTTTCTGAGAAACTGCTTAGTGTTCTGTTAATTTATCTCACAGACTTACATCTGTATTTCGTGGATCTCTTTGCTAGCCTTATTTCTGTGGAATCTGAGAACAGATATTTCGGATAACTTTAAAGACTCTAGCGCAAAAGGAAATATCCTCCAATAACAAAGAGAAAGAAGCTTTCTGAGAAACTTCTTTGTGTTCTGTGAAGTCATCTCACAGAGTTACATCTTTGCCCTCAAGAAGCCTATCGCTAAGACAGTTCTTGTGGAATTGGCAAAGTGACATTTGGAAGTCCATACAGGGCTATGGTGAAAAAGGAAATATCCTCAGATGAAATCTGGAAAGAAGCTTTCTGAGAAACTGCTTCGTGCTCTGTTAATTCATCTCACAGCGTTACATCTGTATTTCATGGATCTTTTTGCTAGCCTTATTTCTGTGGAATCTGAGAACAGATATTTCTGATCCCTTTGAAGACTATAGGGCCAAAGGAAATATCCTCCGATAAAAAGAGAAAGAAGCTTTCTGAGAAACTTCTTTGTGTTCTGTGAAATCATCTCACAGAGTTACAGCTTTCCCCTCAAGAAGCCTTTCGCTAAGACAGTTCTTGTGGAATTGGCAAAGTGATATTTGGAAGCCCATAGAGGGCTATGGTGAAAAAGGAAATATCCTCAGATGAAATCTGGAAAGAAGCTTTCTGAGAAACTGCTTAGTGTTCTGTTAATTCACCTCACAGAGTTACATCTGTATTTCGGGGATCCCTTTACTAGCCTTATTTCTGTGGAATCTGAGAACAGATATTTCGGATCCCTTTGAAGACTATAGGGCCTAAGGAAATATCCTCCGATAACAAAGAGAAAGAAGCTTTCTGAGAAATTTCTTTGTGTTCTGTGAAATCATCTTACAGACGTACAGCTTTCCCCTCAAGAAGCCTTTCGCTAAGACAGTTCTTGTGGAATCGGCAAAGTGATATTTGGAAGCGCATAGAGGGCTATGGTGAAAAAGGAAATATCCTCAGATGAAATCTGGAAAGAATCTTTCAGAGAAACTTCTTAGTGTTCTGTAAATTCATCTCACAGAGTTACATCTGTATTTCGTGGATCTCTTTGCTTGCCTTATTTCTGTGGAACCTGAGAACCGATATTTCGGATCCCTTTGAAGAATATAGGGCCAAAGGAAATATCCTCCATAACAAAGAGAAAGAAGCTTTCTGAGAAACTTCTTTGTGTTCTGTGAAATCATCTCAGAGAGTTACAGCTTTCCCTTCAAGAAGCCTTTCGCTAAGACCGTTCTCGTGGAATTGGCATAGTGATATTTGGAAGTCCATAGAGGGCTATGGTGAAAAAGGAAATATCCTCAGATGAAATCTGGAAAGAAGCTTTCTGAGAAACTGCTTGGTGTTCTGTTAATTCGTGTCACAGTGTTACATCTGTATTTCGTGGATCCCTTTGCTAGCCTTATTTCTGTGGAATCTGAGAACAGATATTTCTGATCCCTTTGAAGACTATAGGGCCAAAGGAAATATCCTCCGATTACAAAGAGAAAAAAGCTTTCTGAGGAACTTCTTTGTGTTCTGTGAAATCATCTCACAGAGTTAGAGCTTTCCGCTCAAGAAGCCTTTCCCTAAAACAGTTCTTGTGGAATTGGAAAAGTGATATTTGGAAGACCATAGAGGGCAATGGTGAAAATGGAAATATCGTCAGATGAAATCTGGAAAGAAGCTTTCTAAGAAACTGCTTACTGTTCTGTTAATTCATCTCACAGAGTTACATCTGTATTTCGTAGATCTCTTTGCTAGCCTTATTTCTGTGGAATCTGAGAACAGATATTTCGGATCCCTTTGAAGACTATATGGCCAAAGGAAATATCCTCCGATAACAAAGAGAAAGAAGCTTTCTGAGAAACTTCTTTGTGTTCTGTGAAATCATCTCACAGAGTTTCAGCTTTCCCCTCAAGAAGCCCTTCTCTAAGACAGTTCTTCTGGAATTCGCAAAGTGATATTTGGAAGCCCATAGAGGGCTATGGTGAAAAAGGAAATAAATTCAGATGAAATCTGGAAAGAAGCTTTCTGAGAAACTCCTTGGTGTTCTGTTAATTCATCTCACAGAGTTACATCGGTATTTCGTGGATCTCTTTGGTAGCCTTATTTCTGTGGAATCTGAGAACAGATATTTCGGATCCCTTTGAAGACTATAGGGCCAAAGGGAATATCCTCCGATAACAAAGAGAAAGAAGCATTCTGAGAAACTTCTTTGTGTTCTGTGAAATCATCTCACAGAGTTACAGGGTTCCCCTCAAGCAGCCTTTCGCTAAGACAGTTCTTGTGGAATTGGCAAAGTGATATTTGGAAGCCCTTAGAGGGCTATGGTGAAAAAGGAAATATCCTCAGATGAAATCTGGGAAGAAGCTTTCTGAGAAACTGCTTGGCGTTCTGTTAATTCGTGTCACAGTGTTACATCTGTATTTCGTGGATCTCTTTGCTAGCCTTATTTCTGTGGTATCTGAGAACAGATATTTCAGATCCCTTTGAAGAGTATAGGGCAAAAGGAAATATCCTCCGATTACAAAGAGAAAGAAGCTTTCTGAGGAACTTCTTTGTGTCTGTGAAATCATCTCACAGTGTTAGAGCTTTCCGCTCAAGAAGCCTTTCGCTAAAACAGTTCTTGTGGAATTGGAAAAGTGATATATGGAAGCCCATAGAGGGCTATGTTGAAAAAGGAAATATCATCAGATGAAATCTGGAAAGAAGCTTTCTGAGAAACTGCTTACTGTTCTGTTAATTCATCTCAAAGAATTACATCAGTATTTCGTGGATCTCTTTGTTAGCCTTATTTCTGTGGAATCTGAGAACAGATATTTCGGATCTCATTGAAGATTATAGGGCCAAAGGAAATATCCTCCGATAACAAAGAGAAAGAAGTTTTCTGAGAAACTTCTTTGTGTTCTGTGAAATCATCTCACAGAGTTACAGCTTTTCCCTCAAGAAGCCTTTCCTAGGACATTTCTTGTGGAATTGGCAAAGTTATATTTGGAAGCCCATAGAGGGCTATGTTTAAAAAGTAAATATCCTCAAATGAAATCTGGAAAGAAGCTTTCTGAGAAACTGCTTGGTGTTCTGTTAATTCATCTCACAGAGTTACATCTGTATTTCGTGGATCTCTTTGGTAGCCTTATTTCTGTGGAATCTGAGAACAGATATTTGGGACCCCTTCTAAGAGTATAGGGCAAAAGGGAATATCCTCCGATAACAAAGAGAAAGAAGCTTTCCGAGAAACTTCTTTGTGTTCTGTGAAATCATCTCACAGAGTTACAGCGTTCCCCTCAAGAAGCCTTTCGCTAAGACAGTTCTTGTGGAATTTGCAAAGTGATATTTGGAAGCCCTTCGAGGGCTATGGTGAAAAAGGAAATAACCTCAGATGAAATCTGGAAAGAAGCTTTCAGAGAAACTGCTTGGTGTTCTGTTAATTCAACTCACAGAGTTACATCTGTATTTCGTGGATCTCTTTGCTAGCCTTATCTCTGTGGAATCTGAGAATAGATATTTGGGATCCCTTCTAAGACTATAGGGCCAAAGGGAATATCCTCCGATAACACAGAGAAAGAAGCTTTCCGAGAAACTTCTTTGTGTTCTGTGAAATCATCTCACAGAGTTACAGCTTTCCCCTCAAGAAGCCCTTCTCTAAGACAGTTCTTCTGGAATTGGCAAAGTGATATTTGGAAGCCCATACAGGGCTATGGTGAAAAAGGAAATATATTCAGATGAAATCTGGAAAGAAGCTTTCTGAGAAACTCCTTGGTGTTCTGTTAATTCATCTCACAGAGTTACATCGGTATTTCGTGGATCTCTTTGGTAGCCTTATTTCTGTGGAATCTGAGAACAGATATTTCGGATCCCTTTGAAGACTATAGGGCCAAAGGGAATATCCTCCGATAACAAAGAGAAAGAAGCTTTCTGAGAAACTTCTTTGTGTTCTGTGAAATCATCTCACAGAGTTACAGCGTTCCCCTCAAGAAGCCTCTCGCTAAGACAGTTCTTGTGGAATTGGCAAAGTGATATTTGGAAGCCCTTAGAGGGCTATGGAGAAAAAGGAAATATCCTCAGATGAAATCTGGAAAGAAGCTTTCTGAGAAACTGCTTAGTGTTCTGTTAATTCATCTCACATAGTTACATCTGTATTTCATGGATCTCTTTGCTAGCCTTATTTCTGTGGAATCTGTGAACCGATATTTCGGATCCCTTTGAAGAATATAGGGCCAAAGGAAATATCCTCCGATAACAAAGAGAAAGAAGCTTTCTGAGAAACTTCTTTGTGTTCTGTGAAATCATCTCACCGAGTTACAGCTTTCCCCTCAAGAAGCCTTTCGCTAAGATAGTTCTTGTGGAATTGCCAAAGTGATATTTGGAAGCGCATAGAGGGCTATGGTGAAAAAGGAAATATCGTCAGATGAAAGCTGGAAAGAATCTTTCTGAGAAACTGCTTAGTGTTCTGTTAATTCATCTCACGGAGTTACATCTGTTTTTCGTGTATCCCTTTGCAAGCGTTTTTTCTGTGGAATCTGAGAACAGATATTTCAGATCCCTTTGAAGAATATAGGGCCAAAGGAAATATCCTCCGATAACAAAGAGAAAGAAGCTTTCTGAGAAATTTCTTTGCATTCTGTGAAATCATCTTACAGAGGTACAGCTTTCCCCTCAAGAAGCCTTTTGCTAAGACAGTTCCTGTGGAATTTGCAAGGTGATAATTGGAAGCCCATAGAAGGCTACGGTGAAAAAGGAAATATCCTCAGATGAAACCTGGAAAGAAGCTTTCTGAAAAACTGCTTGTTGTTGTGTTAATTCATCTCACAGAGTTACATTTGTATATCGTGGATATCTTTGGTAGCCTTATTTCTGTGGAATCTGAGAACAGATATTTCGGATCCCTTTGAAGACTATTGGGCCAAAGGAAATATCCTCCGATATCAAAGAGAAAGAAGCTTTCTGAGAAACTTCTTTGTATTCCGTGAAATCATCTCAGAGAGTCACAGCTTTCCCCTCAAGAAGCCTTTCGCTAAGACAGTTCTTGTGGAATTGGCAAAGTGATATTTGGAATCCCATAGAAGGCTATGGTGAAAAAGGAAATATCCTCAGATGAAATCTGGAAAGAAGATTTCTGAGAAACTGCTTACTGTTCTGTTAATTCATCTCACAGAGTTACATCTGTATTTCGTGGATGTCTTTGCTAGCCTTATTTCTGTGGAATCTGAGAACAGATATTTCTGATCTCTTTGATGATTATAGGTCCAAAGGAAATATCCTCCGATAACAAAGAGGAAGAACCTTTCTGAGAAACTTCTTTGTGTTCTGTGAAATCATCTCACAGAGTTACAGCTTTTTCCTCAAGAAGCCATTCCTAAGCCACTTCTTTTGGAATTGGCAAAGTGATATTTGGAAGCCCATAGAGGGCTATGCTGAAAAAGGAAATATCCTCAGATGAAATCTGTAAAGAAGCTTTCTGAGAAACTGCTTGGTGTTCTGTTAATTCATCTCACAGATATATATCTGTATTTCGTGGATCTCTTTGTTAGCCTTATTTCTGTGGAATCTGAGAACAGATATTTCGGATCCCTTTGAAGACTATAGTGCCAAAGGTAATATTCTCCGATAAGAAAGAGATTGAAGCTTTCTGAGAAACTTCTTTGTGTTCTGTTAAATCATCTCACAGAGTTACTGGTTTCCCCTCAAGAAGCCTTTCGCTAAGACAGTTCTTGTGGAATTGGCAAAGTGATATTTGGAAGCCCATAGAGGGCTAAGGAGAAAAAGGAAATATCCTCAGATGAAATCTGGAAAGAAGCTTTCTGAGAAACTGCTTGGTGTTCTGTTAATTTATCTCACAGAATTACATCGGTATTTTGTGGATCTCTTTGCTAGCCTTCTTTCTGTGGAATCTGAGAACAGATATTTCGGATCCTTTCGAAGACTATAGGGCCAAAGGGAATATCCTCCGATAACAAAGAGAAAGAAGCTTTCTGAGAAACTTCTTTGTGTTTTCTGAAATCATCTCACAGAGTTACAGCGTTCCCTTCAAGAAGCCTTTCGCTAAGACAGTTCTTGTGGAATTGGCAAAGTGATATTTGGAAGCCCATAGAGGGCTATGTTGAAAAAGGAAATATCCTCAGATGAAATCTGGAAAGAAGCTTTCTGAGAAACTGCTTGGTGTTCTGTTAATTCGTGTCACAGTGTTACATCCGTATTTCGTGGATCTCTTTGCTAGCCTTATTTCTGTGGAATCTGAGAACAGATATTTCAGATCCCTTTGAAGAGTATAGGGCAAAAGGAAATATCCTCCGATTACAAAGAGAAAGAAGCTTTCTGAGAAACTTCTTTGTGTCTGTGAAATCATCTCACAGAGTTAGAGCTTTCCGCTCAAGAAGCCTTTCGCAAAAACAGTTCTTGTGGAATTGGAAAAGTGATATATGGAAGCCCTTAGAGGGCTATGGTGAAAAAGGAAATATCATCAGATGAAATCTGGAAAGAAGATTTATGAGAAACTGCTTACTGTTCTGTTAATTCATCTCACAGAATTACATCAGTATTTCGTGGATCTCTTTGTTAGCCTTATTTCTGTGGAATCTGAGAACAGATATTTCGGATCTCATTGAAGATTATAGGGCCAAAGGAAATATCCTCCGATAACAAAGAGAAAGAAGCTTTCTGAGAAACTTCCTTGTGTTCTGTGAAATCATCTCACAGAGTTACAGCTTTTCCCTCAAGAAGCCGTTCCTAGGACACTTCTTGTGGAATTGGCAAAGTTATATTTGGAAGCCCATAGAGGGCTATGTTTAAAAAGTAAATATCCTCAAATGAAATCTGGAAAGAAGCTTTCTGAGAAACTGCTTGGTGTTCTGTTAATTCATCTCACAGAGTTACATCTGTATTTCGTGGATCTCTTTGGTAGCCTTATTTCTGTGGAATCTGAGAACAGATATTTGGGATCCCTTCGAAGACTATAGGGCAAAAGGGAATATCCTCCGATAACAAAGAGAAAGAAGCTTTCCGAGAAACTTCTTTGTGTTCTGTGAAATCATCTCACAGAGTTACAGCGTTCCCCTCAAGAAGCCTTTTTGCTAAGACAGTTCTTGTGGAATTGGCAAAGTGATATTTGGAAGCCCTTCGAGGGCTATGGTGAAAAAGGAAATAACCTCAGATGAAATCTGGAAAGAAGCTTTCTGAGAAACTGCTTGGTGTTCTGTTAATTCAACTCACAGAGTTACATCTGTATTTCGTGGATCTCTTTGCTAGCCTTATCTCTGTGGAATCTGAGAACAGATATTTGGGATCCCTTCTAAGACTATAGGGAAAAAGGGAATATCCTCCGATAACAAAGAGAAAGAAGCTTTCCGAGAAACTTCTTTGTGTTCTGTGAAATCATCTCACAGAGTTACAGCTTTCCCCTCAAGAAGCCCTTCTCTAAGACAGTTCTTCTGGAATTGGCAAAGTGATATTTGGAAGCCCAAAGAGGGCTATGGTGAAAAAGGAAATATATTCAGATGAAATCTGGAAAGAAGCTTTCTGAGAAACTCCTTGGTGTTCTGTTAATTCATCTCACAGAGTTACATCGGTATTTCGTGGATCTCTTTGGTAGCCTTATTTCTGTGGAATCTGAGAACAGATATTTCGGATCCCTTTGAAGACTATAGGGCCAAAGGGAATATCCTCCGATAACAAAGAGAAAGAAGCTTTCTGAGAAACTTCTTTGTGTTCTGTGAAATCATCTCACAGAGTTACAGCGTTCCCCTCAAGAAGCCTTTCGCTAAGACAGTTCTTGTGGAATTGGCAAAGTGATATTTGGAAGCCCTTAGAGGGCTATGGTGAAAAAGGAAATATCCTCAGATGAAATCTGGAAAGAAGCTTTCTGAGAAACTGCTTGGTGTTCTGTTAATTCGTGTCACAGTGTTACATCCGTATTTCGTGGATCTCTTTGCTAGCCTTATTTCTGTGGAATCTGAGAACAGATATTTCAGATCCCTTTGAAGAGTATAGGGCAAAAGGAAATATCCTCCGATTACAAAGAGAAAGAAGCTTTCTGAGAAACTTCTTTGTGTCTGTGAAATCATCTCACAGAGTTAGAGCTTTCCGCTCAAGAAGCCTTTCGCAAAAACAGTTCTTGTGGAATTGGAAAAGTGATATATGGAAGCCCATAGAGGGCTATGGTGAAAAAGGAAATATCATCAGATGAAATCTGGAAAGAAGATTTATGAGAAACTGCTTACTGTTCTGTTAATTCATCTCACAGAATTACATCAGTATTTCGTGGATCTCTTTGTTAGCCTTATTTCTGTGGAATCTGAGAACAGATATTTCGGATCTCATTGAAGATTATAGGGCCAAAGGAAATATCCTCCGATAACAAAGAGAAAGAAGCTTTCTGAGAAACTTCCTTGTGTTCTGTGAAATCATCTCACAGAGTTACAGCTTTTCCCTCAAGAAGCCGTTCCTAGGACACTTCTTGTGGAATTGGCAAAGTTATATTTGGAAGCCCATAGAGGGCTATGTTTAAAAAGTAAATATCCTCAAATGAAATCTGGAAAGAAGCTTTCTGAGAAACTGCTTGGTGTTCTGTTAATTCATCTCACAGAGTTACATCTGTAGTTCGTGGATCTCTTTGGTAGCCTTATTTCTGTGGAATCTGAGAACAGATATTTGGAATCCCTTCGAAGACTATAGGGCAAAAGGGAATATCCTCCGATAACAAAGAGAAAGAAGCTTTCCGAGAAACTTCTTTGTGTTCTGTGAAATCATCTCACAGAGTTACAGCGTTCCCCTCAAGAAGCCTTTTTGCTAAGACAGTTCTTGTGGAATTGGCAAAGTGATATTTGGAAGCCCTTCGAGGGCTATGGTGAAAAAGGAAATAACCTCAGATGAAATCTGGAAAGAAGCTTTCTGAGAAACTGCTTGGTGTTCTGTTAATTCAACTCACAGAGTTACATCTGTATTTCGTGGATCTCTTTGCTAGCCTTATCTCTGTGGAATCTGAGAACAGATATTTGGGATCCCTTCTAAGACTATAGGGCCAAAGGGAATATCCTCCGATAACAAAGAGAAAGAAGCTTTCCGAGAAACTTCTTTGTGTTCTGTGAAATCATCTCACAGAGTTACAGCTTTCCCCTCAAGAAGCCCTTCTCTAAGACAGTTCTTCTGGAATTGGCAAAGTGATATTTGGAAGCCCAAAGAGGGCTATGGTGAAAAAGGAAATATATTCAGATGAAATCTGGAAAGAAGCTTTCTGAGAAACTCCTTGGTGTTCTGTTAATTCATCTCACAGAGTTACATCGGTATTTCGTGGATCTCTTTGGTAGCCTTATTTCTGTGGAATCTGAGAACAGATATTTCGGATCCCTTTGAAGACTATAGGGCCAAAGGGAATATCCTCCGATAACAAAGAGAAAGAAGCTTTCTGAGAAACTTCTTTGTGTTCTGTGAAATCATCTCACAGAGTTACAGCGTTCCCCTCAAGAAGCCTTTCGCTAAGACAGTTCTTGTGGAATTGGTAAAGTGATATTTGGAAGCCCTTAGAGGGCTATGGTGAAAAAGGAAATATCCTCAGATGAAATCTGGAAAGAAGCTTTCTGAGAAACTGCTTGGTGTTCTGTTAATTCGTGTCACAGTGTTACATCCGAATTTCGTGGATCTCTTTGCTAGCCTTATTTCTGTGGAATCTGAGAACAGATATTTCAGATCCCTTTGAAGAGTATAGGGGAAAAGGAAATATCCTCCGATTACAAAGAGAAAGAAGCTTTCTGAGAAACTTCTTTGTGTCTGTGAAATCATCTCACAGAGTTAGAGCTTTCCGCTCAAGAAGCCTTTCGCAAAAACAGTTCTTGTGGAATTGGAAAAGTGATATATGGAAGCCCATAGAGGGCTATGGTGAAAAAGGAAATATCATCAGATGAAATCTGGAAAGAAGATTTATGAGAAACTGCTTACTGTTCTGTTAATTCATCTCACAGAATTACATCAGTATTTCGTGGATATCTTTGTTAGCCTTATTTCTGTGGAATCTGAGAACAGATATTTCGGATCTCATTGAAGATTATAGGGCCAAAGGAAATATCCTCCGATAACAAAGAGAAAGAAGCTTTCTGAGAAACTTCTTTGTGTTCTGTGAAATCATCTCACAGAGTTACAGCTTTTCCCTCAAGAAGCCTTTCCTAGGACACTTCTTGTGGAATTGGCAAAGTTATATTTGGTAGCCCTTAGAGGGCTATGTTGAAAAAGTAAATATCCTCAAATGAAATCTGGAAAGAAGCTTTCTGAGAAACTGCTTGGTGTTCTGTTAATTCATCTCACAGAGTTACATCTGTATTTCGTGGATCTCTTTGCTAGCCTTATTTCTGTGGAATCTGAGAACAGATATTTGGGATCCCTTCTGTGATTACAGGGCCAAAGGGAATATCCTCCGATAACAAAGAGAAAGAAGCTTTCCGAGAAACTTCTTTGTGTTCTGTGAAATCATCTCACAGAGTTACAGCTTTCCCCTCAAGAAGCCTTTCGCTAAGACAGTTCTTGTGGAATTGGCAAAGTGATATTTGGAAGCCCTTAGAGGGCTAAGGTGAAAAAGGAAATATCCTCAGATGAAATCTGGAAAGAAGCTTTCTGAGAAACTGCTTGGTGTTCTGTTAATTCAACTCACAGAGTTACATCTGTATTTCGTGGATCTCTTTGCTAGCCTTATCTCTGTGGAATCTGAGAACAGATATTTGGGATCTCTTCTAAGACTATAGGGCCAAAGGGAATATCCTCCGATAACAAAGACAAAGAAGCTCTCCGAGAAACTTCTTTGTGTTCTGTGAAATCATCTCACAGAGTTACAGCTTTCCCCTCAAGAAGCCCTTCTCTAAGACAGTTCTTGTGGAATTGGCAAAGTGATATTTGGAAGCCCATAGAGGGCTATGGTGAAAAAGGAAATATATTCAGATGAAATCTGGAAAGAAGTTTTCTGAGAAACTCCTTGGTGTTCTGTTAATTCATCTCACAGTGTTACATCGGTATTTCGTGGATCTCTTTGGTAGCCTTATTTCTGTGGAATCTGAGAACAGATATTTCGGATCCCTTTGAAGACTATAGGGGCAAAGGGAATATCCTCCGATAACAAAGAGAAAGAAGCTTTCTGAGAAACTTCTTAGTGTTCTGTGAAATAATCTCACAGAGTTACAGCGTTCCCCTCAAGAAGCCTCTCGCTAAGACAGTTCTTGTGGAATTGGCAAAGTGATATTTGGAAGCCCTTAGAGGGCTATGGAGAAAAAGGTAATATCCTCAGATGAAATCTGGAAAGAAGCTTTCTGAGAAACTGCTTAGTGTTCTGTTAATTCATCTCACATAGTTACATCTGTATTTCATGGATCTCTTTGCTAGCCTTATTTCTGTGGAATCTGTGAACCGATATTTCGGATCCCTTTGAAGAATATAGGGCCAAAGGAAATATCCTCCGATAACAAAGAGAAAGAAGCTTTCTGAGAAACTTCTTTGTGTTCTGTGAAATCATCTCACCGAGTTACAGCTTTCCTCTCAAGAAGCCTTTCGCTAAGATAGTTCTTGTGGAATTGCCAAAGTGATATTTGGAAGCGCATAGAGGGCTATGGTGAAAAAGGAAATATCGTCAGATGAAAGCTGGAAAGAATCTTTCTGAGAAACTGCTTAGTGTTCTGTTAATTCATCTCACGGAGTTACATCTGTTTTTCGTGTATCACTTTGCAAGCCTTATTTCTGTGGAATCTGAGAACAGATATTTCAGATCCCTTTGAAGAATATAGGGCCAAAGGAAATATCCTCCGATAACAAAGAGAAAGAAGCTTTCTGAGAAATTTCTTTGCATTCTGTGAAATCATCTTACAGAGGTACAGCTTTCCCCTCAAGAAGCCTTTTGCTAAGACAGTTCCTGTGGAATTTGCAAGGTGATAATTGGAAGCCCATAGAAGGCTACGGTGAAAAAGGAAATATCCTCAGATGAAACCTGGAAAGAAGCTTTCTGAAAAACTACTTGGTGTTGTGTTAATTCATCTCACAGTGTTACATTTGTATATCGTGGATCTCTTTGGTAGCCTTATTTCTGTGGAATCTGAGAACAGATATTTCGGATCCCTTTGAAGACTATTGGGCCAAAGGAAATATCCTCCGATATCAAAGAGAAAGAAGCTTTCTGAGAAACTTCTTTGTGTTCCGTGAAATCATCTCAGAGAGTCACAGCTTTCCCCTCAAGAAGCCTTTCGCTAAGACAGTTCTTGTGGAATTGGCAAAGTGATATTTGGAATCCCATAGAAGGCTATGGTGAAAAAGGAAATATCCTCACATGAAATCTGGAAAGAAGCTTTCTGAGAAACTGCCTACTGTTCTGTTAATTCATCTCACAGAGTTACATCTGTATTTCGTGGATCTCTTTGCTAGCCTTATTTCTGTGGAATCTGAGAACAGATATTTCGGATCTCTTTGATGATTATAGGTCCAAAGGAAATATCCTCCGATAACAAAGAGGAAGAAGCTTTCTGAGAAACTTCTTTGTGTTCTGTGAAATCATCTCACAGAGTTACAGCTTTTTCCTCAAGAAGCCTTTCCTAAGCCACTTCTTTTGGAATTGGCAAAGTGATATTTGGATGCCCATAGAGGGCTATGCTGAAAAAGGAAATATCCTCAGATGAAATCTGTAAATAAGCTTTCTGAGAAACTGCTTGGTGTTCTGTAAATTCATCTCACAGATATACATCTGTATTTCGTGGATCTCTTTGTTAGCCTTATTTCTGTGGAATCTGAGAACAGATATTTCGGATCCCTTTGAAGACTATAGGGCCAAAGGAAATATCCTCCGATAACAAAGAGAAAGAAGCTTTCTGAGAAACTTCCTTGTGTTCTGTGAAATCATCTCACAGAGTTACAGCTTTTCCCTCAAGAAGCCGTTCCTAGGACACTTCTTGTGGAATTGGCAAAGTTATATTTGGAAGCCCATAGAGGGCTATGTTTAAAAAGTAAATATCCTCAAATGAAATCTGGAAAGAAGCTTTCTGAGAAACTGCTTGGTGTTCTGTTAATTCATCTCACAGAGTTACATCTGTATTTCGTGGATCTCTTTGCTAGCCTTATTTCTGTGGAATCTGAGAACAGATATTTGGGATCCCTTCGAAGACTATAGGGCAAAAGGGAATATCCTCCGATAACAAAGAGAAAGAAGCTTTCCGAGAAACTTCTTTGTGTTCTGTGAAATCATCTCACAGAGTTACAGCGTTCCCCTCAAGAAGCCTTTTTGCTAAGACAGTTCTTGTGGAATTGGCAAAGTGATATTTGGAAGCCCTTCG
This sequence comes from Macaca fascicularis, assembly GCF_037993035.2. Classification (NCBI taxonomy): domain Eukaryota; kingdom Metazoa; phylum Chordata; class Mammalia; order Primates; family Cercopithecidae; genus Macaca; species Macaca fascicularis. The sequence continues at coordinate 42,647,420 of NC_088384.1, read as the reverse complement.
AGGGCTATGGTGAAAAAGGAAATAACCTCAGATGAAATCTGGAAAGAAGCTTTCTGAGAAACTGCTTGGTGTTCTGTTAATTCAACTCACAGAGTTACATCTGTATTTCGTGGATCTCTTTGCTAGCCTTATCTCTGTGGAATCTGAGAACAGATATTTGGGATCCCTTCTAAGACTATAGGGCCAAAGGGAATATCCTCCGATAACAAAGAGAAAGAAGCTTTCCGAGAAACTTCTTTGTGTTCTGTGAAATCATCTCACAGAGTTACAGCTTTCCCCTCAAGAAGCCCTTCTCTAAGACAGTTCTTCTGGAATTCGCAAAGTGATATTTGGAAGCCCAAAGAGGGCTATGGTGAAAAAGGAAATATATTCAGATGAAATCTGGAAAGAAGCTTTCTGAGAAACTCCTTGGTGTTCTGTTAATTCATCTCACAGAGTTACATCGGTATTTCGTGGATCTCTTTGGTAGCCTTATTTCTGTGGAATCTGAGAACAGATATTTCGGATCCCTTTGAAGACTATAGGGCCAAAGGGAATATCCTCCGATAACAAAGAGAAAGAAGCTTTCTGAGAAACTTCTTTGTGTTCTGTGAAATCATCTCACCGAGTTACAGCGTTCCCCTCAAGAAGCCTTTCGCTAAGACAGTTCTTGTGGAATTGGCAAAGTGATATTTGGAAGCCCTTAGAGGGCTATGGTGAAAAAGGAAATATCCTCAGATGAAATCTGGAAAGAAGCTTTCTGAGAAACTGCTTGGTGTTCTGTTAATTCGTGTCACAGTGTTACATCCGTATTTCGTGGATCTCTTTGCTAGCCTTATTTCTGTGGAATCTGAGAACAGATATTTCAGATCCCTTTGAAGAGTATAGGGCAAAAGGAAATATCCTCCGATTACAAAGAGAAAGAAGCTTTCTGAGAAACTTCTTTGTGTCTGTGAAATCATCTCACAGAGTTAGAGCTTTCCGCTCAAGAAGCCTTTCGCAAAAACAGTTCTTGTGGAATTGGAAAAGTGATATATGGAAGCCCATAGAGGGCTATGGTGAAAAAGGAAATATCATCAGATGAAATCTGGAAAGAAGATTTATGAGAAACTGCTTACTGTTCTGTTAATTCATCTCACAGAATTACATCAGTATTTCGTGGATCTCTTTGTTAGCCTTATTTCTGTGGAATCTGAGAACAGATATTTCGGATCTCATTGAAGATTATAGGGCCAAAGGAAATATCCTCCGATAACAAAGAGAAAGAAGCTTTCTGAGAAACTTCTTTGTGTTCTGTGAAATCATCTCACAGAGTTACAGCTTTTCCCTCAAGAAGCCTTTCCTAGGACACTTCTTGTGGAATTGGCAAAGTTATATTTGGTAGCCCTTAGAGTGCTATGTTGAAAAAGTAAATATCCTCAAATGAAATCTGGAAAGAAGCTTTCTGAGAAACTGCTTGGTGTTCTGTTAATTCATCTCACAGAGTTACATCTGTATTTCGTGGATCTCTTTGCTAGCCTTATTTCTGTGGAATCTGAGAACAGATATTTGGGATCCCTTCTGTGATTACAGGGCCAAAGGGAATATCCTCCGATAACAAAGAGAAAGAAGCTTTCCGAGAAACTTCTTTGTGTTCTGTGAAATCATCTCACAGAGTTACAGCGTTCCCCTCAAGAAGCCTTTCGCTAAGACAGTTCTTGTGGAATTGGCAAAGTGATATTTGGAAGCCCATAGAGGGCTATGTTGAAAAAGGAAATATCCTCAGATGAAATCTGGAAAGAAGCTTTCTGAGAAACTGCTTGGTGTTCTGTTAATTCGTGTCACAGTGTTACATCTGTATTTCGTGGATCCCTTTGCTAGCCTTATTTCTGTGGAATCTGAGAACAGATATTTATGATCCCTTTGAAGACTATAGGGCCAAAGGAAATATCCTCCGATTACAAAGAGAAAAAAGCTTTCTGAGGAATTTCTTTGTGTTCTGTGAAATCATCTCACAGTGTTAGAGCTTTCCGCTCAAGAAGCCTTTCCCTAAAACAGTTCTTGTGGAATTGGAAAAGTGATATTTGGAAGCCCATAGAGGGCAAAGGTGAAAATGGAAATATCGTCAGATGAAATCTGGAAAGAAGCATTCTAAGAAACTGCTTACTGTTCTGTTAATTCATCTCACAGAGTTACATCGGTATTTCGTGGATCTCTTTGGTAGCCTTATTTCTGTGGAATCTGAGAACAGATATTTCGGATCCCTTTGAAGACTATAGGGCCAAAGGGAATATCCTCCGATAACAAAGAGAAAGAAGCATTCTGAGAAACTTCTTTGTGTTCTGTGAAATCATCTCACAGAGTTACAGCGTTCCCCTCAAGAAGCCTTTCGCTAAGACAGTTCTTGTGGAATTGGCAAAGTGATATTTGGAAGCCCTTAGAGGGCTATGGTGAAAAAGGAAATATCCTCAGATGAAATCTGGAAAGAAGCTTTCTGAGAAACTGCTTGGCGTTCTGTTAATTCGTGTCACAGTGTTACATCTGTATTTCGTGGATCTCTTTACTAGCCTTATTTCTGTGGAATCTGAGAACAGATATTTCAGATCCCTTTGAAGAGTATAGGGCAAAAGGAAATATCCTCCGATTACAAAGAGAAAGAAGCTTTCTGAGTAACTTCTTTGTGTCTGTGAAATCATCTCACAATGTTAGAGCTTTCCGCTCAAGAAGCCTTTCGCTAAAACAGTTCTTGTGGAATTGGAAAAGTGATATATGGAAGCCCATAGAGGGCTATGTTGAAAAAGGAAATATCATCAGATGAAATCTGGAAAGAAGCTTTCTGTGAAACTGCTTACTGTTCTGTTAATTCATCTCACAGAATTACATCAGTATTTCGTGGATCTCTTTGTGAGCCTTATTTCTGTGGAATCTGAGAACAGATATTTCGGATCTCATTGAAGATTATAGGGCCAAAGGAAATATCCTCCGATAACAAAGAGAAAGAAGCTTTCTGAGAAACTTCCTTGTGTTCTGTGAAATCATCTCACAGAGTTACAGCTTTTCCCTCAAGAAGTCGTTCCTAGGACACTTCTTGTGGAATTGGCAAAGTTATATTTGGAAGCCCATAGAGGGCTATGTTTAAAAAGTAAATATCCTCAAATGAAATCTGGAAAGAAGCTTTCTGAGAAACTGCTTGGTGTTCTGTTAATTCAACTCAGAGAGTTACATCTGTATTTCGTGGATCTCTTTGCTAGCCTTATCTCTGTGGAATCTGAGAACAGATATTTGGGATCCCTTCTAAGACTATAGGGCCAAAGGGAATATCCTCCGATAACAAAGAGAAAGAAGCTTTCCGAGAAACTTCTTTGTGTTCTGTGAAATCATCTCACAGAGTTACAGCTTTCCCCTCAAGAAGCCCTTCTCTAAGACAGTTCTTCTGGAATTGGCAAAGTGATATTTGGAAGCCCAAAGAGGGCTATGGTCAAAAAGGAAATATATTCAGATGGAATCTGGAAAGAAGCTTTCTGAGAAACTCCTTGGTGTTCTGTTAATACATCTCACAGAGTTACATCGGTATTTCGTGGATCTCTTTGGTAGCCTTATTTCTGTGGAATCTGAGAACAGATATTTCGGATCCCTTTGAAGACTATAGGGCCAAAGGGAATATCCTCCGATAACAAAGAGAAAGAAGCTTTCTGAGAAACTTCTTTGTGTTCTGTGAAATCATCTCACAGAGTTACAGCGTTCCCCTCAAGAAGCCTTTCGCTAAGACAGTTCTTGTGGAATTGGCAAAGTGATATTTGGAAGCCCTTAGAGGGCTATGGTGAAAAAGGAAATATCCTCAGATGAAATCTGGAAAGAAGCTTTCTGAGAAACTGCTTGGTGTTCTGTTAATTCGTGTCACAGTGTTACATCCGTATTTCGTGGATCTCTTTGCTAGCCTTATTTCTGTGGAATCTGAGAACAGATATTTCAGATCCCTTTGAAGAGTATAGGGCAAAAGGAAATATCCTCCGATTACAAAGAGAAAGAAGCTTTCTGAGAAACTTCTGTGTGTCTGTGAAATCATCTCACAGAGTTAGAGCTTTCCGCTCAAGAAGCCTTTCGCAAAAACAGTTCTTGTGGAATTGGAAAAGTGATATATGGAAGCCCATAGAGGGCTATGGTGAAAAAGGAAATATCATCAGATGAAATCTGGAAAGAAGATTTATGAGAAACTGCTTACTGTTCTGTTAATTCATCTCACAGAATTACATCAGTATTTCGTGGATCTCTTTGTTAGCCTTATTTCTGTGGAATCTGAGAACAGATATTTCGGATCTCTTTGAAGATTATAGGGCCAAAGGAAATATCCTCCGATAACAAAGAGAAAGAAGCTTTCTGAGAAACTTCTTTGTGTTCTGTGAAATCATCTCACAGAGTTACAGCTTTTCCCTCAAGAAGCCTTTCCTAGGACACTTCTTGTGGAATTGGCAAAGTTATATTTGGTAGCCCTTAGAGGGCTATGTTGAAAAAGTAAATATCCTCAAATGAAATCTGGAAAGAAGCTTTCTGAGAAACTGCTTGGTGTTCTGTTAATTCATCTCACAGAGTTACATCTGTATTTCGTGGATCTCTTTGCTAGCCTTATTTCTGTGGAATCTGAGAACAGATATTTGGGATCCCTTCTGTGATTACAGGGCCAAAGGGAATATCCTCCGATAACAAAGAGAAAGAAGCTTTCCGAGAAACTTCTTTGTGTTCTGTGAAATCATATCACAGAGTTACAGCTTTCCCCTCAAGAAGCCTTTCGCTAAGACAGTTCTTGTGGAATTGGCAAAGTGATATTTGGAAGCCCTTAGAGGGCTAAGGTGAAAAAGGAAATATCCTCAGATGAAATCTGGAAAGAAGCTTTCTGAGAAACTGCTTGGTGTTCTGTTAATTCAACTCACAGAGTTACATCTGTATTTCGTGGATCTCTTTGCTAGCCTTATCTCTGTGGAATCTGAGAACAGATATTTGGGATCTCTTCTAAGACTATAGGGCCAAAGGGAATATCCTCCGATAACAAAGACAAAGAAGCTCTCCGAGAAACTTCTTTGTGTTCTGTGAAATCATCTCACAGAGTTACAGCTTTCCCCTCAAGAAGCCCTTCTCTAAGACAGTTCTTGTGGAATTGGCAAAGTGATATTTGGAAGCCCATAGAGGGCTATGGTGAAAAAGGAAATATATTCAGATGAAATCTGGAAAGAAGTTTTCTGAGAAACTCCTTGGTGTTCTGTTAATTCATCTCACAGTGTTACATCGGTATTTCGTGGATCTCTTTGGTAGCCTTATTTCTGTGGAATCTGAGAACAGATATTTCGGATCCCTTTGAAGACTATAGGGGCAAAGGGAATATCCTCCGATAACAAAGAGAAAGAAGCTTTCTGAGAAACTTCTTAGTGTTCTGTGAAATCATCTCACAGAGTTACAGCGTTCCCCTCAAGAAGCCTCTCGCTAAGACAGTTCTTGTGGAATTGGCAAAGTGATATTTGGAAGCCCTTAGAGGGCTATGGAGAAAAAGGAAATATCCTCAGATGAAATCTGGAAAGAAGCTTTCTGAGAAACTGCTTAGTGTTCTGTTAATTCATCTCACATAGTTACATCTGTATTTCATGGATCTCTTTGCTAGCCTTATTTCTGTGGAATCTGTGAACCGATATTTCGGATCCCTTTGAAGAATATAGGGCCAAAGGAAATATCCTCCGATAACAAAGAGAAAGAAGCTTTCTGAGAAACTTCTTTGTGTTCTGTGAAATCATCTCACCGAGTTACAGCTTTCCCCTCAAGAAGCCTTTCGCTAAGATAGTTCTTGTGGAATTGCCAAAGTGATATTTGGAAGCGCATAGAGGGCTATGGTGAAAAAGGAAATATCGTCAGATGAAAGCTGGAAAGAATCTTTCTGAGAAACTGCTTAGTGTTCTGTTAATTCATCTCACGGAGTTACATCTGTTTTTCGTGTATCACTTTGCAAGCCTTATTTCTGTGGAATCTGAGAACAGATATTTCAGATCCCTTTGAAGAATATAGGGCCAAAGGAAATATCCTCCGATAACAAAGAGAAAGAAGCTTTCTGAGAAATTTCTTTGCATTCTGTGAAATCATCTTACAGAGGTACAGCTTTCCCCTCAAGAAGCCTTTTGCTAAGACAGTTCCTGTGGAATTTGCAAGGTGATAATTGGAAGCCCATAGAAGGCTACGGTGAAAAAGGAAATATCCTCAGATGAAACCTGGAAAGAAGCTTTCTGAAAAACTACTTGGTGTTGTGTTAATTCATCTCACAGTGTTACATTTGTATATGGTGGATCTCTTTGGTAGCCTTATTTCTGTGGAATCTGAGAACAGATATTTCGGATCCCTTTGAAGACTATTGGGCCAAAGGAAATATCCTCCGATATCAAAGAGAAAGAAGCTTTCTGAGAAACTTCTTTGTGTTCCGTGAAATCATCTCAGAGAGTCACAGCTTTCCCCTCAAGAAGCCTTTCGCTAAGACAGTTCTTGTGGAATTGGCAAAGTGATATTTGGAATCCCATAGAAGGCTATGGTGAAAAAGGAAATATCCTCACATGAAATCTGGAAAGAAGCTTTCTGAGAAACTGCTTACTGTTCTGTTAATTCATCTCACAGAGTTACATCTGTATTTCGTGGATCTCTTTGCTAGCCTTATTTCTGTGGAATCTGAGAACAGATATTTCGGATCTCTTTGATGATTATAGGTCCAAAGGAAATATCCTCCGATAACAAAGAGGAAGAAGCTTTCTGAGAAACTTCTTTGTGTTCTGTGAAATCATCTCACAGAGTTACAGCTTTTTCCTCAAGAAGCCTTTCCTAAGCCACTTCTTTTGGAATTGGCAAAGTGATATTTGGATGCCCATAGAGGGCTATGCTGAAAAAGGAAATATCCTCAGATGAAATCTGTAAAGAAGCTTTCTGAGAAACTGCTTGGTGTTCTGTTAATTCATCTCACAGATATACATCTGTATTTCGTGGATCTCTTTGTTAGCCTTATTTCTGTGGAATCTGAGAACAGATATTTCGGATCCCTTTGAAGACTATAGGGCCAAAGGAAATATCCTCCGATAAGAAAGAGATAGAAGCTTTCTGAGAAACTTTTTTGTGTTCTGTGAAATCAACTCACAGAGTTACTGGTTTCCCCTCAAGAAGCCTTTCGCTAAGACAGTTCTTGTGGAATTGGAAAGGGATATTTGGAAGCCCATAGAGGGCTATGGTGAAAAAGGAAATATCCTCAGATGAAATCTGGAAAGAAGCTTTCTGAGAAACTGCTTGGTGTTCTGTTAATTCGTGTCACAGTGTTACATCTGTATTTCGTGGATCCCTTTGCTAGCCTTATTTCTGTGGAATCTGAGAACAGATATTTATGATCCCTTTGAAGACTATAGGGACAAAGGGAATATCCTCCGATAACAAAGAGAAAGAAGCTTTCTGAGAAACTTCTTTGTGTTCTGTGAAATCATCTCACAGAGTTACAGCGTTCCCCTAAAGAAGCCTTTCGCTAAGACAGTTCTTGTGGAATTGGCAAAGTGATATTTGCAAGCCCTTTGAGGGCTACGGAGAAAAAGGAAATATCCTCAGATGAAATCTGGAAAGAAGCTTTCTGAGAAACTTCTTGGTGTTCTGTTAATTCGTGTCACAGTGTTACATCTGTATTTCGTGGATCTCTTTACTTGCCTTATTTCTGTGGAATCTGAGAACAGATATTTCAGATCCCTTTGAAGACTATAGGGCAAAAGGAAATATCCTCCGATTACAAAGAGAAAGAAGCTTTCTGAGGAACTTCTTTGTGTCTGTGAAATCATCTCACAGAGTTAGAGCTTTCCGCTCAAGAAGCCTTTCGCTAAAACAGTTCTTGTGGAATTGGAAAATTGATATATGGAAGCCCATAGAGGGCTATGGTGAAAAAGGAAATATAATCAGATGAAATCTGGAAAGAAGCTTTCTGAGAAACTGCTTACTGTTCTGTTAATTTATCTCACAGAATTACATCAGTATTTCGTGGATCTCTTTGTTAGCCTTATTTCTGTGGAATCTGAGAACAGATATTTCGGATCTCTTTGAAGATTATAGGGCCAAAGGAAATATCCTCCGATAACAAAGAGAAAGAAGCTTTCTGAGAAACTTCTTTGTGTTCTGTGAAATCATCTCACAGAGTTACAGCTTTTCCCTCAAGAAGCCTTTCCTAGGACACTTCTTGTGGAATTGGCAAAGTTATATTTGGTAGCCCATAGAGGGCTATGTTGAAAAAGTAAATATCCTCAAATGAAATCTGGAAAGAAGCTTTCTGAGAAACTGCTTGGTGTTCTGTTAATTCATCTCACAGAGTTACATCTGTATTTCGTGGATCTCTTTGCTAGCCTTACTTCTGTGGAATCTGAGAACAGATATTTGGGATCCCTTCTAAGACTATAGGGCCAAAGGGAATATCCTCCAATAACAAAGAGAAAGAAGCTTTCCGAGAAACTTCTTTGTGTTCTGTGAAATCATCTCACAGAGTTACAGCTTTCCCCTCAAGAAGCCTTTCGCTAAGACAGTTCTTGTGGAATTGGCAAAGTCATATTTGGAAGCCCTTAGAGGGCTATGGTGAAAAAGGTAATATCCTCAGATGAAATCTGGAAAGAAGGTTTCCGATAAACTGCTTGGTGTTCTGTTAATTCAACTCACAGAGTTACATCTGTATTTCGTGGATCTCTTTGCTAGCCTTATCTCTGTGGAATCGGAGAACAGATATTTCGGATCCCTTTGAAGATTATAGGGCCAAAGGAAATATCCTCCGATTACAAAGAGAAAGAAGTTTTCTGAGAAACTTCTTTGTGTTCTGTGAAATCAACTCACAAAGATACAGCTTTCCCCTCAAGAAGCCTTTCCCTAATACAGTTCTTGTGGAATTGGCAAAGTGATATTTCAAAGCCCATAGAGGGCTATGGTGAAAAAGGAAATATCCTCAGATGAAATCTGGAAAGAAACTTTCTGAGAAACTGCTTAGTGTTCTGTTAATTCATCTCACAGAGTTACATGTGTATTTCGTGGATCTCTTTGCTAGCCTTATTTCTGTGGAATCTGAGGACAGATATTTCGGATCCCTTTGAAGACTATAGGGCCAAAGGAAATATCCTCCGATAACAAAGAGAAAGAATTTTTCTGAGAAACTTCTTTGTGTTCTGTGAAATCATCTCACAGAGTTACAGCGTTCCCCTCAAGAAGCCTTTCGCTAAGACAGTTCTTGTGTAATTGGCAAAGTGATATTTGGAAGCCCTTAGAGGGCTATGGTGAAAAAGGAAATATCCTCAGATGAAATCTGGAAAGAAGCTTTCTGAGAAACTGCTTGGTGTTCTGTTAATTCGTGTCACAGTGTTACATCCGAATTTCGTGGATCTCTTTGCTAGCCTTATTTCTGTGGAATCTGAGAACAGATATTTCAGATCCCTTTGAAGAGTATAGGGGAAAAGGAAATATCCTCCGATTACAAAGAGAAAGAAGCTTTCTGAGAAACTTCTTTGTGTCTGTGAAATCATCTCACAGAGTTAGAGCTTTCCGCTCAAGAAGCCTTTCGCAAAAACAGTTCTTGTGGAATTGGAAAAGTGATATATGGAAGCCCATAGAGGGCTATGGTGAAAAAGGAAATATCATCAGATGAAATCTGGAAAGAAGATTTATGAGAAACTGCTTACTGTTCTGTTAATTCATCTCACAGAATTACATCAGTATTTCGTGGATATCTTTGTTAGCCTTATTTCTGTGGAATCTGAGAACAGATATTTCGGATCTCATTGAAGATTATAGGGCCAAAGGAAATATCCTCCGATAACAAAGAGAAAGAAGCTTTCTGAGAAACTTCTTTGTGTTCTGTGAAATCATCTCACAGAGTTACAGCTTTTCCCTCAAGAAGCCTTTCCTAGGACACTTCTTGTGGAATTGGCAAAGTTATATTTGGTAGCCCTTAGAGGGCTATGTTGAAAAAGTAAATATCCTCAAATGAAATCTGGAAAGAAGCTTTCTGAGAAACTGCTTGGTGTTCTGTTAATTCATCTCACAGAGTTACATCTGTATTTCGTGGATCTCTTTGCTAGCCTTATTTCTGTGGAATCTGAGAACAGATATTTGGGATCCCTTCTGTGATTACAGGGCCAAAGGGAATATCCTCCGATAACAAAGAGAAAGAAGCTTTCCGAGAAACTTCTTTGTGTTCTGTGAAATCATCTCACAGAGTTACAGCTTTCCCCTCAAGAAGCCTTTCGCTAAGACAGTTCTTGTGGAATTGGCAAAGTGATATTTGGAAGCCCTTAGAGGGCTAAAGTGAAAAAGGAAATATCCTCAGATGAAATCTGGAAAGAAGCTTTCTGAGAAACTGCTTGGTGTTCTGTTAATTCAACTCACAGAGTTACATCTGTATTTCGTGGATCTCTTTGCTAGCCTTATCTCTGTGGAATCTGAGAACAGATATTTGGGATCTCTTCTAAGACTATAGGGCCAAAGGGAATATCCTCCGATAACAAAGACAAAGAAGCTCTCCGAGAAACTTCTTTGTGTTCTGTGAAATCATCTCACAGAGTTACAGCTTTCCCCTCAAGAAGCCCTTCTCTAAGACAGTTCTTGTGGAATTGGCAAAGTGATATTTGGAAGCCCATAGAGGGCTATGGTGAAAAAGGAAATATATTCAGATGAAATCTGGAAAGAAGTTTTCTGAGAAACTCCTTGGTGTTCTGTTAATTCATCTCACAGTGTTACATCGGTATTTCGTGGATCTCTTTGGTAGCCTTATTTCTGTGGAATCTGAGAACAGATATTTCGGATCCCTTTGAAGACTATAGGGGCAAAGGGAATATCCTCCGATAACAAAGAGAAAGAAGCTTTCTGAGAAACTTCTTAGTGTTCTGTGAAATCATCTCACAGAGTTACAGCGTTCCCCTCAAGAAGCCTCTCGCTAAGACAGTTCTTGTGGAATTGGCAAAGTGATATTTGGAAGCCCTTAGAGGGCTATGGAGAAAAAGGAAATATCCTCAGATGAAATCTGGAAAGAAGCTTTCTGAGAAACTGCTTAGTGTTCTGTTAATTCATCTCACATAGTTACATCTGTATTTCATGGATCTCTTTGCTAGCCTTATTTCTGTGGAATCTGTGAACCGATATTTCGGATCCCTTTGAAGAATATAGGGCCAAAGGAAATATCCTCCGATAACAAAGAGAAAGAAGCTTTCTGAGAAACTTCTTTGTGTTCTGTGAAATCATCTCACCGAGTTACAGCTTTCCCCTCAAGAAGCCTTTCGCTAAGATAGTTCTTGTGGAATTGCCAAAGTGATATTTGGAAGCGCATAGAGGGCTATGGTGAAAAAGGAAATATCGTCAGATGAAAGCTGGAAAGAATCTTTCTGAGAAACTGCTTAGTGTTCTGTTAATTCATCTCACGGAGTTACATCTGTTTTTCGTGTATCACTTTGCAAGCCTTATTTCTGTGGAATCTGAGAACAGATATTTCAGATCCCTTTGAAGAATATAGGGCCAAAGGAAATATCCTCCGATAACAAAGAGAAAGAAGCTTTCTGAGAAATTTCTTTGCATTCTGTGAAATCATCTTACAGAGGTACAGCTTTCCCCTCAAGAAGCCTTTTGCTAAGACAGTTCCTGTGGAATTTGCAAGGTGATAATTGGAAGCCCATAGAAGGCTACGGTGAAAAAGGAAATATCCTCAGATGAAACCTGGAAAGAAGCTTTCTGAAAAACTACTTGGTGTTGTGTTAATTCATCTCACAGTGTTACATTTGTATATCGTGGATCTCTTTGGTAGCCTTATTTCTGTGGAATCTGAGAACAGATATTTCGGATCCCTTTGAAGACTATTGGGCCAAAGGAAATATCCTCCGATATCAAAGAGAAAGAAGCTTTCTGAGAAACTTCTTTGTGTTCCGTGAAATCATCTCAGAGAGTCACAGCTTTCCCCTCAAGAAGCCTTTCGCTAAGACAGTTCTTGTGGAATTGGCAAAGTGATATTTGGAATCCCATAGAAGGCTATGGTGAAAAAGGAAATATCCTCACATGAAATCTGGAAAGAAGCTTTCTGAGAAACTGCTTACTGTTCTGTTAATTCATCTCACAGAGTTACATCTGTATTTCGTGGATCTCTTTGCTAGCCTTATTTCTGTGGAATCTGAGAACAGATATTTCGGATCTCTTTGATGATTATAGGTCCAAAGGAAATATCCTCCGATAACAAAGAGGAAGAAGCTTTCTGAGAAACTTCTTTGTGTTCTGTGAAATCATCTCACAGAGTTACAGCTTTTTCCTCAAGAAGCCTTTCCTAAGCCACTTCTTTTGGAATTGGCAAAGTGATATTTGGATGCCCATAGAGGGCTATGCTGAAAAAGGAAATATCCTCAGATGAAATCTGTAAATAAGCTTTCTGAGAAACTGCTTGGTGTTCTGTTAATTCATCTCACAGATATACATCTGTATTTCGTGGATCTCTTTGTTAGCCTTATTTCTGTGGAATCTGAGAACAGATATTTCGGATCCCTTTGAAGACTATAGGGCCAAAGGAAATATCCTCCGATAACAAAGAGAAAGAAGCTTTCTGAGAAACTTCCTTGTGTTCTGTGAAATCATCTCACAGAGTTACAGCTTTTCCCTCAAGAAGCCGTTCCTAGGACACTTCTTGTGGAATTGGCAAAGTTATATTTGGAAGCCCATAGAGGGCTATGTTTAAAAAGTAAATATCCTCAAATGAAATCTGGAAAGAAGCTTTCTGAGAAACTGCTTGGTGTTCTGTTAATTCATCTCACAGAGTTACATCTGTATTTCGTGGATCTCTTTGGTAGCCTTATTTCTGTGGAATCTGAGAACAGATATTTGGGATCCCTTCGAAGACTATAGGGCAAAAGGGAATATCCTCCGATAACAAAGAGAAAGAAGCTTTCCGAGAAACTTCTTTGTGTTCTGTGAAATCATCTCACAGAGTTACAGCGTTCCCCTCAAGAAGCCTTTTTGCTAAGACAGTTCTTGTGGAATTGGCAAAGTGATATTTGGAAGCCCTTCGAGGGCTATGGTGAAAAAGGAAATAACCTCAGATGAAATCTGGAAAGAAGCTTTCTGAGAAACTGCTTGGTGTTCTGTTAATTCAACTCACAGAGTTACATCTGTATTTCGTGGATCTCTTTGCTAGCCTTATCTCTGTGGAATCTGAGAACAGATATTTGGGATCCCTTCTAAGACTATAGGGCCAAAGGGAATATCCTCCGATAACAAAGAGAAAGAAGCTTTCCGAGAAACTTCTTTGTGTTCTGTGAAATCATCTCACAGAGTTACAGCTTTCCCCTCAAGAAGCCCTTCTCTAAGACAGTTCTTCTGGAATTCGCAAAGTGATATTTGGAAGCCCAAAGAGGGCTATGGTGAAAAAGGAAATATATTCAGATGAAATCTGGAAAGAAGCTTTCTGAGAAACTCCTTGGTGTTCTGTTAATTCATCTCACAGAGTTACATCGGTATTTCGTGGATCTCTTTGGTAGCCTTATTTCTGTGGAATCTGAGAACAGATATTTCGGATCCCTTTGAAGACTATAGGGCCAAAGGGAATATCCTCCGATAACAAAGAGAAAGAAGCTTTCTGAGAAACTTCTTTGTGTTCTGTGAAATCATCTCACCGAGTTACAGCGTTCCCCTCAAGAAGCCTTTCGCTAAGACAGTTCTTGTGGAATTGGCAAAGTGATATTTGGAAGCCCTTAGAGGGCTATGGTGAAAAAGGAAATATCCTCAGATGAAATCTGGAAAGAAGCTTTCTGAGAAACTGCTTGGTGTTCTGTTAATTCGTGTCACAGTGTTACATCCGTATTTCGTGGATCTCTTTGCTAGCCTTATTTCTGTGGAATCTGAGAACAGATATTTCAGATCCCTTTGAAGAGTATAGGGCAAAAGGAAATATCCTCCGATTACAAAGAGAAAGAAGCTTTCTGAGAAACTTCTTTGTGTCTGTGAAATCATCTCACAGAGTTAGAGCTTTCCGCTCAAGAAGCCTTTCGCAAAAACAGTTCTTGTGGAATTGGAAAAGTGATATATGGAAGCCCATAGAGGGCTATGGTGAAAAAGGAAATATCATCAGATGAAATCTGGAAAGAAGATTTATGAGAAACTGCTTACTGTTCTGTTAATTCATCTCACAGAATTACATCAGTATTTCGTGGATCTCTTTGTTAGCCTTATTTCTGTGGAATCTGAGAACAGATATTTCGGATCTCATTGAAGATTATAGGGCCAAAGGAAATATCCTCCGATAACAAAGAGAAAGAAGCTTTCTGAGAAACTTCTTTGTGTTCTGTGAAATCATCTCACAGAGTTACAGCTTTTCCCTCAAGAAGCCTTTCCTAGGACACTTCTTGTGGAATTGGCAAAGTTATATTTGGTAGCCCTTAGAGGGCTATGTTGAAAAAGTAAATATCCTCAAATGAAATCTGGAAAGAAGCTTTCTGAGAAACTGCTTGGTGTTCTGTTAATTCATCTCACAGAGTTACATCTGTATTTCGTGGATCTCTTTGCTAGCCTTATTTCTGTGGAATCTGAGAACAGATATTTGGGATCCCTTCTGTGATTACAGGGCCAAAGGGAATATCCTCCGATAACAAAGAGAAAGAAGCTTTCCGAGAAACTTCTTTGTGTTCTGTGAAATCATCTCACAGAGTTACAGCGTTCCCCTCAAGAAGCCTTTCGCTAAGACAGTTCTTGTGGAATTTGCAAAGTGATATTTGGAAGCCCATAGAGGGCTATGTTGAAAAAGGAAATATCCTCAGATGAAATCTGGAAAGAAGCTTTCTGAGAAACTGCTTGGTGTTCTGTTAATTCGTGTCACAGTGTTACATCTGTATTTCGTGGATCCCTTTGCTAGCCTTATTTCTGTGGAATCTGAGAACAGATATTTATGATCCCTTTGAAGACTATAGGGCCAAAGGAAATATCCTCCGATTACAAAGAGAAAAAAGCTTTCTGAGGAATTTCTTTGTGTTCTGTGAAATCATCTCACAGTGTTAGAGCTTTCCGCTCAAGAAGCCTTTCCCTAAAACAGTTCTTGTGGAATTGGAAAAGTGATATTTGGAAGCCCATAGAGGGCAAAGGTGAAAATGGAAATATCGTCAGATGAAATCTGGAAAGAAGCATTCTAAGAAACTGCTTACTGTTCTGTTAATTCATCTCACAGAGTTAAATCGGTATTTCGTGGATCTCTTTGGTAGCCTTATTTCTGTGGAATCTGAGAACAGATATTTCGGATCCCTTTGAAGACTATAGGGCCAAAGGGAATATCCTCCGATAACAAAGAGAAAGAAGCATTCTGAGAAACTTCTTTGTGTTCTGTGAAATCATCTCACAGAGTTACAGCGTTCCCCTCAAGAAGCCTTTCGCTAAGACAGTTCTTGTGGAATTGGCAAAGTGATATTTGGAAGCCCTTAGAGGGCTATGGTGAAAAAGGAAATATCCTCAGATGAAATCTGGAAAGAAGCTTTCTGAGAAACTGCTTGGCGTTCTGTTAATTCGTGTCACAGTGTTACATCTGTATTTCGTGGATCTCTTTACTAGCCTTATTTCTGTGGAATCTGAGAACAGATATTTCAGATCCCTTTGAAGAGTATAGGGCAAAAGGAAATATCCTCCGATTACAAAGAGAAAGAAGCTTTCTGAGTAACTTCTTTGTGTCTGTGAAATCATCTCACAATGTTAGAGCTTTCCGCTCCAGAAGCCTTTCGCTAAAACAGTTCTTGTGGAATTGGAAAAGTGATATATGGAAGCCCATAGAGGGCTATGTTGAAAAAGGAAATATCATCAGATGAAATCTGGAAAGAAGCTTTCTGTGAAACTGCTTACTGTTCTGTTAATTCATCTCACAGAATTACATCAGTATTTCGTGGATCTCTTTGTGAGCCTTATTTCTGTGGAATCTGAGAACAGATATTTCGGATCTCATTGAAGATTATAGGGCCAAAGGAAATATCCTCCGATAACAAAGAGAAAGAAGCTTTCTGAGAAACTTCCTTGTGTTCTGTGAAATCATCTCACAGAGTTACAGCTTTTCCCTCAAGAAGCCGTTCCTAGGACACTTCTTGTGGAATTGGCAAAGTTATATTTGGAAGCCCATAGAGGGCTATGTTTAAAAAGTAAATATCCTCAAATGAAATCTGGAAAGAAGCTTTCTGAGAAACTGCTTGGTGTTCTGTTAATTCAACTCAGAGAGTTACATCTGTATTTCGTGGATCTCTTTGCTAGCCTTATCTCTGTGGAATCTGAGAACAGATATTTGGGATCCCTTCTAAGACTATAGGGCCAAAGGGAATATCCTCCGATAACAAAGAGAAAGAAGCTTTCCGAGAAACTTCTTTGTGTTCTGTGAAATCATCTCACAGAGTTACAGCTTTCCCCTCAAGAAGCCCTTCTCTAAGACAGTTCTTCTGGAATTGGCAAAGTGATATTTGGAAGCCCAAAGAGGGCTATGGTCAAAAAGGAAATATATTCAGATGGAATCTGGAAAGAAGCTTTCTGAGAAACTCCTTGGTGTTCTGTTAATTCATCTCACAGAGTTACATCGGTATTTCGTGGATCTCTTTGGTAGCCTTATTTCTGTGGAATCTGAGAACAGATATTTCGGATCCCTTTGAAGACTATAGGGCCAAAGGGAATATCCTCCGATAACAAAGAGAAAGAAGCTTTCTGAGAAACTTCTTTGTGTTCTGTGAAATCATCTCACAGAGTTACAGCGTTCCCCTCAAGAAGCCTTTCGCTAAGACAGTTCTTGTGGAATTGGCAAAGTGATATTTGGAAGCCCTTAGAGGGCTATGGTGAAAAAGGAAATATCCTCAGATGAAATCTGGAAAGAAGCTTTCTGAGAAACTGCTTGGTGTTCTGTTAATTCGTGTCACAGTGTTACATCCGTATTTCGTGGATCTCTTTGCTAGCCTTATTTCTGTGGAATCTGAGAACAGATATTTCAGATCCCTTTGAAGAGTATAGGGCAAAAGGAAATATCCTCCGATTACAAAGAGAAAGAAGCTTTCTGAGAAACTTCTGTGTGTCTGTGAAATCATCTCACAGAGTTAGAGCTTTCCGCTCAAGAAGCCTTTCGCAAAAACAGTTCTTGTGGAATTGGAAAAGTGATATATGGAAGCCCATAGAGGGCTATGGTGAAAAAGGAAATATCATCAGATGAAATCTGGAAAGAAGATTTATGAGAAACTGCTTACTGTTCTGTTAATTCATCTCACAGAATTACATCAGTATTTCGTGGATCTCTTTGTTAGCCTTATTTCTGTGGAATCTGAGAACAGATATTTCGGATCTCTTTGAAGATTATAGGGCCAAAGGAAATATCCTCCGATAACAAAGAGAAAGAAGCTTTCTGAGAAACTTCTTTGTGTTCTGTGAAATCATCTCACAGAGTTACAGCTTTTCCCTCAAGAAGCCTTTCCTAGGACACTTCTTGTGGAATTGGCAAAGTTATATTTGGTAGCCCTTAGAGGGCTATGTTGAAAAAGTAAATATCCTCAAATGAAATCTGGAAAGAAGCTTTCTGAGAAACTGCTTGGTGTTCTGTTAATTCATCTCACAGAGTTACATCTGTATTTCGTGGATCTCTTTGCTAGCCTTATTTCTGTGGAATCTGAGAACAGATATTTGGGATCCCTTCTGTGATTACAGGGCCAAAGGGAATATCCTCCGATAACAAAGAGAAAGAAGCTTTCCGAGAAACTTCTTTGTGTTCTGTGAAATCATATCACAGAGTTACAGCTTTCCCCTCAAGAAGCCTTTCGCTAAGACAGTTCTTGTGGAATTGGCAAAGTGATATTTGGAAGCCCTTAGAGGGCTAAGGTGAAAAAGGAAATATCCTCAGATGAAATCTGGAAAGAAGCTTTCTGAGAAACTGCTTGGTGTTCTGTTAATTCAACTCACAGAGTTACATCTGTATTTCGTGGATCTCTTTGCTAGCCTTATCTCTGTGGAATCTGAGAACAGATATTTGGGATCTCTTCTAAGACTATAGGGCCAAAGGGAATATCCTCCGATAACAAAGACAAAGAAGCTCTCCGAGAAACTTCTTTGTGTTCTGTGAAATCATCTCACAGAGTTACAGCTTTCCCCTCAAGAAGCCCTTCTCTAAGACAGTTCTTGTGGAATTGGCAAAGTGATATTTGGAAGCCCATAGAGGGCTATGGTGAAAAAGGAAATATATTCAGATGAAATCTGGAAAGAAGTTTTCTGAGAAACTCCTTGGTGTTCTGTTAATTCATCTCACAGTGTTACATCGGTATTTCGTGGATCTCTTTGGTAGCCTTATTTCTGTGGAATCTGAGAACAGATATTTCGGATCCCTTTGAAGACTATAGGGGCAAAGGGAATATCCTCCGATAACAAAGAGAAAGAAGCTTTCTGAGAAACTTCTTAGTGTTCTGTGAAATCATCTCACAGAGTTACAGCGTTCCCCTCAAGAAGCCTCTCGCTAAGACAGTTCTTGTGGAATTGGCAAAGTGATATTTGGAAGCCCTTAGAGGGCTATGGAGAAAAAGGAAATATCCTCAGATGAAATCTGGAAAGAAGCTTTCTGAGAAACTGCTTAGTGTTCTGTTAATTCATCTCACATAGTTACATCTGTATTTCATGGATCTCTTTGCTAGCCTTATTTCTGTGGAATCTGTGAACCGATATTTCGGATCCCTTTGAAGAATATAGGGCCAAAGGAAATATCCTCCGATAACAAAGAGAAAGAAGCTTTCTGAGAAACTTCTTTGTGTTCTGTGAAATCATCTCACCGAGTTACAGCTTTCCCCTCAAGAAGCCTTTCGCTAAGATAGTTCTTGTGGAATTGCCAAAGTGATATTTGGAAGCGCATAGAGGGCTATGGTGAAAAAGGAAATATCGTCAGATGAAAGCTGGAAAGAATCTTTCTGAGAAACTGCTTAGTGTTCTGTTAATTCATCTCACGGAGTTACATCTGTTTTTCGTGTATCACATTGCAAGCCTTATTTCTGTGGAATCTGAGAACAGATATTTCAGACCCCTTTGAAGAATATAGGGCCAAAGGAAATATCCTCCGATAACAAAGAGAAAGAAGCTTTCTGAGAAATTTCTTTGCATTCTGTGAAATCATCTTACAGAGGTACAGCTTTCCCCTCAAGAAGCCTTTTGCTAAGACAGTTCCTGTGGAATTTGCAAGGTGATAATTGGAAGCCCATAGAAGGCTACGGTGAAAAAGGAAATATCCTCAGATGAAACCTGGAAAGAAGCTTTCTGAAAAACTACTTGGTGTTGTGTTAATTCATCTCACAGTGTTACATTTGTATATGGTGGATCTCTTTGGTAGCCTTATTTCTGTGGAATCTGAGAACAGATATTTCGGATCCCTTTGAAGACTATTGGGCCAAAGGAAATATCCTCCGATATCAAAGAGAAAGAAGCTTTCTGAGAAACTTCTTTGTGTTCCGTGAAATCATCTCAGAGAGTCACAGCTTTCCCCTCAAGAAGCCTTTCGCTAAGACAGTTCTTGTGGAATTGGCAAAGTGATATTTGGAATCCCATAGAAGGCTATGGTGAAAAAGGAAATATCCTCACATGAAATCTGGAAAGAAGCTTTCTGAGAAACTGCTTACTGTTCTGTTAATTCATCTCACAGAGTTACATCTGTATTTCGTGGATCTCTTTGCTAGCCTTATTTCTGTGGAATCTGAGAACAGATATTTCGGATCTCTTTGATGATTATAGGTCCAAAGGAAATATCCTCCGATAACAAAGAGGAAGAAGCTTTCTGAGAAACTTCTTTGTGTTCTGTGAAATCATCTCACAGAGTTACAGCTTTTTCCTCAAGAAGCCTTTCCTAAGCCACTTCT
The DNA here is from genome assembly GCF_037993035.2 of Macaca fascicularis. Classification (NCBI taxonomy): domain Eukaryota; kingdom Metazoa; phylum Chordata; class Mammalia; order Primates; family Cercopithecidae; genus Macaca; species Macaca fascicularis. Next base: position 42,627,582 of record NC_088384.1, on the reverse strand, counting down.
TTTGGAATTGGCAAAGTGATATTTGGATGCCCATAGAGGGCTATGCTGAAAAAGGAAATATCCTCAGATGAAATCTGTAAAGAAGCTTTCTGAGAAACTGCTTGGTGTTCTGTTAATTCATCTCACAGATATACATCTGTATTTCGTGGATCTCTTTGTTAGCCTTATTTCTGTGGAATCTGAGAACAGATATTTCGGATCCCTTTGAAGACTATAGGGCCAAAGGAAATATCCTCCGATAAGAAAGAGATAGAAGCTTTCTGAGAAACTTTTTTGTGTTCTGTGAAATCATCTCACAGAGTTACTGGTTTCCCCTCAAGAAGCCTTTCGCTAAGACAGTTCTTGTGGAATTGGAAAGGGATATTTGGAAGCCCATAGAGGGCTATGGTGAAAAAGGAAATATCCTCAGATGAAATCTGGAAAGAAGCTTTCTGAGAAACTGCTTGGTGTTCTGTTAATTCGTGTCACAGTGTTACATCTGTATTTCGTGGATCCCTTTGCTAGCCTTATTTCTGTGGAATCTGAGAACAGATATTTATGATCCCTTTGAAGACTATAGGGACAAAGGGAATATCCTCCGATAACAAAGAGAAAGAAGCTTTCTGAGAAACTTCTTTGTGTTCTGTGAAATCATCTCACAGAGTTACAGCGTTCCCCTAAAGAAGCCTTTCGCTAAGACAGTTCTTGTGGAATTGGCAAAGTGATATTTGCAAGCCCTTTGAGGGCTACGGAGAAAAAGGAAATATCCTCAGATGAAATCTGGAAAGAAGCTTTCTGAGAAACTTCTTGGTGTTCTGTTAATTCGTGTCACAGTGTTACATCTGTATTTCGTGGATCTCTTTACTTGCCTTATTTCTGTGGAATCTGAGAACAGATATTTCAGATCCCTTTGAAGACTATAGGGCAAAAGGAAATATCCTCCGATTACAAAGAGAAAGAAGCTTTCTGAGGAACTTCTTTGTGTCTGTGAAATCATCTCACAGAGTTAGAGCTTTCCGCTCAAGAAGCCTTTCGCTAAAACAGTTCTTGTGGAATTGGAAAATTGATATATGGAAGCCCATAGAGGGCTATGGTGAAAAAGGAAATATAATCAGATGAAATCTGGAAAGAAGCTTTCTGAGAAACTGCTTACTGTTCTGTTAATTTATCTCACAGAATTACATCAGTATTTCGTGGATCTCTTTGTTAGCCTTATTTCTGTGGAATCTGAGAACAGATATTTCGGATCTCTTTGAAGATTATAGGGCCAAAGGAAATATCCTCCGATAACAAAGAGAAAGAAGCTTTCTGAGAAACTTCTTTGTGTTCTGTGAAATCATCTCACAGAGTTACAGATTTTCCCTCAAGAAGCCTTTCCTAGGACACTTCTTGTGGAATTGGCAAAGTTATATTTGGTAGCCCATAGAGGGCTATGTTGAAAAAGTAAATATCCTCAAATGAAATCTGGAAAGAAGCTTTCTGAGAAACTGCTTGGTGTTCTGTTAATTCATCTCACAGAGTTACATCTGTATTTCGTGGATCTCTTTGCTAGCCTTACTTCTGTGGAATCTGAGAACAGATATTTGGGATCCCTTCTAAGACTATAGGGCCAAAGGGAATATCCTCCGATAACAAAGAGAAAGAAGCTTTCCGAGAAACTTCTTTGTGTTCTGTGAAGTCAGCTCACAGAGTTACAGCTTTCCCCTCAAGAAGTCTTTCGCTAAGACAGTTCTTGTGGAATTGGCAAACCCATATTTGGAAGCCCTTAGAGGGCTATGGTGAAAAAGGTAATATCCTCAGATGAAATCTGGAAAGAAGGTTTCCGATAAACTGCTTGGTGTTCTGTTAATTCAACTCACAGAGTTACATCTGTATTTCGTGGATCTCTTTGCTAGCCTTATCTCTGTGGAATCGGAGAACAGATATTTCGGATCCCTTTGAAGATTATAGGGCCAAAGGAAATATCCTCCGATTACAAAGAGAAAGAAGTTTTCTGAGAAACTTCTTTGTGTTCTGTGAAATCAACTCACAAAGATACAGCTTTCCCCTCAAGAAGCCTTTCCCTAATACAGTTCTTGTGGAATTGGCAAAGTGATATTTCAAAGCCCATAGAGGGCTATGGTGAAAAAGGAAATATCCTCAGATGAAATCTGGAAAGAAACTTTCTGAGAAACTGCTTAGTGTTCTGTTAATTCATCTCACAGAGTTACATGTGTATTTCGTGGATCTCTTTGCTAGCCTTATTTCTGTGGAATCTGAGGACAGATATTTCGGATCCCTTTGAAGACTATAGGGCCAAAGGAAATATCCTCCGATAACAAAGAGAAAGAATTTTTCTGAGAAACTTCTTTGTGTTCTGTGAAATCATCTCACAGAGTTACAGTTTCCCCTCAAGAAGCCTTTCGCTAAGACCGTTCTTGTGGAATTGGCAAAGTGATATTTGGAAGCCCATTGAGGGCTATGGTGAAAAAGGAAATATCCTCAGATGAAATCTGGAAAGAAGCTTTCTGAGAAACTGCTTGGTGTTCTGTTAATTCGTGTCACAGTGTTACATCTGTATTTCGTGGATCCCTTTCCTAGCCTTATTTCTGTGGAATCTGAGAACAGATATTTCAGATCCCTTTGAAGACTATAGGGCCAAAGGAAATATCCTCCGATTACAAAGAGAAAAAAGCTTTCTGAGGAACTTCTTTGTGTTCTTTGAAATCATTTCACAGAGTTAGAGCTTTCTGCTCAAGAAGCCTTTCCCTAAAACAGTTCTTGTGGAATTGGAAAAGTGATATTTGGAAGCCCATAGAGGGCAATGGTGAAAATGGATATATCGTCAGATGAAATCAGGAAAGAAGCTTTCTAAGAAACTGCTTGGTGTTCTGTTAATTCATCTCACAGAGTTACATCTGTATTTCGTGGATCTCTTTGCTAGCCTTATTTCTGTGGAATCTGAGAACAGATATTTCGGATCCCTTTGAAGACTATATGGCCAAAGGAAATATCCTCCGAAAACAAAGAGAAAGAAGCTTTCTGAGAAACTTCTTTGTGTTCTGTAAAATCATCTCACAGAGTTTCAGCTTTCCCCTCAAGAAGCCCTTCTCTAAGACAGTTATTCTGGAATTCGCAAAGTGATATTTGGAAGCCCATAGAGGGCTACGGTGAAAAAGGAAATATATTCAGATGAAATCTGGAAAGAAGCTTTCTGAGAAACTCCTTGGTGTTCTGTTAATTCATCTCACAGAGTTACATCGGTATTTCGTCGATCTCTTTGGTAGCCTTATTTCTTTGGAATCTGAGGATAGATATTTCGGATCCCTTTGAAGACTATAGGGCCAAAGGAAATATCCTCTGATAACAAAGAGAAAGAAGTTTTCTGAGAAACTTCTTTGTGCTCTGTGAAATCATCTCACAGAGTTACAGTTTCCCCTCAAGAAGCATTTCGCTAAGACCGTTCTTGTGGAATTGGCAAAGTGATATTTGGAAGCCCATAGAGGGCTATGGTGAAAAAGGAAATATCCTCAGATGAAACCTGGAAAGAAGCTTTCTGAGAAACTGCTTGGTGTTCTGTTAATTCATCTCACATAGTTACATCTGTATTTCATGGATCTCTTTGCTAGCCTTATTTCTGTGGAATCTGAGAACCGATATTTCGGATCCCTTTGAAGAATATAGGGCCAAAGGAAATATCCTCCGATAACAAAGAGAAAGAAGCTTTCTCAGAAACTTCTTTGTGTTCTGTGAAATCATCTCACAGAGTTACAGCTTTCCCCTCAAGAAGCCTTTCGCGAAGATAGTTCTTGTGGAATTGCCAAAGTGATATTTGGAAGCGCATAGAGGGCTATGGTGAAAAAGGAAATATCGTCAGATGAAACCTGGAAAGAATCTTTCTGAGAAACTGCTTAGTGTTCTGTTAATTCATATCACGGAGTTACATCTGTTTTTCGTGTATCACTTTGCAAGCCTTATTTCTGTGGAATCTGAGAACAGATATTTCAGATCCCTTTGAAGAATATAGGGCCAAAGGAAATATCCTCCGATAACAAAGAGAAAGAAGCTTTCTGAGAAATTTCTTTGCATTCTGTGAAATCAACTTACAGAGGTACAGCTTTCCCCTCAAGAAGCCTTTTGCTAAGACAGTTCCTGTGGATTTGCAAGGTGATAATTGGAAGCCCATAGAAGGCTACGGTGAAAAAGGAAATATCCTCAGATGAAACCTGGAAAAAAGCTTTCTGAAAAACTGCTTGGTGATGTGTTAATTCATCTCACAGAGTTACATTTGTATATCGTGGATCTCTTTGGTAGCCTTATTTCTGTGGATTCTGAGAACAGATATTTCGGATCCCTTTGAAGACTATTGGGCCAAAGGAAATATCCTCCGATATCAAAGAGAAAGAAGCTTTCTGAGAAACTTCTTTGTGTTCCGTGAAATCATCTCAGAGAGTCACAGCTTTCCCCTCAAGAAGCCTTTTGCTAAGACAGTTCTTGTGGAATTGGCAAAGTGATATTTGGAATCCCATAGAAGGCTATGGTGAAAAAGGAAATATCCTCAGATGAAATCTGGAAAGAAGCTTTCTGAGAAACTGCTTATTGTTCTGTTAATTCATCTCACAGAGTTACATCTGTATTTCGTGGATCTCTTTGCTAGCCTTATTTCTGTGGAATCTGAGAACAGATATTTGGGATCCCTTCTAAGACTATAGGGCAAAAGGGAATATCCTCCGATAACAAAGAGAAAGAAGCTTTCAGAGAAACTTCTTTGTGTTCTGTGAAATCATCTCACAGAGTTACAGCGTTCCCCTCAAGAAGCCCTTCTCTAAAACAGTTCTTCTGGAATTGGCAAAGTGATATTTGGAAGCCCTTAGAGGGCTACGGTGAAAAAGGTAATATCCTCAGATGAAATCTGGAAAGAAGGTTTCCGATAAACTGCTTGGTGTTCTGTTAATTCAACTCACAGAGTTACATCTGTATTTCGTGGATCTCTTTGCTAGCCTTATCTCTGTGGAATCGGAGAACAGATATTTCGGATCCCTTTGAAGATTATAGGGCCAAAGGAAATATCCTCCGATTACGAAGAGAAAGAAATTTTCTGAGAAACTTCTTTGTGTTCTGTGAAATCAACTCACAAAGATACAGCTTTCCCCTCTAGAAGCCTTTCCCTAATACAGTTCTTATGGAATTGGCAAAGTGATATTTCAAAGCCCATAGAGGGCTATGGTGAAAAAGGAAATATCCTCAGATGAAATCTGAAAAGAAACTTTCTGAGAAACTGCTTAGTGTTCTGTTAATTCATCTCTATAGAGTTACATGTCTATTTCGTGGATCTCTTTGCTAGCCTTATTTCTTTGGAATCTGAGGATAGATATTTCGGATCCCTTTGAAGACTATAGGGCCAAAGGAAATATCCTCCGATAACAAAGAGAAAGAAGTTTTCTGAGAAACTTCTTTGTGCTCTGTGAAATCATCTCACAGAGTTACAGTTTCCCCTCAAGAAGCCTTTCGCTAAGACCGTTCTTGTGGAATTGGCAAAGTGATATTTGGAAGCCCATAGAGGGCTATTGTGAAAAAGGAAATATCCTCAGATGAAACCTGGAAAGAAGCTTTCTGAGAAACTGCTTGGTGTTCTGTTAATTCATCTCACATAGTTACATCTGTATTTCATGGATCTCTTTGCTAGCCTTATTTCTGTGGAATCTGAGAACCGATATTTCGGATCCCTTTGAAGAATATAGGGCCAAAGGAAATATCCTCCGATAACAAAGAGAAAGAAGCTTTCTGAGAAACTTCTTTGTGTTCTGTAAAATCATCTCACAGAGTTACAGCTTTCCCCTCAAGAAGCCTTTCGCTAAGATTGTTCTTGTGGAATTGCCAAAGTGATATTTGGAAGCGCATAGAGGGCTATGGTGAAAAAGGAAATATCGTCAGATGAAACCTGGAAAGAATCTTTCTGAGAAACTGCTTAGTGTTCTGTTAATTCATCTCACGGAGTTACATCTGTTTTTCGTGTATCACTTTGCAAGCCTTATTTCTGTGGAATCTGAGAACAGATATTTCAGATCCCTTTGAAGAATATAGGGCCAAAGGAAATATCCTCCGATAACAAAGAGAAAGAAGCTTTCTGAGAAATTTCTTTGCATTCTGTGAAATCAACTTACAGAGGTACAGCTTTCCCCTCAAGAAGCCTTTTGCTAAGACAGTTCCTGTGGAATTTGCAAGGTGATAATTGGAAGCCCATAGAAGGCTACGGTGAAAAAGGAAATATCCCCAGATGAAACCTGGAAAGAAGCTTTCTGAGAAACTGCTTGGTGTTGTGTTAATTCATCTCACAGAGTTACATTTGTATATCGTGGATCTCTTTGGTAGCCTTATTTCTGTGGAATCTGAGAACAGATATTTCGGATCCCTTTGAAGACTATTGGGCCAAAGGAAATATCATCCGATATCAAAGAGAAAGAAGCTTTCTGAGAAACTTCTTTGTGTTCCGTGAAATCATCTCAGAGAGTCACAGCTTTCCCCTCAAGAAGCCTTTTGCTAAGACAGTTCTTGTGGAATTGGTAAAGTGATATTTGGAATCCCATAGAAGGCTATGGTGAAAAAGGAAATATCCTCAGATGAAATCTGGAAAGAAGCTTTCTGAGAAACGGCTTACTGTTCTGTTAATTCATCTCACAGAGTTACATCTGTATTTCGTGGATCTCTTTGCTAGCCTTATTTCTGTGGAATCTGAGAACAGATATTTGGGATCCCTTCTAAGACTATAGGGCAAAAGGGAATATCCTCCGATAACAAAGAGAAAGAAGCTTTCCGAGAAACTTCTTTGTGTTCTGTGAAATCATCTCACAGATTTACAGGTTCCCCTCAAGAAGACTTTCGTAAGACAGTTCTTGTGGAATTGGCAAAGTGATATTTGGAAGCCCATAGAGGGCTATGGTGAAAAAGGAAATATATTCAGATGAAATCTGGAAAGAAGCTTTCTGAGAAACTGCTTGGTGTTCTGTTAATTCAACTCACAGAGTTACATGTGTATTTCGTGGATCTCTTTGCTAGCCTTATCTCTGTGGAATCTGAGAACAGATATTTCGGATCCCTTTGAAGACTATAGGGCCAAAGGAAATATCCTCTGATTACAAAGAGAAAGAAACGTTCTGAGAAACTGCTTTGTGTTCTGTGAAATCAACTCACAAAGTTACAGCTTTCCCCTCAAGAAGCCTTTCGCTAAGACAGTTCTTGTGGAATTGGCAAAGTGATATTTGGAAGCCCATAGAGGGCTACGGTGAAAAAGGAAATTTCCTCAGATGAAATCCTGAAAGAAGCTTTCTGAGAAACTTCTTAGTGTTCTGTTAATTCATCTCACAGAGTTACATCTGCATTTTGTGGATCTCTTTGCTAGCCTTCTTTCTGTGGAATCTGAGAACAGATATTTCGGATCACTTTGAAGATTTTAGGGCCAAAGGAAATATCCTCCGATAACAAAGAGAAAGAAGCTTTCTGAGAAACTACTTTGTGTTCTGTGAAATCATCTCACAGAGATACAGCTTTCCCCTCAAGAAGCCTTTCGCTAAGACAGTTTTTGTGGAATTGGCAAAGTGATATTTGGAAGCTCATAGTGGGCTATGGTGAAAAAGGAAATATCCTCAGATGAAATCTGGAAAGAAGCTTTCTGAGAAACTTCTTAGTGCTCTGTTAATTCATCTCATAGAGTTACATCTGTATTTCGAGGATCTCTTTGCTAGCCTTATTTCTGTGGAATCTGAGAAAAGATATTTCGGATCCCTTTGAAGACTATAGGGCCAAAGGAAATATCCTCCGATTACAAAAAGAAAGAAGTTTTCTGAGAAACTTTTTTGTGTTCTGTGAAATCAACTCACAAAGTTACAGCTTTCCCCTCAAGAAGCCTTTCGCTAAGACAGTTCTTGTGGAATTGGCAAAGTGATATTTGGAAGCCCATGGAGGGCTTTGGTGAAAAAGGAAATATCCTCAGATGAAATCTGGAAAGAAGCTTTCTGAGAAACTGCTTGGTGTTCCGTTAATTCATCTCAGAGAGTTACATCTGTATTTCGAGGATCTCTTTGCTAGCCTTATTTCTGTGGAATCTGAGAACAGATATTTCTGATACCTTTGGAGACTATAGGGCCAAAGGAAATATCCTCCGATTACAAAAAGAAAGAAGGTTTCTGAGAAACTTTTTTGTGTTCTGTGAAATCAACTCACAAAGTTACAGCTTTCCCCTCAAGAAGCCTTTCGCTAAGACAGTTCTTGCGGAATTGGCAAAGTGATATTTCAAAGCCCATAGAGGGCTATGGTGAAAAAGGAAATATCCTCAGATGAAATCTGGAAAGAAGCTTTCTGAGAAACTGCTTAGTGTTCTGTTGATTCATCTCATAGAGTTACATCTGTATTTCGTGTATCTCTTTGTTAGCCTTATTTCTGTGGAATCTGAGAACAGATATTTCGGATCATTTTGAAGACTATAGGGCCAAAGGAAATATCCTCCGATTACAAAGAGAAAGAAGGTTTCTGAGAAACTTCTTTGTGTTCTGTGAAATCATCTCACAGAACTACAGCTTTCCCCTCCAGAAGCCTTTCGCTAAGACAGTTCTTGTGGAATTGGCAAAGTGATATTTGGAAACCCCTAGAGGGCTATGGTGAAAAAGGAAATATCCTCAGATGAAATCTGGAAAGAAGCTTTCTGAGAAACTGCTTAGTGTTCTGTTAATTCATCTCACAGAGTTACATCTTTATTTCGTATATCTCCTTGCTAGCCTTATTTCTGTGGAATCTGAGAACAGATATTTGGGATCCCTTCTAAGACTATAGGGCCAAAGGGAATATCATCCGATAAAAAAGAGAAAGAAGCTTTCCGAGAAACTTCTTTGTGTTCTGTAAAATCATCTCACAGAGCTACAGCGTTCCCCTCAAGAAGTCTTTCGCTAAGACAGTTCTTGTGGAATTGGCAAAGTGATATTTGGAAGCCCTTCGAGGGCTATGGTGAAAAAGGAAATATCCTCAGAGGAAATCTGCAAAGAAGCTTTCTGAGAAACTGCTTGGTGTTCTGTTAATTCAACTCACAGAGTTACATGTGTATTTCGTGGATCTCTTTGCTAGCCTTATCTCTGTGGAATCTGAGAACAGATATTTCGGATCCCTTTGAAGACTATAGGGCCAAAGGAAATATCCTCCGATTACAAAGAGAAAGAAACGTTCTGAGAAACTGCTTTGTGTTCTGTGAAATCAACTCACAAAGTTACAGCTTTCCCCTCAAGAAGCCTTTCGCTAAGACAGTTCTTGTGGAATTGGCAAAGTGATATTTGGAAGCCCATAGAGGGCTACGGTGAAAAAGGAAATTTCCTCAGATGAAATCCTGAAAGAAGCTTTCTGAGAAACTTCTTAGTGTTCTGTTAATTCATCTCACAGAGTTACATCTGCATTTTGTGGATCTCTTTGCTAGCCTTCTTTCTGTGGAATCTGAGAACAGATATTTCGGATCACTTTGAAGATTTTAGGGCCAAAGGAAATATCCTCCGATAACAAAGAGAAAGAAGCTTTCTGAGAAACTACTTTGTGTTCTGTGAAATCATCTCACAGAGATACAGCTTTCCCCTCAAGAAGCCTTTCGCTAAGACAGTTCTTGTGGAATTGGCAAAGTGATATTTGGAAGCTCATAGTGGGCTATGGTGAAAAAGGAAATATCCTCAGATGAAATCTGGAAAGAAGCTTTCTGAGAAACTTCTTAGTACTCTGTTAATTCATCTCATAGAGTTACATCTGTATTTCGAGGATCTCTTTGCTAGCCTTATTTCTGTGGAATCTGAGAAAAGATATTTCGGATCCCTTTGAAGACTATAGGGCCAAAGGAAATATCCTCCGATTACAAAAAGAAAGAAGCTTTCTGAGAAACTTTTTTGTGTTCTGTGAAATCAACTCACAAAGTTACAGCTTTCCCCTCAAGAAGCCTTTCGCTAAGACAGTTCTTGTGGAATTGGCAAATGATATTTTGAAGCCCTTAGAGGGCTACGGTGAAAAATGAAATACCCTCAGATGAAATCTGGAAAGAAGCTTTCTGAGAAACTGCTTGGTGTTCTGTCAATTCATCTCACATAGTTACATCTCTATTTCGTGGATCTCTTTGCTAGCCTTATTTCTGTGGAATCTGAGAACAGATATTTCAGATCCCTTTGAATACTATAGGGCCAAAGGAAATATCCTCCCATAACAAAGAGAAACAAGCTTTCTGAGGAACTTTTTTGTGTTCTGTGAAATCATCTCACAGGGATAGAGCTTTCCGCTCAAGAAGCCTTTCGCTAAGACAGTTCTTGTGGAATTGGCAAAGTGATATTTCAAAGCCCATAGAGGGCCAAGGTGAAAAAGGAAATATCCTCAGATGAAATCTGGAAAGAAGGTTTCTGAGAAACTGCTTAGTGTTCTCTTAATTCATCTCACAGAATTACATCTTTATATCGTGGATCTCTTTGCTAGCCTTATTTCTGTGGAATCTGAGAACAGATATTTCGGATCCCTTTGAAGAGTATAGGGGCAAAGGAAATATCCTCCGATATCAAAGAGAAAGAAGCTTTCTGAGAAACTTCTTTGTGTTCCGTGAAATCATCTCTGAGAGTTACAGCTTTCCCCTCAAGAAGCCTTTCGCTAAGACAGTTCTTGTGGAATTGGCAGAGTGATAGTTGGAATCCCATAGAGGGCTATTGTGAAAAAGGAAGTATCCTCAGATGAAATCTGGAAAGAGGCTTTCTTAGAAACTGCTTGGTGTTCTGTTAATTCATCTCACAGAGTTACATCTTTATTTCGTGGATCTCTTTGCTAGCCTTCTTTCTGTGGAATCTGAGAACAGATATTTCGGATCCCTTTGAAGACTATAGGGCCAAAGGAAATATCCTCCGATAACAAAGAGAAAGAAGCTTTCTGAGAAATTTTTTGTGTTCTGTGAAATCAACTCACAAAGTTACAGCTTTCCCCTCAAGAAGCCTTTCGCTAAGACAGTTCTTGCGGAATTGGCAAAGTGATATTTCAAAGCCCATAGAGGGCTATGGTGAAAAAGGAAATATCCTCAGATGAAATCTGTTAAGAAGCTTTCTGAGAAACTGCTTAGTGTTCTGTTAATTCAAGTCACAGAGTTACATCTGTATTTCGTGGATCTCTTTGGTAGCATTATTTCTGTTCAATCTGAGAACAGATATTTCGGATCCCTTTGAAGACTATAGGGCCAAAGGAAATATCCTCCGATATCAAAGAGAAAGAAGCTTTCTGAGAAACTTCTTTGTGTTCCGTGAAATCATCTCAGAGAGTTACAGCTTTCTCCTCCAAAAGCCTTTCGCTAAGACATTTCTTGTGGAATTGGCAAAGTAATATTTGGAATCCCATAGAGGGCTATGGTGAAAAAGGAAATATCCTCAGATGAAATCTGGAAAGAAGCTTTCTGAGAAACTGATTGGTGTTCTGTTTATTCATGAAACAGAGTTACATCTGTATTTCTTGGATCTCTTTGCTAGCCTTATTTCTTTGGAATCTGAGAACAGATATTTCGGATCCCTTTGAAGACTATAAGGTCAAAGGAAATATCCTCTGATAACAAAGAGAAAGAAACTTTCTGAGAAACTACTTTGTGTTCTGTGAAATCATCTCACAGAGTTACAGCTTTCCCCTCAAGAAGCCTTTCGCTAAGACAGTTCTTGTGGAATTGGCAAATGATATTTGGAAGCCCTTAGAGGGCTATGGTGAAAAAGGAAATATCCTCAGATGAAATGTGGAAAGAAGCTTTCTGAGAAACTGCTTGGTGTTCTGTTAATTCATCTCACAGAGTTACATCTGTATTTCGTGGATCTCTTTGGTAGCCTTATTTCTGTGGAATATGAGAACAGATATTTCAGATCCCTTTGAAGAAAATAGGGCCAAAGGAAATATCCTCCGATTACAAAGAGAAAGAAGCTTTCTGAGGAACTTCTTTGTGTTCTGTGAAATCATCTCAAAGAGATAGAGCTTTCCGCTCAAGAAGCCTTTCCTAAGACAGTTCTTGAGGAATTGGAAAAGTGATATTTGGAAGCCCATAGAGGGCTATGTTAAAAAAGGAAATATCCTCAGATGAAATCTGGAAAGAAGCTTTCTGAGAATCTGCTTGGTGTTCTGTTAATTCATCTCACAGAGTTACATCTGTATTTCGAGGATCTCTTTGGTAGCCTTCTTTCTGTGGAATCTGAGAACAGATATTTCGGATACCTTTGAAGACTATAGGGCCAAAGGAAATATCCTCCGATATCAAAGAGAAAGAAGCTTTCTGAGAAACTTCTTTTTGTTCCGTGAAATCATCTCAGAGAGTTACAGCTTTCTCCTCCAAAAGCCTTTCGCTAAGACAGTTCTTGCGGAATTGGCAAAGTGATATTTCAAAGCCCATAGAGGGCTATGCTGAAAAAGGAAATATCCTCAGATGAAATCTGGAAAGAGCTTTCTGAGAAACTGCTTAGTGTTCTGTTAATTCAGGTCACAGAGTTACAGCTGTATTTCGTGGATCTCTTTGCTAGCCTTGTTTCTGTGGAACCTGAGAACAGATATTTTGGATCTCTTTGAAAATTATAGGGCCAAAGGAAATATCCTCCGATAACAAAGTGAAAGAAGCTTTCTGAGAAACTTCTTTGTGTTCTGTGAAATCATCTCACAGAGTTACAGCTTTTCCCTAAAGAAGCCTTTCCTAAGACACTTCTTGTGGAATTGGCAAAGTGATATTTGGAAGCCCATAGAGGGCTATAGTGAAAAAGGAAATATCCTCAGATGAAATCTGGAAAGAAGCTTTCTGAGAAACTGCTTGGTGTTCTGTTAATTCATGAAACAGAGTTACATCTATATTTCGTAGATCTCTTTGCTAGCCTTATTTCTTTGGAATCTGAGAACAGATATTTCGGATCCCTTTGAAGACTGTAAGGTCAAAGGAAATACCCTCTGATAACAAAGAGAAAGAAGCTTTCTGAGAAACTTCTTTGTGTTCTGTGAAATCATCTCACAGAGTTACAGCTTTCCCCTCAAGAAGCCTTTCACTAAGACAGTTCTTGTGGAATTGGCAAATGATATTTGGAAGCCCTTAGAGGGCTATGGTGAAAAAGGAAATATCCTCAGATGAAATCTGGAAAGAAGCTTTCTGAGAAACTGCTTGGTGTTCTGTTAATTCATCTCACAGATTTACATCTGTATTTCGTGGATCTCTTTGTTAGCCTTATTTCTGTGGAATCTGAGAACTGATATTTCGGATCTCTTTAAGACTATAGGGCCAAAGGAAATATCCTCCGATAACAAAGAGAAAGAAGCTTTCTGAGAAACTACTTTGTGTTCTGTGAAATCATCTCACAGAGTTACAGGTTTCCCCTCAAGAAGCCTTTCGCTAAGACAGTTCTTGTGGAATTGGCAAATGATATTTGGAAGCCCTTAGAGGGCTATGGTGAAAAAGGAAATATCCTCAGATGACATGTGGAAAGAAGCTTTCGGAGAAACTGCTTGGTGTTCTGTTAATTCATCTCACAGAGTTACATCTGTATTTCGTAGATCTCTTTCCTAGCCTTATTTCTGTGGAATCTGAGAACAGATATTTCGGATCTCTTTTATGATTATTGGGCCAAAGGAAATATTCTCCGATAACAAAGAGAAAGAAGCTTTCTGAGAAACTTCTTTGTGTTCTGTGAAATCATCTCACAGAGTTACAGCTTTTTCCTCAAGAAGGCTTTCCTAAGACACTTCTTTTGGAATAGGCAAAGTGATATTTGGAAGCCCTTAGAGGGCTATGGTGAAAAAGGAAATATCCTCAGATGAAATCTGGAAAGAAGCTTTCTGAGAAACTGCTTGGGGTTCTGTTAATTCGTCTCACAGATTTACATCTGTATTTCGTGGATCTCTTTGTTAGCCTTATTTCTGTGGAATCTGAGAACTGATATTTCGGATCCCTTTGAAGACTATAGGGCCAAAGGAAATATCCTGCGATAACAAAGAGAAAGAAGCTTTCTGAGAAACTTCTTTGTGTTCTGTGAAATCATCTCACAGAGTTACAGGTTTCCCCTCAAGAAGCCTTTCACTAAGACAGTTCTTGTGGAATTGGCAAATGATATTTGGAAGCCCTTAGAGGGCTATGGTGAAAAATGAAATATCCTCAGATGAAATCTGGAAAGAATTTTTCTGAGAAACTGCTTGGTGTTCTGTTAATTCATCTCACAGAGTTACATCTGTATTTCGTGGATCTCTTTGCTAGCCTTATTTCTGTGGAATCTGAGAACAGATATTTCAGATCCCTTTGAAGACTATAGGGCCAAAGGAAATATCCTCCGAATACAAAGAGAAAGAAGCTTTCTGAGGAACTTCTTTGTGTTCTGTGAAATCATCTCACAGAGTTAGAGCTTTCCGCTCAAGAAGCCTTTCGCTAAGACAGTTCTTGTGGAATTGGCAATGTGATATTTCAAACCCCATAGAGGGCGATGGTGAAAATGGAAATATCCTCAGATGAAATCTGGAAAGAAGCTTTCTGAGAAACTGCTTGGGGTTCTGTTAATTCATCTCACAGATTGACATCTGTATTTCGTGGATCTCTTTGTTAGCCTTATTTCTGTGGAATCTGAGAACTGATATTTCGGATCCCTTTGAAGACTATAGGGCCAAAGGAAATATCCTCCGATAACAAAGAGAAAGAAGCTTTCTGAGAAACTTCTTTGTGTTCTGTGAAATCATCTCACAGAGTTACAGGTTTCCCCTCAAGAAGCCTTTCGCTAAGACAGTTCTTGTGGAATTGGCAAATGATATTTGGAAGCCCTTAGAGGGCTATGGTGAAAAATGAAATATCCTCAGATGAAATCTGGAAAGAATCTTTCTGAGAAACTGCTTGGTGTTCTGTTAATTCATCTCACAGAGTTACATCTGTATTTCGTGGATCTCTTTGCTAGCCTTATTTCTGTGGAATCTGAGAACAGATATTTCAGATCCCTTTGAAGACTATAGGGCCAAAGGAAATATCCTCCGAATACAAAGAGAAAGAAGCTTTCTGAGGAACTACTTTGTGTTCTGTGAAATCATCTCAAAGAGTTACAGCTTTCCCCTCAAGAAGCCTTTTGCTAAGCCAGTTCTTGTGCAATTGGCAAAGTGATATTTGGAAGCCCATAGAGGTCTACGGTGAAAAAGGAAATATCCTCAGATGAAATCCTAAAAGAAGCTTTCTGAGAAACTGCTTAGTGTTCTGTTAATTCATCTCACAGAGTTACATCTGTATTTCGTGGATCTCTTTGGTAGCCTTATTTCTGAGGAATCTGAGAACAGATATTTCGGATCCCTTTGAAGACAATAGGGCCAAAGGAAATATACTCCGATATCAAAGAGAAAGAAGCTTTCTGAGTAACTTCTTTGTGTTCTGTGAAATAATCTCACAGAGCTACAGCTTTCCCCTCCAGAAGCCTTTCGCTAAGACACTTCTTGTGGAATTGGCAAAGTGATATTTGGAAGCCCATAGAGGGCTATGGTGAAAAAGGAAATATCCTCAGATTAAATCTGGAAAGAAGCTTTCTGAGAAACTGCTTAGTGTTCTGTTAATTCATCTCACAGAGTTACATCTGTATTTCGTGGATCCCTTTGCTAGCATTATCTCTGTGGAATCTGAGAACAGATATTTCGGATCCCTTTGAAGACTATAGGGCCAAAGGAAATATCCTCCGATATCAAAGAGAAAGAAGCTTTCTGAGAAACTTCTTTGTGTTCTGTGAAATCATCTCACAGAGTTACAGCTTTCCCCTCAAGAAGCCTTTCGGTAAGAAAAATCTTGTGGAATTGGCAAAGTGATATTTGGAAGCCCATAGAGGGCTACGGTGAAAAACGAAATATCCTCAGATGAAATCCTGAAAGAAGCTTTCTGAGAAACTGCTTAGTGTTCTGTTAATTCATCTCACAGAGTTACATCTGTATATCGTGGATCCCTTTGCTAGCATTATCTCTGTGGAATCTGAGAACAGATGTTTCGTATCCCTTTGAAGACTATAGGGCCAAAGGAAATATCCTCCGATAAAAAAGAGACAGAAGCTTTCTGAGAAACTTCTTTGTGTTCTGTGAAATCATCTCACAGAGTTACAGCTTTCACCTCAAGAAGCCTTTCGGTAAGACAGATCTTGTGCAATTGGAGAAGTGATATTTGGAAGCCCATAGAGGGCTACGGTGAAAAACGAAATATCCTCAGATGAAATCCTGAAAGAAGCTTTCGGAGAAACTGCTTAGAGTTCTGTTAATTCATCTCACAGAGTTACATCTGTATTTCGTCGATCTCTTTGCTAGCCTTATTTCTGTGGAATCTGAGAACAGATATTTCGGATCCCTTTGAAGACTACAGGGACAAAGGAAATATACTCCGATAACAAAGAGAAAGAAGCTTACTGAGAAACTTCTTTGTGTTCTTTGAAATCATCTCACAGAGTTACAGCTTTCCCCTCAAGAAGCCTTTCGCTAAGACAGTTCTTGTGGAATTGGCAAAGTGATATTTGGAAGCCCATAGAGGGCTATGGTGAAAAAGGAAATATCCTCAGATGAAATCTGGAAAGAAGCTTTCTGAGAAACTGCTTGGTGTTCTGTTTATTCATCTCACAGTGTTACTGCTGTATTTCGTGGATCTCTTACCTAGCCTTACTTCTGTGGAATCTGAGAACAGATATTTCGGATCCCTTTGAAGACTATAGGGCCAAAGGAAATATCCTCCGATAACAAAGAGAAAGAAGCTTTCTGAGAAACTTCTTTGTGTTCTTTAAATCTTCTCACAGAGTTACAGCTTTCCCCTCAATAAGCCTTTCGCTAAGACAGTTTTTGTGGAATTGGCAAATTGATATTTGGAAGACCATAGAGGGCTATGGTGAAAAAGGAAATATCCTCAGATGAAATCTGGAAAGAAGCTTTCTGAGAAACGGCTTGGTGTTCTGTTAATTTATCTCACAGTATTACATCGGTATTTCATGGATCCCTTTGCTAGCCTTCTTTCTGTGTAATCCGAGAACAGATATTTCGGATCCCTTTGAAGACTATAGGGCCAAAGGAAATATCCTCCGATAACAAAGAGAAAGAAGCATTCTGAGAAACTACTTTGTGTTCTGTGAAATCATCTCACAGAGTTACAGCTTTCCCCTCAAGAAGCCTTTTGCTAAGACAGTTCTTGTGGAATTGGCAAAGTGATATTTCAAAGCCCATAGAGGGCTATGGTGAAAAAGGAAGTATCCTCAGATGAAATCTGGAAAGAAGCTTTCTTAGAAACTGCTTAGTGTTCTGTTAATTCATCTCACAGAGTTACATGTGTATTTCGTGGATCTCTTTGCTAGCCTTATTTCTGTGGAATCTGAGAACAGATATTTCGGATCCCTTTGAAGATTATAGGGCCAAAGGAAATATCCTACGATATCAAAGAGAAAGAAGCTTTCTGAGAAACTTCTTTGTGTTCTGTGAAATAATCTCACAGAGCTACAGCTTTCCCCTCCAGAAATCTTTTGGTAAGACAGATCTTGTGGAATTGGCAAAGTGATATTTGGAAGCCCATAGAGGGCTACGGTGAAAAACGAAATATCCTCAGATGAAATCCTGAAAGAAGCTTTCTGAGAAACTGCTAGTGTTCTGTTAAATCATCTCACAGAGTTACATCTGTATTTCGTGGATCTCTTTGCTAGCCTTATTTCTGTGGAATCTGAGAACAGATATTTCGAATCCCTTTGAAGACTATAGGGCCAAAGTAAATATCCTCCGATAACAATGGAAAGAAGCTTTCTGAGAAACTTCTTTGTGTTCTGTGAAATCATTTCACAGAATTACAGCTTTCCCCTCAAGAAGCCTTTCGGTGAGAGAGATCTTGTGGAATTTGCAAAGTGATATTTGGAAGCCCATAGAGGGCTACGGTGAAAAACGAAATATCCTCAGATGAAATACAGAAAGAAGCTTTCTGAGAAACTGCTTAGTGTTCTGTTAATTCATCTCACAGAGTTACATCTGTATTTCGTGGATCTCTTTGCTAGCCTTATTTCTGTGGAATCTGAGAACAGATATTTCGGATCCCTATGAAGACGATAGGGCCAAAGGAAATATCCTCCGATAACAAAGAGAAAGAAGCTTTCTGAGAAACTTCTTTGTGTTCTGTGAAATCATCTCACAGAGTTACAGTTTTCCCCTCAAGAAGCCTTTCGCTAAGACAGTTCTTGTGGAATTGGCAAAGTGATATTTGGAAGCCCATAGAGGGCTATGGTGAAAAAGGAAATATCCTCAGATGAAATCTGGAAAGAAGCTTTCAGAAAAACTGCTTGGTGTTCTGTTAATTCATCTCACAGTGTTACATCTGTATTTCGTGGATCTCTTAGCTAGCCTTACTTCTGTGGAATCTGAGAACAGATATTTCGGATCTCTTTGAAGAGTATAGGGCCAAAGGAAATATCCTCCGAAAACAAAGAGAAAGAAGCTTTCTGAGAAACTTCTTTGTTTTCTTTGAAATCATCTAACAGAGATACAGCTTTCCTCTCAATAAGCCTTTCGCTAAGACAGTTTTTGCGGAATTGGCAAAGTGATATTTAGAAGACCATAGAGGGCTATGTTGAAAAAGGAGATATCCTCAGATGAAATCTGGAAAGAAGCTTTCTGAGAAACTGCTTGGTGTTCTGTTAATTCATCTAACAGAGTTACATCTGTATTTCGTGGATCTCTTTGCTAGCCTTATCTCTGCGGAATCTGAGAACAGATATTTCGGATCCCTTTGAAGGCTATGGGGCCAAAGGAAATATCCTCCGATTACAAAGAGAAAGAAGCTTTCTGAGAAACTTCTTTGAGTTCTCTGAAATCAACTCACAAAGTTACAGCTTTCCCCTCAAGAAGCATTTCGCTAAGACAGTTCTTGTGGAATTGGCAAAGTGATATTTCATAGGCCATAGAGGGCCATGGTGAAAAAGGAAGTATCCTCAGATGAAATCTGGAAAGAAGCTTTCTGAGAAACTGCTTAGTGTTTTGTTAATTCATCTCACAGAGTTACATGTGTATTTCGTGGATCTCTTTGTTAGCCTTATTTCTGAGGAATCTGAGAACAGATATTTCGGATCCCTTTGAGGATTATAGGGCCAAAGGAAATATCCTACGATATCAAAGAGAAAGAAGCTTTCTGAGAAACTTCTTTGTGTTCTGTGAAATAATCTCACAGAGCTACAGCTTTCCCCTCCAGAAGCCTTTCGGTAAGACAGATCTTGTGGAATATGCAAAGTGATATTTGGAAGCCCATAGAGGGCTACGGTGAAAAACGAAATATCCTCAGATGAAATCCTGAAAGAAGCTTTCTGAGAAACTGCTTAGTGTTCTGTTAATTCATCACACAGAGTTACATCTGTATTTCGTGGATCTCTTTGCTAGCTTTATTTCTGTGGAATCTGAGAACAGATATTTCGGAAACCTTTGAAGACTAGAGGGCCAAAGGAAATATCCTGCGATAACAAAGAGAAAGAAGCTTTCTGAGAAACTACTTTGTGTTCTGTGAAATCATCTCACAGAGTTACAGCTTTCCCCTCAAGAAGCCTTTTGCTAAGACAGTTCTTGTGGAATTGGCAAAGTGATATTTGGAAGCCCATAGAGGGCCATGGTGAAAAAGGAAATATCCTCAGATGAAATCTGGAAAGAAGCTTTCTGAGAAACTGCTTAGTGTTCTGTTAATTCACCTCACAGAGTTACATCTGTATTTCGTGGATCTCTTTGCTAGCCTTATTTCTGTGGAATCTGAGAACAGATATTTCGGATCCCTTTGAAGACTATAGGGCCAAAGGAAATATACTCCGATATCAAAGAGAAAGAAGCTTTCTGAGAAACTTCTTTGTGTTCTGTGAAATAATCTCACAGAGCTACAGCTTTCCCCTCCAGAAGCCTTTCGCTAAGACAGTTCTTGTGGAATTGGCAAAGTGATATTTGGAATCCCATAGAGGGCTATGGTGAAAAAGGAACTATCCTCAGATTAAATGTGGAAAGAAGCTTTCTGAGAAACTGCTTAGTGTTCTGTTAATTCATCTCACAGAGTTACATCGTATTTCGTGGATCCCTTTGCTAGCATTATCTCTGTGGAATCTGAGAACAGATATTTCGGATCCCTTTGAAGACGATAGGGCCAAAGGAAATATCCTCCGATAACAAAGAGAAAGAGGCTTTCTGAGAAACTTCTTTGTGTTCTGTGAAATCATCTCACAGAGTTACAGCTTTCCTCTCAAGAAGCCTTTCGGTAAGACAGATCTTGTGGAATTGGCAAAGTGATATTTGGAAGCCCATAGAGGGCTACGGTAAAAAACGAAATATCCTCAGATGAAATCCTGAAAGAAGCTTTCTGAGAAACTGCTTAGTGTTCTGTTAATTCATCTCACAGAGTTACATCTGTATTTCCTTGATGTCTTTGCTAGCCTTATTTCTGTGGAATCTGAGAACAGATATTTCGGATACCGTTGAAGACTATAGGGCCAAAGGAAATATCCTCCGATAACAAAGAGAAAGAAGCTTTCTGAGAAACTACTTTGTGTTCTGTGAAATCATCTCACAGAGTTACAGCTTTCCCCTCAAGAAGACTTTTGCTAAGACAGTTCTTGTGGAATTGGCAAAGTGATATTTGGAAGCCCATAGAGGGCTCTGGTGAAAAAGGAAATATAATCAGATGAAATCTGGAAAGAAGCTTTCTGAGAAACTTCTTAGTACTCTGTTAATTCATCTCACAGAGTTACATCTGTATTACGTGGATCCCTTTGCTAGCATTATCTCTGTGGAATCTGAGAACAGATATTTCCGATCCCTTTGAAGACTATAGGGCCAAAGGAAATATCCTCCGATAACAAAGAGAAAGAGGCTTTCTGAGAAACTTCTTTGTGTTCTGTGAAATCATCTCACAGAGTTACAGTTTTCCCCTAAAGAAGCCTTTCGGTAAGACAGATCTTGTGGAATTGGCAAAGTGATATTTGGAAGCCCATAGAGGGCTAAGGTGAAAAACCAAATATCCTCAGATGAAATCCTTAAAGAAGCTTTCTGAGAAACTGCTTAGTGTTCTGTTAATTCATCTCACAGAGTTACATCTGTATTTCGTTGATGTCTTTGCTAGCCTTATTTCTGTGGAATCTGAGAACAGATATTTCGGATACCTTTGAAGACTATAGGGCCAAAGGAAATATCCTCCGATAACAAAGAGAAAGAAGCTTTCTGAGAAACTACTTTGTGTTCTGTGAAATCATCTCACAGAGTTACAGCTTTCCCCTCAAGAAGCCTTTCGCTAAGACAGTTCTTGTGGAATTGGCAAAGTGATATTTGGAAGCCCATAGAGGGCTATGGTGAAAAAGGAAACATCCTCAGTTGAAATCTGGAAAGAAGCTTTCTGAGAAACTTCTTAGTGCTCTGTTAATTCATCTCACAGAGTTACAACTGTATTTCGTGGATCTCTTTGCTAGCCTTATTTCTGTGGAATCTGAGAACAGATATTTCGGATCCCTTTGAAGACTATAGGGCCAAAGGAAATATCCTACGATTACAAAGAGAAAGAAGCTTTCTGAGAAACTTTTTTGTGTTCTGTGAAATCAACTCACAAAGTTACAGCTTTCCCCTCCAGAAGCCTTTCGCTAAGACAGTTCTTGTGGAATTGGCAAAGTGATATTTAAAAGCCTATAGAGGGCAAAGGTGAAAAAGGAAATATCCTCAGATGAAATCTGGAAAGAAGCTTTCTGAGAAACTGCCTAGTGTTCTGTTAATTCGTCTCACAGAGATACATCTGTATTTCGTGGATCCCTTTGCTAGCATTATCTCTGTGGAATCTGTGAACAGATATTTAGGATCCCTTTGAAGACTATAGGGCCAAAGGAAATATCCTCCGATAACAAAGAGGAAGAAGCTTTCTGAGAAACTTCTTTGTGTTCTGTGAAATCATCTCACAGAGTTACAGCTTTCCCCTCAAGAAGCCTTTCGGTAAGACAGATCTTGTGGAATTGGCAAAGTGATATTTGGAAGCCCATAGAGGGCTACGGTGAAAAACGAAATATCCTCAGATGAAATCCTGAAAGAAGCTATCTGAGAAACTGCTTAGTGTTCTGTTAATTCATCTCACAGAGTTACATCTGTATTTCGTGGATCTCTTTGCTAGCCTTATTTCTGTGGAATCTGAGAACAGATATTTCGGATCCCTTTGAAGACTATAGGGCCAAAGGAAATATCCTCCGATAACAAAGTGAAAGAAGCTTTCTGAGAAACTTCTTTGTGTTCTGTGAAATCATCTCACAGAGTTACAGCTTTCCCCTCAAGAAGCCTTTCGCTATGACAGTACTTGTGGAATTGGCAAATGATATTTGGAAGCCCTTAGAGGGCTATGGTGAAAAAGGAAATATCCTCAGATGAAATCTGGAAAGAAGCTTTCTGAGAAACTGCTTGGTATTCTGTTAATTCATCTCACCGAGTTACATCTGTATTTCGTGGATCTCTTTGCTAGCCTTATTTCTGTGGAATCTGAGCACAGATGTTTCAGATCCCTTTGAAGACTATAGGGCCAAAGGAAATAACCTCCGATTACAAAGAGAAAGAAGCTTTCGGAGGAACTTCTTTGTGTTCTGTGAAATCATCTCACAAAGATAGAGCTTTCTGCTCAAGAAGCCTTTCGCTAAGACAGTTCTTGTGGAATTGGCAAAGTGATATTTCAAAGCCCATAGAGGGCGAAGGTGAAAAAGGAAATATCCTCAGATGAAATCTGGAAAGAATCTTTCTGAGAAACTGCTTAGTGTTCTGTTAATTCATCTCACAGTGTTACATCTGTATATCGTGGATCTCTTTGGTTGCCTTATTTCTGTGGAATCTGAGAACAGATATTTCGGATCCCTTTGAAGACTATAGGGCCAAAGGAAATATCCTCCGATATCAAAGAGAAGGAAGCTTTCTGAGATACTTCTTTGTGTTCCGTGAAATCATCTCAGAGAGTTACAGCGTTCTTCTCCAAAAGCCTTTAGCTAAGACAGTTCTTGTGGAATTGGCAAAGTAATATTTGGAATCCCATAGAGGGCTATGGTGAAAAAGGAAATATCCTCAGATGAAATCTGGAAAGAAGCTTTCTAAGAAACTGCTTGGTGTTCTGTTAAATCATCTCACAGAGTTACATCTGTATTTCGTGGATCTCTTTGCTAGCCTTATCTCTGCGGAATCTGAGAACAGATATTTCGGATCCCTTTGAAGACTATTGGGGAAAAGGAAATATCCTCTGATTACAAAGAGAAAGAAGCTTTCTGAGAAACTTCCTTGAGTTCTCTGAAATCAACTCACAAAGTTACAGCTTTCCCCTCAAGAAGCCTTTCGCTAAGACAGTTCTTGTGGAATTGGCAAAATGATATTTCAAAGCCCATAGGGGGCTATTGTGAAAAAGGAAGTATCCTCAGATGAAATCTGGAAAGAAGCTTTCTGAGAAACTGCTTAGTGCTCTGTTAATTCATCTCACAGAGTTACATCTGTATTTCGTGGATCTCTTTGCTAGCCTTATTTCTGTGGAATCTGAGAACAGATATTTCGGATCCCTTTGAAGACTATAGGGCCAAAGGAAATATCCTCCGATTAGAAAGAGAAAGAAGCTTTCTGAGAAACTTTTTTGTGATCTGTGAAATCAACTCACAAAGTTACAGCTTTCCCCTCAAGAAGCGTTTTGCTAAGACAGTTCTTGTGGAATTGGCAAAGTGATATTTGGAA
This sequence comes from Macaca fascicularis, assembly GCF_037993035.2. Classification (NCBI taxonomy): domain Eukaryota; kingdom Metazoa; phylum Chordata; class Mammalia; order Primates; family Cercopithecidae; genus Macaca; species Macaca fascicularis. Next base: position 42,603,912 of record NC_088384.1, on the reverse strand, counting down.
GCCCAAAGAGGGCTATGGTGAAAAAGGAAATATCCTCAGATGAAATCTGGAAAGAAGCTTTCTGAGAAACTGCTTATGTTCTGTTAATTCATCTCGAAGAGTTACATCTGTATTTCGTGGAACTCTTTGCTAGCCTTATTTCTGTGGAATCTGAGAACAGATATTTCGGATCCCTTTGAAGACTATAGGGCCAAAGGAAATATCCTCCGATATCAAAGAGAAAGAAGCTTTGTGAGGAACTTCTTTGTGTTCTGTGAAATAATCTCACAGAACTACAGCTTTCCCCTCCATAAACCTTTCGCTAAGACAGTTCTTGTGGAATTGGCAAAGTGATATTTGGAAGCCCATAGAGGGCCACGGTGAAAAACGAAATATCCTCAGATGAAATCCTGAAAGAAACTTTCTGAGAAACTGCTAGTGTTCTGTTAATTCATCTCACAGAGTTACATCTGTATTTCGTGGATCCCTTTGCTCGCATTATCTCTGTGGAATCTGAGAACAGATATTTCGGATCCCTTTGAAGACTATAGGGCCAAAGGAAATATCCTCCGATAACAAAGAGAAAGAAGCTTTCTGAGAAACTTCTTTGTGTTCTGTGAAATCATCTCACAGAGTTACAGCTTTCCTCTCAAGAAGCCTTTCGCTAAGACAGATCTTGTGGAACTGGCAGAGTGATATTTGGAAGCCCATAGAGGGCTACGGTAAAAAACGAAAGATCCTCAGATGAAATCCTGAAAGAAGCTTTCTGAGAAACTGCTTAGTGTTCTGTTAATTCATCTAACAGAGTTACATCTGTATTTCGTGCATCTCTTTGCTAGCCTTATTTCTGTGGAATCAGAGAACAGATATTTCGGATATCTTTGAAGACTACAGTGCCAAAGGAAATATCCTCCGATAACAAAGAGAAAGAATCTTTCAGAGAAACTACTTTGTGTTCTGTGAAATCATCTCACAGAGTTACAGCTTTCCCCTGAAGAAGCCTTTTGCTAAGACAGTTCTTGTGGAATTGGCAAAGTGATATTTGGAAGCCCATAGAGGTCTATGGTGAAAACGGAAATATCCTCAGATGAAATCTGGAAAGAAGCTTTCTGAGAAACTTCTTAGTGCTCTTTTAATTCATCTCACAGAGTTACATCTGTATTTCGTGGATCTCTTTGCTAGCCTTATTTCTGTGGAATCTGAGAACAGATATTTCGGATCCCTTTGAAGACTATAGGGCCAAAGGAAATATCCTCCGATTACAAAGAGAAAGAAGCTTTGTGAGGAACTTCTTTGTGTTCTGTGAAATAGTCTCACAGAACTACAGCTTTCCCCTAGAGAAGCCTTTCGCTAAGACAGTTCTTGTGGAATTGGCAAAGTGATATTTGGAAGCCCATAGAGGGCTACGGTGAAAAACGAAATATCCTCAGATGAAATCCTGAAAGAAGCTATCTGAGAAACTGCTAGTGTTCTGTTAATTCATCTCACAGAGTTACATCTGTATTTCGTGGATCTCTTTGCTAGCCTTATTTCTGTGGAATCTGAGAACAGATATTTCGGATCCCTTTGAAGACTATAGGGCCAAAGGAAATATCCTCCGATTAGAAAGAGAAAGAAGCTTTCTGAGAAACATTTTTGTGATCTGTGAAATCAACTCACAAAGTTACAGCTTTCCCCTCAAGAAGCGTTTTGCTAAGACAGTTCTTTTGGAATTGGCAAAGTGATATTTGGAAGCCCAAAGAGGGCTATGGTGAAAAAGGAAATATCCTCAGATGAAATCTGGAAAGAAGCTTTCTGAGAAACTGCTTATGTTCTGTTAATTCATCTCGAAGAGTTACATCTGTATTTCGTGGAACTCTTTGCTAGCCTTATTTCTGTGGAATCTGAGAACAGATATTTCGGATCCCTTTGAAGACTATAGGGCCAAAGGAAATATCCTCCGATATCAAAGAGAAAGAAGCTTTGGGAGGAACTTCTTTGTGTTCTGTGAAATAATCTCACAGAACTACAGCTTTCCCCTCCAGAAACCTTTCGCTAAGACAGTTCTTGTGGAATTGGCAAAGTGATATTTGGAAGCCCATAGAGGGCCACGGTGAAAAACGAAATATCCTCAGATGAAATCCTGAAAGAAACTTTCTGAGAAACTGCTAGTGTTCTGTTAATTCATCTCACAGAGTTACATCTGTATTTCGTGGATCCCTTTGCTAGCATTATCTCTGTGGAATCTGAGAACAGATATTTCGGATCCCTTTGAAGACTATAGGGCCAAAGGAAATATCCTCCGATAACAAAGAGAAAGAAGCTTTCTGAGAAACTTCTTTGTGTTCTGTGAAATCATCTCACAGAGTTACAGCTTTCCTCTCAAGAAGCCTTTCGCTAAGACAGATCTTGTGGAACTGGCAGAGTGATATTTGGAAGCCCATAGAGGGCTACGGTAAAAAACGAAATATCCTCAGATGAAATCCTGAAAGAAGCTTTGTGAGAAACTGCTTAGTGTTCTGTTAATTCATCTAACAGAGTTACATCTGTATTTCGTGCATCTCTTTGCTAGCCTTATTTCTGTGGAATCTGAGAACAGATATTTCGGATATCTTTGAAGACTACAGTGCCAAAGGAAATATCCTCCGATAACAAAGAGAAAGAATCTTTCAGAGAAACTACTTTGTGTTCTGTGAAATCATCTCACAGAGTTACAGCTTTCCCCTCAAGAAGCCTTTTGCTAAGACAGTTCTTGTGGAATTGGCAAAGTGATATTTGGAAGCCCATAGAGGTCTATGGTGAAAAAGGAAATATCCTCAGATGAAATCTGGAAAGAAGCTTTCTGAGAAACTTCTTAGTGCTCTTTTAATTCATCTCACAGAGTTACATCTGTATTTCGTGGATCTCTTTGCTAGCCTTATTTCTGTGGAATCTGAGAACAGATATTTCGGATCCCTTTGAAGACTATAGGGCCAAAGGAAATATCCTCCGATTACAAAGAGAAAGAAGCTTTGTGAGGAACTTCTTTGTGTTCTGTGAAATAATCTCACAGAACTACAGCTTTCCCCTAGAGAAGCCTTTCGCTAAGACAGTTCTTGTGGAATTGGCAAAGTGATATTTGGAAGCCCATAGAGGGCTACGGTGAAAAACGAAATATCCTCAGATGAAATCCTGAAAGAAGCTATCTGAGAAACTGCTAGTGTTCTGTTAATTCATCTCACAGAGTTACATCTGTATTTCGTGGATCCCTTTGCTAGCATTATCTGTGTGGAATCTGAGAACAGATATTTCGGATCCCTTTGAAGACTATAGGGCCAAAGGAAATATCCTCCGATAACAAGGAGAAAGAAGCTTTCTGAGCAACTTCTTTGTGTTCTGTGAAATCATCTCACAGAGTTACAGCTTTCCCCTCAAGAAGCCTTTCGCTAAGTCCGTTCTTGTGGAATTGGCAAATGATATTTGGAAGCCCTTAGAGGGCTATGGTGAAAAAGGAAATATCCTCAGATGAAATCTTGAAAGAAGCTTTCTGAGAAACTGCTTGGAATTCTGTTAATTCATCTCACAGAGTTACTTCTGTATTTCATGGATCTCTTTGCTAGCCTTAATTCTGTGGAATCTGAGAACAGATGTTTCAGATCCCTTGAAAGACTATAGTGCCAAAGGAAATATCCTTCGATTACAAAGAGAAGGAAGCTTTCTGAGGAACTTCTTTGTGTTCTGTGAAATCATCTCACAGAGAGAGAGCTTTCCGCAGAAGAAGCCTTTCGCTAAGACAGTTCTTGTGGAATTGGCAAAGTGATATTTCAACGCCCATAGAGGGCGAAGGTGAAAAAGGAATTATCCTCAGATGAAATCTGGAAAGAAGCTTTCTGAGAAACTGCTTAGTGTTCTGTTAATTCATCTCACAGAGTTACATCTGTATTTCGTGGATCCCTTTGCTAGCATTATCTCTGTGGAATCTGAGAACAGATATTTCGGATCCCTTTGAAGACTATAGGGCCAAAGGAAATATCCTCCGATATCAAAGAGAAAGAAGCTTTCTGAGAAACTTCTTTGTGTTCTGTGAAATCATCTCACAGAGTTACAGCTTTCCCCTCAAGAAGCCTTTCGGTAAGAAAAATCTTGTGGAATTGGCAAAGTGATATTTGGAAGCCCATAGAGGGCTACGGTGAAAAACGAAATATCCTCAGATGAAATCCTGAAAGAAGCTTTCTGAGAAACTGCTTAGTGTTCTGTTAATTCATCTCACAGAGTTACATCTGTATATCGTGGATCCCTTTGCTAGCATTATCTCTGTGGAATCTGAGAACAGATGTTTCGTATCCCTTTGAAGACTATAGGGCCAAAGGAAATATCCTCCGATAAAAAAGAGACAGAAGCTTTCTGAGAAACTTCTTTGTGTTCTGTGAAATCATCTCACAGAGTTACAGCTTTCACCTCAAGAAGCCTTTCGGTAAGACAGATCTTGTGCAATTGGAGAAGTGATATTTGGAAGACCATAGAGGGCTACGGTGAAAAACGAAATATCCTCACATAAAATCCTGAAAGAAGCTTTCTGAGAAACTGCTTAGTGTTCTGTTAATTCATCTCACAGAGTTACATCTGTATTTCGTGGATCTCTTTGCTAGCCTTATTTCTGTGGAATCTGAGAACAGATATTTCGTGTCCCTTTGAAGACTATAGGGCCAAAGAAAATATCCTCCGATAACAAAGAGAAAGAAGCTTTCTGAGAAACTACTTTGTGTTCTGTGAAATCATCTCACAGAGTTACAGCTTTCCCCTCAAGAAGCCTTTTGCTAAGACAGTTCTTGTGGAATTGGCAAAGTGATATTTGGAAGCCCATAGAGGGCTATGGTGAAAAAGGAAATATCCTCAGATGAAATCTGGAAAGAAGCTTTCTGAGAAACTTCTTAGTGCTCTGTTAATTCATCTCACAGAGTTACATCTGTATTTCGTGGATCTCTTTGGTAGCCTTATATCTGTGGAATCTGAGAACAGATATTTCGGATCCCTTTGAAGACTATAGGGCCAAAGGAAATATCCTCCGATTACAAAGAGAAAGAAGCTTTCTGAGCAACTTCTTTGTTTTCTGTGAAATCAACTCACAGAGTTACAGCTTTCCCCTCAGGAAGCCTTTCGCTAAGACAGTTCTTGCGGAATTGGCAAAGTGATATTTCAAAGCCCATAGAGGGCTATGGTGAAAAAGGAAATATCCTCAGATGAAATCTGGAAAGAAGCTTACTGAGAAACTGCTTAGTCTTCTGTTAATTCATCTCACAGAGTTACATCTGTATTTCGTGGATCTCTTTGGTAGCCTTATTTCTGTGGAATCTGAGAACAGATATTTCGGATCGCTTTGAAGACTACAGGGCCAAAGGAAATATACTCCGATATCAAAGAGAAAGAAGCTTTCTGAGAAACTTCTTTGTGTTCTGTGAAATAATCTCACAGAGCTACAGCTTTCCCCTCCAGAAGCCTTTCGCTAAGACAGTTCTTGTGGAATTGGCAAAGTGATATTTAGAAGCCCATAGAGGGCTATGGAGAAAAAGGAAATATCCTCAGATTAAATCTGGAAAGAAGCTTTCTGAGAAACTGCTTAGTGTTCTGTTAATTCATCTCACAGAGTTACATCTGTATTTCGTGGATCCCTTTGCTAGCATTATCTCTGTGGAATCTGAGAACAGATATTTCGGATCCCTTTGAAGACTATAGGGCCAAAGGAAATATCCTCCGATATCAAAGAGAAAGAAGCTTTCTGAGAAACTTCTTTGTGTTCTGTGAAATCATCTCACAGAGTTACAGCTTTCCCCTCAAGAAGCCTTTCGGTAAGACAGATCTTGTGGAATTGGCAAAGTGATATTTTGAAGCCCATAGAGGGCTACGGTGAAAAACGAAATATCCTCAGATGAAATCCTGAAAGAAGCTTTCTGAGAAACTGCTTAGTGTTCTGTTAATTCATCTCACAGAGTTACATCTGTATTTCGTGGATGTCTTTGCTAGCCTTATTTCTGTGGAATCTGAGAACAGTTATTTCGGATACCTTAGAAGACTATAGGGCCAAAGGAAAAATCCTCTGATAACAAAGAGAAAGAAGCTTTCTGAGAAACATCTTTGTGTTCTGTGAAATCATCTCACAGAGTTACAGGTTTCCCCTCAAGAAGCCTTTCGCTAAGACAGTTCTTGTGAAATTGGCAAAGTGATATATGGAAGCCCATAGAGGGCTATGGTGAAAAAGGAAATATCCTCAGATGATATCTGGAAAGAAGCTTTCTGAGAAACTGCTTGGTGTTCTGTTAATTCATCTCACAGAGTTATATCTGTATTTCGTGGATCTCTTAGCTAGCCTTACTTCTGTGGAATCTGAGAACACATAATTCGCATCCCTTTGAAGACTATAGGGCCAAAGGAAATATCCTCCGATAACAAAGAGAAAGAAGCTTTCTGAGAAACTTCTTTGTGTTCTTTGAAATCATCTCACAGAGTTACAGCTTTCCCCTCAATAAGCCTTTCGCTAAGACAGTTTTTGTGGAATTGGCAAAGTGATATTTGGAAGACCATAGAGGGCTATGGTGAAAAAGGAAATATCCTCAGATTAAATCTGGAAAGAAGCTTTCTGAGAAACTGCTTGGTGTTCTGTTAAATCATCTCACAGAGTTACATCTCTATTTCGTGGATCTCTTTGCCATCCTTATCTCTGCGGAATCTGAGAACAGATATTTCGGATCCCTTGAAGACTTAGGGCCAAAGGAAATATCCTGCGATTACAAAGAGAAAGAAGCTGTCTGAGAAACTTCTATGAGTTCTCTGAAATCAACTCACAAAGTTACAGCTTTCCCCTCAAGACGACTTTCGCTAAGACAGTTCTTGTGGAATTGGCAAAGTGATATTTCAAAGCCCATAGAGGGCTATGGTGAAAAAGGAAATATCCTCAGATGAAATCTGGAAAGAAGCTTTCTGGGAAACTGCTTAGTGTTCTGTTAATTCATCTCACAGAGTTACATGTGTATTTCGTGGATCTCTTTGCTAGCCTTATTTCTGTGGAATCTGAGAACAGATAATTCGGATCCCTTTGAAGAATATACGGCAAAAGGAAATATCCTCCGATATCAAAGAGAAAGAAACGTTCTGAGAAACTTCTTTGTGTTCTGTGAAATAATCTCACAGAGCTACAGCTTTCCCCTCCAGAAGCCTTTCGCTAAGACAGTTCTTGTGGCATTGGCAAAGTGATATTTGGAAGCCCATAGAGGGCTATGGTGAAAAAGGAAATATCCTCAGATGAAATCTGGAAGGAAGCTTTCTGAGAAACTGCTTAGAGTTCTGTTAATTCATCTCACAGAGTTACATCTGTATTTCATGGATCCCTTTGCTAGCATTATCTCTGTGGAATCTGAGAACAGATATTTCGGATCCCTTTGAAGACTATAGGGCCAAAGGAAATATCCTCCGATAACAAAGAGAAAGAAGCTTTCTGAGAAACTTCTTTGTGTTCTGTGAAATCATCTCACAGAGTTACAGCTTTCCCCTCAAGAAGCCTTTCGGTAAGACAGATCTTGTGCAATTGGCAAAGTGATATTTGGAAGCCCATAGAGGGCTACGGTGAAAAACGAAATATCCTCAGATGAAATCCTGAAAGAAGCTTTCTGAGAAACTGCTTACTGTTCTGTTAATTCATCTCACAGAGTTACATCTGTATTTCGTGGATCTCTTTGCTAGCCTTATTTCTGTGGAATCTGAGAACAGATATTTCGGATTCCTTTGAAGACTATAGGGCCAAAGGAAATATCCTCCGATAACAAAGAGAAAGAAGCTTTCTGAGAAACTACTTTGTGTTCTGTGAAATCATCTCACAGAGTTACAGCTTTCCCCTCAAGAAGCCTTTTGCTAAGACAGTTCTTGTGGAATTGGCAAAGTGATATTTGGAATCCCATAGAGGGCTATGGTGAAAAAGGAAATATCCTCAGATGAAATCTGGAAAGAAGCTTTCTGAGAAACTTCTTAGTGCTCTGTTAATTCATCTCACAGAGTTACATCTGCATATAGTGGATCTCTTTGGTAGCCTTATTTGTGGAATCTGAGAACAGATATTTCGGATCCCTTTGAAGACTATAGGGCCAAAGGAAATATCCTCCGATATCAAAGAGAAGGAAGCTTTCTGAGAAACTTCTTTGTGTTCCGTGAAATCATCTCAGAGAGTTACAGCGTTCTCCTCCAAAAGCCTTTAGCTAAGACAGTTCTTGTGGAATTGGCAAAGTAATATTTGGAATCCCATAGAGGGCTATGGTGAAAAAGGAAATATCCTCAGATGAAATCTGGAAAGAAGCTTTCTAAGAAACTGCTTGGTGTTCTGTTAAATCATCTCACAGAGTTACATCTGTATTTCGTGGATCTCTTTGCTAGCCTTATCTCTGCGGAATCTGAGAACAGATATTTCGGATCCCTTTGAAGACTATTGGGGAAAAGGAAATATCCTCTGATTACAAAGAGAAAGAAGCTTTCTGAGAAACTTCCTTGAGTTCTCTGAAATCAACTCACAAAGTTACAGCTTTCCCCTCAAGAAGCCTTTCGCTAAGACAGTTCTTGTGGAATTGGCAAAATGATATTTCAAAGCCCATAGGGGGCTATTGTGAAAAAGGAAGTATCCTCAGATGAAATCTGGAAAGAAGCTTTCTTAGAAACTTCTTAGTGCTCTGTTAATTCATCTCACAGAGTTACATCTGTATTTCGTGGATCTCTTTGGTAGCCTTATTTCTGTGGAATCTGAGAACAGATATTTCGGATCCCTTTGAAGACTATAGGGCCAAAGGAAATATCCTCCGATTAGAAAGAGAAAGAAGCTTTCTGAGAAACTTTTTTGTGATCTGTGAAATCAACTCACAAAGTTACAGCTTTCCCCTCAAGAAGCGTTTTGCTAAGACAGTTCTTGTGGAATTGGCAAAGTGATATTTGGAAGCCCAAAGAGGGCTATGGTGAAAAAGGAAATATCCTCAGATGAAATCTGGAAAGAAGCTTTCTGAGAAACTGCTTATGTTCCGTTAATTCATCTCGAAGAGTTACATCTGTATTTCGTGGAACTCTTTGCTAGCCTTATTTCTGTGGAATCTGAGAACAGATATTTCGGATCCCTTTGAAGACTATAGGGCCAAAGGAAATATCCTCCGATATCAAAGAGAAAGAAGCTTTGGGAGGAACTTCTTTGTGTTCTGTGAAATAATCTCACAGAACTACAGCTTTCCCCTCCAGAAACCTTTCGCTAAGACAGTTCTTGTGGAATTGGCAAAGTGATATTTGGAAGCCCATAGAGGGCCACGGTGAAAAACGAAATATCCTCAGATGAAATCCTGAAAGAAACTTTCTGAGAAACTGCTAGTGTTCTGTTAATTCATCTCACAGAGTTACATCTGTATTTCGTGGATCCCTTTGCTAGCATTATCTCTGTGGAATCTGAGAACAGATATTTCGGATCCCTTTGAAGACTATAGGGCCAAAGGAAATATCCTCCGATAACAAAGAGAAAGAAGCTTTCTGAGAAACTTCTTTGTGTTCTGTGAAATCATCTCACAGAGTTACAGCTTTCCTCTCAAGAAGCCTTTCGCTAAGACAGATCTTGTGGAACTGGCAGAGTGATATTTGGAAGCCCATAGAGGGCTACGGTAAAAAACGAAATATCCTCAGATGAAATCCTGAAAGAAGCTTTCTGAGAAACTGCTTAGTGTTCTGTTAATTCATCTAACAGAGTTACATCTGTATTTCGTGCATCTCTTTGCTAGCCTTATTTCTGTGGAATCTGAGAACAGATATTTCGGATATCTTTGAAGACTACAGTGCCAAAGGAAATATCCTCCGATAACAAAGAGAAAGAATCTTTCAGAGAAACTACTTTGTGTTCTGTGAAATCATCTCACAGAGTTACAGGTTTCCCCTGAAGAAGTCTTTTGCTAAGACAGTTCTTGTGGAATTGGCAAAGTGATATTTGGAAGCCCATAGAGGTCTATGGTGAAAAAGGAAATATCCTCAGATGAAATCTGGAAAGAAGCTTTCTGAGAAACTTCTTAGTGCTCTTTTAATTCATCTCACAGAGTTACATCTGTATTTCGTGGATCTCTTTGCTAGCCTTATTTCTGTGGAATCTGAGAACAGATATTTCGAATCCCTTTGAAGACTATAGGGCCAAAGGAAATATCCTCCGATTACAAAGAGAAAGAAGCTTTGTGAGGAACTTCTTTGTGTTCTGTGAAATAATCTCACAGAACTACAGCTTTCCCCTAGAGAAGCCTTTCGCTAAGACAGTTCTTGTGGAATTGGCAAAGTGATATTTGGAAGCCCATAGAGGGCTACGGTGAAAAACGAAATATCCTCAGATGAAATCCTGAAAGAAGCTATCTGAGAAACTGCTTAGTGTTCTGTTAATTCATCTCACAGAGTTACATCTGTATTTCGTGGATCCCTTTGCTAGCATTATCTGTGTGGAATCTGAGAACAGATATTTCGGATCCCTTTGAAGACTATAGGGCCAAAGGAAATATCCTCCGATAACAAGGAGAAAGAAGCTTTCTGAGCAACTTCTTTGTGTTCTGTGAAATCATCTCACAGAGTTACAGCTTTCCCCTCAAGAAGCCTTTCGCTAAGTCCGTTCTTGTGGAATTGGCAAATGATATTTGGAAGCCCTTAGAGGGCTATGGTGAAAAAGGAAATATCCTCAGATGAAATCTTGAAAGAAGCTTTCTGAGAAACTGCTTGGAATTCTGTTAATTCATCTCACAGAGTTACTTCTGTATTTCATGGATCTCTTTGCTAGCCTTAATTCTGTGGAATCTGAGAACAGATGTTTCAGATCCCTTGGAAGACTATAGTGCCAAAGGAAATATCCTTCGATTACAAAGAGAAGGAAGCTTTCTGAGGAACTTCTTTGTGTTCTGTGAAATCATCTCACAGAGAGAGAGCTTTCCGCAGAAGAAGCCTTTCGCTAAGACAGTTCTTGTGGAATTGGCAAAGTGATATTTCAAAGCCCATAGAGGGCGAAGGTGAAAAAGGAATTATCCTCAGATGAAATCTGGAAAGAAGTTTTCTGAGAAACTGCTTAGTGTTCTGTTAATTCATCTCACAGAGTTACATCTGTATTTCGTGGATCCCTTTGCTAGCATTATCTCTGTGGAATCTGAGAACAGATATTTCGGATCCCTTTGAAGACTATAGGGCCAAAGGAAATATCCTCCGATATCAAAGAGAAAGAAGCTTTCTGAGAAACTTCTTTGTGTTCTGTGAAATCATCTCACAGAGTTACAGCTTTCCCCTCAAGAAGCCTTTCGGTAAGAAAAATCTTGTGGAATTGGCAAAGTGATATTTGGAAGCCCATAGAGGGCTACGGTGAAAAACGAAATATCCTCAGATGAAATCCTGAAAGAAGCTTTCTGAGAAACTGCTTAGTGTTCTGTTAATTCATCTCACAGAGTTACATCTGTATATCGTGGATCCCTTTGCTAGCATTATCTCTGTGGAATCTGAGAACAGATGTTTCGTATCCCTTTGAAGACTATAGGGCCAAAGGAAATATCCTCCGATAAAAAAGAGACAGAAGCTTTCTGAGAAACTTCTTTGTGTTCTGTGAAATCATCTCACAGAGTTACAGCTTTCCCCTCAAGAAGCCTTTCGGTAAGACAGATCTTGTGCAATTGGAGAAGTGATATTTGGAAGCCCAAAGAGGGCTACGGTGAAAAACGAAATATCCTCACATAAAATCCTGAAAGAAGCTTTCTGAGAAACTGCTTAGTGTTCTGTTAATTCATCTCACAGAGTTACATCTGTATTTCGTGGATCTCTTTGCTAGCCTTATTTCTGTGGAATCTGAGAACAGATATTTCGTGTCCCTTTGAAGACTATAGGGCCAAAGAAAATATCCTCCGATAACAAAGAGAAAGAAGCTTTCTGAGAAACTACTTTGTGTTCTGTGAAATCATCTCACAGAGTTACAGCTTTCCCCTCAAGAAGCCTTTTGCTAAGACAGTTCTTGTGGAATTGGCAAAGTGATATTTGGAAGCCCATAGAGGGCTATGGTGAAAAAGGAAATATCCTCCGATGAAATCTGGAAAGAAGCTTTCTGAGAAACTTCTTAGTGCTCTGTTAATTCATCTCACAGAGTTACATCTGTATTTCGTGGATCTCTTTGGTAGCCTTATTTCTGTGGGATCTGAGAACAGATATTTCAGATCCCTTTGAAGACTATAGGGCCAAAGGAAATATCCTCCGATTACAAAGAGAAAGAAGCTTTCTGAGAAACTTTTTTGTTTTCTGTGAAATCAACTCACAGAGTTACAGCTTTCCCCTCAGGAAGCCTTTCGCTAAGACAGTTCTTGCGGAATTGGCAAAGTGATATTTCAAAGCCCATAGAGGGCTATGGTGAAAAAGGAAATATCCTCAGATGAAATCTGGAAAGAAGCTTTCTGAGAAACTGCTTAGTCTTCTATTAATTCATCTCACAGAGTTACATCTGTATTTCGTGGATCTCTTTGGTAACCTTATTTCTGTGGAATCTGAGAACAGATATTTCGGATCGCTTTGAAGACTACAGGGCCAAAGGAAATATACTCCGATATCAAAGAGAAAGAAGCTTTCTGAGAAACTTCTTTGTGTTCTGTGAAATAATCTCACAGAGCTACAGCTTTCCCCTCCAGAAGCCTTTCGCTAAGACAGTTCTTGTGGAATTGGCAAAGTGATATTTAGAAGCCCATAGAGGGCTATGGAGAAAAAGGAAATATCCTCAGATTAAATCTGGAAAGAAGCTTTCTGAGAAACTGCTTAGTGTTCTGTTAATTCATCTCACAGAGTTACATCTGTATTTCGTGGATCCCTTTGCTAGCATTATCTCTGTGGAATCTGAGAACAGATATTTCGGATCCCTTTGAAGACTATAGGGCCAAAGGAAATATCCTCCGATATCAAAGAGAAAGAAGCTTTCTGAGAAACTTCTTTGTGTTCTGTGAAATCATCTCACAGAGTTACAGCTTTCCCCTCAAGAAGCCTTTCGGTAAGACAGATCTTGTGGAATTGGCAAAGTGATATTTTGAAGCCCATAGAGGGCTACGGTGAAAAACGAAATATCCTCAGATGAAATCCTGAAAGAAGCTTTCTGAGAAACTGCTTAGTATTCTGTTAATTCATCTCACAGAGTTACATCTTTATTTCGTGGATGTCTTTGCTAGCCTTATTTCTGTGGAATCTGAGAACAGTTATTTCGGATACCTTAGAAGACTATAGGGCCAAAGGAAATATCCTCCGATAACAAAGAGAAAGAAGCTTTCTGAGAAACATCTTTGTGTTCTGTGAAATCATCTCACAGAGTTACAGGTTTCCCCTCAAGAAGCCTTTCGCTAAGACAGTTCTTGTGAAATTGGCAAAGTGATATATTGAAGCCCATAGAGGGCTATGGTGAAAAAGGAAATATCCTCAGATGATATCTGGAAAGAAGCTTTCTGAGAAACTGCTTGGTGTTCTGTTAATTCATCTCACAGAGTTATATCTGTATTTCGTGGATCTCTTAGCTAGCCTTACTTCTGTGGAATCTGAGAACACATAATTCGCATCCCTTTGAAGACTATAGGGCCAAAGGAAATATCCTCCGATAACAAAGAGAAAGAAGCTTTCTGAGAAACTTCTTTGTGTTCTTTGAAATCATCTCACAGAGTTACAGCTTTCCCCTCAATAAGCCTTTCGCTAAGACAGTTTTTGTGGAATTGGCAAAGTGATATTTGGAAGACCATAGAGGGCTATGGTGAAAAAGGAAATATCCTCAGATTAAATCTGGAAAGAAGCTTTCTGAGAAACTGCTTGGTGTTCTGTTAAATCATCTCACAGAGTTACATCTCTATTTCGTGGATCTCTTTGCCATCCTTATCTCTGCGGAATCTGAGAACAGATATTTCGGATCCCTTGAAGACTTAGGGCCAATGGAAATATCCTGCGATTACAAAGAGAAAGAAGCTGTCTGAGAAACTTCTATGAGTTCTCTGAAATCAACTCACAAAGTTACAGCTTTCCCCTCAAGACGCCTTTCGCTAAGACAATTCTTGTGGAATTGGCAAAGTGATATTTCAAAGCCCATAGAGGGCTATGGTGAAAAAGGAAATATCCTCAGATGAAATCTGGAAAGAAGCTTTCTGGGAAACTGCTTAGTGTTCTGTTAATTCATCTCACAGAGTTACATGTGTATTTCGTGGATCTCTTTGCTAGCCTTATTTCTGTGGAATCTGAGAACAGATAATTCGGATCCCTTTGAAGAATATACGGCAAAAGGAAATATCCTCCGATATCAAAGAGAAAGAAACGTTCTGAGAAACTTCTTTGTGTTCTGTGAAATAATCTCACAGAGCTACAGCTTTCCCCTCCAGAAGCCTTTCGCTAAGACAGTTCTTGTGGCATTGGCAAAGTGATATTTGGAAGCCCATAGAGGGCTATGGTGAAAAAGGAAATATCCTCAGATGAAATCTGGAAGGAAGCTTTCTGAGAAACTGCTTAGAGTTCTGTTAATTCATCTCACAGAGTTACATCTGTATTTCATGGATCCCTTTGCTAGCATTATCTCTGTGGAATCTGAGAACAGATATTTCGGATCCCTTTGAAGACTATAGGGCCAAAGGAAATATCCTCCGATAACAAAGAGAAAGAAGCTTTCTGAGAAACTTCTTTGTGTTCTGTGAAATCATCTCACAGAGTTACAGCTTTCCCCTCAAGAAGCCTTTCGGTAAGACAGATCTTGTGCAATTGGCAAAGTGATATTTGGAAGCCCATAGAGGGCTACGGTGAAAAACGAAATATCCTCAGATGAAATCCTGAAAGAAGCTTTCTGAGAAACTGCTTACTGTTCTGTTAATTCATCTCACAGAGTTACATCTGTATTTCGTGGATCTCTTTGCTAGCCTTATTTCTGTGGAATCTGAGAACAGATATTTCGGAGTCCTTTGAAGACTATAGGGCCAAAGGAAATATCCTCCGATAACAAAGAGAAAGAAGCTTTCTGAGAAACTACTTTGTGTTCTGTGAAATCATCTCACAGAGTTACAGCTTTCCCCTCAAGAAGCCTTTTGCTAAGACAGTTCTTGTGGAATTGGCAAAGTGATATTTGGAAGCCCATAGAGGGCTATGGTGAAAAAGGAAATATCCTCAGAGTAAATCTGTAAAGAAGCTTTCTGAGAAACTGCTTAGTGTTCTGTTAATTCATCTCACAGAGTTACATCTGTATTTCGTGGATCCCTTTGCTAGCATTATCTCTGTGGAATCTGAGAACAGATATATCGGATCCTTTGAAGACTATAGGGCCAAAGGAAATATCCTCCGATAACAAAGAGAAAGAAGATTTCTGAGAAAATTTTTTGTGTTCTGTGAAATCAACTCACAGAGTTACAGCTTTCCCCTCAAGAAGCCTTTCGCTAAGACAGTTCTTGCGGAATTGGCAAGGTGATATTTCAAAGCCCTTAGAGGGCTATGGTGAAAAAGGAAAAATCCTCAGATGAAATCTTGAAAGAAGCTTTCTAAGAAACTGCTTAGTGTTCTGTTAATTCATCTCACAGAGTTACATCTGTATTTCGTGGATCTCTTTGGTAGCCTTATTTCTGTGGAATCTGAGAACAATTATTTCGGATCCCTTTGAAGACTATAGGGCCAAAGAATGTATCTTCCGATAACAAAGAGAAAGAAGCTTTCTGAGAAACTTCTTTGTGTTCTGTGAAATCATCTCACAGAGTTAGAGCGTTCCGTTCAAGAAGCCTTTCTGTAAGACAGTTCTTGTGAAATTGGCAAAGTGATATTTGGAAGCCCGTAGAGGGCTATGGTGAAAAAGGAAATATCCTCAGATGAAATCTGGAAAGAAGCTTTCTGAGAAACTGCTTGGTGTTCTGTTAATTCATCTCACAGAGTTACATCTGTATTTTGTGGATCTCTTAGCTAGCCTTACTTCTGTGGAATTTGAGAACAGATAATTCGCATCCCTTTGAAGACTATAGGGCCAAAGGAAATATCCTCCGATAACAAACAGAAAGAAGCTTTCTGAGAAACTTCTTTTTGTTCTTTAAAATAATCTCACAGAGTTACAGCTTTCCCCTCAATAAGCCTTTCGCTAAGACAGATTTGTGGAATTGGCAAAGTGATATTTGGAAGACCATAGAGGGATATGGTGAAAAAGGAAATATCCTAAGATGAAATCTGGAAAGAAGCTTTCTGAGAAACTGCTTGGTGTTCTCTTAAAATATCTCATAGAGTTACATCTGTATTTCGTGGATCTCTTTGCCAGCCTTATCTCTGCGGAATCAGAGAACAGATATTTCGGATCCCTTTGAAGACTATAGGACCAAAGGAAATATCCTCCGATTACAAAGAGAAAGAAGCTTTCTGAGAAACTTCTTTGAGTTCTCTGAAATCAACTCTCAAAGTTACAGCTTTCACCTCAAGAAGCCTTTCGCTAAGACAGTTCTTGTGGAATTGGCAAAGTGATATTTGGAAGCCCATAGAGGGCTAAGGTGAAAAAGGAAATATCCTCAGATGAAATCTGGAAAGAAGCTTTCTGGGAAACTGCTTAGTGTTCTGTTAATTCATCTCACAGAGTTACATCTGTATTTCGTGGATCCCTTTGCTGGCATTATCTCTGTGGAATCTGAGAACAGATATTTCGGATCCTTTGAAGACTATAGGACCAAAGGAAATATCCTCCGATAACAAAGAGAAAGAAGCTTTCTGAGAAACTTCTTTGTGTTCTGTGAAATCATCTCACAGAGTTACAGATTTCCCCTCAAGAAGCCTTTCGGTAAGACAGAACTTGTGGAATTGGCAAAGTGATATTTGGAAGCCCATAGAGGGCTACGGTGAAAAACGAAATATCCTCAGATGAAATCCTGAAAGAAGCTTTCTGAGAAACTGCTTAGTGTTCTGTTAATTCATCTCACAGAGTTACATCTGTATTTCGTGGATCTCTTTGCCAGCCTTATTTCTGTGGAATCTGAGAACAGATATTTCGGATACCTTTGAAAACTATAGGGCCAAAGGAAATATCCTCCGATAACAAAGAGAAAGAAGCTTTCTGAGAAACTTCTTTGAATTCTGTGAAATCATCTCACAGAGTTACAGGTTTCCCCTCAAGAAGCCTTTCGCTAAGACAGTTCTTGTGGAATTGACAAAGTGATATTTGGAAGCCCATAGAGGGCTATGGTGAAAAAGGAAATATCCTCAGATGATATCTGGAAAGAAGCTTTCTGAGAAACTGCTTGGTGTTCTGTTAATTCATCTCACAGAGTTACATCTGTATTTCGTGGATCTCTTTGCTAGCTTTATTTCTGTGGAATCTGAGAACAGATATTTCGGATTCCTTTGAAGACTATAGGGCCAAAGGAAATATCCTCCGATAACAAAGAGAAAGAAGCTTTCTGAGAAACTTCTTTGTGTTTGTGAAATCACCTCACAGAGTTACAGTTTTCCCCTCAAGAAACCTTTCGCTAAGACAGTTCTTGTGGAATTGGCAAAGTGATATTTGGAAGCCCATAGAGGGCTATGGTGAAAAAGGAAATATCCTCAGATGAAATCTGGAAAGTAGCTTTCTGAGAAACTGCTTGGTGTTCTGTTAATTCATCTCACAGAGTTACATCTGTATTTCGTGGATCTCTTAGCTTGCCTTACTTCTGTGGAATCTGAGAACAGATATTTCACATCCCTTTGAAGACTATAGGGCCAAAGGAAATATCCTCCGATAACAAAGAGAAAGAAGTTTCTGAGAAACTTCTTTGTGTACTTTGAAATCATCTCACAGAGTTACAGCTTTCCCCTCAAGAAGCCTTTCGCTAAGACAGTTTTTGTGGAATTGGCAAAGTGATATTTGGAAGCCCATAGAGGGCTATGGTGGAAAAGGAAATATCCTCAGATGAAATCTGGAAAGAAGCTTTCTGAGAAACTGCTTAGTGTTCTGTTAATTCATCTCACAGAGCTACATGTGTATATCGTGGGTCTCTTTGCTAG
Source organism: Macaca fascicularis (assembly GCF_037993035.2). NCBI lineage: Eukaryota > Metazoa > Chordata > Mammalia > Primates > Cercopithecidae > Macaca > Macaca fascicularis. Next base: position 42,585,963 of record NC_088384.1, on the reverse strand, counting down.
CCTTATTTCTGTGGAATCTGAGAACAGATATTTCCGATCCCTTTGAAGACTATATGGCCAAAGGAAATATCCTCCGATATCAAAGAGAAAGAAGCTTTCTGTGAAACTTCTTTGTGTTCTGTGAAATAATCTCACAGAGCTACAGCTTTCCCCTCCAGAAGACTTTCGCTAAGACAGTTCTTGTGGAATTGGCAAAGTGATATTTGGAAGCCCATAGAGGGCTATGGTGAAAAAGGAAATATCCTCAGATGAAATCTGGAAAGAAGCTTTCTGAGAATCTGCTTAGTGTTCTGTTAATTCATCTCACAGAGTTACTTCTGTATTTCGTGGATCCCTTTGCTAGCATTATCTCTGTGGAATCTGAGAACAGATATTTCGGATCCCTTTGAAGACTATAGGGCCAAAGGAAATATCCTCCGATAACAAAGAGAAAGAAGCTTTACGAAAAACTTGTTTGTGTTCTGTGAAATCATCTCACAGAGTTACAGCTTTCCCCTCAAGAAGTCTTTCGGTAAGACAGATCTTGTGGAATTGAAAAAGTGATATTTGGAAGCCCATAGAGGGCTACGGTGAAAAACGAAATATCCTCAGATGAAATCCTGAAAGAAGCTTTCTGAGAAACTGCTTAGAGTTCTGTTAATTCATCTCACAGAGTTACATCTGTATTTCGTCGATCTCTTTGCTAGCCTTATTTCTGTGGAATCTGAGAACAGATATTTCGGATCCCTTTGAAGACTACAGGGACAAAGGAAATATACTCCGATAACAAAGAGAAAGAAGCTTACTGAGAAACTTCTTTGTGTTCTTTGAAATCATCTCACAGAGTTACAGCTTTCCCCTCATAAGCCTTTCGCTAAGACAGTTTTTGTGGAATTGGCAAAGTGATATTTTGAAGCCCATAGAGGGCTATGGTGAAAAAGGAAATATCTTCAGGTGAAATCTGGAAAGAAGCTTTCTGAGAAACTGCTTGGTGTTCTGTTAAATCATCTCACAGAGTTACGTCTGTATTTCGTGGATCTCATTGCCATCCTTATCTCTGCGGAATCTGAGAACAGATATTTCGGATCCCTTGAAGACTTAGGGCCAAAGGAAATATCCTGCGATTACAAAGAGAAAGAAGCTGTCTGAGAAACTTCTATGAGTTCTCTGAAATCAACTCACAAAGTTACAGCTTTCCCCTCAAGACGCCTTTCGCTAAGACAGTTCTTGTGGAATTGGCAAAGTGATATTTCAAAGCCCATAGAGGGCTATGGTGAAAAAGGAAATATCCTCAGATGAAATCTGGAAAGAAGCTTTCTGGGAAACTGCTTAGTGTTCTGTTAATTCATCTCACAGAGTTACATGTGTATTTCGTGGATCTCTTTGCTAGCCTTATTTCTGTGGAATCTGAGAACAGATAATTCGGATCCCTTTGAAGAATATACGGCAAAAGGAAATATCCTCCGATATCAAAGAGATAGAAACGTTCTGAGAAACTTCTTTGTGTTCTGTGAAATAATCTCACAGAGCTACAGCTTTCCCCTCCAGAAGCCTTTCGCTAAGACAGTTCTTGTGGCATTGGCAAAGTGATATTTGGAAGCCCATAGAGGGCTATGGTGAAAAAGGAAATATCCTCAGATGAAATCTGGAAAGAAGCTTTCTGAGAAACTGCTTAGAGTTCTGTTAATTCATCTCACAGAGTTACATCTGTATTTCATGGATCCCTTTGCTAGCATTATCTCTGTGGAATCTGAGAACAGATATTTCGGATCCCTTTGAAGACTATAGGGCCAAAGGAAATATCCTCCGATAACAAAGAGAAAGAAGCTTTCTGAGAAACTTCTTTGTGTTCTGTGAAATCATCTCACAGAGTTACAGCTTTCCCCTCAAGAAGTCTTTCGGTAAGACAGATCTTGTGCAATTGGCAAAGTGATATTTGGAAGCCCATAGAGGGCTACGGTGAAAAACGAAATATCCTCAGATGAAATCCTGAAAGAAGCTTTCTGAGAAACTGCTTAGTGTTCTGTTAATTCATCTCACAGAGTTACATCTGTATTTCGTGGATCTCTTTGCTAGCCTTATTTCTGTGGAATCTGAGACAGGTATTTCGGATCCCTTTCAAGACTATAGGGCCAAAGGAAATATCCTCCGATAACAAAGAGAGAGAAGCTTTCTGAGAAACTACTTTGTGTTCTGTGAAATCATCTCACAGAGTTACAGCTTTCCCCTCAAGAAGCCTTTTGCTAAGACAGTTCTTGTGGAATTGGCAAAGTGATATTTGGAAGCCCATAGAGGGCTATGGTGAAAAAGGAAATATCCTCAGATTAAATCTGTAAAGAAGCTTTCTGAGAAACTGCTTAGTGTTCTGTTAATTCATCTCACAGAGTTACATCTGTATTTCGTGGATCCCTTTGCTAGCATTATCTCTGTGGAATCTGAGAACAGATATATCGGATCCTTTGAAGACTATAGGGCCAAAGGAAATATCCTCCGATAAAAAAGAGAAAGAAGATTTCTGAGAAAATTTTTTGTGTTCTGTGAAATCAACTCACAGAGTTACAGCTTTCCCCTCAAGAAGCCTTTCGCTAAGACAGTTCTTGCGGAATTGGCAAGGTGATATTTCAAAGCCCTTAGAGGGCTATGGTGAAAAAGGAAAAATCCTCAGATGAAATCTTGAAAGAAGCTTTCTAAGAAACTGCTTAGTGTTCTGTTAATTCATCTCACAGAGTTACATCTGTATTTCGCGGATCTCTTTGGTAGCCTTATTTCTGTGGAATCTGAGAACAATTATTTCGGATCCCTTTGAAGACTATAGGGCCAAAGAAAGTATCTTCCGATAACAAAGAGAAAGAAGCTTTCTGAGAAACTTCTTTGTGTTCTGTGAAATCATCTCACAGAGTTAGAGCGTTCCGTTCAAGAAGCCTTTCTGTAAGACAGTTCTTGTGAAATTGGCAAAGTGATATTTGGAAGCCCGTAGAGGGCTATGGTGAAAAAGGAAATATCCTCAGATGAAATCTGGAAAGAAGCTTTCTGAGAAACTGCTTGGTGTTCTGTTAATTCATCTCACAGAGTTACATCTGTATTTCGTGGATCTCTTAGCTCGCCTTACTTCTGTGGAATCTGAGAACAGATAATTCTCATCCCTTTGAAGACTATAGGGCCAAAGGAAATATCCTCCGATAACAAAGAGAAAGAAGCTTTCTGAGAAACTTCTTTTTGTTCTTTAAAATCATCTCACAGAGTTACAGCTTTCCCCTCAATAAGCCTTTCGCTAAGACAGATTTGTGGAATTGGCAAAGTGATATTTGGAAGACCATAGAGGGCTATGGTGAAAAAGGAAATATCCTAAGATGAAATCTGGAAAGAAGCTTTCTGAGAAACTGCTTGGTGTTCTCTTAAAATATCTCATAGAGTTACATCTGTATTTCGTGGATCTCTTTGCCAGCCTTATCTCTGCGGAATCAGAGAACAGATATTTCGGATCCCTTTGAAGACTATAGGACCAAAGGAAATATCCTCCGATTACAAAGAGAAAGAAGCTTTCTGAGAAACTTCTTTGAGTTCTCTGAAATCAACTCACAAAGTTACAGCTTTCACCTCAAGAAGCCTTTCGCTAAGACAGTTCTTGTGGAATTGACAAAGTGATATTTGGAAGCCCATAGAGGGCTATGGTGAAAAAGGAAATATCCTCAGATGATATCTGGAAAGAAGCTTTCTGAGAAACTGCTTGGTGTTCTGTTAATTCATCTCACAGAGTTACATCTGTATTTCGTGGATCTCTTTGCTAGCTTTATTTCTGTGGAATCTGAGAACAGATATTTCGGATTCCTTTGAAGACTATAGGGCCAAAGGAAATATCCTCCGATAACAAAGAGAAAGAAGCTTTCTGAGAAACTTCTTTGTGTTTGTGAAATCACCTCACAGAGTTACAGTTTTCCCCTCAAGAAACCTTTCGCTAAGACAGTTCTTGTGGAATTGGCAAAGTGATATTTGGAAGCCCATAGAGGGCTATGGTGAAAAAGGAAATATCCTCAGATGAAATCTGGAAAGTAGCTTTCTGAGAAACTGCTTGGTGTTCCGGTAATTCATCTCACAGAGTTACATCTGTATTTCGTGGATCTCTTAGCTTGCCTTACTTCTGTGGAATCTGAGAACAGATATTTCACATCCCTTTGAAGACTATAGGGCCAAAGGAAATATCCTCCGATAACAAAGAGAAAGAAGTTTCTGAGAAACTTCTTTGTGTACTTTGAAATCATCTCACAGAGTTACAGCTTTCCCCTCAAGAAGCCTTTCGCTAAGACAGTTTTTGTGGAATTGGCAAAGTGATATTTGGAAGCACATAGAGGGCTATGGTGGAAAAGGAAATATCCTCAGATGAAATCTGGAAAGAAGCTTTCTGAGAAACTGCTTAGTGTTCTGTTAATTCATCTCACAGAGTTACATGTGTATATCGTGGGTCTCTTTGCTAGCCTTATTTCTGTGGAATCTGAGAACAGATATTTCCGATCCCTTTGAAGACTATATGGCCAAAGGAAATATCCTCCGATATCAAAGAGAAAGAAGCTTTCTGTGAAACTTCTTTGTGTTCTGTGAAATAATCTCACAGAGCTACAGCTTTCCCCTCCAGAAGCCTTTCGCTAAGACAGTTCTTGTGGAATTGGCAAAGTGATATTTGGAAGCCCATAGAGGGCTATGGTGAAAAAGGAAATATCCTCAGATGAAATCTGGAAAGAAGCTTTCTGAGAATCTGCTTAGTGTTCTGTTAATTCATCTCACAGAGTTACTTCTGTATTTCGTGGATCCCTTTGCTAGCATTATCTCTGTGGAATCTGAGAACGGATATTTCGGATCCCTTTGAAGACTATAGGGCCAAAGGAAATATCCTCCGATAACAAAGAGAAAGAAGCTTTCTGAGAAACTTGTTTGTGTTCTGTGAAATCATCTCACAGAGTTACAGCTTTCCCCTCAAGAAGTCTTTCGGTAAGACAGATCTTGTGGAATTGAAAAAGTGATATTTGGAAGCCCATAGAGGGCTACGGTGAAAAACGAAATATCCTCAGATGAAATCCTGAAAGAAGCTTTCTGAGAAACTGCTTAGAGTTCTGTTAATTCATCTCACAGAGTCACATCTGTATTTCGTCGATCTCTTTGCTAGCCTTATTTCTGTGGAATCTGAGAACAGATATTTCGGATCCCTTTGAAGACTACAGGGACAAAGGAAATATACTCCGATAACAAAGAGAAAGAAGCTTACTGAGAAACTTCTTTGTGTTCTTTGAAATCATCTCACAGAGTTACAGCTTTCCCCTCATAAGCCTTTCGCTAAGACAGTTTTTGTGGAATTGGCAAAGTGATATTTGGAAGCCCATAGAGGGCTATGGTGAAAAAGGAAATATCTTCAGATGAAATCTGGAAAGAAGCTTTCTGAGAAACTGCTTGGTGTTCTGTTAAATCATCTCACAGAGTTACGTCTGTATTTCGTGGATCTCTTTGCCAGCCTTATCTCTGCGGAATCTGAGAACAGATATTTCGGATCCCATTGAATACTATAGGGCCAAAGGAAATATCCTCCGATAACAAAGAGAGAGAAGCTTTCTGAGAAACTACTTTGTTTTCTGTGAAATCATCTCACAGAGTTACAGCTTTCCCCTCAAGAAGCCTTTTGCTAAGACAGTTCTTGTGGAATTGGCAAAGTGATATTTGGAAGCCCATAGAGGGCTATGGTGAAAAAGGAAATATCCTCAGATTAAATCTGGAAAGAAGCTTTCTGAGAAACTGCTTAGTGTTCTGTTAATTCATCTCACAGAGTTACATCTGTATTTCGTGGATCCCTTTGCTAGCATTATCTCTGTGGAATCTGAGAACAGATATTTCGGATCCTTTGAAGACTATAGGGCCAAAGGAAATATCCTCCGATAACAAAGAGAAAGAAGCTTTCTGAGAAACTTCTTTGTGTTCTGTGAAATCATCTCACAGAGTTACAGCTTTCCCCTCAAGAAGCCTTTCGGTAAGACAGATCTTGTGGCATTGGCAAAGTGATATTTGGAAGCCCATAGAGGGCTACGGTGAAAAACGAAATATCCTCAGATGAAATACTGAAAGAAGCTTTCTGAGAAACTGCTTAGTGTTCTGTTAATTCACCTCACAGAGTTACATCTGTATTTCGTGGATCTCTTTGCTAGCCTTATTTCTGTGGAATCTGAGAACAGATATTTCGGATACTTTTGAAGACTATAGGGCCAAAGGAAATATCCTCCGATAACAAAGAGAAAGAAGCTTTCTGAGAAACTTCTTTGTGTTCTGTGAAATCATCTCACAGAGTTACAGGTTTCCCCTCAAGAAGCCTTTCGCTAAGACAGTTCTTGTGGAATTGGCAAAGTGATATTTGGAAGCCCATAGAGGGCTCTGGTGAAAAAGGAAATATCCTCAGATGATATCTGGAAAGAAGCTTTCTGAGAAACTGCTTGGTGTTCTGTTAATTCATCTCACAGAGTTACATCTGTATTTCGTGGATCTCTTAGCTAGCCTTACTTCTGTGGAATCTGAGAACAGATATTTCGCATCCCTTTGAAGACTATAGGACCAAAGGTAATATCCTCCGATAACAAAGAGAAAGAAGCTTTCTGAGAAACTTCTTTGTGTTCTTTGAAATCATCTCACAGAGTTACAGCTTTCCCCTCAAGAAGCCTTTCTCTAAGACAGTTCTTGTGGAATTGGCAAAGTGATATTTGGAAGACGATAGAGGGCTATGGTGAAAAAGGAAATATCCTCAGATGAAATCTGGAAAGAAGCTTTCTGAGAAACTGCTTGGTGTTCTGTTAAATCATCTCACAGAGTTACATCTGTATTTCGTGGATCTCTTTGACAGCCTTATCTCTGCGGAATCTGCGGACAGATATTTCGGATCCCTTTGAAGACTATAGGGCCAAAGGAAATATCCTCCGATTACAAAGAGAAAGAAGCTTTCTGAGAAACTTCTTTGAGTTCTCTGAAATCAACTAACAAAGTTACAGCTTTCCCCTCAGGAAGCCTTTCGCTAAGACAGTTCTTGTGGAATTGGCAAAGTGATATTTCAAAGCCCATAGAGGGCTATGGTGAAAAAGGAAGTATCCTCAGATGAAATCTGGAAAGAAGCTTTCTGAGAAACTGCTTAGTGTTCTGTTAATTCATCTCACAGACTTACATGTGTATTTCGTGGATCTCTTTGCTAGCCTTATTTCTGTGGAATCTGAGAACAGATATTCAGATCCCTTTGAAAACTATAGGGCCAAAGGAAATATCCTCCGATATCAAAGAGAAAGAAGCTTTCTGATAAACTTCTTTGTGTTCTGTGAAATAATCTCACAGACCTACAGCTTTCCCCTCCAGAAGCCTTTTGCTAAGACAGTTCTTGTGGAATTGGCAAAGTGATATTTGGAAGCCCATAGAGGGCTATGGTGAAAAAGGAAATATCCTCAGATGAAATCTGGAAAGAAGCTTTCTGAGAAACTGCTTAGTGTTCTGTTAATTCATCTCACAGTGTTACATCTGTATTTCGTGGATCCCTTTGCTAGCATTATCTCTGTGGAATCTGAGAACAGATATTTCAGATCCCTTTGAAGACTATAGGGCCAAAGGAAATATCCTCCGATAACAAAGAGAAAGAAGCTTTCTGAGAAACTTCTTTGTGTTCTGTGAAATCATCTCACAGAGTTACAGCTTTCCCCTCAAGAAGCCTTTCGGTAAGACAGATCTTGTGGAATTGGCAAAGTGATATTTGGAAGCCCATAGAGGGCTACGGTGAAAAACGAAATATCCTCAGATGAAATCCTGAAAGAAGCTTTCTGAGAAACTGCTTAGTGTTCTGTTAATTCATCTCATAGAGTTACATCTGTATTTCGTGGATCTCTTTGCTAGTCTTATTTCTGTGGAATCTGAGAACAGATATTTCATATCCCTTGGAAGACTATAGGGCCAAAGGAAATATCCTCCGATAACAAAGAGAAAGAAGCTTTCTGAGAAACTACTTTGTATTCTGTGAAATCATCTCACAGAGTTACAGGTTTCCCCTCAAGAAGCCTTTTGCTAAGACAGTTCTTGAGAATTGGCAAAGTGATATTTGGAAGCCCATAGAGGGCTATGGTGATAAAGGAAATATCCTCAGATGAAATCTGTAAAGAAGCTTTCTGAGAAACTGCTTAGTGTTCTGTTAATTCATCTCACAGACTTACATGTGTATTTCGTGGATATCTTTGCTAGCCTTATTTCTGTGGAATCTGAGAACAGATATTTCGGATACCTTTGAACACTATAGGGCCAAAGGAAATATCCTCCGATAACAAAGAGAAAGAAGATTTCTGAGAAACTACTTTGTGTTCTGGGAAATCATCTCACAGAGTTACAGCTTTCCCCTCAAGAAGCCTTTTGCTAAGACAGTTCTTGTGGAATTGGCAAAGTGATATTTGGAAGCCCATAGAGGGCTATGGTGAAAAAGGAAATATCCTCAGATGTAATCTGGAAAGAAGCTTTCTGATAAACTGCTTAGTGCTCTGTTAATTCATCTCACAGAGTTACATCTGTATTTCGTGGATCTCTTTGCTAGCCTTATTTCTGTGGAATCTGAGAACAGATATTTCGGATCCCTTTGAAGACTATAGGGCCAAAGGAAATATCCTCCGATAACAAAGAGAAAGAAGCTTTCTGAGAAACTTTTTTGTGTTCTGTGAAATCAACTCATAAAGTTACAGCTTTCCCCTCAAGAAGCCTTTCGCTAAGACAGTTCTTGCGGAATTGGCAAAGTGATATTTCAAAGCCCATAGAGGGCTATGGGTAAAAAGGAAATATCCTCAGATGAAATATGGAAAGAAGCTTTCTGAGAAACTGCTTAGTGTTCTGTTAATTCATCTCACAGAGTTACATCTGTATTTCGTGGATCTCTTTGGTAGCCTTATTTCTATGGAATCTGAGAACAGATATTTCGGATCCCTTTGAAGACTATAGGGCCAAAGGAAATATCCTCCGATAACAAAGAGAAAGAAGCTTTCTGAGAAACTTCTTTGTGTTCTGTGAAATCATCTCACAGAGCTACAGCTTTCCCCTCCAGAAGCCTTTCGCTAAGACAGTTCTTGTGGAATTGGCAAAGTGATATTTGGAAGCCCATAGAGGGCTATGGTGAAAAAGGAAATATCCTCAGATTAAATCTGGAAAGAAGCTTTCTGAGAAACTGCTTAGTGCTCTGTTAATTCATCTCACAGAGTTACATCTGTATTTCGTGGATTCCTTTGCTAGCATTATCTCTGTGGAATCTGAGAACAGATATTTCGGATCCCTTTGAAGACTATAGGGCCAAAGGAAATATCCTCCGATATCAAAGAGAAAGAAGCTTTCTGAGAAACTTCTTTTTGTTCTGTGAAATCATCTCACAGAGTTACAGCTTTCCCCTCAAGAAGCCTTTCGGTAAGACAGATCTTGTGGAATTGGCAAAGTGATATTTGGAAGCCCATAGAGGGCTACGGTGAAAAACGAAATATCCTCAGATGAAATCCTGAAAGAAGCTTTCTGAGAAAATGCTTAGTGTTCTGTTAATTCATCTCACAGAGTTACATCTGTATTTCGTGGATATCTTTGCTAGCCTTATTTCTGTGGAATCTGAGAACAGATATTTCGGATCCCTTTGAAGACTATAGGGCCAAAGGAAATATCCTCCGATATCAAAGAGAAAGAAACTTTCTGAGAAACTTCTTTGTGTTCTGTGAAATCATCTCACAGAGTTACAGTTTTCCCCTCAAGAAGCCTTTCGCTAAGACAGTTCTTGTGGAATTGGCAAAGTGATATTTGGAAGCCCATAGAGGGCTATGGTGAAAAAGGAAATATCCTCAGATGAAATCTGGAAAGAATCTTTCTGAGAAACTGCTTGGTGTTACGGTAATTCATCTCACAGAGTTACATCTGTATTTCGTGGATCTCTTAGCTAGCCTTACTTCTGTGGAATCTGAGAACAGATATTTCGCATCCCTTTGAAGACTATAGTGCCAAAGGAAATATCCTCCGATAACAAAGAGAAAGAAGCTTTCTGAGAAACTTCTTTGTGTTCTTTGAAATCAACTCACAGAGTTACAGCTTTCCCCTCAATAAGCCTATCGCTAAGTCAGTTTTTGTGGGATTGGCAAGGTGATATTTGGAAGAACATAGAGGGCTATGGTGAAAAAGGAAATATCCTCAGATGAAATCTGGAAAGAAGCTTTCTGAGAAACTGCTTGTTGTTCTGTTAAATCATCTCACAGAATTACATCTGTATTTCGTGGATCTCTTTGCCAGCCTTATCTCTGCGGAATATGAGAACCAATATTTCTGATCCCTTTGAAGACTATAGGGCCTAAGGAAATATCCTCCGATTACAAAGAGAAAGAAGCTTTCTGAGAAACTTCTTTGAGTTCTCTGAAATCAACTCACAAAGTTACAGCTTTCCCCTCAAGAAGCCTTTCGCTAAGACAGTTCTTGTGGAATTGGCAAAGTGATATTTGGAATCCCTTAGAGGGCTATGGTGAAAAAGGAAGTATCCTCAGATGAAATCTGGAAAGAAGCTTTCTGAGAAACTGCTTAGTGTTCTGTTAATTCATCTCACAGACTTACATGTGTATTTCGTGGATCTCTTTGCTAGCCTTATTTCTGTGGAATCTGAGAACAGATACTTCGGATCCCTTTGACCAATATAGGGCCAAAGGAAATATCCTCCGATATCAAGAGAAAGAAGCTTTCTGATAAACTTCTTTGTGTTCTGTGAAATAATCTCACAGAGCTACAGCTTTCCCCTCCAGAAGCCTTTCGCTAAGACAGTTCTTGTGGAATTGGCAAGGTGATATTTGGAAGCCCATAGAGGGCTATGGTGAAAAAGGAAATATCCTCAGATGAAATCTGGAAAGAAGCTTTCTGAGAAACTGCTTAGTGTTCTGTTAATTCATCTCACAGAGTTACATCTGTATTTCGTGGATCCCTTTGCTAGCATTATCTCTGTGGAATCTGAGAACAGATATTTCGGATCCCTTTGAAGACTATAGGGCCAAAGGAAATATCCTCCGATAACAAAGACAAAGAAGCTTTCTGAGAAACTTCTTTGTGTTCTGTGAAATCATCTCACAGAGTTACAGCTTCCCCCTCAAGAAGCCTTTTGCTAAGACAGTTCTTGTGGAATTGGCAAAGTGATATTTGGAAGCCCATAGAGGTCTACGGTGAAAAAGGAAATATCCTCAGATGAAATCTGGAAAGAAGCTTTCTGAGAAACTGCTTAGTGTTCTGTTAATTCATCTCACAGAGTTACATCTGTATTTCGTGGATCTCTTTGCTAGCCTTATTTCTGTGGAATCTGAGAACAGATATTTCGAATACCTTTGAAGACTATAGGGCCAAAGGAAATATCCTCCGATAACAAAGAGAAAGAAGCTTTCTGAGAAACTACTTTGTGTTCTGTGAAATCATCTCACAGAGTTACAGCTTTCTCCTCAAGAAGCCTTTTGCTAAGACAGTTCTTGTGGAATTGGCAAAGTGATATTTGGAAGCCCATAGAGGGCTATGGTGATAAAGGAAATATCCTCAGATGAAATCTGGAAAGAAGCTTTCTGAGAAACTGCTTAGTGCTCTGTTAATTCATCTCACAGAGTTACATCTGTATTTCGTGGATCTCTTTGGTAGCCTTATTTCTGTGGAATCTGAGAACAGATATTTCGGATCCCTTTGAAGACTATAGGGCCAAAGGAAATATCCTCCGATTACAAAGAGAAAGAAGCTTTCTGAGAAACTTTTTTGTGTTTTGTGAAATCAACTCACAGAGTTACAGCTTTCCCCTCAAGAAGCCTTTCGCTAAGACAGTTCTTGCGGAATTGGCAAGGTGATATTTCAAAGCCCATAAATGGCTATGGTGAAAAAGGAAAAATCCTCAGATGAAATCTTGAAAGAAGCTTTCTGAGAAACTGCTCAGTGTTCTGTTAATTCATCTCACAGAGTTACATCTGTACTTCGTGGATCTCTTTGCTAGCCTTATTTCTGTGGAATCTGAGAACAGATATTTCGGATCCCTTTGAAGACTATAGGGCCAAAGGAAATATCCTCCGATAACAAAGAGAAAGAAGCTTTCTGAGAAACTTCTTTGTGTTCTGTGAAATCATCTCACAGAGTTACAGCTTTCCCCTCAAGAAGCCTTTTGCTAAGACAGTTCTTGTGGAATTGGCAATGTGATATTTCAAACCCCATAGAGGGCTATGGTGAAAAAGGAAATATCCTCAGATGTAATCTGGAAAGAAGCTTTCTGAGAAACTGCTTAGTGCTCTGTTAATTCATCTCACAGAGTTACATCTGTATTTCGTGGATCTCCTTGCTAGCCTTATTTCTGTGGAATCTGAGAACAGATATTTCGGATCCCTTTGAAGACTATAGGGCCAAAGGAAATATCCTCCGATAACAAAGAGAAAGAAGCTTTCTGAGAAACTTTTTTGTGTTCTGTGAAATCAACTCATAAAGTTACAGCTTTCCCCTCAAGAAGCCTTTCGCTAAGACTGTTCTTGCGGAATTGGCAAAGTGATATTTCAAAGCCCATAGAGGGCTATGGGTAAAAAGGAAATATCCTCAGATGAAATATGGAAACAAGCTTTCTGAGAAACTGCTTAGTGTTCTGTTAATTCATCTCACAGAGTTACATCTGTATTTCGTGGATCTCTTTGGTAGCCTTATTTCAATGGAATCTGAGAACAGATATTTCGGATCCCTTTGAAGACTATAGGGCCAAAGGAAATATCCTCCGATAACAAAGAGAAAGAAGCTTTCTGAGAAACTTCTTTGTGTTCTGTGAAATAATCTCACAGAGCTACAGCTTTCCCCTCCAGAAGCCTTTCGCTAAGACAGTTCTTGTGGAATTGGCAAAGTGATATTTGGAAGCCCCTAGAGGGCTATGGTGAAAAAGGATATATCCTCAGATTAAATCTGGAAAGAAGCTTTCTGAGAAACTGCTTAGTGTTCTGTTAATTCATCTCACAGAGTTACATCTGTATTTCATGGATCCCTTTGCTAGCATTATCTCTGTGGAATCTGAGAACAGATATGTCGGATCCCTTTGAAGACTATAGGGCCAAAGGAAATATCCTCCGATATCAAAGAGAAAGAAGCTTTCTGAGAAACTTCTTTTTGCTCTGTGAAATCATCTCACAGAGTTACAGCTTTCCCCTCAAGAAGCCTTTCGGTAAGACAGATCTTGTGGAATTGGCAAAGTGATATTTGGAAGCCCATACAGGGCTACGGTGAAAAACGAAATATCCTCAGATGAAATCCTGAAAGAAGCTTTCTGAGAAACTGCTTAGTGTTCTGTTAATTCATCTCACAGAGTTACATCTGTATTTCGTGGATATCTTTGCTAGCCTTATTTCTGTGGAATCTGAGAACAGATATTTCGGATCCCTTTGAAGACTATAGGGCCAAAGGAAATATCCTCTGATATCAAAGAGAAAGAAACTTTCTGAGAAACTTCTTTGTGTTCTGTGAAATCATTTCACAGAGTTACAGTTTTCCCCTCAAGAAGCCTTTCGCTAAGACAGTTCTTGTGGAATTGGCAAAGTGATATTTGGAACCCCATAGAGGGCTATGGTGAAAAAGGAAATATCCTCAGATGAAATCTGGAAAGAAGCTTTCTGAGAAACTGCTTGGTGTTCCGGTAATTCATCTCACAGAGTTACATCTGTATTTCGTGGATCTCTTAGCTAGTCTTACTTCTGTGGAATCTGAGAACAGATATTTCGCATCCCTTTGAAGACTATAGTGCCAAAGGAAATATCCTCCGATAACAAAGAGAAAGAAGCTTTCTGAGAAACTTCTTTGTGTTCTTTGAAATCATCTCACAGAGTTACAGCTTTCCCCTCAAGGAGTCTTTCGCTAAGACAGTTTTTGTGGGATTGGCAAAGTGATATTTGGAAGAACATAGAGGGCTATGGTGAAAAAGGAAATATCCTCAGATGAAATCTGGAAAGAAGCTTTCTGAGAAACTGCTTGTTGTTCTGTTAAATCATCTCACAGAATTACATCTGTATTTCGTGGATCTCTTTGCCAGCCTTATCTCTGCGGAATAAGAGAACAGATATTTCTGATCCCTTGAAGACTATAGGGCCAAAGGGAATATCCTCCGATTACAAAGAGAAAGAATCTTTCTGAGAAACTTCTTTGGGGTCTCTGAAATCAACTCACAAAGTTACAGCTTTCCCCTCAAAAAGCCTTTCGCTAAGACAGTTTTTGTGGAATTGGCAAAGTGATATTTCAAAGCCCATAGAGGGCTTTGGTGAAAAAGGAAGTATCCTCAGATGAAATCTGGAAAGAAGCTTTCTGAGACACTGCTTAGTGTTCTGTTAATTCATCTCACAGAGTTACATGTGTATTTCGTGGATCTCTTTGCTAGCCTTATTTCTGTGGAATCTGAGAACAGATATTTCGGATCCCTTTGAAGACTATAGGGCCAAAGGAAATATCCTCCGATATCAAAGAGAAAGAAGCTTTCTGAGGAACTTCTTTGTGTTCTGTGAAATAATCTCACAGATCTACAGCTTTCCCCTCCAGAAGCCTTTCGCTAAGACAGTTCTTGTGGAATTGGCAAAGTGATATTTGGAAGCCCATAGAGGGCTATGGTGAAAAAGGAAATATCCTCAGATGAAATCTGGAAAGAAGCTTTCTGAGAATCTGCTTAGTGTTCTGTTAATTCATCTCACAGAGTTATATCTGTATTTCGTGGATCCCTTTGCTAGCATTATCTCTGTGGAATCTGAGAACAGATGTTTCAGATCCCTTTGAAGACTATAGGGCCAAAGGAAATATCCTCCGATAACAAACAGAAAGAAGCTTTCTGAGAAACTTCTTTGTGTTCTGTGAAATCATCTCACAGAGTTACAGCTTTCCCCACAAGAAGTCTTTCGGTAAGACAGATCTTGTGGAATTGGCAAAGTGATATTTGGAAGCCCATAGAGGGCTACGGTGAAAAACGAAATATCCTCATATGAAATCCTGAAAGAAGCTTTCTGAGAAACTGCTTAGTGTTCTGTTAATTCATCTCACAGAGTTACATCTGTATTTCGTGGATCTCTTTGCTAGCCTTATTTCTGTGGAATCTGAGAACAGATATTTCGGATACGTTTGAAGACTATAGGCCCAAAGGAAATATCCTCCGATAACAAAGAGAAAGAAGCTTTCTGAGAAACTACTTTGTGTTCTGTGAAATCATCTCACAGACTTACAGCTTTCCCCTCAAGAAGCCTTTCGCTAAGACAGTTCTTGTGGAATTGGCAAAGTGATATTTGGAAGCCCATAGAGGGCTATGGTGAAAAAGGAAATATCCTCAGATGAAATCTGGAAAGAAGCTTTCTGAGAAACTGCTTGGTGTTCTGTTTATTCATCTCACAGTGTTACTGCTGTATTTCGTGGATCTCTTAGCTAGCCTTACTTCTGTGGAATCTGAGAACAGATATTTCGGATCCCTTTGAAGACTATAGGGCCAAAGGAAATATCCTCCGATAACAAAGAGAAAGAAGCTTTCTGAGAAACTTCTTTGTGTTCTTTAAATCTTCTCACAGAGTTACAGCTTTCCCCTCAATAAGCCTTTCGCTAAGACAGTTTTTGTGGAATTGGCAAATTGATATTTGGAAGACCATAGAGGGCTATGGTGAAAAAGGAAATATCCTCAGATGAAATCTGGAAAGAAGCTTTCTGAGAAACGGCTTGGTGTTCTCTTAATTTATCTCACAGAATTACATCGGTATTTCACGGATCCCTTTGCTAGCCTTCTTTCTGTGTAATCCGAGAACAGATATTTCGGATCCCTTTGAAGACTATATGGCCAAAGGAAATATTCTCCGATAACAAAGAGAAAGAAGCTTTCTGAGAAACTACTTTGTGTTCTGTGAAATCATCTCACAGAGTTACAGCTTTCCCCTCAAGAAGCCTTTTGCTAAGACAGTTCTTGTGGAATTGGCAAAGTGATATTTCAAAGCCCATAGAGGGCTATGGTGAAAAAGGAAGTATCCTCAGATGAAATCTGGAAAGAAGCTTTCTTAGAAACTGCTTAGTGTTCTGTTAATTCATCTCACAGAGTTACATGTGTATTTCGTGGATCTCTTTGCTAGCCTTATTTCTGTGGAATCTGAGAACAGATATTTCGGATCCCTTTGAAGATTATAGGGCCAAAGGAAATATCCTACGATATCAAAGAGAAAGAAGCTTTCTGAGAAACTTCTTTGTGTTCTGTGAAATAATCTCACAGAGCTACAGCTTTCCCCTCCAGAAATCTTTTGGTAAGACAGATCTTGTGGAATTGGCAAAGTGATATTTGGAAGCCCATAGAGGGCTACGGTGAAAAACGAAATATCCTCAGATGAAATCCTGAAAGAAGCTTTCTGAGAAACTGCTAGTGTTCTGTTAAATCATCTCACAGAGTTACATCTGTATTTCGTGGATCTCTTTGCTAGCCTTATTTCTGTGGAATCTGAGAAGAGATATTTCGAATCCCTTTGAAGACTATAGGGCCAAAGTAAATATCCTCCGATAACAATGGAAAGAAGCTTTCTGAGAAACTTCTTTGTGTTCTGTGAAATCATTTCACAGAATTACAGCTTTCCCCTCAAGAAGCCTTTCGGTGAGAGAGATCTTGTGGAATTTGCAAAGTGATATTTGGAAGCCCATAGAGGGCTACGGTGAAAAACGAAATATCCTCAGATGAAATACAGAAAGAAGCTTTCTGAGAAACTGCTTAGTGTTCTGTTAATTCATCTCACAGAGTTACATGTGTATTTCGTGGATCTCTTTGTTAGCCTTATTTCTGAGGAATCTGAGAACAGATATTTCGGATCCCTTTGAAGATTATAGGGCCAAAGGAAATATCCTACGATATCAAAGAGAAAGAAGCTTTCTGAGAAACTTCTTTGTGTTCTGTGAAATAATCTCACAGAGCTACAGCTTTCCCCTCCAGAAGCCTTTCGGTAAGACAGATCTTGTGGAATTGGCAAAGTGATATTTGGAAGCCCATAGAGGGCTACGGTGAAAAACGAAATATCCTCAGATGAAATCCTGAAAGAAGCTTTCTGAGAAACTGCTTAGTGTTCTGTTAATTCATCACACAGAGTTACATCTGTATTTCGTGGATCTCTTTGCTAGCTTTATTTCTGAGGAATCTGAGAACAGATATTTCGGAAACCTTTGAAGACTAGAGGGCCAAAGGAAATATCCTGCGATAACAAAGAGAAAGAAGCTTTCTGAGAAACTACTTTGTGTTCTGTGAAATCATCTCACAGAGTTACAGCTTTCCCCTCAAGAAGCCTTTTGCTAAGACAGTTCTTGTGGAATTGGCAAAGTGATATTTGGAAGCCCATAGAGGGCCATGGTGAAAAAGGAAATATCCTCAGATGAAATCTGGAAAGAAGCTTTCTGAGAAACTGCTTAGTGTTCTGTTAATTCACCTCACAGAGTTACATCTGTATTTCGTGGATCTCTTTGCTAGCCTTATTTCTGTGGAATCTGAGAACAGATATTTCCGATCCCTTTGAAGACTATAGGGCCAAAGGAAATATACTCCGATATCAAAGAGAAAGAAGCTTTCTGAGAAACTTCTTTGTGTTCTGTGAAATAATCTCACAGAGCTACAGCTTTCCCCTCCAGAAGCCTTTCGCTAAGACAGTTCTTGTGGAATTGGCAAAGTGATATTTGGAATCCCATAGAGGGCTATGGTGAAAAAGGAACTATCCTCAGATTAAATGTGGAAAGAAGCTTTCTGAGAAACTGCTTAGTGTTCTGTTAATTCATCTCACAGAGTTACATCGTATTTCGTGGATCCCTTTGCTAGCATTATCTCTGTGGAATCTGAGAACAGATATTTCGGATCCCTTTGAAGACGATAGGGCCAAAGGAAATATCCTCCGATAACAAAGAGAAAGAGGCTTTCTGAGAAACTTCTTTGTGTTCTGTGAAATCATCTCACAGAGTTACAGCTTTCCTCTCAAGAAGCCTTTCGGTAAGACAGATCTTGTGGAATTGGCAAAGTGATATTTGGAAGCCCATAGAGGGCTACGGTGAAAAACGAAATATCCTCAGATGAAATCCTGAAAGAAGCTTTCTGAGATACTGCTTAGTGTTCTGTTAATTCATCTCACAGAGTTACATCTGTATTTCCTTGATGTCTTTGCTAGCCTTATTTCTGTGGAATCTGAGAACAGATATTTCGGATACCGTTGAAGACTATAGGGCCAAAGGAAATATCCTCCGATAACAAAGAGAAAGAAGCTTTCTGAGAAACTACTTTGTGTTCTGTTGAATCATCTCACAGAGTTACAGCTTTCCCCTCAAGAAGACTTTTGCTAAGACAGTTCTTGTGGAATTGGCAAAGTGATATTTGGAAGCCCATAGAGGGCTCTGGTGAAAAAGGAAATATCCTCAGATGAAATCTGGAAAGAAGCTTTCTGAGAAACTTCTTAGTACTCTGTTAATTCATCTCACAGAGTTACATCTGTATTTCCTTGATGTCTTTGCTAGCCTTATTTCTGTGGAATCTGAGAACAGATATTTCGGATACCGTTGAAGACTATAGGGCCAAAGGAAATATCCTCCGATAACAAAGAGAAAGAAGCTTTCTGAGAAACTACTTTGTGTTCTGTGAAATCATCTCACAGAGTTACAGCTTTCCCCTCAAGAAGACTTTTGCTAAGACAGTTCTTGTGGAATTGGCAAAGTGATATTTGGAAGCCCATAGAGGGCTCTGGTGAAAAAGGAAATATATTCACATGAAATCTGGAAAGAAGCTTTCTGAGAAACTTCTTAGTACTCTGTTAATTCATCTCACAGAGTTACATCTGTATTACGTGGATCCCTTTGCTAGCATTATCTCTGTGGAATCTGAGAACAGATATTTCCGATCCCTTTGAAGACTATAGGGCCAAAGGAAATATCCTCCGATAACAAAGAGAAAGAGGATTTCTGAGAAACTTCTTTGTGTTCTGTGAAATCATCTCACAGAGTTACAGCTTTCCCCTCAAGAAGCCTTTCGGTAAGACAGATCTTGTGGAATTGGCAAAGTGATATTTGGAAGCCCATAGAGGGCTAAGGTGAAAAACCAAATATCCTCAGATGAAATCCTTAAAGAAGCTTTCTGAGAAACTGCTTAGTGTTCTGTTAATTCATCTCACAGAGTTACATCTGTATTTCGTTGATGTCTTTGCTAGCCTTATTTCTGTGGAATCTGAGAACAGATATTTCGGATACCTTTGAAGACTATAGGGCCAAAGGAAATATCCTCCGATAACAAAGAGAAAGAAGCTTTCTGAGAAACTACTTTGTGTTCTGTGAAATCGTCTCACAGAGTTACAGCTTTCTCCTCAAGAAGCCTTTCGCTAAGACAGTTCTTGTGGAATTGGCAAAGTGATATTTGGAAGCCCATAGAGGGCTATGGTGAAAAAGGAAACATCCTCAGTTGAAATCTGGAAAGAAGCTTTCTGAGAAACTTCTAAGTGCTCTGTTAATTCATCTCACAGAGTTACATCTGTATTTCGTGGATCTCTTTGCTAGCCTTATTTCTGTGGAATCTGAGAACAGATATTTCGGATCCCTTTGAAGACTATAGGGCCAAAGGAAATATCCTACGATTACAAAGAGATAGAAGCTTTCTGAGAAACTTTTTTGTGTTCTGTGAAATCAACTCACAAAGTTACAGCTTTCCCCTCCAGAAGCCTTTCGCTAAGACAGTTCTTGTGGAATTGGCAAAGTGATATTTAAAAGCCTATAGAGGGCAAAGGTGAAAAAGGAAATATCCTCAGATGAAATCTGGAAAGAAGCTTTCTGAGAAACTGCCTAGTGTTCTGTTAATTCGTCTCACAGAGTTACATCTGTATTTCGTGGATCCCTTTGCTAGCATTATCTCTGTGGAATCTCAGAACAGATATTTAGGATCCCTTTGAAGACTATAGGGCCAAAGGAAATATCCTCCGATAACAAAGAGGAAGAATCTTTCTGAGAAACTTCTTTGTGTTATGTGAAATCATCTCACAGAGTTACAGCTTTCCCCTCAAGAAGCCTTTCGGTAAGACAGATCTTGTGGAATTGGCAAAGTGATATTTGGAAGCCCATAGAGGGCTACGGTGAAAAACGAAATATCCTCAGATGAAATCCTGAAAGAAGCTATCTGAGAAACTGCTTAGTGTTCTGTTAATTCATCTCACAGAGTTACATCTGTATTTCGTGGATCTCTTTGCTAGCCTTATTTCTGTGGAATCTGAGAACAGATATTTCGGATACCTTTGAAGACTATAGGGCCAAAGGAAATATCCTCCGATAACAAAGTGAAAGAAGCTTTCTGAGAAACTTCTTTGTGTTCTGTGAAATCATCTCACAGAGTTACAGCTTTCCCCTCAAGAAGCCTTTCGCTAAGACAGTACTTGTGGAATTGGCAAATGATATTTGGAAGCCCTTAGAGGGCTATGGTGAAAAAGGAAATATCCTCAGATGAAATCTGGAAAGAAACTTTCTGAGAAACTGCTTGGTATTCTGTTAATTCATCTCACCGAGTTACATCTGTATTTCGTGGATCTCTTTGCTAGCCTTATTTCTGTGGAATCTGAGAACAGATGTTTCAGATCCCTTTGAAGACTATAGGGCCAAAGGAAATAACCTGCGATTACAAAGAGAAAGAAGCTTTCTGAGGAACTTCTTTGTGTTCTGTGAAATCATCTCACAAAGATAGAGCTTTCTGCTCAAGAAGCCTTTCGCTAAGACAGTTCTTGTGGAATTGGCAAAGTGATATTTCAAAGCCCATAGAGGGCGAAGGTGAAAAAGGAAATATCCTCAGATGAAATCTGGAAAGAATCTTTCTGAGAAACTGCTTAGTGTTCTGTTAATTTATCTCACAGTGTTACATCTGTATATCGTGGATCTCTTTGGTTGCCTTATTTCTGTGGAATCTGAGAACAGATATTTCGGATCCCTTTGAAGACTATAGGGCCAAAGGAAATATCCTCCGATATCAAAGAGAAAGAAGCCTTCTGAGAAACTTCTTTGTGTTCTGTGAAATCTTCTCACAGAGTTACAGCTTTCCCCTCAAGAAGCCTTTCGCTAAGACAGTTCTTGTGGAATTGGCAAAGTGATATTTGGAATCCCATAGAGGGCTATGGTGAAAAAGGAAATATCCTCAGATGAAATCTGGAAAGAAGCTTTCTGAGAAACTTCTTAGTGCTCTGTTAATTCATCTGACAGAGTTACATCTGTATATCGTGGATCTCTTTGGTAGCCTTATTTCTGTGGAATCTGAGAACAGATATTTCGGATCCCTTTGAAGACTATAGGGCCAAAGGAAATATCCTCCGATATCAAAGAGAAGGAAGCTTTCTGAGAAACTTCTTTGTGTTCCGTGAAATCATCTCAGAGAGTTACAGCGTTCTCCTCCAAAAGCCTTTAGCTAAGACAGTTCTTGTGGAATTGGCAAAGTAATATTTGGAATCCCATAGAGGGCTATGGTGAAAAAGGAAATATCCTCAGATGAAATCTGGAAAGAAGCTTTCTGAGAAACTGCTTGGTGTTCTGTTAATTCATCTAACAGAGTTACATCTGTATTTCGTGGATCTCTTTGCTAGCCTTATCTCTGCGGAATCTGAGAACAGATATTTCGGATCCCTTTGAAGGCTGTGGGGCCAAAGGAAATATCCTCCGATTACAAAGAGAAAGAAGCTTTCTGAGAAACTTCTTTGAGTTCTCTGAAATCAACTCACAAAGTTACAGCTTTCCCCTCAAGAAGCATTTCGCTAAGACAGTTCTTGTGGAATTGGCAAAGTGATATTTCAAAGGCCATAGAGGGCCATGGTGAAAAAGGAAGTATCCTCAGATGAAATCTGGAAAGAAGCTTTCTGAGAAACTGCTTAGTGTTCTGTTAATTCATCTCACAGAGTTACATGTGTATTTCGTGGATCTCTTTGTTAGCCTTATTTCTGAGGAATCTGAGAACAGATATTTCGGATCCCTTTGAAGATTATAGGGCCAAAGGAAATATCCTACGATATCAAAGAGAAAGAAGCTTTCTGAGAAACTTGTTTGTGTTCTGTGAAATAATCTCACAGAGCTACAGCTTTCCCCTCCAGAAGCCTTTCGGTAAGACAGATCTTGTGGAATTGGCAAAGTGATGTTTGGAAGCCCATAGAGGGCTACGGTGAAAAACGAAATATCCTCAGATGAAATCCTGAAAGAAGCTTTCTGAGAAACTGCTTAGTGTTCTGTTAATTCATCACACTGAGTTACATCTGTATTTCGTGGATCTCTTTGCTAGCTTTATTTCTGTGGAATCTGAGAACAGATATTTCGGAAACCTTTGAAGACTAGAGGGCCAAAGGAAATATCCTGCGATAACAAAGAGAAAGAAGCTTTCTGAGAAACTACTTTGTGTTCTGTGAAATCATCTCACAGAGTTACAGC
This sequence comes from Macaca fascicularis, assembly GCF_037993035.2. NCBI lineage: Eukaryota > Metazoa > Chordata > Mammalia > Primates > Cercopithecidae > Macaca > Macaca fascicularis. Next base: position 42,563,541 of record NC_088384.1, on the reverse strand, counting down.
TTTCCCCTCAAGAAGCCTTTTGCTAAGACAGTTCTTGTGGAATTGGCAAAGTGATATTTGGAAGCCCATAGAGGGCCATGGTGAAAAAGGAAATATCCTCAGATGAAATCTGGAAAGAAGCTTTCTGAGAAACTGCTTAGTGTTCTGTTAATTCACCTCACAGAGTTACATCTGTATTTCGTGGATCTCTTTGCTAGCCTTATTTCTGTGGAATCTGAGAACAGATATTTCGGATCCCTTTGAAGACTATAGGGCCAAAGGAAATATACTCCGATATCAAAGAGAAAGAAGCTTTCTGAGAAACTTCTTTATGTTCTGTGAAATAATCTCACAGAGCTACAGCTTTCCCCTCCAGAAGCCTTTCGCTAAGACAGTTCTTGTGGAATTGGCAAAGTGATATTTGGAATCCCATAGAGGGCTATGGTGAAAAAGGAACTATCCTCAGATTAAATGTGGAAAGAAGCTTTCTGAGAAACTGCTTAGTGTTCTGTTAATTCATCTCACAGAGTTACATCGTATTTCGTGGATCCCTTTGCTAGCATTATCTCTGTGGAATCTGAGAACAGATATTACGGATCCCTTTGAAGACGATAGGGCCAAAGGAAATATCCTCCGATAACAAAGAGAAAGAGGCTTTCTGAGAAACTTCTTTGTGTTCTGTGAAATCATCTCACAGAGTTACAGCTTTCCTCTCAAGAAGCCTTTCGGTAAGACAGATCTTGTGGAATTGGCAAAGTGATATTTGGAAGCCCATAGAGGGCTACGGTGAAAAACGAAATATCCTCAGATGAAATCCTGAAAGAAGCTTTCTGAGAAACTGCTTAGTGTTCTGTTAATTCATCTCACAGAGTTACATCTGTATTTCCTTGATGTCTTTGCTAGCCTTATTTCTGTGGAATCTGAGAACAGATATTTCGGATACCGTTGAAGACTATAGGGCCAAAGGAAATATCCTCCGATAACAAAGAGAAAGAAGCTTTCTGAGAAACTACTTTGTGTTCTGTGAAATCATCTCACAGAGTTACAGCTTTCCCCTCAAGAAGACTTTTGCTAAGACAGTTCTTGTGGAATTGGCAAAGTGATATTTGGAAGCCCATAGAGGGCTCTGGTGAAAAAGGAAATATCCTCAGATGAAATCTGGAAAGAAGCTTTCTGAGAAACTTCTTAGTACTCTGTTAATTCATCTCACAGAGTTACATCTGTATTACGTGGATCCCTTTGCTAGCATTATCTCTGTGGAATCTGAGAACAGATATTTCCGATCCCTTTGAAGACTATAGGGCCAAAGGAAATATCCTCCGATAACAAAGAGAAAGAGGATTTCTGAGAAACTTCTTTGTGTTCTGTGAAATCATCTCACAGAGTTACAGCTTTCCCCTCAAGAAGCCTTTCGGTAAGACAGATCTTGTGGAATTGGCAAAGTGATATTTGGAAGCCCATAGAGGGCTAAGGTGAAAAACCAAATATCCTCAGATGAAATCCTTAAAGAAGCTTTCTGAGAAACTGCTTAGTGTTCTGTTAATTCATCTCACAGAGTTACATCTGTATTTCGTTGATGTCTTTGCTAGCCTTATTTCTGTGGAATCTGAGAACAGATATTTCGGATACCTTTGAAGACTATAGGGCCAAAGGAAATATCCTCCGATAACAAAGAGAAAGAAGCTTTCTGAGAAACTACTTTGTGTTCTGTGAAATCATCTCACAGAGTTACAGCTTTCCCCTCAAGAAGCCTTTCGCTAAGACAGTTCTTGTGGAATTGGCAAAGTGATATTTGGAAGCCCATAGAGGGCTATGGTGAAAAAGGAAACATCCTCAGTTGAAATCTGGAAAGAAGCTTTCTGAGAAACTTCTAAGTGCTCTGTTAATTCATCTCACAGAGTTACATCTGTATTTCGTGGATCTCTTTGCTAGCCTTATTTCTGTGGAATCTGAGAACAGATATTTCGGATCCCTTTGAAGACTATAGGGCCAAAGGAAATATCCTACGATTACAAAGAGAAAGAAGCTTTCTGAGAAACTTTTTTGTGTTCTGTGAAATCAACTCACAAAGTTACAGCTTTCCCCTCCAGAAGCCTTTCGCTAAGACAGTTCTTGTGGAATTGGCAAAGTGATATTTAAAAGCCTATAGAGGGCAAAGGTGAAAAAGGAAATATCCTCAGATGAAATCTGGAAAGAAGCTTTCTGAGAAACTGCCTAGTGTTCTGTTAATTCGTCTCACAGAGTTACATCTGTATTTCGTGGATCCCTTTGCTAGCATTATCTCTGTGGAATCTCAGAACAGATATTTAGGATCCCTTTGAAGACTATAGGGCCAAAGGAAATATCCTCCGATAACAAAGAGGAAGAATCTTTCTGAGAAACTTCTTTGTGTTCTGTGAAATCATCTCACAGAGTTACAGCTTTCCCCTCAAGAAGCCTTTCGGTAAGACAGATCTTGTGGAATTGGCAAAGTGATATTTGGAAGCCCATAGAGGGCTACGGTGAAAAACGAAATATCCTCAGATGAAATCCTTAAAGAAGCTATCTGAGAAACTGCTTAGTGTTCTGTTAATTCATCTCACAGAGTTACATCTGTATTTCGTGGATCTCTTTGCTAGCCTTATTTCTGTGGAATCTGAGAACAGATATTTCGGATACCTTTGAAGACTATAGGGCCAAAGGAAATATCCTCCGATAACAAAGTGAAAGAAGCTTTCTGAGAAACTTCTTTGTGTTCTGTGAAATCATCTCACAGAGTTACAGCTTTCCCCTCAAGAAGCCTTTCGCTAAGACAGTACTTGTGGAAATGGCAAATGATATTTGGAAGCCCTTAGAGGGCTATGGTGAAAAAGGAAATATCCTCAGATGAAATCTGGAAAGAAGCTTTCTGAGAAACTGCTTTGTATTCTGTTAATTCATCTCACCGAGTTACATCTGTATTTCGTGGATCTCTTTGCTAGCCTTATTTCTGTGGAATCTGAGAACAGATGTTTCAGATCCCTTTGAAGACTATAGGGCCAAAGGAAATAACCTGCGATTACAAAGAGAAAGAAGCTTTCTGAGGAACTTCTTTGTGTTCTGTGAAATCATCTCACAAAGATAGAGCTTTCTGCTCAAGAAGCCTTTCGCTAAGACAGTTCTTGTGGAATTGGCAAAGTGATATTTCAAAGCCCATAGAGGGCGAAGGTGAAAAAGGAAATATCCTCAGATGAAATCTGGAAAGAATCTTTCTGAGAAACTGCTTAGTGTTCTGTTAATTCATCTCACAGTGTTACATCTGTATATCGTGGATCTCTTTGGTTGCCTTATTTCTGTGGAATCTGAGAACAGATATTTCGGATCCCTTTGAAGACTATAGGGCCAAAGGAAATATCCTCCGATATCAAAGAGAAAGAAGCCTTCTGAGAAACTTCTTTGTGTTCTGTGAAATCTTCTCACAGAGTTACAGCTTTCCCCTCAAGAAGCCTTTCGCTAAGACAGTTCTTGTGGAATTGGCAAAGTGATATTTGGAATCCCATAGAGGGCTATGGTGAAAAAGGAAATATCCTCAGATGAAATCTGGAAAGAAGCTTTCTGAGAAACTTCTTAGTGCTCTGTTAATTCATCTGACAGAGTTACATCTGTATATCGTGGATCTCTTTGGTAGCCTTATTTCTGTGGAATCTGAGAACAGATATTTCGGATCCCTTTGAAGACTATAGGGCCAAAGGAAATATCCTCCGATATCAAAGAGAAGGAAGCTTTCTGAGAAACTTCTTTGTGTTCCGTGAAATCATCTCAGAGAGTTACAGCGTTCTCCTCCAAAAGCCTTTAGCTAAGACAGTTCTTGTGGAATTGGCAAAGTAATATTTGGAATCCCATAGAGGGCTATGGTGAAAAAGGAAATATCCTCAGATGAAATCTGGAAAGAAGCTTTCTAAGAAACTGCTTGGTGTTCTGTTAAATCATCTCACAGAGTTACATCTGTATTTCGTGGATCTCTTTGCTAGCCTTATCTCTGCGGAATCTGAGAACAGATATTTCGGATCCCTTTGAAGACTATTGGGGAAAAGGAAATATCCTCTGATTACAAAGAGAAAGAAGCTTTCTGAGAAACTTCCTTGAGTTCTCTGAAATCAACTCACAAAGTTACAGCTTTCCCCTCAAGAAGCCTTTCGCTAAGACAGTTCTTGTGGAATTGGCAAAATGATATTTCAAAGCCCATAGGGGGCTATTGTGAAAAAGGAAGTATCCTCAGATGAAATCTGGAAAGAAGCTTTCTTAGAAACTTCTTAGTGCTCTGTTAATTCATCTCACAGAGTTACATCTGTATTTCGTGGATCTCTTTGCTAGCCTTATTTCTGTGGAATCTGAGAACAGATATTTCGGATCCCTTTGAAGACTATAGGGCCAAAGGAAATATCCTCCGATTAGAAAGAGAAAGAAGCTTTCTGAGAAACTTTTTTGTGATCTGTGAAATCAACTCACAAAGTTACAGCTTTCCCCTCAAGAAGCGTTTTGCTAAGACAGTTCTTGTGGAATTGGCAAAGTGATATTTGGAAGCCCAAAGAGGGCTATGGTGAAAAAGGAAATATCCTCAGATGAAATCTGGAAAGAAGCTTTCTGAGAAACTGCTTATGTTCTGTTAATTCATCTCGAAGAGTTACATCTGTATTTCGTGGAACTCTTTGCTAGCCTTATTTCTGTGGAATCTGAGAACAGATATTTCGGATCCCTTTGAAGCCTATAGGGCCAAAGGAAATATCCTCCGATATCAAAGAGAAAGAAGCTTTGTGAGGAACTTCTTTGTGTTCTGTGAAATAATCTCACAGAACTACAGCTTTCCCCTCCAGAAACCTTTCGCTAAGACAGTTCTTGTTGAATTGGCAAAGTGATATTTGGAAGCCCATAGAGGGCCACGGTGAAAAACGAAATATCCTCAGATGAAATCCTGAAAGAAACTTTCTGAGAAACTGCTAGTGTTCTGTTAATTCATCTCACAGAGTTACATCTGTATTTCGTGGATCCCTTTGCTAGCATTATCTCTGTGGAATCTGAGAACAGATATTTCGGATCCCTTTGAAGACTATAGGGCCAAAGGAAATATCCTCCGATACCAAAGAGAAAGAAGCTTTCTGAGAAACTTCTTTGTGTTCTGTGAAATCATCTCACAGAGTTACAGCTTTCCTCTCAAGAAGCCTTTCGCTAAGACAGATCTTGTGGAACTGGCAGAGTGATATTTGGAAGCCCATAGAGGGCTACGGTGAAAAACGAAATATCCTCAGATGAAATCCTGAAAGAAGCTTTCTGAGAAACTGCTTAGTGTTCTGTTAATTCATCTCACAGAGTTACATCTGTATTTCGTGGATCTCTTTGCTAGCCTTATTTCTGTGGAATCTGAGAACAGATATTTCAGATCCCTTTGAAGACTATAAGGCCAAAGGAAATATCCTCCGATTACAAAGAGAAAGAAGCGTTCTGAGAAAGTTCTTTGTGTTATGTGAAATCATCTCACAGAGTTACAGGTTTCCCCTCAAGAAGCCTTTCGCTAAGACACTTCTTGTGGAATGGGCAAAGTGATATTTGGAAGCCCATAGAGGGCTATGCTGAAAAAGGAAATATCCTCAGATGAAATCTGGAAAGAAGCTTTCTAAGAAACGGCTTGGTGTTCTGTTAATTTATCTGACAGAATTACATCGGTATTTCATGGATCCCTTTGCTAGCCTTCTTTCTGTGTAATCCGAGAACAGATATTTCGGATCCCTTTGAAGACTATAGGGCCAAAGGAAATATCCTCCGATAACAAAGAGAAAGAAGCTTTCTGAGAAACTACTTTGTGTTCTGTGAAATCATCTCACAGAGTTACAGCTTTCCCCTCAAGAAGCCTTTTGCTAAGACAGTTCTTCTGGAATTGGCAAAGTGATATTTGGAAGCCCATAGAGGGCTATGGTGAAAAAGGAAATATCCTCAGATGAAATCTGGAAAGAAGCTTTCTGAGAAACTTCTTAGTGCTCTGTTAATTCATCTCACAGAGTTACATCTGTATTTCGTGGATCTCTTTGCTAGCCTTATTTCTGTGGAATCTGAGAACAGATATTTCAGATCCCTTTGAAGACTATAGGGCCAAAGGAAATATCCTCCGATTACAAAGAGAAAGAAGCTTTCTGAGAAACTTCTTTGTGTTCTGTGAAATCATCTCACAGAGTTACTGCTTTACTCTCAAGAAGCCTTTCGCTAAGACAGTTCTTGCGGAATTGGCAAAGCGATATTTGGAATCCCTTAGAGGGCTATGGTGAAAAAGGAAATATCCTCAGATGAAATCTGGAAAGAAGCTTTCTGAGAAACTTCTTAGTGCTCTGTTAATTCATCTCACAGAGTTACATCTGTATTTCGTGGATCTCTTTGCTAGCCTTATTTCTGTGGAATCTGAGAACATATATTTCGGATCCCTTTGAAGACTATAGGGCCAAAGGAAATATCCTCCGATTACAAAGAGAAAGAAGCTTTCTGAAAAACTTTTTTGTTTTCTGTGAAATCAACTCACAAAGTTACAGCTTTCCCCTCCAGAAGCCTTTCGCTAAGACAGTTCTTGTGGAATTGGCAATGTGATATTTCAAAGCCTATAGAGGGCTATGGTGAAAGAGGAAATATACTCGGATTAAATCTGGAAAGAAGCTTTCTGAGAAACTGATTAGCGTTCTGTTAATTCATCTCACAGAGTTACATCTGTATTTCGTGGATTCCTTTGCTAGCATTATCTCTGTGGAATCTGAGAACAGATATTTCGGATCCCTTTGAAGACTATAGGGCCAAAGGAAATATCCTCCGGTAACAAAGAGAAAGAAGCTTTTTGAGAAACTTCTTTGTGTTCTGTGAAATCATCTCACAGAGTTACAGCTTTCCCCTCAAGAAGCCTTTCGGTAAGACAGATCTTGTGGAATTGGCAAAGCGATATTTGGAAGCCCATAGAGGGCTACGGTGAAAAACGAAATATCCTCAGATGAAATCCTGAAAGAAGCTTTCTGAGAAACTGCTTAGTGTTCTGTTAATTCATCTCACAGAGTTACATCTGTATTTCGTGGATCTCTTTGCTAGCCTTATTTCTGTGGAATCTGAGAACAGATATTTCGGATCCCTTTGAAGACTATAGGGCCAAAGGAAATATCCTCCGATAACAAAGAGAAAGAAGCTTTCTGAGAAACTACTTTGTGTTCTGTGAAATCATCTCACAGAGTTACAGCTTTCCCCTCAAGAAGCCTTTTGCTAAGACAGTTCTTGTGGAATTGGCAAAGTGATATTTGGAAGCCCATAGAGGGCTCTGGTGAAAAAGGAAATATCCTCTCATGAAATCTGGAAAGAAGCTTTCTGAGAAACTTCTTAGTGCTCTGTTAATTCATCTCACAGAGTTACATCTGTATTTCGTGGATCTCTTTGCTAGCCTTATTTCTGTGGAATCTGAGAACAGATATTTCGGATCCCTTTGAAGACTATAGGGCCAAAGGAAATATCCTCCGATTACAAAGAGAAAGAAACTTTCTGAGAAACTTTTTTGTGTTCTGTGAAATCAACTCACAAAGGTACAGCTTTCCCCTCCAGAAGCCTTTCGCTAAGACAGTTCGTGTGGAATTGGCAATGTGATATTTCAAAGCCTATAGAGGGCTATGGTGAAAAAGGAAATATACTCGGATTAAATCTGGACAGAAGCTTTCTGAGAAACGGATTAGCGTTCTGTTAATTCATCTCACAGAGTTACATCTGTATTTCGTGGATCCCTTTGCTTGCATTATCTCTGTGGAATCTGAGAACAGATATTTCGGATCCCTTTGAAGACTATAGGGCCAAAGGAAATATCCTCCGATAACAAAGAGAAAGAAGCTTTTTGAGAAACTTCTTTGTGTTCTGTGAAATCATCTCACATTGTTACAGCTTTCCCCTCAAGAAGCCTTTCGGTAAGACAGATCTTGTGGAATTGGCAAAGCGATATTTGGAAGCCCATGGAGGGCTACGGTGAAAAACGAAATATCCTCAGATGAAATCCTGAAAGAAGCTTTCTGAGAAACTGCTTAGTGTTCTGTTAATTCATCTCACAGAGTTACATCTGTATTTCGTGGATCTCTTTGCTAGCCTTATTTCTGTGGAATCTGAGAACAGATATTTCGGATCCCTTTGAAGACTATAGGGCCAAAGGAAATATCCTCCGATATCAAAGAGAAAGAAGCTTTCTGAGAAACTTCTTTGTGTTCCGTGAAATCATCTCAGAGAGTTAAAGCTTTCTCCTCCAAAAGCCTTTCGCTAAGACAGTTCTTGGGGAATTGGCAAAGTAATATTTGGAATCCCATAGAGGGCTATGTTGAAAAAGGAAATATCCTCAGATGAAATCTGGAAAGAAGCTTTCTGAGAAACTGCTTGGTGATCTCTTAATTCATCTCACAGAGTTACATCTGTATGTGGTGGATCTCTTTGCTAGCCTTATTTCTGTGGAATCTGAGAACAGATATTTCGGATCCCTTTGAAGACTATAGGGCCAAAGGAAATATCCAACGATTACAAAGAGAAAGAAGCTTTCTGAGAAACTTTTTTGTGTTCTGTGAAATCAACTCACAAAGTTACAGCTTTCCCATCCAGAAGCCTTTCGCTAAGACAGTTCTTGTGGAATTGGCAAAGTGATATTTGGAAGCCCATAGAGGGCTACGGTGAAAAACGAAATATCCTCAGATGAAATCCTGAAAGAAGCTTTCTGAGAAACTGCTAGTGTTCTGTTAATTCATCTCACAGAGTTACATCTGTATTTCGTGGATCTCATTGCTAGCCTTATTTCTTTGGAATCTCAGAACAGATATTTCGGATCCCATTGAAGACTATAAGGCCAAAGGAAATATCCTCCGATAACAAGGAGAAAGAAGCTTTCTGAGAAACTTCTTTGTGTTCTGTGATATCATCTCACAGAGTTACAGCTTTCCCCTCAAGAAGCCTTTCGCTAAGACAGTTCTTGTGGAATTGGCAAATGATATTTGGAAGCCCTTAGAGGGCTATGGTGAAAAAGGAAATATCCTCAGATGAAATCTCGAAAGAAGCTTTCAGAGAAACTGCTTGGTATTCTGTTAATTCATCTCAGAGAGTTACATCTGTATTTCGTGGATCTCTTTGCTAGCCTTATTTCTGTGGAATCTGAGAACAGATGTTTCAGATTCCTTTGAAGACTATAGGGCCAAAGGAAATATCCTCCGATTACAAAGAGTAAGAAGCTTTCTGAGGAACTTCTTTGTGTTCTGTGAAATCATCTCACAGAGATAGAGCTTTCCGCACAAGAAGCCTTTCGCTAAGACAGTTCTTGTGGAATTGGCGAAGTGATATTTCAAAGCCCATAGAGGGCGAAGGTGAAAAAGGAAATATCCTCAGATGAAATCTGGAAAGAAGCTTTCTGAGAAACAGCTTAGTGTTCTGTTAATTCATCTCTCAGAGTTACATCTCTATATCGTGGATCTCTTTGCTAGCCTTATTTCTGTGGAAGTTGAGAACAGATATTTCGGATCCCTTTGAAGACTACAGGGCCAAAGGAAATATCCTCCGATATCAAAGAGAAAGAAGCTTTCTGAGAAACTTCTTTGTGTTCCGTGAAATCATCTCAGTGAGTTACAGCTTTCCCCTCAAGAAGCCTTTCGCTAAGACAGTTCTTGCGGAATTGGCAAAGTGATATTTGGAATCCCTTAGAGGGCTATGGTGAAAAAGGAAATATCCTCAGATGAAATCTGGAAAGAAGCTTTCTGAGAAACTTCTTAGTGCTCTGTTAATTCATCTCACAGAGTTACATCTGTATTTCGTGGATCTCTTTGCTAGCCTTATTTCTGTGGAAACTGAGAACAGATATTTCGGATCCCTTTGAAGACTATAGGGCCAAAGGAAATATCCTCCGATTACAAAGAGAAAGAAGCTTTCTGAGAAACTTCTTTGTGTTCTGTGAAATCATCTCACAGTGTTACAGCTTTCCCCTCAAGAAGCCTTTCGATAAGACAGATCTTGTGGAATTGGCAAAGCGATATTTGGAAGCCCATAGAGGGCTACGGTGAAAAACGAAATATCCTCAGATGAAATCCTGAAAGAAGCTTTCTGAGAAACTGCTTAGTGTTCTGTTAATTCATCTCACAGAGTTACATCTGTATTTCGTGGATCTCTTTGCTAGCCTTATTTCTGTGGAATCTGAGAACAGATATTTCGGATCCCTTTGAAGACTATAGGGCCAAAGGAAATATCCTCCGATAACAAAGAGAAAGAAGCTTTCTGAGAAACTACTTTGTGTTCTGTGAAATCACCTCACAGAGTTACAGCTTAACCCTCAAGAAGCCTTTTGCTAAGACAGTTCTTGTGGAATTGGCAAAGTGATATTTGGAAGCCCATAGAGGGCTCTGGTGAAAAAGGAAATATCCTCAGATGAAATCTGGAAAGAAGCTTTCTGAGAAACTTCTTAGGGCTCTGTTAATTCATCTCACAGAGTTACATCTGTATTTCGTGGATCTCTTTGCTAGCCTTATTTCTGTGGAATCTGAGAACAGATATTTCGGATCCCTTTGAAGACTATAGGGCCAAAGGAAATATCCTCCGATTAAAAAGAGATAGAAACTTTCTGAGAAACTTTTTTGTGTTCTGTGAAATCAACTCACAAAGTTACAGCTTTCCCCTCAAGAAGCCTTTCGCTAAGAAAGTTCTTGCGGAATTGGCAAAGTGATATTTCAAAGCCTATAGAGGGCTATCGTGAAAAAGAAAATATCCTCAGATGAAATCTGGAAAGAAGCTTTCTGAGAAACGGCTTGGTGTTCTGTTAATTTATCTCACAGAATTACATCGGTATTTCGTGGATCCCTTTGCTAGCCTTCTTTCTGTGTAATCCGAGAACAGATATTTCGGATCCCTTTGAAGACTATAGGGCCAAAGGAAATATCCTCCGATAACAAAGAGAAAGAAGCTTTCTGAGAAACTACTTTGTGTTCTGTGAAATCATCTCACAGAGTTACAGCTTTCCCCTCAAGAAGCCTTTTGCTAAGACAGTTCTTCTGGAATTGGCAAAGTGATATTTGGAAGCCCATAGAGGGCTATGGTGAAAAAGGAAATATCCTCAGATGAAATCTGGAAAGAAGCTTTCTGAGAAACTTCTTAGTGCTCTGTTAATTCATCTCACAGAGTTACATATGTATTTCGTGGATCTCTTTGCTAGCCTTATTTCTGTGGAATCTGAGAACAGATATTTCGGATCCCTTTGAAGACTATAGGGCCAAAGGAAATATCCTCCGATATCAAAGAGAAAGAAGCTTTCTGAGAAACTTCCTGATGTTCTGTGAAATAATCTCACAGAGCTACAGCTTTCCCCTCCAGAAGCCTTTCCTTAAGACAGTTCCTGTGGAATTGGCAAAGTGATATTTCAAAGCCCATAGAGGGCTATGGTGAAAAAGGAAATATCCTCAGATTAAATCTGGAAAGAAGCGTTCTGAGAAACTGCTTAGTGTTCTGTTAATTCATCTCACAGAGTTACATCTGTATTTCGTGGATCCCTTTGCTAGCATTATCTCTGTGGAATCTGAGAACAGATATTTCGCATCCCTTTGAAGACTATAGGGCCAAAGGAAATATCCTCCGATAACAAAGAGAAAGAAGCTTTCTGAGAAACTTCTTTGTGTTCTGTGAAATCATCTCACAGAGTTACAGCTTTCCCCTCAAGAAGCCTTTCGGTAAGACAGATCTTGTGGAATTGGCAAAGTGATATTTGGAAGCCCATAGAGGGCAACGGTGAAAAACGAAATATCCTCAGATGAAATCCTGAAAGAAGCTTTCTGAGAAACTGCTAAGTTTTCTGTTAATTCATCCCACAGAGTTACATCTGTATTTCGTGGATCTCTTTGCTAGCCTTATTTCTGTGGAATCTGAGAACAGATATTTCGGATACCTTTGAAGACTATAGGGCCAAAGGAAATATCCAACGATTACAAAGAGAAAGAAGCTTTCTGAGAAACTACTTTGCGTTCTGTGAAATCATCTCACAGAGTTACAGCTTTCCCCTCCAGAAGCCTTTCGCTAAGACAGTTCCTGTGGAATTGGCAAAGTGATATTTGGAAGCCCATAGAGGGCTACGGTGAAAAACGAAATATCCTCAGATGAAATCTGGAAAGAAGCTTTCTGAGAAACTTCTTAGTGCTCTGTTAATTCATCTCACAGAGTTACATCTGTATTTCGTGGATCCCTTTGCTAGCATTATCTCTGTGGAATCTGAGAACAGATATTTCGGATCCCTTTGAAGGCTATACGGCCAAAGTAAATATCCTCCGATAACAAAGAGAAAGAAGCTTTCTGAGAAACTTCTTTGTGTTCTGTGAAATCATCTCACAGAGTTACAGCTTTCCCCCCAAGAAGCCTTTCGGTAAGACAGATCTTGTGGAATTGGCAAAGTGATATTTGGAAGCCCATAGAGGGCTACGGTGAAAAACGAAATATCCTCAGATGAAATCCTGAAAGAAGCTTTCTGAGAAACTGCTAGTGTTCTGTTAATTCATCTCACAGAGTTACATCTGTATTTCGTGGATCTCTTTGCTAGCCTTATTTCTGTGGAATCTGAGAACAGATATTTCGGATCCTATTGAAGACTATAAGGCCAAAGGAAATATCCTCCGATAACAAGGAGAAAGAAGCTTTCTGAGAAACTTCTTTGTGTTCTGTGAAATCATCTCACAGAGTTACAGCTTTCCCCTCCAGAAGCCTTTCGCTATGACAGTTCTTGTGGAATTGGCAAATGATATTTGGAAGCCCTTAGAGGGCTATGGTGAAAAAGGAAATATCCTCAGATGAAATCTGGAAAGAAGCTTTCTGAGAAACTGCTTGGTATTCTGTTAATTCATCTCACAGAGTTACATCTGTATTTCATGGATCTCTTTGCTAGCCTTATTTCTGTGGAATCTGAGAACAGATGTTTCAGATCCCTTTGAAGACTATAGGGCCAAAGGAAATATCCTCCGATTACAAAGAGAAAGAAGCTTTCTGAGGAACTTCTTTGTGTTCTGTGAAATCATCTCACAGAGATAGAGCTTTCCACACAAGAAGCCTTTCGCTAAGACAGTTCCTGTGGAATTGGCAAAGTGATATTTCAAAGCCCATAGAGGGCGAAGGTAAAAAAGGAAATATCCTCAGATGAAATCTGGAAAGAAGCTTTCTGAGAAACTGCTTAGTATTCTGCTAATTCATCTCACAGAGTTACATCTGTATATCGTGGATCTCTTTGCTAGCCTTATTTCTGTGGAATCTGAGAACAGATATTTCGGATCCCTTTGAAGACTACAGGGCCAAAGGAAATATCCTCCGATATCAAAGAGAAAGAAGCTTTCTGAGAAACTTCTTTGTGTTCCGTGAAATCATCTCAGTGAGTTACAGCTTTCCCCTCAAGAAGCCTTTCGCTAAGACAGTTCTTGCGGAATTGGCAAAGTGATATTTGGAATCCCTTAGAGGGCTATGGTGAAAAAGGAAATATCCTCAGATGAAATCTGGAAAGAAGCTTTCTGAGAAACTTCTTAGTGCTCTGTTAATTCATCTCACAGAGTTACATCTGTATTTCGTGGATCTCTTTGCTATCCTTATTTCTGTGGAATCTGAGAAAAGATATTTCGGATCCCTTTGAAGACTATAGGGCCAAAGGAAATATCCTCCGATTACAAAGAGAAAGAAGCTTTCTGAGAAACTTTTTTGTTTTCTGTGAAATCAACTCACAAAGTTACAGCTTTCCCCTCCAGAAGCCTTTCGCTAAGACAGTTCGTGTGGAATTGGCAATGTGATATTTCAAAGCCTATAGAGGGCTATGGTGAAAAAGGAAATATACTCGGATTAAATCTGGAAAGAAGCTTTCTGAGAAACTGATTAGCGTTCTGTTAATTCATCTCACAGAGTTACATCTGTATTTCGTGGATCCCTTTGCTAGCATTATCTCTGTGGAATCTGAGAACAGATATTTCGGATCCCTTTGAAGACTATAGGGCCAAAGGAAATATCCTCCGATAACAAAGAGAAAGAAGCTTTTTGAGAAACTTCTTTGTGTTCTGTGAAATCATCTCACAGAGTTACAGCTTTCCCCTCAAGAAGCCTTTCGGTAAGACAGATCTTGTGGAATTGGCAAAGCGATATTTGGAAGCCCATAGAGGGCTACGGTGAAAAATGAAATATCCTCAGATGAAATCCTGAAAGAAGCTTTCTGAGAAACTGCTTGGTGTTCTGTTAATTCATCTCACAGAGTTACATCTGTATTTCGTGGATCTCTTTGCTAGCCTTATTTCTGTGGAATCTGAGAACAGATATTTCGGATCCCTTTGAAGACTATAGGGCCAAAGGAAATATCCTCCGATAACAAAGAGAAAGAAGCTTTCTGAGAAACTACTTTGTGTTCTGTGAAATCATCTCACAGAGTTACAGCTATCCCCTCAAAAAGCCTTTTGCTAAGACAGTTCTTGTGGAATTGGCAAAGTGATATTTGGAAGCCCATAGAGGGCTCTGGTGAAAAAGGAAATATCCTCACATGAAATCTGGAAAGAAGCTTTCTGAGAAACTTCTTAGTGCTCTGTTAATTCATCTCACAGAGTTACATCTGTATTTCGTGGATCTCTTTGCTAGCCTTATTTCTGTGGAATCTGAGAACAGATATTTCGGATCCCTTTGAAGACTATCGGGCCAAAGGAAATATCCTCCGATTACAAAGAGAAAGAAGCTTTCTGAAAAACTTTTTTTTTTTCTGTGAAATCAACTCACAAAGTTACAGCTTTCCCCTCCAGAAGCCTTTCGCTAAGACAGTTCGTGTGGAATTGGCAATGTGATATTTCAAAGCCTATAGAGGGCTATGGTGAAAAAGGAAATATACTCGGATTAAATCTGGAAAGAAGCTTTCTGAGAAACTGATTAGCGTTCTGTTAATTCATCTCACGGAGTTACATCTGTATTTCGTGGATTCCTTTGCTAGCATTATCTCTGTGGAATCTGAGAACAGATATTTCGGATCCCTTTGAAGACTATAGGGCCAAAGGAAATATCCTCCGATAACAAAGAGAAAGAAGCTTTTTGAAAAACTTCTTTGTGTTCTGTGAAATCATCTCACAGAGTTACAGCTTTCCCCTGAAGAAGCCTTTCGGTAAGACAGATCTTGTGGAATTGGCAAAGCGATATTTGGAAGCCCATAGAGGGCTACGGTGAAAAACGAAATATCCTCAGATGAAATCCTGAAAGAAGCTTTCTGAGAAACTGCTTAGTGTTCTGTTAATTCATCTCACAGAGTTACATCTGTATTTCGTGGATCTCTTTGCTAGCCTTATTTCTGTGGAATCTGAGAACTGATATTTCGGATCCCTTTGAAGACTATAGGGCCTAAGGAAATATCCTCCGATAACAAAGAGAAAGAAGCTTTCTGAGAAACTACTTTGTGTTCTGTGAAATCATCTCACAGAGTTACAGCTTTCCCCTCAAGAAGCCTTTTGCTAAGACAGTTCTTGTGGAATTGGCAAAGTGATATTTGGAAGCCCATAGAGGGCTCTGGTGAAAAAGGAAATATCCTCTCATGAAATCTGGAAAGAAGCTTTCTGAGAAACTTCTTAGTGCTCTGTTAATTCATCTCACAGAGTTACATCTGTATTTCGTGGATCTCTTTGCTAGCCTTATTTCTGTGGAATCTGAGAACAGATATTTCGGATCCCTTTGAAGACTATAGGGCCAAAGGAAATATCCTCCGATTACAAAGAGAAAGAAACTTTCTGAGAAACTTTTTTGTGTTCTGTGAAATCAACTCACAAAGTTACAGCTTTCCCCTCCAGAAGCCTTTCGCTAAGACAGTTCGTGTGGAATTGGCAATGTGATATTTCAAAGCCTATAGAGGGCTATGGTGAAAAAGAAAATATCCTCAGATGAAATCTGGAAAGAAGCTTTCTGAGAAACGGCTTGGTGTTCTGTTAATTTATCTCACAGAATTACATCGGTATTTCGTGGATCCCTTTGCTAGCCTTCTTTCTGTGTAATCCGAGAACAGATATTTCGGATCCCTTTGAAGACTATAGGGCCAAAGGAAATATACTCCGATAACAAAGAGAAAGAAGCTTTCTGAGAAACTACTTTGTGTTCTGTGAAATCATCTCACAGAGTTACAGCTTTCCCCTCAAGAAGCCTTTTGCTAAGACAGTTCTTCTGGAATTGGCAAAGTGATATTTGGAAGCCCATAGAGGGCTATGGTGAAAAAGGAAATATCCTCAGATGAAATCTGGAAAGAAGCTTTCTGAGAAACTTCTTAGTGCTCTGTTAATTCATCTCACAGAGTTATATATGTATTTCGTGGATCTCTTTGCTAGCCTTATTTCTGTGGAATCTGAGAACAGATATTTCGGATCCCTTTGAAGACTATAGGGCCAAAGGAAATATCCTCCGATATCAAAGAGAAAGAAGCTTTCTGAGAAACTTCTTGATGTTCTGTGAAATAATCTCACAGAGCTACAGCTTTCCCCTCCAGAAGCCTTTCCTTAAGACAGTTCTTGTGGAATTGGCAAAGTGATATTTCAAAGCCCATAGAGGGCTATGGTGAAAAAGGAAATATCCTCAGAATAAATCTGGAAAGAAGCGTTCTGAGAAACTGCTTAGTGTTCTGTTAATTCATCTCACAGAGTTACATCTGTATTTCGTGGATCCCTTTGCTAGCATTATCTCTGTGGAATCTGAGAACAGATATTTCGCATCCCTTTGAAGACTATAGGGCCAAAGGAAATATCCTCCGATAACAAAGAGAAAGAAGCTTTCTGAGAAACTTCTTTGTGTTCTGTGAAATCATCTCACAGAGTTACAGCTTTCCCCTCAAGAAGCCTTTCGGTAAGACAGATCTTGTGGAATTGGCAAAGTGATATTTGGAAGCCCATAGAGGGCAACGGTGAAAAACGAAATATACTCAGATGAAATCCTGAAAGAAGCTTTCTGAGAAACTGCTAAGTTTTCTGTTAATTCATCCCACAGAGTTACATGTGTATTTCGTGGATCTCTTTGCTAGCCTTATTTCTGTGGAATCTGAGAACAGATATTTCGGATACCTTTGAAGACTATAGGGCCAAAGGAAATATCCAACGATTACAAAGAGAAAGAAGCTTTCTGAGAAACTACTTTGCGTTCTGTGAAATCATCTCACAGAGTTACAGCTTTCCCCTCAAGAAGCCTTTCGCTAGGACAGTTCCTGTGGAATTGGCAAAGTGATATTTGGAAGCCCATAGAGGGCTACGGTGAAAAACGAAATATCCTCAGATGAAATCTGGAAAGAAGCTTTCTGAGAAACTTCTTAGTGCTCTGTTAATTCATCTCACAGAGTTACATCTGTATTTCGTGGATCCCTTTGCTAGCATTATCTCTGTGGAATCTGAGAACAGATATTTCGGATCCCTTTGAAGGCTATACGGCCAAAGGAAATATCCTCCGATAACAAGGAGAAATAAGCTTTCTGAGAAACTTCTTTGTGTTCTGTGAAATCATCTCACAGAGTTACAGCTTTCCCCTCCAGAAGCCTTTCGCTATGACAGTTCTTGTGGAATTGGCAAATGATATTTGGAAGCCCTTAGAGGGCTATGGTGAAAAAGGAAATATCCTCAGATGAAATCTGGAAAGAAGCTTTCTGAGAAACTGCTTGGTATTCTGTTAATTCATCTCACAGAGTTACATCTGTATTTCATGGATCTCTTTGCTAGCCTTATTTCTGTGGAATCTGAGTACAGATGTTTCAGATCCCTTTGAAGACTACAGGGCCAAAGGAAATATCCTCCGATATCAAAGAGAAAGAAGCTTTCTGAGAAACTTCTTTGTGTTCCGTGAAATCATCTCAGTGAGTTACAGCTTTCCCCTCAAGAAGCCTTTCCCTAAGACAGTTCTTGCGGAATTGGCAAAGTGATATTTGGAATCCCTTAGAGGGCTATGGTGAAAAAGGAAATATCCTCAGATGAAATCTGGAAAGAAGCTTTCTGAGAAACTTCTTAGTGCTCTGTTAATTCATCTCACAGAGTTACATCTGTATTTCGTGGATCTCTTTGCTATCCTTATTTCTGTGGAATCAGAGAAAAGATATTTCGGATCCCTTTGAAGACTATAGGGCCAAAGGAAATATCCTCCGATTACAAAGAGAAAGAAGCTTTCTGAGAAACTTTTTTGTTTTCTGTGAAATCAACTCACAAAGTTACAGCTTTCCCCTCCAGAAGCCTTTCGCTAAGACAGTTCGTGTGGAATTGGCAATGTGATATTTCAAAGCCTATAGAGGGCTATGGTGAAAAAGGAAATATACTCGGATTAAATCTGGAAAGAAGCTTTCTGAGAAACTGATTAGCGTTCTGTTAATTCATCTCACAGAGTTACATCTGTATTTCGTGGATCCCTTTGCTAGCATTATCTCTGTGGAATCTGAGACCAGATATTTCGGATCCCTTTGAAGACTACAGGGCCAAAGGAAATATCCTCCGATAACAAAGAGAAAGAAGCTTTTTGAGAAACTTCTTTGTGTTCTGTGAAATCATCTCACAGAGTTACAGCTTTCCCCTCAAGAAGCCTTTCGGTAAGACAGATCTTGTGGAATTGGCAAAGCGATATTTGGAAGCCCATAGAGGGCTACGGTGAAAAATGAAATATCCTCAGATGAAATCCTGAAAGAAGCTTTCTGAGAAACTGCTTGGTGTTCTGTTAATTCATCTCACAGAGTTACATCTGTATTTCGTGGATCTCTTTGCTTGCCTTATTTCTGTGGAATCTGAGAACAGATATTTCGGATCCCTTTGAAGACTATAGGGCCAAAGGAAATATCCTCCGATAACAAAGAGAAAGAAGCTTTCTGAGAAACTACTTTGTGTTCTGTGAAATCATCTCACAGAGTTACAGCTTTCCCCTCCAGAAGCCTTTTGCTAAGACAGTTCTTGTGGAATTGGCAAAGTGATATTTGGAAGCCCATAGAGGGCTCTGGTGAAAAAGGAAATATCCTCACATGAAATCTGGAAAGAAGCTTTCTGAGAAACTTCTTAGTGCTCTGTTAATTCATCTCACAGAGTTACATCTGTATTTCGTGGATCTCTTTGCTAGCCTTATTTCTGTGGAATCTGAGAACAGATATTTCGGATCCCTTTGAAGACTATAGGGCCAAAGGAAATATCCTCCGATTACAAAGAGAAAGAAACTTTCTGAGAAACTTTTTTTGTGTTCTGTGAAATCAACTCACAAAGTTACAGCTCTCCCTCAATAAGCCTTTCGCTAAGAAAGTTCTTGCGGAATTGGCAAAGTGATATTTGAAAGCCTATAGAGGGCTATGGTGAAAAAGGAAATATCCCCAGATGAAATCTGGAAAGAAGCTTTCTGAGAAACTGCTTAGTGTTCTGTTAATTCATCTCACAGAGTTACATCTGTATTTCGTGGATCTCTTTGCTAGCCTTATTTCTGTGGAATCTGAGAACAGATATTTCGGATCCCTTTGAAGACTATAGGGCCAAAGGAAATATCCTCCGATATCAAAGAGAAAGAAGCTTTCTGAGAAACTTCTTTGTGTTCCGTGAAATCATCTCAGAGAGTTACAGCTTTCTCCTCCAAAAGCCTTTCGCTAAGACAGTTCTTGTGGAATTGGCAAAGTAATATTTGGAATCCCATAGAGGGCTATGGTGAAAAAGGAAATATCCTCAGATGAAATCTGGAAAGAAGCTTTCTGAGAAACTGCTTGGTGTTCTCTTAATTCATCTCACAGAGTTACATCTGTATGTGGTGGATCTCTTTGCTAGCCTTATTTCTGTGGAATCAGAGAACAGATATTTCGGATCCCTTTGAAGACTATAGGGCCAAAGGAAATATCCAACGATTAAAAAGAGAAAGAAGCTTTCTGAGAAACTTTTTTGTGTTCTGTGAAATCAACTCACAAAGTTACACCTTTCCCATCCAGAAGCCTTTCGCTAAGACAGTTCTTGTGGAATTGGCAAAGTGATATTTAAAAGCTTATAGAGGGCTATGGTGAAAAAGGAAATATCCTCAGATTAAATCTGGAAAGAAGCTTTCTGAGAAACTGCTTGGTGTTCTCTTAATTCATCTCACAGAGTTACATCTGTATGTGGTGGATCTCTTTGCTAGCCTTATTTCTGTGGAATCTGAGAACAGATATTTCAGATCCCTTTGAAGACTATAAGGCCAAAGGAAATATCCTCCGATTATAAAGTGAAAGAAGCTTTCTGAGAAACTTCTTTGTGTTATGTGAAATCATCTCACAGAGTTACAGGTTTCCCCTCAAGAAGCCTTTTGCTAAGACACTTCTTGTGGAATTGGCAAAGTGATATTTGGAAGCCCATAGAGGGCTATGGTGAAAAAGGAAATATCCTCAGATTAAATCTGGAAAGAAGCTTTCTGAGAAACTGCTTAGTGTTGTGTTAATTCATCTCACAGAGTTACATCTGTATTTCGTGGATCCCTTTGCTAGCATTATCTCTGTGGAATCTGAGAACAGATATTTCGGATCCCTTTGAAGACTATAGGGCCAGAGGAAATATCCTCCGATAACAAAGAGAAAGAAGCTTTCTGAGAAACATCTTTGTGTTCTGTGAAATCATCTCACAGAGTTACAGCTTTCCCCTCAAGAAGCCTTTCGGTAAGACAGATCTTGTGGAATTGGCAAAGTGATATTTGGATGCCCATAGATGGCATCGGTCAAAAACGAAATATCCTCAGATGAAATCCTGAAAGAAGCTTTCTGAGAAAATGCTTAGTTTTCTGTTAATTCATCTCACCGAGTTACATCTGTATTTCGTGGATCTCTTTGCTAGCCTTATTCCTGTGGAATCTGAGAACAGATATTTCGGATACCTTTGAAGACTATAGGGCCAAAGGAAATATCCTCCGTTAACAAAGAGAAAGAAACTTTCTGAGAAACTACTTTGTGTTCTGTGAAATCATCTCACAGAGTTACAGCTTTCCCCTCAAGAAGCCTTTCACTAAGACAGTTCTTCTGGAACTGGCAAAGTGATATTTGGAAGCCCATAGAGGGCTATGGTGAAAAAGGAAATATCCTCAGATGAAATCTGGAAGGAAGCTTTCTGAGAAACTTCTTAGTGCTCTGTTAATTCATCTCACAGAGTTACATCTGTATTTCGTGGATCTCTTTGCTAGCCTTATTTCTGTGGAATCTGAGAACAGATATTTCGGATCCCTTTGAAGACTATAGGGCCAAAGGAAATATCCTCCGATAACAAAGAGAAAGAAGCTTTCTGAGAACCTTTTTTGTGTTCTGTGAATTCAACTCACAAAGTTACAGCTTTCCCCTCAAGAAGCCTTTCGCTAAGACAGTTCTTGCGGAATTGGCAAAGTGATATTTCAAAGCCCATAGAGGGCTATGGTGAAAAAGGAAATACCCTCAGATGAAATCTGGAAAGAAGCTTTCTGAGAAACTGCTTAGTGTTCTGTTAATTCATCTCACAGAGTTACATCTGTATTTCGTGGATCTCTTTGCTTGCCTTATTTCTGTGGAATCTGAGAACAGATATTTCGGATCCCTTTGCAGACTATAGGGCCAAAGGAAATATACTCCGTTATCAAAGAGAAAGAAGCTTTCTGAGAAACTTCTTTGTGTTCTGTGAAATAATCTCACAGAGCTACAGCTTTCCCCTCCAGAAGCCTTTCGCTAAGACAGTTCTTGTGGAATTGGCAAAGTGATATTTGGAAGCCCATAGAGGGCTATGGTGAAAAAGGAAATATCGCAGATGAAATCTGGAAAGAAGCTTTCTGAGAAACTTCTTAGTGCTCTGTTAATTCATCTCACAGAGTTACATCTGTATTTCGTGGATCTCTTTGCTAGCCTTATTTCTGTGGAATCTGAGAACAGATATTTCGGATTCCTTTGAAGACTATAGGGCCAAAGGAAATATCCAACGATTACAAAGAGAAAGAAGCTTTCTGAGAAACTTTTTTGTGTTCTGTGAAATCAACTCACCAAGTTACAGCTTTCCCCTCCAGAAGCCTTTCGCCAAGACAGTTCTTGTGGAATTGGCAAAGTGATATTTCAAAGCCTATAGAGGGCTATGGTGAAAAAGGAAATATCCTCAGATGAAATCTGGAAAGAAGCTCTCTGAGAAACTGCATAGTGTTCTGTTAATTCATCTCACACAGTTACATCTGTATTTCGTGGATCCATTTGCTAGCATTATCTCAGTGGAATCTGAGAACAGATATTTCGGATCCCTTTGAAGACTATAGGGCCAAAGGAAATATCCTCCGGTAACAAAGAGAAAGAAGCTTTCTGAGAAACTTCTTTGTGTTATGTGAAATCATCTCACAGAGTTACAGCTTTCCCCTCAAGAAGCCTTTTGCTAAGACAGTTCTTGTGGAATTGGCAAAGTGATATTTGGAAGCCCATAGAGGGCTACGGTGAAAAAGGAAATATCCTCAGATGAAATCTGGAAAGAAGCTTTCTGAGAAACTTCTTAGTGCTCTGTTAATTCATCTCACAGAGTTACATCTGTATTTCGTGGATCTCTTTGCTAGCCTTATTTCTGTGGAATCTGAGAACAGATATTTCGGATCCCTTTGAAGACTACAGGGCCAAAGGAAATATCCTCCGATATCAAAGAGAAAGAAGCTTTCTGAGAAACTTCTTTGTGTTCCGTGAAATTATCTCAGAGAGTTACAGCTTTCCCCTCAAGAAGCCTTTCGCTAAGACAGTTCTTGCGGAATTGGCAAAGTGATATTTGGAATCCCATAGATTGCTATGGTGAAAAAGGAAATATCCTCAGATAAAATCTGGAAAGAAGCTTTCTTAGAAACTGCTTAGTGTTCTCTTAATTCACCTCACAGAGTTACATCTGTATTTCGTGGATCTCTTTGGTAGCCTTATTTCTGTGGAATCTGAGAACAGATATTTCGGATCCCTTTGAAGACTATAGGGCCAAAGGAAATATCCTCCGATATCAAAGAGAAAGCAGCTTTCTGAGAAACTTCTTTGTGTTCTGTGAAATAATCTCACAGAGCTACAGCTTTCCCCTCCAGAAGCCTATCGCTAAGACAGTTCTTGTGGAATTGGCAAAGTGATATTTGGAAGCCCATACAGGTCTATGGTGAAAAAAGAAATATCCTCAGATTAAATCTGGAAAGAAGCTTTCTGAGAAACTGCTTAGTGTTGTGTTAATTCATCTCACAGAGTTACATCTGTATTTCGTGGATCCCTTTGCTAGCATTATCTCTGGGGAATCTGAGAACAGATATTTCGAATCCCTTTGAAGACTATAGGGCCAAAGGAAATATCCTCCGATAACAAAGAGAAAGAAGCTTTCTGAGAAACTTCTTTGTGTTCTGTGAAATCATCTCACAGAGTTACAGCTTTCCCCTCAAGAAGCCTTTCGGTAAGACAGATCTTGTGGAATTGGCAAAGTGATATTTGGAAGCCCATAGAGGGGTACGGTGAAAAACGAAATATCCTCAGATGAAATCCTGAAAGAAACTTTCTGAGAAACTGCTTAGTTTTCTGTTAATTCATCTCACAGAGTTACATCTGTATTTCGTGGATCTCTTTGCTAGCCTTATTTCTGTGGAATCTGAGAACAGATATTTCGGATACCTTTGAAGACTATAGGGCCAAGGAAATATCCTCCGATAACAAAGAGAAAGAAGCTTTCTGAGAAACTACTTTGTGTTCTGTGAAATCATCTCACAGAGTTACAGCTTTCCCCTCAAGAAGCCTTTCGCTAAACAGTTCTTCTGGAATTGGCAAAGTGATATTTGGAAGCCCATAGAGGGCTATGTTGAAAAAGGAAATATCCTCAGATGAAATCAGGAAAGAAGCTTTCTGAGAAACTTCTTAGGGCTCTGTTAATTCATCTCACAGAATTACATCTGTATTTCGTGGATCTCTTTGCTAGCCTTATTTCTGTGGAATCTGAGAACAGATATTTCGGATCCTTTTGAAGACTATAGGGCCAAAGGAAATATCCTCCAATTACAAAGAGAAAGAAGCTTTCTGAGAAACTTCTTTGTGTTCTGTGAAATCATCTCACAGAGTTACAGCTTTCCCCTCAAGAAGCCTTTCGGTAAGACAGATCTTGTGGAATTGGCAAAGTGATATTTGGAAGCCCATAGAGGGCAACGGTGAAAAACGAAATATCCTCAGATGAAATCCTGAAAGAAGCTTTCTGAGAAACTGCTTAGTTTTCTGTTAATTCATCTCACAGAGTTACATGTGTATTTCGGGGATCTCTTTGCTAGCCTTATTTCTGTGGAATCTGAGAACAGATATTTCGGATACCATTGAAGACTATAGGGCCAAAGGAAATATCCTCCGATAACAAAGAGAAAGAAGCTTTCTGAGAAACTACTTTGTGTTCTGTGAAATCATCTCACAGAGTTACAGCTTTCCCCTCAAGAAGCCTTTCGCTAAGACAGTTTTTGTGGAATTGGCAAAGTGATATTTGGAAGCCCATAGAGGGCTATGTTGAAAAAGGAAATATCCTCAGATGAAATCTGGAAAGAAGCTTTCTGAGAAACTTCTTAGTGCTCTGTTAATTCATCTCACAGAGTTACATCTGTATTTCTTGGATCTCTTTGCTAGCCTTATTTCTGTGGAATCTGAGAACAGATATTTCGGATCCCTTTGAAGGCTATAGGGTCAAAGGAATTATCCTCCGATTACAAAGAGAAAGAAGCTTTCTGAGAACGTTTTTGTGTTCTGTGAATTGAACTCACAAAGTTACAGCTTTAACCTCAAGAAGCCTTTCGCTAAGACAGTTCTTGCGGAATTGGCAAAGTGATATTTCAAAGCCCTTAGAGGGCTATGGTGAAAAAGGAAATATCCTCAGATGAAATCTGGAAAGAATCTTTCTGAGAAACTGCTTAGTGTTCTGTTAATTCATCTCACAGAGTTACATCTGTATTTCGTGGATCTCTTTGGTAGCCTTATTTCTGTGGAACCTGAGAACAGATATTTCGGATCCCTTTGAAGACTATAGGGCCAAAGGAAATATCCTCCGATATCAAAGAGAAAGAAGCTTTCTGAGAAACTTCTTTGTGTTCTGTGAAATCATCTAAGAGAGTTACAGCTTTCTCCTCCAAAAGCCTTTCGCTAAGACAGTTCTTGTGGAATAGGCAAAGTAATATTTGGAATCCCATAGAGGGCTATGGTAAAAAAAGGAAATACCCTCAGATGAATTCTGGAAAGAAGCTTTCTGAGAAACTGCTTGGTGTTCTGTTAATTCATCTCACAGAGTTACATCTGTATTTCGTGGATCTCTTTGCTAGCCTTATTTCTTTGGAATCTGAGAACAGATATTTCGGATCCCTTTGAAGACTATAAGGCCGAAGGAAATATCCTCCGATAACAAGGAGAAAGAAGCTTTCTGAGAAACTTCTTTGTGTTTTGTGAAATCATCTCACAGACTTACAGCTTTCCCCTCAAGAAGCCTTTCGCTAAGACAGTTCTTTTGTAATTGGCAAATGATATTTGGAAGCCCTTAGAGGGCTATGGTGAAAAAGGAAATATCCTCAGATGAAATCAGGAAAGAACCTTTCTGAGAAACTGCTTGGTGTTCTGTTAATTCATCTCACAGAGTTACATCTGTATTTCGTGGATCTCTTTGGTAGCCTAATTTCTGTGGAATCTGAGAACAGATATTACAGATCCCTTTGAAGACTATAGGGCCAAAGGAAATATCCTTCGATTACAAAGAGAAAGAAGCTTTCTGAGAAACTTCTTTGTGTTCTGTGAAATCATCTCACAGAGATAGAGCTTTCCGCTCAAGAAGCCTTTCGCTAAGACAGTTCTTGTGGAATTGGCAAAGTGATATTTCAAAGCTCATAGAGGGCTATGGTGAAAAAGGAAGTATCCGCAGATGAAATCTGGAAAGAAGCTTTCTGAGAAATTGCTTAGTGTTCTGTTAATTCATCTAACCGAGTTACATGTGTATTTCGTAGATATCTTTGCTAGCCTTATTTCTGTGAAATCTGAGAACAGATATTTCGGATCCCTTTGAAGACTATAGGACCAAAGGAAATATCCTCCGATATCAAAGAGAAAGAAGCTTTCTGAGAAGTTCTTTGTGTTCTGTGAAATAATCTCACAGAGCTACAGCTTTCCCCTCCAGAAGCCTTTCGCTAAGACAGTTCTTGTGGAATTGGCAAAGTGATATTTGGAAGCCCATAGAGGGCTCTGGTGAAAAAGGAAATATCATCAGATTAAATCTGGAAAGAAGCTTTCTGAGAAACTGCTTAGGGTTCTGTTAATTCATCTCACAGAGTTACATCTGTATTTCGTGGATCCCTTTGCTAGCATTATCTCTGTGGAATCTGAGAACAGATATTTCGGATCCCTTTGAAGACTATAGGGCCAAAGGAAATATCCTCCGATAACAAAGAGAAAGAAGCTTTCTGAGAAACTTTTTTGTGTTCTGTGAAATCATCTCACAGAGTTACAGCTTTCCCCTCAAGAAGCCTTTCGGTAAGACAGATCTTGTGGAATTGGCAAAGTGATATTTGGAAGCCCATAGATGGCTACGGTGAAAAACGAAATATCCTCAGATGAAACCCTGAAAGAAGCTTTCTGAGAAATTGCTTAGTGTTCTGTTAATTCATCTCACAGAGTTACATCTGTATTTCGTGGATCTCTTTCCTAGCCTTATTTCTGTGGAATCTGAGAACAGATATTTCGGATACCTTTGAAGACTAGAGGGCCAAAGGAAATATCCTCCGATTTCAAAGAGAAAGAAGCTTTCTGAGAAACTTTTTTGTGTTCTGTGAAATCAACTCACAAAGTTACAGCTTTCCCCTCAAGAAGCCTTTCGCTAAGACAGTTCTTGCGGAATTGGCAAAGTGATATTTCAAAGCCCATAGAGGGCTATGGTGAAAAAGGAAATATCCTCAGATGAAATCTGGAAAGAAGCTCTCTGAGAAACTGCTTAGTGTTCTCTTAATTCATCTCACAGAGTTACATCTGTATTTCGTGGATCCTTTTGCTAGCCTTATTTCTGTGGAATCTGAGAACAGATATTTAGGATCCCTTTGAAGACTATAGGGCCAAAGGAAATATCCTCCGATAACAAACAGAAAGAAGCTTTCTGAGAAACTTCTTTGTGTTCTGTGAAATAATCTCACAGAGCTACAGCTTTCCTCTCCAGAAGATTTTCGCTAAGACAGTTCTTGTGGAATTGGCAAAGTGATATTTGGAAGCCCATTGAGGGCTATGGTGAAAAAGGAAATATCCTCAGATTAAATCGGGAAAGAAGCTTTCTGAGAAACTGCTTAGTGTTCTGTTAATTCATCTCACAGAGTTACATCTGTATTTCGTGGATCCCTTTGCTAGCATTATCTCTGTGGAATCTGAGAACAGATATTTCGGATCCCTTTGAAGACTATAGGGCCAAAGGAAATAGCCTCCGATAATAAAGAGAAAGAAGCTTTATGAGAAACTTGTTTGTGTTCTGTGAAATCATCTCACAGAGTTACAGCTTTCCCCTCAAGAAGCCTTTCGGTAAGACAGATCTAGTGGAATTGGCAAAGTGATATTTGGAAGCCCATAGAGGGCTACGGTGAAAAACGAAATATCCTCAGATGAAATCCTGAAAGAAGCTTTCTGAGAAACTGCTTAGTGTTCTGTTAATTCATCTCACAGAGTTACATCTGTATTTCGTGGATCTCTTTGCTAGCCTTATTTCTGTGGAATCTGAGAACAGATATTTCGGATACCTTTGAAGACTATAGGGCCAAAGGAAATATCCTCCGATAACAAAGAGAAAGAAGCTTTCTGAGAAACTACTTTGTGTTCTGTGAAATCATCTCACAGAGTTACAGCTTTCCCCTCAAGAAGCCTTTTGCTAAGACAGTTCTTGTGGAATTGTCAAATTGATATTTGGAAGCCCATAGAGGGCTATGGTGAAAAAGGAAGTATCCTCAGATGAAATCTGGAAAGAAGCTTTCTGAGAAACTTCTTAGTGCTCTGTTAATTCATCTCACAGTTACATCTGTATTTCGTGGATCTCTTTGCTAGCCTTATTTCTGTGGAATCTGAGAACAGATATTTCGGATCCCTTTGAAGACTATAGGGCCAAAGGAAATATCCTCCTATTTCAAAGAGAAAGAAGCTTTCTGAGAAACTTTTTTGTTTTCTGTGAAATCAACTCACAAAGATACAGCTTTACCCTCAAGAAGCCTTTCGCTAAGACAGTTCTTGCGGAATTGGCAAAGTGATATTTCAAAGCCCATAGAGGGCTATGGTGAAAAAGGAAATATCCTCAGATGAAATCTGGAAAGACGCTTTCTGAGAAACTGCTTAGTGTTCTGTTAATTCATCTCACAGAGTTACATCTGTATTTGGTGGATCTCTTTGGTGGAAGTATTTCTGTGGAATCTGAGAACAGATATTTCGGATCCCTTTGAAGACTATAGGGCCAAAGGAAATATCCTCCAATATCAAAGAGAAAGAAGCTTTCTGAGAAACTTCTTTGTGTTCTGTGAAATCATCTCACAGAGTTACAGCTTTCCCCTCAAGAAGCCTTTTGCTAAGACAGTTCTTCTGGAATTGGCAAAGTGATATTTGGAAGCCCATAGAGGGCTATGTTGAAAAAGGAAATATCCTCAGATAAAATCTGGAAAGAAGCTTTCTGAGAATCTTCTTAGTGCTCTGTTAATTCATCTCACAGAGTTACATCTGTATGTCGTGGATCTCTTTGCTAGCCTTATTTCTGTGGAATCTGAGAACAGATATTTCGGATCCCTTTGAAGTCTATAGGGCCAAAGGAAATATCCTGGGATTACAAAGAGAAAGAAGTTTTCTGAGAAACTTTTTTGTGTTCTGTGAAATCAACTCACAAAGTTACAGCTTTCCCCTCAAGAAGCCTTTCGCTAAGACAGTTCTTGCGGAATTGGCGAAGTGATATTTGGAAGCCCATAGAGGGCTATGGTGAAAAAGGAAATATCCTCAGATGAAATCTGGAAAGAAGCTTTCTGAGAAACTGCTTAGTGTTCTGTTAATTCAACTCACAGAGTTACATCTGTATTTCGTCTGTCTCTTTGGTAGCCTTATTTCTGTGGAATCTGAGAACAGATATTTCGGATCCCTTTGAAGACTATAGGGCCAAAGGAAATATCCTCCGATATCAAAGAGAAAGAAGCTTTCTGAGAAACTTCTTTGTGTTCTGTGAAATAATCTCACAGAGCTACAGCTTTCCCCTCCAGAAGCCTTTCGCTAAGACAGTTCTTGTCGAATTGGCAAAGTGATATTGGAAGCCCATAGAGGGCTATGGTGAAAAAGGAAATATCCTCAGATGAAATCTGGAAAGAAGCTTTCTGAGAAACTTCTTAGTGCTCTGTTAATTCATCTCACAGAGTTACATCTGTATTTCGTGGATCTCTTTGCTAGCCTTATTTCTGTGGAATCTGAGAACAGATATTTCGGATACCTTTGAAGACTATAGGGCCAAAGGAAATATCCTCCGATAACAAAGAGAAAGAAGCTTTCTGAGAAACTACTTTGTGTTCTGTGAAATCATCTCACAGAGTTACAGCTTTCCCCTCAAGAAGCCTTTTGCTAAGACAGTTCTTGTGGAATTGGCAAATTGATATTTGGAAGCCCATAGAGGGCTATGGTGAAAAAGGAAGTATCCTCAGATGAAATCTGGAAAGAAGCTTTCTGAGAAACTTCTTAGTGCTCTGTTAATTCATCTCACAGTTACATCTGTATTTCGTGGATCTCTTTGCTAGCCTTATTTCTGTGGAATCTGAGAACAGATATTTCGGATCCCTTTGAAGACTATAGGGCCAAAGGAAATATCCTCCGATTTCAAAGAGAAAGAAGCTTTCTGAGAAACTTTTTTGTTTTCTGTGAAATCAACTCACAAAGATACAGCTTTACCCTCAAGAAGCCTTTCGCTAAGACAGTTCTTGCGGAATTGGCAAAGTGATATTTCAAAGCCCATAGAGGGCTATGGTGAAAAAGGAAATATCCTCAGATGAAATCTGGAAAGACGCTTTCTGAGAAACTGCTTAGTGTTCTGTTAATTCATCTCACAGAGTTACATCTGTATTTCGTGGATCTCTTTGGTGGAAGTATTTCTGTGGAATCTGAGAACAGATATTTCGGATCCCTTTGAAGACTATAGGGCCAAAGGAAATATCCTCCAATATCAAAGAGAAAGAAGCTTTCTAAGAAACTTCTTTGTGTTCTGTGAAATCATCTCACAGAGTTACAGCTTTCCCCTCAAGAAGCCTTTTGCTAAGACAGTTCTTGTGGAATTGGCAAAGTGATATTTGGAAGCCCATAGAGGGCTATGTTGAAAAAGGAAAT
This sequence comes from Macaca fascicularis, assembly GCF_037993035.2. Classification (NCBI taxonomy): domain Eukaryota; kingdom Metazoa; phylum Chordata; class Mammalia; order Primates; family Cercopithecidae; genus Macaca; species Macaca fascicularis. The sequence goes on along the minus strand of NC_088384.1, from coordinate 42,533,282 downwards.
ATCCTCAGATAAAATCTGGAAAGAAGCTTTCTGAGAATCTTCTTAGTGCTCTGTTAATTCATCTCACAGAGTTACATCTGTATGTCGTGGATCTCTTTGCTAGCCTTATTTCTGTGGAATCTGAGAACAGATATTTCGGATCCCTTTGAAGTCTATAGGGCCAAAGGAAATATCCTGGGATTAAAAAGAGAAAGAAGTTTTCTGAGAAACTTTTTTGTGTTCTGTGAAATCAACTCACAAAGTTACAGCTTTCCCCTCAAGAAGCCTTTCGCTAAGACAGTTCTTGCGGAATTGGCGAAGTGATATTTGGAAGCCCATAGAGGGCTATGGTGAAAAAGGAAATATCCTCAGATGAAATCTGGAAAGAAGCTTTCTGAGAAACTGCTTAGTGTTCTGTTAATTCAACTCACAGAGTTACATCTGTATTTCGTCTGTCTCTTTGGTAGCCTTATTTCTGTGGAATCTGAGAACAGATATTTCGGATCCCTTTGAAGACTATAGGGCCAAAGGAAATATCCTCCGATATCAAAGAGAAAGAAGCTTTCTGAGAAACTTCGTTGTGTTCTGTGAAATAATCTCACAGAGCTACAGCTTTCCCCTCCAGAAGCCTTTCGCTAAGACAGTTCTTGTCGAATTGGCAAAGTGATATTGGAAGCCCTTAGAGGGCTATGGTGAAAAAGGAAATATCCTCAGATGAAATCTGGAAAGAAGCTTTCTGAGAAACTTCTTAGTGCTCTGTTAATTCATCTCACAGAGTTACATCTGTATTTCGTGGATCTCTTTGCTAGCCTTATTTCTGTGGAATCTGAGAACAGATATTTCGGATCCCTTTGAAGACTATAGGGCCAAAGGAAATATCCAACGATTACAAAGAGAAAGAAGCTTTCTGAGAAACTCTTTTGTGTTCTGTGAAATCAACTCACAAAGTTACAGCTTTCCCCTCAAGAAGCCTTTTGGTAAGACAGATCTTGTGGAATTGGCAAAGTGATATTTCAAAGCCCATAGAGGGCTATGGTGAAAAAGGAAATATCCTCAGATGAAATCTGGAAAGAAGCTTTCTGAGAAACTGCTTAGTGTTCTGTTAATTCATCTCACAGAGTTACATCTGTATTTCGTGGATCCCTTTGCTAGCCTTATTTCTGTGGAATCTGAGAACAGATATTTCGGATCCCTTTGAAGACTATAGTGCCGAAGGAATTATCCTCCGATAACAAACAGAAAGAAGCTTTCTGAGAAACTTCTTTGTGTTCTGTGAAATAATCTCACAGAGCTACAGCTTTCCCCTCAAGAAGCCTTTCGCTAAGACAGTTCTTGTGGAATTGGCAAAGTGATATTTGGAAGCCCATTGAGGGCTATGGTGAAAAAGGAAATATCCACAGATTAAATCGGGAAAGAAGCTTTCTGAGAAACTGCTTAGTGTTCTGTTAATTCATCTCACAGAGTTACATCTGTATTTCGTGGATCCCTTTGCTAGCATTATCTCTGTGGAATCTGAGAACAGATAATTCGGATCCCTTTGAAGACTATAGGGCCAAAGGAAATAGCCTCCGATAATAAAGAGAAAGAAGCTTTATGAGAAACTTGTTTGTGTTCTGTGAAATCATCTCACAGAGTTACAGCTTTCCCCTCAACAAGCCTTTCGGTAAGACAGATCTTGTGGAATTGGCAAAGTGATATTTGGAAGCCCATAGAGGGCTACGGTGAAAAACGAAATATCCTCAGATGAAATCCTGAAAGAAGCTTTCTGAGAAACTGCTTAGTGTTCTGTTAATTCATCTCACAGAGTTACATCTGTATTTCGTGGATCTCTTTGCTAGCCTTATTTCTGTGGAATCTGAGAACAGATATTTCGGATCCCTTTGAAGACTATAGGGCCAAAGGAAATATCCTCCGATTACAAAGAGAAAGAAGCTTTCTGAGAAACTTTTTTGTGTTCTGTGAAATCAACTCACAAATTTACAGCTTTCCCCTCAAGAAGCCTTTCGGTAAGACAGATCTTGTGGAATTGGCAAAGTGATATTTGGAAGCCCATAGAGGGCTACGGTGAAAAACGAAATATCCTCAGATGAAATCCTGAAAGAAGCTTTCTGAGAAACTGCTTAGTGTTCTGTTAATTCATCTCACAGAGTTACATCTGTATTTCGTGGATCTCTTTGCTAGCCTTATTTCTGTGGAATCTGAGAACAGATATTTCGGATAACTTTGAAGACTATAGGGCCAAAGGAAATATCCTCCGATAACAAAGAGAAAGAAGCTTTCTGAGAAACTACTTTGTGTTCTGTGAAATCATCTCACAGAGTTACAGCTTTCCCCTCCAGAAGCCTTTTGCTAAGACAGTTCTTGTGGAATTGGCAAAGTGATATTTGGAAGCCCATAGAGGGCTATGGTGAAAAAGTAAATATCCTCAGATGAAATCTGGAAAGAAGCTTTCTGAGAAACTTCCTACTGCTCTGTTAATTCATCTCACGGAGTTACATCTGTATTTCGTGGATCTCTTTGCTAGCCTTATTTCTGTGGAATCTGAGAACAGATATTTCGGATCCCTTTGAAGACTATAGGGCCAAAGGAAATATCCTCCGATTACAAAGAGAAAGAAGCTTTCTGAGAAACTTTTTTGTGTTCTGTGAAATCAACTCACAAAGTTACAGCTTTCCCCTCAAGAAGCCTTTCGCTAAGACAGTTCTTGCGGAATTGGCAAGTGATATTTCAAAGCCCATAGAGGGCTATGGTGAAAAAGGAAATATCCTCAGATGAAATCTGGAAAGAAGCTTTCTGAGAAACTGCTTAGTGTTCTGTTAATTCATCTCACAGTGTTACATCTGTATTTCGTGGATCTCTTTGCTAGCCTTATTTCTGTGGAATCTGAGAACAGATATTTCGGATCCCTTTGAAGACTATAGGGCCAAAGAAATATCCTCCGATATCAAAGAGAAAGAAGCTTTCTGAGAATCTTCTTTGTGTTCTGTGAAATCATCGCACAGAGCTACAGCTTTCCCCTCCAGAAGCCTTTCGCTAAGACAGTTCTTGTGGAATTGGTAAAGTGATATTTGGAAGCCCATAGAGGGCTATGGTGAAAAATGAAATATCCACAGATTTAATCTGGAAAGAAGCTTTCTGAGAAACTGCTTAGTGTTCTCTTAATTCATCTCACGGAGTTACTTCTGTATTTCCTGGATCCCTTTGCTCGCATTATCTCTGTGGAATCTGAGAACAGATATTTCGGATCCCTTTGAAGACTATAGGGCCAAAGGAAATATCCTCCGATAACAAAGAGAAAGAAGCATTCTGAGAAACTTCTTTGTGTTCTGTGAAATCATCTCACAGAGTTACAGCTTTCCCCTCAAGAAGCCTTTCGGCAAGACAGATCTTGTGGAATTGGCAAAGTGATATTTGGAAGCCCATAGGGATACGGTGAAATACGAAGTATCCTCAGATGAAATCCTGAAAGAAGCTTTCTGAGAAACTGCTTAGTGTTCTGTTAATTCATCTCACAGAGTTACATCTGTATTTCGTGGATCTCTTTCCTAGCCTTATTTCTGTGGAATCTGAGAACAGATATTTCGTATCCCTTTGAACACTATAGGGCCAAAGGAAATATCCTCCGATAACAAAGAGAAAGAAGCTTTCTGAGAAACTACTTTGTGTTCTGTGAAATCATCTCACAGAGTTGCAGCTTTCCCCTCAAGAAGCCTTTTGCTAAGACAGTTCTTGTGGAATTGGCAAAGTGATATTTGGAAGCCCATAGAGGGCTATGGTGAAAAAGGAAATATCCTCAGATGAAATCTGGAAAGAAGTTTTCTGAGAAACTTCTTAGTGCTCTGTTAATTCATCTCACAGAGTTACATCTGTATTTCGTGGATCTCTTTGCTAGCCTTATTTCTGTGGAATCTGAGAACAGATATTTCGGATCCCTTTGAAGACTATAGGGCCAAAGGAAATATCCTCCTATTTCAAAGAGAAAGAAGCTTTCTGAGAAACTTTTTTGTGTTCTGTGAAATCAACTCACAAAGTTACAGCTTTCCCCTCAAGAAGCCTTTCGCTAAGACAGTTCTTGCGGAATTGGCAAAGTGATATTTCAAAGCCCATAGAGGGCTATGGTGAAAAAGGAAATATCCTCAGATTAAATCTGGAAAGAAGCTTTCTGAGAAACTGCATAGTGTTCTGTTAATTCATCTCACACAGTTACATCTGTATTTCGTGGATCCCTTTGCTAGCATTATCTCTCTGGACTCTGAGAACAGATATTTCGGATCCCTTTGAAGACTATAGGGCCAAAGGAAATATCCTCCGATAACAAAGAGAAAAAACCTTTCTGAGAAACTTCTTTGTGTTCTGTGATATCATCTCACAGAGTTACAGCTTTCCCCTCAAGAAGCCTTTCGGTAAGACAGATCTTGTGGAATTGGCAAAGTGATATTTGGAAGCCCATAGAGGGCTACGGTGAAAAACGAAATATCCTCAGATGAAATCCTGAAAGAAGCTTTCTGAGAAACTGCTTAGTGTTCTGTTAATTCATCTCACAGAGTTACATCTGTATTTCGTGGATCTCTTTGCTAGCCTTATTTCTGTGGAATCTGAGAACAGATATTTCGGATCCCTTTGAAGACTATAGGGCCAAAGAAATATCCTCCGATATCAAAGAGAAAGAAGCTTTCTGAGAAACTTCTTTGTGTTCCGTGAAATCATCTCAGAGAGTTACAGCTTTCTCCTCCAAAAGCCTGTCGCTAAGACAGTTCTTGTGGAATTGGCAAAGTGATATTTGGAAGCCCGTAGAGGACTATGGTGAAAAAGGAAATATCCTCAGATGAAATCTGGAAAGAAGCTTTCTGAGAAACTGCTTAGTGTTCTGTTAATTCATCTCACAGAGTTAGATCTGTATTTCGTGGATCTCTTTGGTAGCCTTTTTTCTGTGGAATCTGAGAACAGATATTTCGGATCCCTTTGAAGACTATAGGGCCAAAGGAAATATCCTCCGATATCAAAGAGAAAGAAGCTTTCTGAGAAACTTCTTTGTGTTCTGTGAAACAATCTCACAGAGCTACAGCTTTCCCCTCCAGAAGCCTTTTGCTAAGACAGTTCTTGTCGAATTGGCAAAGTGATATTTGGAGCCCATAGAGGGCTATGGTGAAAAAGGAAATATCCTCAGATTAAATGTGGAAAGAAGCTTTCTGAGAAACTGCTTAGGGTTCTGTTAATTCATCTCACAGAGTTACATCGGTATTTCGTGGATCCCTTTGCTAGCATTATCTCTGTGGAATCTGAGAACAGATATTTCGGATCCCTTTGAAGACTACAGGGCCAAAGGAAATATCCTCCAATAACAAAGAGAAAGAAGCTTTCTGAGAAACTTCTTTGTGTTCTGTGAAATCATCTCACAGAGTTACAGCTTTCTCCTCAAGAAGCCTTTCGGTAAGACAGATCTTGTGGAATTGGCAAAGTGATATTTGGAAGCCCATAGAGGGCTACGGTGAAAAACGAAATATCCTAAGAAGTAATCCTGAAAGAAGCTTTCTGAGAAACTGCTTAGTGTTCTGTTAATTCATCTCACAGAGTTACATCTGTATTTCGTGGATCTCTTTGCTAGCCTTATTTCTGTGGAATGTGAGAACAGGTATTTCGGATACCTTTGAAGACTATAGGGCCAAAGGAAATATCCTCCGATAACAAAGAGAAAGAAGCTTTCTGAGAAACTACTTTGTGTTCTGTGAAATCATCTCACAGAGTTACAGCTTTCCCCTCAAGAAGCCTTTTGCTAGACAGTTCTTGTGGAATTGGCAAAGTGATATTTGGAATCCCATAGATGGCTATGCTGAAAAAGGAAATATCCTCAGATGAAATCTGGAAAGAAGCTTTCTGAGAAACTTCTTAGTGTTCTGTTAATTCATCTCACAGATTTACATCTCTATTTCGTGGATCTCTTTGGTAGCCTTATTTCTGTGGAATCTGAGAACAGATATTTCGGATACCTTTGAAGACTATAGGCCAAAGGAAATATCCTCCGATTACAAAGAGAAAGAAGCTTTCTGGGAAACTTTTTTGTGTTCTATGAAATCAACTCACAAAGTTACAGCTTTCCCCTCAAGAAGCCTTTCGCTAAGACAGTTCTTGCGGAATTGGCAAAGTGATATTTCAAAGCCTATAGAGGGCTATGATGAAAAAGGAAATATCCTCAGATGAAATCTGGAAAGAAGCTTTCTGAGAAACAGCTTAGTGTTCTGTTAATTCATCTCACAGAGTTACATCTGTATTCCGTGGATCTCTTTGGTAGCCTTATTTCTGTGGAATCTGAGAACAGATATTTCGGATCCCTTTGAAGACTATAGGGCCATAGGAAATATCCTAGGATATCAAAGAGAAAGAAGCTTTCTGAGAAACTTCTTTGTGTTCTGTGAAATAATCTCAGAGAGTTACAGCTTTCCCCTCCAGAAGCCTTTCGCTAAGACAGTTCTTGTGGAATTGGCAAAGTAATATTTGGAAGCCCTTAGAGCGCTATGGTGAAAAAGGAAATATCCTCAGATGAAATCTGGAAAGAAGCTTTCTGAGAAACTGCTTGGTGTTCTCTTAATTCATCTCACAGAGTTACATCTGTATTTCGTGGATCTCTTTGCTAGCCTTATTTCTCTGGAATCTGAGAACAGATATTTCGGATCCCTTTGAACACTATAAGGCCAAAGGAAATATCCTCGATAACAAGGAGAAAGAAGCTTTCTGAGAAACTTCTTTGTGTTCTGTGAAATCATCTCACAGAGTTACAGCTTTCCCCTCAAGAAGCCTTTCGCTAAGACAGTTCTTTTGGAATTGGCAAATGATATTTGGAAGCCCTTAGAGGGCTATGGTGAAAAAGGAAATATCCTCAGATGAAATCTGGAAAGAAGCTTTCTGAGAAACTGCTTGGTGTTCTGTTAATTCATCTCACAGAGTTACATCTGTATTTCCTGGATCTCTTTGCTAGCCTTATTTCTGTGGAATCTGAGAACAGATATTTCAGATCCCTTTGAAGACGACAGGGCCAAAGGAAATATCCTCCGATTACAAAGAGAAAGAAGCTTTCTGAGGAACTTCTTTGTGTTCTGTGACATCATCTCACAGACTTAGAGCTTTCTGCTCCAGAAGCCTTTCTCTAACACAGTTCTTGTGGAATTGACAAAGTGATATTTCAAAGCCCATAGTGGACTATGGTGAAAAAGGAAATATCCTCAGATGAAATGTGTAAAGAAGCATTCTGAGAAACTGCTTGGTGTTCTGTTAATTCATCTCACAGAGTTACATCTGTATTTCGTGGATCTCTTTGCTGGCCTTATTTCTGTGGAATCTGAAAACAGATATTTCGGGTCCCTTTGAAGACTATAGGGCCAAAGGTAATATCCTCCGATAACAAAGAGAAAGAAGCTTTCTGAGAAACTTCTTTGTGTTCTGTGAAATCATCTCACAGAATTACAGCTTTCCCCTCCAGAAGCCTTTCGCTAAGACAGTTCTTGTGGAATTGGCAAAGTGATATTTGGAAGCCCATAGAGGGCTATGGTGAAAAAGGAAATATCCTCAGATGAAATGTGTAAAGAAGCTTTCTGAGAAACTGCTTGGTGTTCTGTTAATTCATCTCACAGAATTACATCTGTGTTTCGTGGATCTCTTTGCTAGCCTTATTTCTGTGGAATCTGAGAACAGATATTTCGGATCTCATTGAAGAATATAGGGCCAAAGGAAATATCCTCCGATAACAAATAGAAAGAAGCCTTCTGAGAAACCTCTTTGTATTCTGTGAAATCATCTCACAGAGTTACAGCTTTCCCCTCCAGAAGCCTTTCCTAAGACAGTTCTTGAGGAATTGGAAACGTGATATTTGGAAGCCCTTAGAGGGCTATGGTGAAAAAGGAAATATCCTCAGATGAAACCTGGAAAGAAGCTTTCTGAGAAACTGCTTCGTGTTCTGTTAATTCATCTCACAGAGTTACATCTGTATTTCGTGGATCTCTTTGGTAGCCTTATTTCTGTGGAATCTGAGAACAGATATTTCTGATCCCTTGGAAGACTATAGGGCCAAAGGAAATATCCTCCGATATCAAAGAGAAAGAAGCTTTCTGAGAAACTTCTTTGTGTTCCGTGAAATCATCTCACAGAGTTACAGCTTTCTCCTCCAAAAGCCTTTCGCTAAGACAGTTCTTGTGGAATTGGCAAAGTAATATTTGGAATCCCATAGAGGGCTATGGTGAAAAAGGAAATATCCTCAGATGAAATCTGGAAAGAAGCTTTCTGAGAAAGTGCTTGGTGTTCTGTTAATTCATCTCATAGAGTTATATCTGTTTTTCGTGGATCTCTTTGCTAGCCTTATTTCCTTGGAATCTGAGAACAGATATTTCGAATCCCTTTGAAGACTATAGGGCCAAAGGGAATATCCTCCGATAACAAAGAGAAAGAAACTTTCGGAGAAACTGCTTTGTGTTCTGTGAAATCATCTCACAGAGTTACAGCTTTACCCTCAAGAAGCCTTTCGCTAAGACAGTTCTTGTGGTATTGGCAAATGATATTTGGAAGCCCTTAGAGGGCTATGGTGAAAAAGGAAATATCCTCTGATGAAATCTGGAAAGAAGTTTTCTGAGAAACTGCTTGGTGTTCTGTTAATTCATCTCACAGAGTTACATCTGTATTTCGTGGATCTCGTTGCCAGCCTTATTTCTGTGGAATCTGAGAACATTTATTTCAGATCCGTTTGAAGACTACAGGGCCAAAGAAAATATCCTCCGATTACAGAGAGAAAGAAGCTTTCTGAGGAACTTCTTTGTGTTCTGTGAAATCATCTCAAAGAGTTAGAGCTTTCTGCTCAAGAAGCCTTTCGCTAAGACAGTTCTTGTGGAATTGGCAAAGTGATATTTCAAAGCCCATACAGGGCTATGGTGAAAAAGGAAATATCCTCAGATGAAATCTGGCAAGAAGCTTTCTGAGAAACTGCTTACTGTTCTGTTAATTCATCTCAGAGAGTTACATCTGAATTTCGTGGATGTCTTTGATAGCCTTATTTCTGTGGAATCTGAGAAGAGATATTTTAGATCCCTTTGAAGACGATAGGGCCAAAGGAAATATCCTCCGATTACAAAGAGAAAGAAGCTTTCTGAGGAACTTCTTTGTGTTCTCTGAAATCATCTCACAGACTTAGAGCTTTCTGTTCAAGAAGCCTTTCTCTAACACAGTTCTTGTGGAATTGGCAAAGTGATATTTGGAAGCCCATAGTGGGCTCTGGTGAAAAAGGAAATATCCTCAGATGAAATCTGGAAAGAAGATTTCTGAGAAACTGCTTGGTGTTCTGTTAATTCCTCTCACAGAGTTATATCGGTATTTCGTGGATCTCTTTGCTAGCGTTATTTCTGTGGAATCTGAGATCAGATATTTCGGATCCCTTTGAAAACTATAGGGCCAAAGGAAATATCCTCCGATAACAAAGAGAAAGAAGCTTTCTGAGAAACTTCTTTGTGTTCTGTGAAATCATCTCACAGAGTTACAGCTCTCCCCTCAAGAAGCCTTTTGCTAAGACAGTTATTGTGGAATAGGCAAAGTGATATTTGGAAGGCCATAGAGGGCTATGGTGAAAAAGGAAATATATTCACATGAAATCTGGAAAGAATCTTTCTGAGAAACTGCTTGGTGTTCTCTTAATTCATCTCACAGAGTTACATCTGTATTTCGTGGATCTCTTTGCTAGCCTTATTTCTGTGAAATCTGAGAACAGATATTTCGGATCCCTTTGAAGACTTAAGGGTCAAAGGAAATATCCTCCGATAAAAAAGAGTAAGAAGCTTTCTAAGAAACTTCTTTGTGTTCTGTGAAATCATCTCACTGAGTTACAGCTTTCCCCTCAAGAAGCCTTTCGCTAAGACAGTTCTTGTGGAATTGGCAAAGTGATATTTGGAAGCCCAAAGAGGGCTACAGTTAAAAAGGAAATATACTCAGATGAAATCCTGAAAGAAGCTTTCTGAGAAACTGCTTGGTGTTCAGTTAATTCATCTCACAGAGTTACATCTGTATTTCGTGGATCACTTTGCTAGCCTTATTTCTGCGGAATCTGAGAACAGATATTTCGGATCCCTTTGAAGACTATAGTGCCAAAGGGAATATCCTCCGATAACAAAGAGAAAGAAGTTTTCTGAGAAACTTCTTTGTGTTCTGTGAAATCATCTCACAGAGTTTCAGCTTTCCCCTCAAGAAGCCTTTCGCTAAGACAGTTCTTGTGGAATTGGCAAAGTGATATTTGGAAGCCCATAGAGGGCTATGGTGAAAAAGGAAATATCCTCAGATGAATTCTGGAAAGAAGCTTTCTGAGAAACTGCTTAGTGTTCTGTTAATTCATCTCACAGAGTTACATCTGTATTTCGTGGATCTCTTTGCTAGCCTTACTTCTGTGGAATCTGAGAACAGATAATTCGGATCCCTTTGAAGACTAAAGGGCCAAAGGAAATATCCTCCGATATCAAAGAGAAAGAAGCTTTCTGAGAAACTTCTTTGTGTTCCGTGAAATCATCTCAGAGAATTACAGCTTTCCCCTCCAGAAGCCTTTCGCTAAGACAGTTCTTGCGGAATTGGCAAAGTGATATTTGGAAGCCCATAGAGGGCTATGGTGAAAAAGGAAATATCCTCAGATAAAATGTGTAAAGAAGTTTTCTGAGAAACTGCTTGGTGTTCTGTTAATTCATCTCACAGAGTTACATCTGTATTTCGTGGATCTCTTTGGTAGCCTTATTTCTGTGGAATCTGACAACAGATATTTCGGATCCCTTTGAAGACTATAGGGCCAAAGGAAATATCCTCTGATATCAAAGAGAAAGAAGCTTTCTGAGAAACTTCTTTGTGTTCTGTGAAATCATCTCACAGAGTTACAGCTCTCCCCTCAAGAAGCCTTTCGCTAAGACAGTTCTTGTGGAATTGGCAAAGTGATATTTGGAAGCCCATAGAGGGCTACGGTTAAAAAGGAAATATCCTCAGATGAAATCTGGAAAGAAGCTTTTTGAGAAACTGCTTGGTGTTCTGTTAATTCATCTCACAGAGTTACATCTGTATTTCGTGGATCACTTTGCTAGCCTTATTTCTGCGGAATCTGAGAATAGATATTTCGGATCCCTTTGAAGACTATAGGGCCAAAGGGAATATCCTCCGATTACAAAGAGAAAGAAGATTTCTGAGGAACTTCTTAGTGTTCTGTGAAATCATCTCACAGACTTAGAGCTTTCTGTTCTAGAAGCCTTTCTCTAAGACAGTTCTTGTGGAATTGGCAAAGTGATATTTCAAAGCCCATAGAGGGCTATGGTGAAAAAGGAAATATCCTCAGATGAAATCTGGAAAGAAGCTTTCTGAGAAACTGCTTAGTGTTCTGTTAATTCATCTCACAGAGTTACATCTGTATTTCGTGGATCTCTTTGGTAGCCTTATTTCTGTGGAATCTGAGAACAGATATTTCGGATCCCTTTGAAGACTATAGGGCCAAAGGAAATATCCTCCGATAACAAAGAGAAAGAAACTTTCTGAGAAACTTCTTTGTTTTCCGTGAAATCATCTCACAGAGTTACAGCTTTACCCTCAAGAAGCCTTTCGCTAAGACAGTTCTTGTGGGATTGGCAAAGTGATATTTGGAATCCCATAGAGGGCTATGATGAAAAAGGAAATATCCTCAGATGAAATGTGTAAAAAGCATTCTTAGAAACTGCTTGGTGTTCTGTTAATTCATCTCACAGAGTTACATCGGTATTTCGTGGATCTCTTTGCTAGCCTTATTTCTGTGGAATCTGAAAACAGATATTTCGGGTCCCTTTGAAGACTATAGGGCCAAAGGAAATATTCTCCGATAACAAAGAGAAAGAAGCCTTCTGAGAAACTTCTTTGGGTTCTGTGAAATCATCTCCCAGAGTTTCAGCTTTTCCCTCAACAAGCCTTTCGCTAAGACAGTTCTTGTGGAAAATGCAAAGTGACATTTGTAAGCCCATAGTGGGCTCTGGTGAAAAAGGAAATATCCTCAGATGAAATCTGGAAAGAAGCTTTCTGAGAAACTGCTTAGTGTTCTGTTAATTCATCTCACAGAGTTACATCTGTTTTTCGTGGATCTCTTTGCTAGCCTTATCTCTGTGGAATCTGAGAATATACATTTCGGATCCCTTTGAAGACTATAGGGCCAAAGGAAATATCCTCCGATAACAAAGAGAAAGAAACTTTCTGAGGAACTTCTTTGTGTTCTGTGAAATGATCTCACAGAGTTAGAGCTTTCCGCTCCAGAAGCCTTTCTCTAACACAGTTCTTGTGGAATTGGCAAAGTGATATTTCAAAGCCCATAGAGGGCTAGGTTGAAAAAGGAAATGTCCTCCGATGAAATCTGGAAAGAAGCTTTCTGAGAAACTGCTTAGTGTTCTGTTAATTCATCTCACAGAGTTACATCTGTATTTCGTGGATCTCTTTGGTAGCCTTATTTCTGTGGAATCTGAGAACAGATATTTCGGATCCCTTTGAAGACTATAGGGCCAAAGGAAATATCCTCCGATATCAAAGAGAAAGAAGCTTTCTGAGAAACTTCCTTGTGTTCCGTGAAATCATCTCAGAGAGTTACAGCTTTCCCCTCCAGAAGCCTTTCGCTAACACAGTTGTTGTGGAATTGGCAAAATGATATTTGGAATCCCATAGAGGGCTATGGTGAAAAAGGAAATATCCTCAGATGAAATCTGGAAAGAAGCTTTCTGAGAAACTGCTTGGTGTTCTGTTAATTCATCTCACAGAGTTACATCTGTATTTCCTGGATCTCTTTGCTAGCCTTATTTCTGCGGAATCTGAGAACAGGTATTTCGGATCCCTTTGAAGACTCTTGGGTCAAAGGAAATATCCTCCGATAAAAAAGAGTAAGAAGCTTTCTGAGAAACTTCTTTGTGTTGTGTGAAATCATCTCACAGAGTTACAGCTTTCCCCTGCAGAAGCCTTTCGCTAAGACAGTTCTTGTGGAATTGGCAAAGTGATATTAGGAAGCCCATAGAGGGCTATGGTTAAAAAGGAAATATCCTCAGATGAAATCTGGAAAGAAGCTTTTTGAGAAACTGCTTGGTGTTCTGTTAATTCATCTCACAGAGTTACATCTGTATTTCGTGGATCACTTTGCTAGCATTATTTCTGCGGAATCTGAGAACAGATATTTTGGATCCCTTTGAAGACTATAGGGCCAAAGGGAATAACCTCCGATTACAAAGAGAAAGAAGATTTCTGAGGAACTTCTTTGTGTTCTGTGAAATCATCTCACAGAGTTAGAGCGTAACGCTCAAGAAGCCTTTCTCTAAGACAGTTCTTGTGGAATTGGCAAAGTGATATTTCAAAGCCCAAAGAGGGCTATGGTGAAAAAGGAAATATCCTCAGATGAAATCTGGAAAGAAGCTTTCTGAGAAACTTCTTAGTGTTCTGTTAATTCATCTCACAGAGTTACATCTGTATTTCGTGGATCTCTTTGGTAGCCTTATTTCTGTGGAATCTGAGAACAGATATTTCGGATCCCTTTGAAGACTATAGGGCCAAAGGAAATATCCTCCGATAACAAAGAGAAAGAAGCTTTCTGAGAAACTTCTTTGTGTTCTGTGAAAACATCTCACAGAGTTACAGCTTTCCCTTCAAGAAGCCTTTCGCTAAGACAGTTCTTGTGGAATTGGCAAAGTGATATTTGGAAGCCCATAGAGGGCTATGGTGAAAAAGGAAATATGTTCAGATGAAATCTGGAAAGAAGCTTTCTGAGAAACTGCTTGGTGTTCTGTTAATTCATCTCACAGAGTTACATCGGTATTTCGTGGATCTCTTTGGTAGCCTTATTTCTGTGGAATCTGAGAACCGATATTTCGGATCCCTTTGAAGACTATAGGGCCAAAGGGAATATCCTCCGATAACAAAGAGAAAGAAGCTTTCTGAGACACTTCTTTGTGTTCCTTGAAATCATCTCAGAGAGTTACAGTTTTCCCCTCAAGAAGCCTTTCGCTAAGACAGTTCTTGTGGAATTGCCAAAGTGATATTTGGAAGCCCTTAGAGGGCAATGGTGAAAAAGGAAATATCCTCAGATGAAATCTGGAAAGAAGCTTTCTGAGAAACTGCTTGGTGTTCTGTTAATTCATCTCACAGAGATACATCTGTATTTCGTGGATCTCTTTGCTAGCCTTATTTCTGTGGAATCTGAGAACAGATATTTCAGATCCCTTTGAAGATGATAGGGCCAAAGGAAATATCCTCCGATTATAAAGAGAAAGAAGCTTTCCGAGGAACTTCTTTGTGTTCTGTGAAATCATCTCACAGACTTAGAGCTTTCTGCTCAAGAAGCCTTTCTCTAACACAGTTCTTGTGGAATTGGCAAAGTGATATTTCAAAGCCCATAGAGGGCTATGGTGAAAAAAGAAATATCCTCAGATGAAATCTGGAAAGAAGCTTTCTGAGAAACTGCTTAGTGTTCTGTTAATTCATCTCACAGAGTTACATCTGTATTTCGTGGATCTCTTTGGTAGCCTTATTTCTGTGGAATCTGAGAACAGATATTTCGGATCCCTTTGAAGACTATAGGGCCAAAGGAAATATCCTCCGATATCAAAGAGAAAGAAGCTTTCTGAGAAACTTCTTTTTGTTCCGTGAAATCATCTCAGAGAGTTACAGCTTTCCCCTCCAGAAGCCTTTCGCTAAGACAGTTCTTGTCGGATTGGCAAAGTGATATTTGGAATCCAATAGAGGGCAATGGTGAAAAAGGAAATATCCTCAGATGAAATGTTTAAAAAGCATTCTGAGAAACTGCTTGGTGTTCTGTTAATTCATCTCACAGAGTTACATCTCTATTTCGTGGATCTCTTTGGTAGCCTTATTTCTGTGGAATCTGAGAACAGATATTTCGGATCCCTTTGAAGACTATAGGGCCAAAGGAAATATCCTCCGATATCAAAGAGAAAGAAGCTTTCTGAGAAACTTTTTTGTGTTCTGTGAAATCAACTCACAAAGTTACAGCTTTGCCCTCAAGAAGCCTTTCGCTAAGACAGTTCTTGCGGAATTGGCAAAGTGATATTTCAAAGCCCATAGAGGGCTATGGTGAAAAAGGAAATATCCTCAGATGAAATCTGGAAAGAAGCTTTCTGAGAAACTGCTTAGTGTTCTGTTAATTCATCTCACAGAGTTACATCTGTATTTCGTGGATCTCTTTGGTAGCCTTATTTTTGTGGAATCTGAGAACAGATATTTCGGATCCCTTTGAAGACTATAGAGCCAAAGGAAATATCCTCCGATATCAAAGAGAAAGAAGCTTTCTGAGAAACTTCTTTGTGTTCTTTGAAATCATCTAAGAGAGTTACAGCTTTCTCCTCCAAAAGCCTTTCGCTAAGACAGTTCTTGTGGAATAGGCAAAGTAATATTTGGAATCCCATAGAGGGCTATGGTAAAAAAAGGAAATATCCCCAGATGAAATCTGGAAAGAAGCTTTCTGAGAAACTGCTTGGTGTTCTGTTAATTCATCTCACAGAGTTACATCTGTATTTCGTGGATCTCTTTGCTAGCCTTATTTCTCTGGAATCTGAGAACAGATATTTCGGATCCCTTTGAACACTATAAGGCCAGAGGAAATATCCTCGATAACAAGGAGAAAGAAGCTTTCTGAGAAACTTCTTTGTGTTCTGTGAAATCATCTCACAGAGTTACAGCTTTCCCCTCAAGAAGCCTTTCGCTAAGACAGTTCTTTTGGAATTGGCAAATGATATTTGGAAGCCCTTAGAGGGCTATGGTGAAAAAGGAAATATCCTCAGATGAAATCTGGAAAGAAGCTTTCTGAGAAACTGCTTGGTGTTCTGTTAATTCATCTCACAGAGTTACATCTGTATTTCGTGGATCTCTTTGCTAGGATTATCTCTGTGGAATCTGAGAACAGATATTTCGGATCCCTTTGAAGACTATAAGGCCAAAGGAAATATCCTCCCATAACAGAGAGAAAGAAGCTTTCTGAGAAACTTCTTTGTGTTCTGTGAAATCATCTCACAGAGTTACAGCTTTCCCCTCAAGAAGCCTTTCGGTTAGACAGATCTTTTGCAGTTGGCAAAGTGATATTTGGAAGCCCATAGAGGGCTACGGTGAAAAACGAAATATCCTCAGATGAAATCCTGAAAGAAGCTTTCTGAGAAACTGCTTAGTGTTCTGTTAATTCATCTCACAGAGTTACATCTGTATTTCCTGGATCTCTTTGCTAGGATTATCTCTGTGGAATCTGAGAACAGATATTTCAGATCCCTTTGAAGACGACAGGGCCAAAGGAAATATCCTCCGATTACAAAGAGAAAGAAGCTTTCTGAGGAACTTCTTTGTGTTCTGTGAAATCATCTCACAGACTTAGAGCTTTCTGCTCCAGAAGCCTTTCTCTAACACAGTTCTTGTGGAATTGGCAAAGTGATATTTCAAAGCCCATAGTGGACTATGGTGAAAAAGGAAATATCCTCAGATGAAATGTGTAAAGAAGCATTCTGAGAAACTGCTTGGTGTTCTGTTAATTCATCTCACAGAGTTACATCTGTATTTCGTGGATCTCTTTGCTGGCCTTATTTCTGTGGAATCTGAAAACAGATATTTCGGGTCCCTTTGAAGACTATAGGGCCAAAGGTAATATCCTCCGATAACAAAGAGAAAGAAGCTTTCTGAGAAACTTCTTTGTGTTCTGTGAAATCATCTCACAGAATTACAGCTTTCACCTCCAGAAGCCTTTCGCTAAGACAGTTCTTGTGGAATTGGCAAAGTGATATTTGGAAGCCCATAGAGGGCTATGGTGAAAAAGGAAATATCCTCAGATGAAATGTGTAAAGAAGCTTTCTGAGAAACTGCTTGGTGTTCTGTTAATTCATCTCACAGAATTACATCTGTGTTTCGTGGATCTCTTTGCTAGCCTTATTTCTGTGGAATCTGAGAACAGATATTTCGGATCTCATTGAAGAATATAGGGCCAAAGGAAATATCCTCCGATAACAAAGAGAAAGAAGCCTTCTGAGAAACCTCTTTGTGTTCTGTGAAATCATCTCACAGAGTTACAGCTTTCCCCTCCAGAAGCCTTTCCTAAGACAGTTCTTGAGGAATTGGAAAAGTGATATTTGGAAGCCCTTAGAGGGCTATGGTGAAAAAGGAAATATCCTCAGATGAAACCTGGAAAGAAGCTTTCTGAGAAACTGCTTCGTGTTCTGTTAATTCATCTCACAGAGTTACATCTGTATTTTGTGGATCTCTTTGGTAGCCTTATTTCTGTGGAATCTGAGAACAGATATTTCTGATCCCTTGGAAGACTATAGGGCCAAAGGAAATATCCTCCGATATCAAAGAGAAAGAAGCTTTCTGAGAAACTTCTTTGTGTTCCGTGAAATCATCTCACAGAGTTACAGCTTTCTCCTCCAAAAGCCTTTCGCTAAGACAGTTCTTGTGGAATTGGCAAAGTAATATTTGGAATCCCATAGAGGGCTATGGTGAAAAAGGAAATATCCTCAGATGAAATCTGGAAAGAAGCTTTCTGAGAAAGTGCTTGGTGTTCTGTTAATTCATCTCACAGAGTTATATCTGTATTTCGTGGATCTCTTTGCTAGCCTTATTTCTCTGGAATCTGAGAACAGATATTTCGGATCCCTTTGAACACTATAAGGCCAAAGGAAATATCCTCGATAACAAGGAGAAAGAAGCTTTCTGAGAAACTTCTTTGTGTTCTGTGAAATCATCTCACAGAGTTACAGCTTTCCCCTCAAGAAGCCTTTCGCTAAGACAGTTCTTTTGGAATTGGCAAATGATATTTGGAAGCCCTTAGAGGGCTATGGTGAAAAAGGAAATATCCTCAGATAAAATCTGGAAAGAAGCTTTCTGAGAAACTGCTTGGTGTTCTGTTAATTCATCTCACAGAGTTACATCTGTATTTCGTGGATCTCTTTGCTAGGATTATCTCTGTGGAATCTGAGAACAGATAGTTCGGATCCCTTTGAAGACTATAAGGCCAAAGGAAATATCCTCCCATAACAGAGAGAAAGAAGCTTTCTGAGAAACTTCTTCGTGTTCTGTGAAATCATCTCACAGAGTTACAGCTTTCCCCTCAAGAAGCCTTTCGGTTAGACAGATCTTTTGCAGTTGGCAAAGTGATATTTGGAAGCCCATAGAGGGCTACGGTGAAAAACGGAATATCCTCAGATGAAATCCTGAAAGAAGCTTTCTGAGAAACTGCTTAGTGTTCTGTTAATTCATCTCACAGAGTTACATCTGTATTTCCTGGATCTCTTTGCTAGGATTATCTCTGTGGAATCTGAGAACAGATATTTCAGATCCCTTTGAAGACGACAGGGCCAAAGGAAATATCCTCCGATTACAAAGAGAAAGAAGCTTTCTGAGGAACTTCTTTGTGTTCTGTGAAATCATCTCACAGACTTAGAGCTTTCTGCTCCAGAAGCCTTTCTCTAACACAGTTCTTGTGGAATTGGCAAAGTGATATTTCAAAGCCCATAGTGGACTATGGTGAAAAAGGAAATATCCTCAGATGAAATGTGTAAAGAAGCATTCTGAGAAACTGCTTGGTGTTCTGTTAATTCATCTCACAGAGTTACATCTGTATTTCGTGGATCTCTTTGCTGGCCTTATTTCTGTGGAATCTGAAAACAGATATTTCGGGTCCCTTTGAAGACTATAGGGCCAAAGGTAATATCCTCCGATAACAAAGAGAAAGAAGCTTTCTGAGAAACTTCTTTGTGTTCTGTGAAATCATCTCACAGAATTACAGCTTTCCCCTCCAGAAGCCTTTCGCTAAGACAGTTCTTGTGGAATTGGCAAAGTGATATTTGGAAGCCCATAGAGGGCTATGGTGAAAAAGGAAATATCCTCAGATGAAATGTGTAAAGAAGCTTTCTGAGAAACTGCTTGGTGTTCTGTTAATTCATCTCACAGAATTACATCTGTGTTTCGTGGATCTCTTTGCTAGCCTTATTTCTGTGGAATCTGAGAACAGATATTTCGGATCTCATTGAAGAATATAGGGCCAAAGGAAATATCCTCCGATAACAAAGAGAAAGAAGCCTTCTGAGAAACCTCTTTGTGTTCTGTGAAATCATCTCACAGAGTTACAGCTTTCCCCTCCAGAAGCCTTTCCTAAGACAGTTCTTGAGGAATTGGAAAAGTGATATTTGGAAGCCCTTAGAGGGCTATGGTGAAAAAGGAAATATCCTCAGATGAAACCTGGAAAGAAGCTTTCTGAGAAACTGCTTCGTGTTCTGTTAATTCATCTCACAGAGTTACATCTGTATTTTGTGGATCTCTTTGGTAGCCTTATTTCTGTGGAATCTGAGAACAGATATTTCTGATCCCTTGGAAGACTATAGGGCCAAAGGAAATATCCTCCGATATCAAAGAGAAAGAAGCTTTCTGAGAAACTTCTTTGTGTTCCGTGAAATCATCTCACAGAGTTACAGCTTTCTCCTCCAAAAGCCTTTCGCTAAGACAGTTCTTGTGGAATTGGCAAAGTAATATTTGGAATCCCATAGAGGGCTATGGTGAAAAAGGAAATATCCTCAGATGAAATCTGGAAAGAAGCTTTCTGAGAAAGTGCTTGGTGTTCTGTTAATTCATCTCACAGAGTTATATCTGTTTTTCGTGGATCTCTTTGCTAGCCTTATTTCCTTGGAATCTGAGAACAGATATTTCGAATCCCTTTGAAGACTATAGGGCCAAAGGGAATATCCTCCGATAACAAAGAGAAAGAAACTTTCGGAGAAACTGCTTTGTGTTCTGTGAAATCATCTCACAGAGTTACAGCTTTACCCTCAAGAAGCCTTTCGCTAAGACAGTTCTTGTGGAATTGGCAAATGATATTTGGAAGCCCTTAGAGGGCTATGGTGAAAAAGGAAATATCCTCTGATGAAATCTGGAAAGAAGTTTTCTGAGAAACTGCTTGGTGTTCTGTTAATTCATCTCACAGAGTTACATCTGTATTTCGTGGATCTCGTTGCTAGCCTTATTTCTGTGGAATCTGAGAACATTTATTTCAGATCCGTTTGAAGACTACAGGGCCAAAGAAAATATCCTCCGATTACAGAGAGAAAGAAGCTTTCTGAGGAACTTCTTTGTGTTCTGTGAAATCATCTCAAAGAGTTAGAGCTTTCCGCTCAAGAAGCCTTTCGCTAAGACAGTTCTTGTGGAATTGGCAAAGTGATATTTCAAAGCCCATACAGGGCTATGGTGAAAAAGGAAATATCCTCAGATGAAATCTGGCAAGAAGCTTTCTGAGAAACTGCTTACTGTTCTGTTAATTCATCTCAGAGAGTTACATCTGTATTTCGTGGATCTCTTTGATAGCCTTATTTCTGTGGAATCTGAGAAGAGATATTTCAGATCCCTTTGAAGACGATAGGGCCAAAGGAAATATCCTCCGATTACAAAGAGAAAGAAGCTTTCTGAGGAACTTCTTTGTGTTCTCTGAAATCATCTCACAGACTTAGAGCTTTCTGCTCAAGAAGCCTTTCTCTAACACAGTTCTTGTGGAATTGGCAAAGTGATATTTGGAAGCCCATAGTGGGCTCTGGTGAAAAAGGAAATATCCTCAGATGAAATCTGGAAAGAAGATTTCTGAGAAACTGCTTGGTGTTCTGTTAATTCATCTCACAGAGTTATATCGGTATTTCGTGGATCTCTTTGCTAGCGTTATTTCTGTGGAATCTGAGAACAGATATTTCGGATCCCTTTGAAGACAATAGGGCCAAAGGAAATATCCTCCAATATCAAAGAGAAAGAAGCTTTCTGAGAAACTTCTTTGTGTTCTGTGAAATCATCTCACAGAGTTACAGCTCTCCCCTCAAGAAGCCTTTTGCTAAGACAGTTATTGTGGAATAGGCAAAGTGATATTTGGAAGGCCATAGAGGGCTATGGTGAAAAAGGAAATATATTCACATGAAATCTGGAAAGAATCTTTCTGAGAAACTGCTTGGTGTTCTCTTAATTCATCTCACAGAGTTACATCTGTATTTCGTGGATCTCTTTGCTAGCCTTATTTCTGTGAAATCTGAGAACAGATATTTCGGATCCCTTTGAAGACTCTAGGGTCAAAGGAAATATCCTCCGATAAAAAAGAGTAAGAAGCTTTCTAAGAAACTTCTTTGTGTTCTGTGAAATCATCTCACTGAGTTACAGCTTTCCCCTCAAGAAGCCTTTCGCTAAGACAGTTCTTGTGGAATTGGCAAAGTGATATTTGGAAGCCCAAAGAGGGCTACAGTTAAAAAGGAAATATACTCAGATGAAATCCTGAAAGAAGCTTTCTGAGAAACTGCTTGGTGTTCAGTTAATTCATCTCACAGAGTTACATCTGTATTTCGTGGATCACTTTGCTAGCCTTATTTCTGCGGAATCTGAGAACAGATATTTCGGATCCCTTTGAAGACTATAGGGCCAAAGGGAATATCCTCCGATAACAAAGAGAAAGAAGTTTTCTGAGAAACTTCTTTGTGTTCTGTGAAATCATCTCACAGAGTTTCAGCTTTCCCCTCAAGAAGCCTTTCGCTAAGACAGTTCTTGTGGAATTGGCAAAGTGATATTTGGAAGCCCATAGAGGGCTATGGTGAAAAAGGAAATATCCTCAGATTAATTCTGGAAAGAAGCTTTCTGAGAAACTGCTTAGTGTTCTGTTAATTCATCTCACAGAGTTACATCTGTATTTCGTGGATCTCTTTGCTAGCCTTACTTCTGTGGAATCTGAGAACAGATAATTCGGATCCCTTTTTAGACTAAAGGCCAAAGGAAATATCCTCCGATATCAAAGAGAAAGAAGCTTTCTGAGAAACTTCTTTGTGTTCCGTGAAATCATCTCAGAGAATTACAGCTTTCCCCTCCAGAAGCCTTTCGCTAAGACAGTTCTTGCGGAATTGGCAAAGTGATATTTGGAAGCCCATAGAGGGCTATGGTGAAAAACGAAATATCCTCAGATAAAATGTGTAAAGAAGTTCTCTGAGAAACTGCTTGGTGTTCTGTTAATTCATCTCACAGAGTTACATCTGTATTTCGTGGATCTCTTTGGTAGCCTTATTTCTGTGGAATCTGACAACAGATATTTCGGATCCCTTTGAAGACTATAGGGCCAAAGGAAATATCCTCTGATATCAAAGAGAAAGAAGCTTTCTGAGAAACTTCTTTGTGTTCTGTGAAATCATCTCACAGAGTTACAGCTCTCCCCTCAAGAAGCCTTTCGCTAAGACAGTTCTTGTGGAATTGGCAAAGTGATATTTGGAAGCCCATAGAGGGCTACGGTTAAAAAGGAAATATCCTCAGATGAAATCTGGAAAGAAGCTTTTTGAGAAACTGCTTGGTGTTCTGTTAATTCATCTCACAGAGTTACATCTGTATTTCGTGGATCACTTTGCTAGCCTTATTTCTGCGGAATCTGAGAATAGATATTTCGGATCCCTTTGAAGACTATAGGGCCAAAGGGAATATCCTCCGATTACAAAGAGAAAGAAGATTTCTGAGGAACTTCTTAGTGTTCTGTGAAATCATCTCACAGACTTAGAGCTTTCTGTTCAAGAAGCCTTTCTCTAAGACAGTTCTTGTGGAATTGGCAAAGTGATATTTCAAAGCCCATAGAGGGCTATGGTGAAAAAGGAAATATCCTCAGATGAAATCTGGAAAGAAGCTTTCTGAGAAACTGCTTAGTGTTCTGTTAATTCATCTCACAGAGTTACATCTGTATTTCGTGGATCTCTTTGGTAGCCTTATTTCTGTGGAATCTGAGAACAGATATTTCGGATCCCTTTGAAGACTATAGGGCCAAAGGAAATATCCTCCGATAACAAAGAGAAAGAAACTTTCTGAGAAACTTCTTTGTTTTCCGTGAAATCATCTCACAGAGTTACAGCTTTACCCTCAAGAAGCCTTTCGCTAAGACAGTTCTTGTGGGATTGGCAAAGTGATATTTGGAATCCCATAGAGGGCTATGATGAAAAAGGAAATATCCTCAGATGAAATGTGTAAAAAGCATTCTTAGAAACTGCTTGGTGTTCTGTTAATTCATCTCACAGAGTTACATCTGTATTTCGTGGATCTCTTTGCTAGCCTTATTTCTGTGGAATCTGAAAACAGATATTTCGGGTCTCTTTGAAGACTATAGGGCCAAAGGAAATATTCTCCGATAACAAAGAGAAAGAAGCCTTCTGAGAAACTTCTTTGGGTTCTGTGAAATCATCTCCCAGAGTTTCAGCTTTTCCCTCAACAAGCCTTTCGCTAAGACAGTTCTTGTGGAAAATGCAAAGTGACATTTGTAAGCCCATAGTGGGCTCTGGTGAAAAAGGAAATATCCTCAGATGAAATCTGGAAAGAAGCTTTCTGAGAAACTGCTTAGTGTTCTGGTAATTCATCTCACAGAGTTACATCTGTTTTTCGTGGATCTCTTTGCTAGCCTTATCTCTGTGGAATCTGAGAATATATATTTCGGATCCCTTTGAAGACTATAGGGCCAAAGGAAATATCCTCCGATAACAAAGAGAAAGAAACTTTCTGAGGAACTTCTTTGTGTTCTGTGAAATGATCTCACAGAGTTAGAGCTTTCCGCTCCAGAAGCCTTTCTCTAACACAGTTCTTGTGGAATTGGCAAAGTGATATTTCAAAGCCCATAGAGGGCTAGGTTGAAAAAGGAAATGTCCTCCGATGAAATCTGGAAAGAAGCTTTCTGAGAAACTGCTTAGTGTTCTGTTAATTCATCTCACAGAGTTACATCTGTATTTCGTGGATCTCTTTGGTAGCCTTATTTCTGTGGAATCTGAGAACAGATATTTCGGATCCCTTTGAAGACTATAGGGCCAAAGGAAATATCCTCCGATATCAAAGAGAAAGAAGCTTTCTGAGAAACTTCTTTGTGTTCCGTGAAATCATCTCAGAGAGTTACAGCTTTCCCCTCCAGAAGCCTTTCACTAACACAGTTGTTGTGGAATTGGCAAAATGATATTTGGAATCCCATAGAGGGCTATGGTGAAAAAGGAAATATCCTCAGATGAAATCTGGAAAGAATCTTTCTGAGAAACTGCTTGGTGTTCTGTTAATTCATCTCACAGAGTTACATCTGTATTTCCTGGATCTCTTTGCTAGCCTTATTTCGGCGGAATCTGAGAACAGGTATTTCGGATCCCTTTGAAGACTCTAGGGTCAAAGGAAATATCCTCCGATAAAAAAGTGTAAGAAGCTTTCTGAGAAACTTCTTTGTGTTCTGTGAAATCATCTCACAGAGTTACAGCTTTCCCCTGAAGAAGCCTTTCGCTAAGACAGTTCTTGTGGAATTGGCAAAGTGATATTTGGAAGCCCATAGAGGGCTATGGTGAAAAAGGAAATATCCTCAGATGAAATCTGGAAAGAAGCTTTTTGAGAAACTGCTTGGTGTTCTGTTAATTCATCTCACAGAGTTACATCTGTATTTCGTGGATCACTTTGCTAGCCTTATTTCTGCGGAATCTGAGAACAGATATTTTGGATCCCTTTGAAGACTATAGGGCCAAAGGGAATATCCTCCGATTACAAAGAGAAAGAAGATTTCTGAGGAACTTCTTTGTGTTCTGTGAAATCATCTCACAGAGTTAGAGCGTAACGCTCAAGAAGCCTTTCTCTAAGACAGTTCTTGTGGAATTGGCAAAGTGATATTTCAAAGCCCAAAGAGGGCTATGGTGAAAAAGGAAATATCCTCAGATGAAATCTGGAAAGAAGCTTTCTGGGAAACTTCTTAGTGTTCTGTTAATTCATCTCACAGAGTTACATCTGTATTTCGTGGATCTCTTTGGTAGCCTTATTTCTGTGGAATCTGAGAACAGATATTTCGGATCCCTTTGAAGACTATAGGGCCAAAGGAAATATCCTCCGATAACAAAGAGAAAGAAGCTTTCTGAGAAACTTCTTTGTGTTCTGTGAAAACATCTCACAGAGTTACAGCTTTCCCTTCAAGAAGCCTTTCGCTAAGACAGTTCTTGTGGAATTGGCAAAGTGATATTTGGAAGCCCATAGAGGGCTATGGTGAAAAAGGAAATATGTTCAGATGAAATCTGGAAAGAAGCTTTCTGAGAAACTGCTTGGTGTTCTGTTAATTCATCTCACAGAGTTACATCGGTATTTCGTGGATCTCTTTGGTAGCCTTATTTCTGTGGAATCTGAGAACCGATATTTCGGATCCCTTTGAAGACTATAGGGCCAAAGGGAATATCCTCCGATAACAAAGAGAAAGAAGCTTTCTGAGAAACTTCTTTGTGTTCCTTGAAATCATCTCAGAGAGTTACAGCTTTCCCCTCAAGAAGCCTTTCGCTAAGACAGTTCTTGTGGAATTGGCAAAGTGATATTTGGAAGCCCTTAGAGGGCAATGGTGAAAAAGGAAATATCCTCAGATGAAATCTGGAAAGAAGCTTTCTGAGAAACTGCTTGGTGTTCTGTTAATTCATCTCACAGAGATACATCTGTATTTCGTGGATCTCTTTGCTAGCCTTATTTCTGTGGAATCTGAGAACAGATATTTCAGATCCCTTTGAAGATGATAGGGCCAAAGGAAATATCCTCCGATTATAAAGAGAAAGAAGCTTTCCGAGGAACTTCTTTGTGTTCTGTGAAATCATCTCACAGACTTAGAGCTTTCTGCTCAAGAAGCCTTTCTCTAACACAGTTCCTGTGGAATTGGCAAAGTGATATTTCAAAGCCCATAGAGGGCTATGGTGAAAAAAGAAATATCCTCAGATGAAATCAGGAAAGAAGCTTTCTGAGAAACTGCTTAGTGTTCTGTTAATTCATCTCACAGAGTTACATCTGTATTTCGTGGATCTCTTTGGTAGCCTTATTTCTGTGGAATCTGAGAACAGATATTTCGGATCCCTTTGAAGACTATAGGGCCAAAGGAAATATCCTCCGATATCAAAGAGAAAGAAGCTTTCTGAGAAACTTCTTTTTGTTCCGTGAAATCATCTCAGAGAGTTACAGCTTTCCCCTCCAGAAGCCTTTCGCTAAGACAGTTCTTGTCGGATTGGCAAAGTGATATTTGGAATCCAATAGAGGGCAATGGTGAAAAAGGAAATATCCTCAGATGAAATGTGTAAAAAGCATTCTGAGAAACTGCTTGGTGTTCTGTTAATTCATCTCACAGTGTTACATCTCTATTTCGTGGATCTCTTTGGTAGCCTTATTTCTGTGGAATCTGAGAACAGATATTTCGGATCCCTTTGAAGACTATAGGGCCAAAGGAAATATCCTCCGACATCAAAGAGAAAGAAGCTTTCTGAGAAACTTCTTTGTGTTCCGTGAAATCATCTCAGAGAGTTACAGCTTTCTCCTCCAAAAGCCTTTCGCTAAGACAGTTCTTGTGGAATTGGCAAAGTAATATTTGGAATCACATAGAGGGCTCTGGTGAAAAAGGAAATATCCTCAGATGAAATCTGGAAAGAAGCTTTCTGAGAAAGTGCTTGGTGTTCTGTAAATTCATCTCACAGAGTTATATCTGTTTTTCGTGGATCTCTTTGCTAGCCTTATTTCTTTGGAGTCTGAGAACAGATATTTCATATCCCTTTGAAGACTATAGGGCCAAAGGAAATATCCTCCGATAACAAAGAGAAAGAAGCTTTCGGAGAAACTACTTTGTGTTCTGTGAAATCATCTCACAGAGTTTCAGCTTTCCCCTCAAGAAGCCTTTCGCTAAGACAGTTCTTGTGGAATTGGCAAAGTGATATTTGGAAGCCCATAGTTGGCTATGGTGAAAAAGGAAATATCCTCAGATTAATTCTGGAAAGAAGCTTTCTGAGAAACTGCTTAGTGTTCTGTTAATTCATCTCACAGAGTTACATCTGTATTTCGTGGATCTCTTTGCTAGCCTTACTTCTGTGGAATCTGAGAACAGATAATTCGGATCCCTTTGAAGACTAAAGGCCAAAGGAAATATCCTCCGATATCAAAGAGAAAGAAGCTTTCTGAGAAACTTCTTTGTGTTCCGTGAAATCATCTCAGAGAATTACAGCTTTCCCCTCCAGAAGCCTTTCGCTAAGACAGTTCTTGCGGAATTGGCAAAGTGATATTTGGAAGCCCATAGAGGGCTATGGTGAAAAAGGAAATATCCTCAGATAAAATGTGTAAAGAAGTTTTCTGAGAAACTGCTTGGTGTTCTGTTAATTCATCTCACAGAGTTACATCTGTATTTCGTGGATCTCTTTGGTAGCCTTATTTCTGTGGAATCTGACAACAGATATTTCGGATCCCTTTGAAGACTATAGGGCCAAAGGAAATATCCTCTGATATCAAAGAGAAAGAAGCTTTCTGAGAAACTTCTTTGTGTTCTGTGAAATCATCTCACAGAGTTACAGCTCTCCCCTCAAGAAGCCTTTCGCTAAGACAGTTCTTGTGGAATTGGCAAAGTGATATTTGGAAGCCCATAGAGGGCTACGGTTAAAAAGGAAATATCCTCAGATGAAATCTGGAAAGAAGCTTTTTGAGAAACTGCTTGGTGTTCTGTTAATTCATCTCACAGAGTTACATCTGTATTTCGTGGATCACTTTGCTAGCCTTATTTCTGCGGAATCTGAGAATAGATATTTCGGATCCCTTTGAAGACTATAGGGCCAAAGGGAATATCCTCCGATTACAAAGAGAAAGAAGATTTCTGAGGAACTTCTTAGTGTTCTGTGAAATCATCTCACAGACTTAGAGCTTTCTGTTCAAGAAGCCTTTCTCTAAGACAGTTCTTGTGGAATTGGCAAAGTGATATTTCAAAGCCCATAGAGGGCTATGGTGAAAAAGGAAATATCCTCAGATGAAATCTGGAAAGAAGCTTTCTGAGAAACTGCTTAGTGTTCTGTTAATTCATCTCACAGAGTTACATCTGTATTTCGTGGATCTCTTTGGTAGCCTTATTTCTGTGGAATCTGAGAACAGATATTTCGGATCCCTTTGAAGACTATAGGGCCAAAGGAAATATCCTCCGATAACAAAGAGAAAGAAACTTTCTGAGAAACTTCTTTGTTTTCCGTGAAATCATCTCACAGAGTTACAGCTTTACCCTCAAGAAGCCTTTCGCTAAGACAGTTCTTGTGGGATTGGCAAAGTGATATTTGGAATCCCATAGAGGGCTATGATGAAAAAGGAAATATCCTCAGATGAAATGTGTAAAAAGCATTCTTAGAAACTGCTTGGTGTTCTGTTAATTCATCTCACAGAGTTACATCTGTATTTCGTGGATCTCTTTGCTAGCCTTATTTCTGTGGAATCTGAAAACAGATATTTCGGGTCCCTTTGAAGACTATAGGGCCAAAGGAAATATTCTCCGATAACAAAGAGAAAGAGGCCTTCTGAGAAACTTCTTTGGGTTCTGTGAAATCATCTCCCAGAGTTTCAGCTTTTCCCTCAACAAGCCTTTCGCTAAGACAGTTCTTGTGGAAAATGCAAAGTGACATTTGTAAGCCCATAGTGGGCTCTGGTGAAAAAGGAAATATCCTCAGATGAAATCTGGAAAGAAGCTTTCTGAGAAACTGCTTAGTGTTCTGTTAATTCATCTCACAGAGTTACATCTGTTTTTCGTGGATCTCTTTGCTAGCCTTATCTCTGTGGAATCTGAGAATATATATTTCGGATCCCTTTGAAGACTATAGGGCCAAAGGAAATATCCTCCGATAACAAAGAGAAAGAAACTTTCTGAGGAACTTCTTTGTGTTCTGTGAAATGATCTCACAGAGTTAGAGCTTTCCGCTCCAGAAGCCTTTCTCTAACACAGTTCTTGTGGAATTGGCAAAGTGATATTTCAAAGCCCATAGAGGGCTAGGTTGAAAAAGGAAATGTCCTCCGATGAAATCTGGAAAGAAGCTTTCTGAGAAACTGCTTAGTTTTCTGTTAATTCATCTCACAGAGTTACATCTGTATTTCGTGGATCTCTTTGGTAGCCTTATTTCTGTGGAATCTGAGAACAGATATTTCGGATCCCTTTGAAGACTATAGGGCCAAAGGAAATATCCTCCGATATCAAAGAGAAAGAAGCTTTCTGAGAAACTTCTTTGTGTTCCGTGAAATCATCTCAGAGAGTTACAGCTTTCCCCTCCAGAAGCCTTTCACTAACACAGTTGTTGTGGAATTGGCAAAATGATATTTGGAATCCCATAGAGGGCTATGGTGAAAAAGGAAATATCCTCAGATGAAATCTGGAAAGAATCTTTCTGAGAAACTGCTTGGTGTTCTGTTAATTCATCTCACAGAGTTACATCTGTATTTCCTGGATCTCTTTGCTAGCCTTATTTCGGCGGAATCTGAGAACAGGTATTTCGGATCCCTTTGAAGACTCTAGGGTCAAAGGAAATATCCTCCGATAAAAAAGTGTAAGAAGCTTTCTGAGAAACTTCTTTGTGTTCTGTGAAATCATCTCACAGAGTTACAGCTTTCCCCTCAAGAAGCCTTTCGCTAAGACAGTTCTTGTGGAATTGGCAAATGATATTTGGAAGCCCTTAGAGGGCTATGGTGAAAAAGGAAATATCCTCTGATGAAATCTTGAAAGAAGTTTTCTGAGAAACTGCTTGGTGTTCTGTTAATTCATCTCACAGAGTTACATCTGTATTTGGTGGATCTCTTTGCTAGCCTTATTTCTGTGGAATCTGAAAACAGATATTTCAGATCCCTTTGAAGACTACAGGGCCAAAGAAAATATCCTCCGATTACAGAGAGAAAGAAGCTTTCTGAGGAACTTCTTTGTGTTCTGTGAAATCATCTCAAAGAGTTGGAGCTTTCCGCTCAAGAAGCCTTTCGCTAAGACAGTTCTTGTGGAATTGGCAAAGTGATATTTCAAAGCCCAGAGAGGGCTATGGTGAAAAAGGAAATATCCTCAGATGAAATCTGGAAGAAGCTTTCTGAGAAACTGCTTAGTGTTCTGTTAATTCATCTCACAGAGTTACATCTGTATTTCGTGCATGTCTTTGGTAGCCTTATTTCTGTGGAATCTGAGAACAGATATTTCGGATCCCTTTGAAGACTATAGGGCCAAAGGAAATATCCTCCGATATCAAAGAGAAAGAAGCTTTCTGAGAAACTTCTTTGTGTTCCTTGAAATCACCTCAGACAGTTACAGCTTTCCCCTCAAGAAGCCTTTCGCTAAGACAGTTCTTGTGGAATTGGCAAAGTGATATTTGGAATCCCATGTAGGGCTATGGTGAAAAAGGAAATATCCTCAGATGAAATCTGGAAAGAAACTTTCTGAGAAACTGCTTACTGTTCTTTTAATTCATCTCACAGACTTACATCTGTATTTCATGGATCTCTTTGCAAGCCTTATTTCTGTGGAATCTGAGAAGAGATATTTCAGATCCCTTTGAAGACGATAGGGCCAAAGGAAATATCCTCCGATTACAAAGAGAAAGAAGCTTTCTGAGGAATTTCTTTGTGTTCTGTGAAATCATCTCACAGAGTTACAGCTTTACCCTCAAGAAGCCTTTCGCTAAGACAGTTGTTGTGGAATTGGCAAAGTGATATTTGGAAGCCCATAGAGGGCTACGGTCAAAAAGGAAATATCCTCAGATGAAATCTGGAAAGAAGCTTTCTGAGAAACTGCTTAGTGTTCTGTTAATTCATCTCACAGAGTTATATCTGTATTTCGTGGATCTCTTTGCTAGCCTTATTTCTGTGGAATCTGAGAACAGATAATTCGGATCCCTTTGAAGACTATAGGGCCAAAGGAAATATCCTCCGATATCAAAGAGAAAGAAGCTTTCTGAGAAACTTCTTTGTGTTCCGTGAAATCATCTCAGAGAATTACAGCTTTCCCCTCCAGAAGACTTTCGCTAAGACAGTTCTTGTGGAATTGGCAAAATGATATTTGGAAGCCCATAGAGGGCTATGGTGAAAAAGGAAATATCCTCAGATGAAATGTCTAAAGAAGCTTTCTGAGAAACTGCTTTGTGTTCTGTTAATTCATCTCACAGAGTTACATCTGTATTTCATGGATATCTTTGCTAGCCTTATTTTTGTGGAATCTGAGAACAAATATTTCGGATCCCTTTGAAGACTATAGGGCCAAAGGAAATATCCTCCGATAACAAAGAGAAAGAAGCTTTCTGAGAAAGTTCTTTGTGTTCTGTGAAATCATGTCACAGAGTTACAGCTTTCCCCTCAAGAAGCCTTTCGCTAAGACAGTTCTTGTGGAATTGGCAAAGTGATATTTGGAAGCCCTTAGAGGGCTATGGTGAAAAAGGAAATATCGTCAGATGAAATCTGGAAAGAAGCTTTCTGAGAAACTGCTTGGTGTTCTGTTAATTCATCTCACAGAGATACATCTGTATTTCGTGGATCTCTTTGCTAGCCTTATTTCTGTGGAATCTGAGAACAGATATTTCAGATCCCTTTGAAGACGATAGGGCCAAAGGAAATATCCTCCGATTATAAAGAGAAAGAAGCTTTCTGAGGAACTTCTTTGTGTTCTGTGAAATCATCTCACAGACTTAGAGCTTTGTGCTCAGGAAGCCTTTCTCTAACACAGTTCTTGTGGAATTGGCAAAGTGATATTTCAAAGCCCATAGAGGGCTATGGTGAAAAAAGAAATATCCTCAGATGAAATCTGGAAAGAAGCTTTCTGAGAAACTGCTTGGTGTTCTGTTAATTCATCTCACAGAGATACATCTGTATTTCGTGGATCTCTTTGCTAGCCTTATTTCTGTGGAATCTGAGAACAGATATTTCAGATCCCTTTGAAGATGATAGGGCCAAAGGAAATATCCTCCGATTATAAAGAGAAAGAAGCTTTCCGAGGAACTTCTTTGTGTTCTGTGAAATCATCTCACCGACTTAGAGCTTTCTGCTCAAGAAGCCTTTCTCTAACACAGTTCCTGTGGAATTGGCAAAGTGATATTTCAAAGCCCATAGAGGGCTATGGTGAAAAAAGAAATATCCTCAGATGAAATCAGGAAAGAAGCTTTCTGAGAAACTGCTTAGTGTTCTGTTAATTCATCTCACAGAGTTACATCTGTATTTCGTGGATCTCTTTGGTAGCCTTATTTCTGTGGAATCTGAGAACAGATATTTCGGATCCCTTTGAAGACTATAGGGCCAAAGGAAATATCCTCCGATATCAAAGAGAAAGAAGCTTTCTGAGAAACTTCTTTTTGTTCCGTGAAATCATCTCAGAGAGTTACAGCTTTCCCCTCCAGAAGCCTTTCGCTAAGACAGTTCTTGTCGGATTGGCAAAGTGATATTTGGAATCCAATAGAGGGCAATGGTGAAAAAGGAAATATCCTCAGATGAAATGTGTAAAAAGCATTCTGAGAAACTGCTTGGTGTTCTGTTAATTCATCTCACAGTGTTACATCTCTATTTCGTGGATCTCTTTGGTAGCCTTATTTCTGTGGAATCTGAGAACAGATATTTCGGATCCCTTTGAAGACTATAGGGCCAAAGGAAATATCCTCCGATATCAAAGAGAAAGAAGCTTTCTGAGAAACTTCTTTGTGTTCCGTGAAATCATCTCAGAGAGTTACAGCTTTCTCCTCCAAAAGCCTTTCGCTAAGACAGTTATTGTGGAATTGGCAAAGTAATATTTGGAATCACATAGAGGGCTCTGGTGAAAAAGGAAATATCCTCAGATGAAATCTGGAAAGAAGCTTTCTGAGAAAGTGCTTGGTGTTCTGTAAATTCATCTCACAGAGTTATATCTGTTTTTCGTGGATCTCTTTGCTAGCCTTATTTCTTTGGAGTCTGAGAACAGATATTTCATATCCCTTTGAAGACTATAGGGCCAAAGGAAATATCCTCCGATAACAAAGAGAAAGAAGCTTTCGGAGAAAGTACTTTGTGTTCTGTGAAATCATCTCACAGAGTTACAGCTTTCCCCTCAAGAAGCCTTTCGCTAAGACAGTTCTTGTGGAATTGGCAAATGATATTTGGAAGCCCTTAGAGGGCTATGGTGAAAAAGGAAATATCCTCTGATGAAATCTTGAAAGAAGTTTTCTGAGAAACTGCTTGGTGTTCTGTTAATTCATCTCACAGAGTTACATCTGTATTTGGTGGATCTCTTTGCTAGCCTTATTTCTGTGGAATCTGAAAACAGATATTTCAGATCCCTTTGAAGACTACAGGGCCAAAGAAAATATCCTCCGATTACAGAGAGAAAGAAGCTTTCTGAGGAACTTCTTTGTGTTCTGTGAAATCATCTCAAAGAGTTGGAGCTTTCCGCTCAAGAAGCCTTTCGCTAAGACAGTTCTTGTGGAATTGGCAAAGTGATATTTCAAAGCCCAGAGAGGGCTATGGTGAAAAAGGAAATATCCTCAGATGAAATCTGGAAGAAGCTTTCTGAGAAACTGCTTAGTGTTCTGTTAATTCATCTCACAGAGTTACATCTGTATTTCGTGCATGTCTTTGGTAGCCTTATTTCTGTGGAATCTGAGAACAGATATTTCGGATCCCTTTGAAGACTATAGGGCCAAAGGAAATATCCTCCGATATCAAAGAGAAAGAAGCTTTCTGAGAAACTTCTTTGTGTTCCTTGAAATCACCTCAGACAGTTACAGCTTTCCCCTCAAGAAGCCTTTCGCTAAGACAGTTCTTGTGGAATTGGCAAAGTGATATTTGGAATCCCATGTAGGGCTATGGTGAAAAAGGAAATATCCTCAGATGAAATCTGGAAAGAAACTTTCTGAGAAACTGCTTACTGTTCTTTTAATTCATCTCACAGACTTACATCTGTATTTCATGGATCTCTTTGCAAGCCTTATTTCTGTGGAATCTGAGAAGAGATATTTCAGATCCCTTTGAAGACGATAGGGCCAAAGGAAATATCCTCCGATTACAAAGAGAAAGAAGCTTTCTGAGGAATTTCTTTGTGTTCTGTGAAATCATCTCACAGAGTTACAGCTTTACCCTCAAGAAGCCTTTCGCTAAGACAGTTGTTGTGGAATTGGCAAAGTGATATTTGGAAGCCCATAGAGGGCTACGGTCAAAAAGGAAATATCCTCAGATGAAATCTGGAAAGAAGCTTTCTGAGAAACTGCTTAGTGTTCTGTTAATTCATCTCACAGAGTTATATCTGTATTTCGTGGATCTCTTTGCTAGCCTTATTTCTGTGGAATCTGAGAACAGATAATTCGGATCCCTTTGAAGACTATAGGGCCAAAGGAAATATCCTCCGATATCAAAGAGAAAGAAGCTTTCTGAGAAACTTCTTTGTGTTCCGTGAAATCATCTCAGAGAATTACAGCTTTCCCCTCCAGAAGACTTTCGCTAAGACAGTTCTTGTGGAATTGGCAAAATGATATTTGGAAGCCCATAGAGGGCTATGGTGAAAAAGGAAATATCCTCAGATGAAATGTCTAAAGAAGCTTTCTGAGAAACTGCTTTGTGTTCTGTTAATTCATCTCACAGAGTTACATCTGTATTTCATGGATATCTTTGCTAGCCTTATTTTTGTGGAATCTGAGAACAAATATTTCGGATCCCTTTGAAGACTATAGGGCCAAAGGAAATATCCTCCGATAACAAAGAGAAAGAAGCTTTCTGAGAAAGTTCTTTGTGTTCTGTGAAATCATGTCACAGAGTTACAGCTTTCCCCTCAAGAAGCCTTTCGCTAAGACAGTTCTTGTGGAATTGGCAAAGTGATATTTGGAAGCCCTTAGAGGGCTATGGTGAAAAAGGAAATATCCTCAGATGAAATCTGGAAAGAAGCTTTCTGAGAAACTGCTTGGTGTTCTGTTAATTCATCTCACAGAGATACATCTGTATTTCGTGGATCTCTTTGCTAGCCTTATTTCTGTGGAATCTGAGAACAGATATTTCAGATCCCTTTGAAGACGATAGGGCCAAAGGAAATATCCTCCGATTATAAAGAGAAAGAAGCTTTCTGAGGAACTTCTTTGTGTTCTGTGAAATCATCTCACAGACTTAGAGCTTTGTGCTCAGGAAGCCTTTCTCTAACACAGTTCTTGTGGAATTGGCAAAGTGATATTTCAAAGCCCATAGAGGGCTATGGTGAAAAAAGAAATATCCTCAGATGAAATCTGGAAAGAAGCTTTCTGAGAAACTGCTTAGTGTTCTGTTAATTCATCTCAAAGAGTTACATCTGTATTTCGTGGATCTCTTTGGTAGCCTTATTTCTGTGGAAACTGAGAACAGATATTTCGGATCCCTTTGAAGTCTATAGGGCCAAAGGAAATATCCTCCGATATCAAAGAGAAAGAAGCTTTCTGAGAAACTTCTTTGTGTTCCGTGAAATCATCTCAGAGAGTTACAGCTTTCCCCTCCAGAAGCCTTTCGCTAAGACAGTTCTTGTGGAATTGGCAAAGTGATATTTGGAATCCAATAGAGGGCTATGGTGAAAAAGGAAATATCCTCAGATGAAATGTGTAAAGAAGCATTCTGAGAAACTGCTTGGTGTTCTGTTAATTCATCTCACAGAGTTACATCTGTATTTCGTGGATCTCTTTGGTAGACTTATTTCTGTGGAATCTGAGAACAGATATTTCGGATCCCTTTGAAGACTATAGGGCCAAAGGGAATATCCTCCGATAACAAAGAGAAAGAAGCTTTCTGAGAAACTTCTTTGTGTTCTGTGAAATCATCTCACAGAGTTACAGCTTTCCCCTCAAGAAGCCTTTCGCTAAGACAGTTCTTGTGGAATTGGCAAAGTGATATTTGAAGCCCTTAGAGGGCTATGGTGAAAAAGGAAATATCCTCAGATGAAATCTGGAAAGAAGCTTTCTGAGAAACTGCTTGTTGTTCTGTTAATTCATTTCACAGAGATACATCTGTATTTCGTGGATCTCTTTGCTAGCCTTATTTCTGTGGAATCTGAGAACAGATATTTCAGATCCCTTTGAAGACGATAGGGCCAAAGGAACTATCCTCCGATTATAAAGAGAAAGAAGCTTCCTGAGGAACTTCTTTGTGTTCTGTGAAATCATCTCACAGAGTTAGAGCTTTCCGCTCAAGAAGCCTTTCTCTAAGACAGTTCTTGTGGAATTGGCAAAGTGATATTTCTAAGCCCATAGAGGGCTATGGTGAAAAAGGAAATGTCCTCAGATAAAATCTGGAAAGAAGCTTTCTAAGAAACTGCTTAGTGTTCTGTTAATTCATCTCACAGATTTACATCTGTATTTCGTGAATCTCTTTGGTAGCCTTATTTCTGTGGTATCTGAGAACAGATATTTCGGATCCCTTTGAAGACAATAGGGCCAAAGGAAATATCCTCCGATATCAAAGAGAAAGAAGCTTTCTGAGAAACTTCTTTGTGTTCTGTGAAATCATCTCACAGAGTTACAGCTTTACCCTCAAGAAGCCTTTCGCTAAGACAGTTCTTGTGGAATTGGCAAAGTGATATTTGGAAGCCCTTAGAGGGCTATGGTGAAAAAGGAAATATCCTCAGATGAAATCTGGAAAGAAGCTTTCTGAGAAACTGTTTGGAGTTCTGTTAATTCATCTCACAGAGTTACATCTGTATTTCGTGGATCTCATTGCTAGCCTTATTTCTGTGGAATCTGAGAACAGATATTTCGGATCTCTTTGAAGATTATAGGGCCAAAGGAAATATCCTGCGATAACAAAGAGAAAGAAGCTTTCTGAGAAACTTCTTTGTGTTCTGTGAAATCATCTCACAGAGTTACAGCTTTTCCCTCAAGAAGCCTTTCCTGTGGAATTGGCAAAGTGATATTTGGAAGCCCATAGAGGGCTATGTTGAAAAAGGAAATATCCTCAGATGAAATCTGGAAAGAAGCTTTCTGAGAAACTGCGTGGTGTTCTCTTAATTCATCCCTCAGAGTTACATCTGTATTTCGTGGATCTCTTTGCTATCCTTATTTCTGTGGAATCTGAGAACAGATATTTCGGATCCCTTTGTAGATTATAGGGCCAAAGGAAATGTCCTCCAGTAACTAAGAGAAAGAAGCTTTCTGAGAAACTTCTTTGTGTTCTGTGAAATCATCTCACAGAGTTACAGCTTTCCCCTCAAGAAGACTTTCGTAAGAGAGTTCTTGTGGAATTGGCAAAGTGATATTTGGAAGCCCATAGAGGGCTATGGTGAAAAAGGAAATATATTCAGATAAAATCTGGTAAGAAGCTTTCTGAGAAACTGCTTGGTGTTCTGTTAATTCATCTCACAGAGTTACATCTGTATTTCGTGTATCTCTTTGCTAGCCTTATTTCTGTGGAATCTGAGAACAGATATTTCGGATCCCTTTGAAGACGATAGGGCCAAAGGAAATATCCTCCGATAACAAAGAGAAAGAAGCTTTCTGAGAAACTTCTTTGTGTTCTGTGAAATCATCTCACAGAGTTACAGCTTTCTCCTCAAGAAGCCTTTCTCTAAGACAGTTCTTGTGGAATTGACAAAGTGATATTTGGAAGCCCATAGAGGTCTTTGGTGAAAAAGGAAATATATTCCGATGAAATCTGGAAAGAAGCTTTCTGAGAAACTGCTTAGTGTTCTGTTAATTCATCTCAGAGAGTAACATCGGTATTTCGTGGATCTCTTTGGTAGCCTTATTTCTGTGGAATCTGAGAACAGATATTTCGGATCCCTTTGAAGACTATAGGGCCAAAGGAAATATCCTCCGATAACAAAGAGAAAGAAGCTTTCTGAGAAATTTCTTTGTGTTCTGTGAAATCATCTCACAGAGTTACAGCTTTCCCCTCAAGAAGCCTTTCGCTAACACAGTTCTTGTGGAATTGGCAAAGTGATATTTGGAAGTCCTTAGAGGTCCATGCCGAAAAAGGAAATATCCTCAGATTAAATCTGGAAAGAAGCTTTCTGAGAAACTGCTTGGTGTTCTCTTAATTCATCTCACAGAGTTACATCTGTATTTCGTGGATCTCTTTGCTAGCCTTACTTCTGTGGAATCTGAGAACAGATATTTCGGATCCCTTTGAAGATTATAGGGCCAAAGGAAATATCCTCCGGTAACTAAGAGAAAGAAGCTTTCTGAGAAACTTCTTTGTGTTCTGTGAAATCATCTCACAGATTTACAGCTTTCCCCTCAAGAAGACTTTCGTAAGACAGTTCTTGTGGAATTGGCAAAGTGATATTTGGAAGCCCATAGAGGGCTATGGTGAAAAAGGAAATATATTCAGATGAAATCTGGAAAGAAGCTTTCTGAGAAACTGCTTGGTGTTCTGTTAATTCATCTCACAGAGTTACATCTGTATTTCGTGGATCTCTTTGGTAGCCTTATTTCTGTGGAATCTGAGAACAGATATTTCGGATCCCTTTGAAGACTATAGGGCCAAAGGAAATATCCTCCGATATCAAAGAGAAAGAAGCTTTCTGAGAAACTTCTTTGTGTTCCGTGAAATCATCTCAGAGAATTACAGCTTTCCCCTCCAGAAGACTTTCGCTAAGACAGTTCTTGTGGAATTGGCAAAATGATATTTGGAAGCCCATAGAGGGCTATGGTGAAAAAGGAAATATCCTCAGATGAAATGTCTAAAGAAGCTTTCTGAGAAACTGCTTTGTGTTCTGTTAATTGATCTCACAGAGTTACATCTGTATTTCATGGATATCTTTGCTAGCCTTATTTTTGTGGAATCTGAGAACAAATATTTCGGATCCCTTTGAAGACTATAGGGCCAAAGGAAATATCCTCCGATAACAAAGAGAAAGAAGCTTTCTGAGAAAGTTCTTTGTGTTCTGTGAAATCATGTCACAGAGTTACAGCTTTCCCCTCAAGAAGCCTTTCGCTAAGACAGTTCTTGTGGAATTGGCAAAGTGATATTTGGAAGCCCTTAGAGGGCTATGGTGAAAAAGGAAATATCCTCAGATGAAATCTGGAAAGAAGCTTTCTGAGAAACTGCTTGGTGTTCTGTTAATTCATCTCACAGAGATACATCTGTATTTCGTGGATCTCTTTGCTAGCCTTATTTCTGTGGAATCTGAGAACAGATATTTCAGATCCCTTTGAAGACGATAGGGCCAAAGGAAATATCCTCCGATTATAAAGAGAAAGAAGCTTTCTGAGGAACTTCTTTGTGTTCTGTGAAATCATCTCACAGACTTAGAGCTTTGTGCTCAGGAAGCCTTTCTCTAACACAGTTCTTGTGGAATTGGCAAAGTGATATTTCAAAGCCCATAGAGGGCTATGGTGAAAAAAGAAATATCCTCAGATGAAATCTGGAAAGAAGCTTTCTGAGAAACTGCTTAGTGTTCTGTTAATTCATCTCACAGAGTTACATCTGTATTTCGTGGATCTCTTTGGTAGCCTTATTTCTGTGGAAACTGAGAACAGATATTTCGGATCCCTTTGAAGTCTATAGGGCCAAAGGAAATATCCTCCGATATCAAAGAGAAAGAAGCTTTCTGAGAAACTTCTTTGTGTTCCGTGAAATCATCTCAGAGAGTTACAGCTTTCCCCTCCAGAAGCCTTTCGCTAAGACAGTTCTTGTGGAATTGGCAAAGTGATATTTGGAATCCAATAGAGGGCTATGGTGAAAAAGGAAATATCCTCAGATGAAATGTGTAAAGAAGCATTCTGAGAAACTGCTTGGTGTTCTGTTAATTCATCTCACAGAGTTACATCTGTATTTCGTGGATCTCTTTGGTAGACTTATTTCTGTGGAATCTGAGAACAGATATTTCGGATCCCTTTGAAGACTATAGGGCCAAAGGGAATATCCTCCGATAACAAAGAGAAAGAAGCTTTCTGAGAAACTTCTTTGTGTTCTGTGAAATCATCTCACAGAGTTACAGCTTTCCCCTCAAGAAGCCTTTCGCTAAGACAGTTCTTGTGGAATTGGCAAAGTGATATTTGAAGCCCTTAGAGGGCTATGGTGAAAAAGGAAATATCCTCAGATGAAATCTGGAAAGAAGCTTTCTGAGAAACTGCTTGTTGTTCTGTTAATTCATTTCACAGAGATACATCTGTATTTCGTGGATCTCTTTGCTAGCCTTATTTCTGTGGAATCTGAGAACAGATATTTCAGATCCCTTTGAAGACGATAGGGCCAAAGGAACTATCCTCCGATTATAAAGAGAAAGAAGCTTCCTGAGGAACTTCTTTGTGTTCTGTGAAATCATCTCACAGAGTTAGAGCTTTCCGCTCAAGAAGCCTTTCTCTAAGACAGTTCTTGTGGAATTGGCAAAGTGATATTTCTAAGCCCATAGAGGGCTATGGTGAAAAAGGAAATGTCCTCAGATAAAATCTGGAAAGAAGCTTTCTAAGAAACTGCTTAGTGTTCTGTTAATTCATCTCACAGATTTACATCTGTATTTCGTGAATCTCTTTGGTAGCCTTATTTCTGTGGTATCTGAGAACAGATATTTCGGATCCCTTTGAAGACAATAGGGCCAAAGGAAATATCCTCCGATATCAAAGAGAAAGAAGCTTTCTGAGAAACTTCTTTGTGTTCTGTGAAATCATCTCACAGAGTTACAGCTTTACCCTCAAGAAGCCTTTCGCTAAGACAGTTCTTGTGGAATTGGCAAAGTGATATTTGGAAGCCCTTAGAGGGCTATGGTGAAAAAGGAAATATCCTCAGATGAAATCTGGAAAGAAGCTTTCTGAGAAACTGTTTGGAGTTCTGTTAATTCATCTCACAGAGTTACATCTGTATTTCGTGGATCTCATTGCTAGCCTTATTTCTGTGGAATCTGAGAACAGATATTTCGGATCTCTTTGAAGATTATAGGGCCAAAGGAAATATCCTGCGATAACAAAGAGAAAGAAGCTTTCTGAGAAACTTCTTTGTGTTCTGTGAAATCATCTCACAGAGTTACAGCTTTTCCCTCAAGAAGCCTTTCCTGTGGAATTGGCAAAGTGATATTTGGAAGCCCATAGAGGGCTATGTTGAAAAAGGAAATATCCTCAGATGAAATCTGGAAAGAAGCTTTCTGAGAAACTGCGTGGTGTTCTCTTAATTCATCCCTCAGAGTTACATCTGTATTTCGTGGATCTCTTTGCTATCCTTATTTCTGTGGAATCTGAGAACAGATATTTCGGATCCCTTTGTAGATTATAGGGCCAAAGGAAATGTCCTCCAGTAACTAAGAGAAAGAAGCTTTCTGAGAAACTTCTTTGTGTTCTGTGAAATCATCTCACAGAGTTACAGCTTTCCCCTCAAGAAGACTTTCGTAAGAGAGTTCTTGTGGAATTGGCAAAGTGATATTTGGAAGCCCATAGAGGGCTATGGTGAAAAAGGAAATATATTCAGATAAAATCTGGTAAGAAGCTTTCTGAGAAACTGCTTGGTGTTCTGTTAATTCATCTCACAGAGTTACATCTGTATTTCGTGTATCTCTTTGCTAGCCTTATTTCTGTGGAATCTGAGAACAGATATTTCGGATCCCTTTGAAGACGATAGGGCCAAAGGAAATATCCTCCGATAACAAAGAGAAAGAAGCTTTCTGAGAAACTTCTTTGTGTTCTGTGAAATCATCTCACAGAGTTACAGCTTTCTCCTCAAGAAGCCTTTCTCTAAGACAGTTCTTGTGGAATTGGCAAAGTGATATTTGGAAGCCCATAGAGGTCTTTGGTGAAAAAGGAAATATATTCCGATGAAATCTGGAAAGAAGCTTTCTGAGAAACTGCTTAGTGTTCTGTTAATTCATCTCAGAGAGTAACATCGGTATTTCGTGGATCTCTTTGGTAGCCTTATTTCTGTGGAATCTGAGAACAGATATTTCGGATCCCTTTGAAGACTATAGGGCCAAAGGAAATATCCTCCGATAACAAAGAGAAAGAAGCTTTCTGAGAAATTTCTTTGTGTTCTGTGAAATCATCTCACAGAGTTACAGCTTTCCCCTCAAGAAGCCTTTCGCTAACACAGTTCTTGTGGAATTGGCAAAGTGATATTTGGAAGTCCTTAGAGGTCCATGCCGAAAAAGGAAATATCCTCAGATTAAATCTGGAAAGAAGCTTTCTGAGAAACTGCTTGGTGTTCTCTTAATTCATCTCACAGAGTTACATCTGTATTTCGTGGATCTCTTTGCTAGCCTTACTTCTGTGGAATCTGAGAACAGATATTTCGGATCCCTTTGAAGATTATAGGGTCAAAGGAAATATCCTCCGGTAACTAAGAGAAAGAAGCTTTCTGAGAAACTTCTTTGTGTTCTGTGAAATCATCTCACAGAATTACAGCTTTCCCCTCAAGAAGACTTTCGTAAGACAGTTCTTGTGGAATTGGCAAAGTGATATTTGGAAGCCCATAGAGGGCTATGGTGAAAAAGGAAATATATTCAGATGAAATCTGGAAAGAAGCTTTCTGAGAAACTGCTTGGTGTTCTGTTAATTCATCTCACAGAGTTACATCTGTATTTCGTGGATCTCTTTGGTAGCCTTATTTCTGTGGAATCTGAGAACAGATATTTCGGATCCCTTTGAAGACTATAGGGCCAAAGGAAATATCCTCCGATAACAAAGAGAAAGAAGCTTTCTGAGAAACTTCTTTGTGTTCTGTGAAATCATCTCACAGAGTTACAGTTTCCCCTCAAGAAGCCTTTCGCTAAGACAGTTCTTGTGGAATTGGCAAAGTGATATTTGGAAGTCCTTAGAGGTCCATGGTGAAAAAGGAAATATCCTCAGATTAAATCTGGAAAGAAGCTTTCTGAGAAACTGCTTGGTGTTCTGTTAATTCATCTCACAGAGTTACATCTGTATTTCGTGGATCTCTTTGCTAGCCTTATTTCTGTGGAATCTGAGAACAGATATTTCAGATCCCTTTGAGGACGATAATGCCAAAGGAAATAGCTTCCGATTACAAAGAGAAAGAAGCTTTCTGAGGAACTTCTTTGTGTTCTGTGAAATCATCTCACAGAGTTACAGCTTTTCCCTCAAGAAGCCTTTCGCTAAGACAGTTCTTGTGGAATGGGCAAAGTGATATTTGGAAGCCCTTAGAGGGCTATGGTGAAAAAGGAAATATCCTCAGATGAAATCTGGAAAGAAGCTTTCTGAGAAACTGCTTGGTGTTCTGTTAATTCATCTCACAGAGTTACATCGGTATTTCGTGGATCTCTTTGCTATCATTATTTCTGTGGAATCTGAGAAGAGATATTTCAGATCCCTTTGAAGACGATAGGGCCAAAGGAAATATCCTCCGATAACAAAGAGAAAGAAGCTTTCTGAGAAACTTCTTTGTGTTCTGTGAAATCATCTCACAGAGTTACAGCTTTCTCTTCAAGAAGGCTTTCGCTAAGACAGTTCTTGTGTAATTGGCAAAGTGATATTTGGAAGCCCATAGAGGGCTATGGTGAAAAAGGAAATATCCTCAGATGAAATCTGGAAAGAAGCTTTCTGAGAAACTGCTTGGTGTTCTCTTAATTCATCTCACAGAATTACATCGGTATTTCGTGGATCTCTTTGGTAGCCTTATTTCTGTGGAATCTGAGAACAGATATTTCGGATCCCTTTGAAGACTATAGTGCCAAAGGGAATATCCTCCGATAACAAATAGAAAGAAGCTTTCTGAGAAACTTCTTTGTGTTCTGTGAAATCATCTCACAGAGTTACAGCTTTCTCTTCAAGAAGGCTTTCGCTAAGACAGTTCTTGTGTAATTGGCAAAGTGATATTTGGAAGCCCATAGAGGGCTATGCTGAAAAAGGAAATGTCCTCAGATAAAATCTGGAAAGAAGCTTTCTAAGAAACTGCTTAGTGTTCTGTTAATTCATCTCACAGATTTACATCTGTATTTCGTGAATCTCTTTGGTAGCCTTATTTCTGTGGTATCTGAGAACAGATATTTCGGATCCCTTTGAAGACAATAGGGCCAAAGGAAATATCCTCCGATATCAAAGAGAAAGAAGCTTTCTGAGAAACTTCTTTGTGTTCTGTGAAATCATCTCACAGAGTTACAGCTTTACCCTCAAGAAGCCTTTCGCTAAGACAGTTCTTGTGGAATTGGCAAAGTGATATTTGGAAGCCCTTAGAGGGCTATGGTGAAAAAGGAAATATCCTCAGATGAAATCTGGAAAGAAGCTTTCTGAGAAACTGTTTGGAGTTCTGTTAATTCATCTCACAGAGTTACATCTGTATTTCGTGGATCTCATTGCTAGCCTTATTTCTGTGGAATCTGAGAACAGATATTTCGGATCTCTTTGAAGATTATAGGGCCAAAGGAAATATCCTGCGATAACAAAGAGAAAGAAGCTTTCTGAGAAACTTCTTTGTGTTCTGTGAAATCATCTCACAGAGTTACAGCTTTTCCCTCAAGAAGCCTTTCCTGTGGAATTGGCAAAGTGATATTTGGAAGCCCATAGAGGGCTATGTTGAAAAAGGAAAT
Source organism: Macaca fascicularis (assembly GCF_037993035.2). Classification (NCBI taxonomy): domain Eukaryota; kingdom Metazoa; phylum Chordata; class Mammalia; order Primates; family Cercopithecidae; genus Macaca; species Macaca fascicularis. The sequence goes on along the minus strand of NC_088384.1, from coordinate 42,489,112 downwards.
ATCCTCAGATGAAATCTGGAAAGAAGCTTTCTGAGAAACTGCGTGGTGTTCTCTTAATTCATCCCTCAGAGTTACATCTGTATTTCGTGGATCTCTTTGCTATCCTTATTTCTGTGGAATCTGAGAACAGATATTTCGGATCCCTTTGTAGATTATAGGGCCAAAGGAAATGTCCTCCAGTAACTAAGAGAAAGAAGCTTTCTGAGAAACTTCTTTGTGTTCTGTGAAATCATCTCACAGAGTTACAGCTTTCCCCTCAAGAAGACTTTCGTAAGAGAGTTCTTGTGGAATTGGCAAAGTGATATTTGGAAGCCCATAGAGGGCTATGGTGAAAAAGGAAATATATTCAGATAAAATCTGGTAAGAAGCTTTCTGAGAAACTGCTTGGTGTTCTGTTAATTCATCTCACAGAGTTACATCTGTATTTCGTGTATCTCTTTGCTAGCCTTATTTCTGTGGAATCTGAGAACAGATATTTCGGATCCCTTTGAAGACGATAGGGCCAAAGGAAATATCCTCCGATAACAAAGAGAAAGAAGCTTTCTGAGAAACTTCTTTGTGTTCTGTGAAATCATCTCACAGAGTTACAGCTTTCTCCTCAAGAAGCCTTTCTCTAAGACAGTTCTTGTGGAATTGGCAAAGTGATATTTGGAAGCCCATAGAGGTCTTTGGTGAAAAAGGAAATATATTCCGATGAAATCTGGAAAGAAGCTTTCTGAGAAACTGGTTAGTGTTCTGTTAATTCATCTCAGAGAGTAACATCGGTATTTCGTGGATCTCTTTGGTAGCCTTATTTCTGTGGAATCTGAGAACAGATATTTCGGATCCCTTTGAAGACTATAGGGCCAAAGGAAATATCCTCCGATAACAAAGAGAAAGAAGCTTTCTGAGAAATTTCTTTGTGTTCTGTGAAATCATCTCACAGAGTTACAGCTTTCCCCTCAAAAAGCCTTTCGCTAACACAGTTCTTGTGGAATTGGCAAAGTGATATTTGGAAGTCCTTAGAGGTCCATGGCGAAAAAGGAAATATCCTCAGATTAAATCTGGAAAGAAGCTTTCTGAGAAACTGCTTGGTGTTCTCTTAATTCATCTCACAGAGTTACATCTGTATTTCGTGGATCTCTTTGCTAGCCTTACTTCTGTGGAATCTGAGAACAGATATTTCGGATCCCTTTGAAGATTATAGGGCCAAAGGAAATATCCTCCGGTAACTAAGAGAAAGAAGCTTTCTGAGAAACTTCTTTGTGTTCTGTGAAATCATCTCACAGAGTTACAGTTTCCCCTCAAGAAGCCTTTCGCTAAGACAGTTCTTGTGGAATTGGCAAAGTGATATTTGGAAGCCCATAGAGGGCTATGGTGAAAAAGGAAATATATTCAGATGAAATCTGGAAAGAAGCTTTCTGAGAAACTGCTTGGTGTTCTGTTAATTCATCTCACAGAGTTACATCTGTATTTCGTGGATCTCTTTGGTAGCCTTATTTCTGTGGAATCTGAGAACAGATATTTCGGATCCCTTTGAAGACTATAGGGCCAAAGGAAATATCCTCCGATAACAAAGAGAAAGAAGCTTTCTGAGAAACTTCTTTGTGTTCTGTGAAATCATCTCACAGAGTTACAGTTTCCCCTCAAGAAGCCTTTCGCTAAGACAGTTCTTGTGGAATTGGCAAAGTGATATTTGGAAGTCCTTAGAGGTCCATGGTGAAAAAGGAAATATCCTCAGATTAAATCTGGAAAGAAGCTTTCTGAGAAACTGCTTGGTGTTCTGTTAATTCATCTCACAGAGTTACATCTCTATTTCGTGGATCTCTTTGCTAGCCTTATTTCTGTGGAATCTGAGAACAGATATTTCAGATCCCTTTGAGGACGATAAGGCCAAAGGAAATAGCTTCCGATTACAAAGAGAAAGAAGCTTTCTGAGGAACTTCTTTGTGTTCTGTGAAATCATCTCACAGAGTTACAGCTTTTCCCTCAAGAAGCCTTTCGCTAAGACAGTTCTTGTGGAATGGGCAAAGTGATATTTGGAAGCCCTTAGAGGGCTATGGTGAAAAAGGAAATATCCTCAGATGAAATCTGGAAAGAAGCTTTCTGAGAAACTGCTTGGTGTTCTGTTAATTCATCTCACAGAGTTACATCGGTATTTCGTGGATCTCTTTGCTATCATTATTTCTGTGGAATCTGAGAAGAGATATTTCAGATCCCTTTGAAGACGATAGGGCCAAAGGAAATATCCTCCGATAACAAAGAGAAAGAAGCTTTCTGAGAAACTTCTTTGTGTTCTGTGAAATCATCTCACAGAGTTACAGCTTTCTCTTCAGAAGGCTTTCGCTAAGACAGTTCTTGTGTAATTGGCAAAGTGATATTTGGAAGCCCATAGAGGGCTATGGTGAAAAAGGAAATATCCTCAGATGAAATCTGGAAAGAAGCTTTCTGAGAAACTGCTTGGTGTTCTCTTAATTCATCTAACAGAATTACATCGGTATTTCGTGGATCTCTTTGGTAGCCTTATTTCTGTGGAATCTGAGAACAGATATTTCGGATCCCTTTGAAGAATATAGTGCCAAAGGGAATATCCTCCGATAACAAATAGAAAGAAGCTTTCTGAGAAACTTCTTTCTGTTCTGTGAAATCATCTCACAGAGTTACAGCTTTACCCTCAAGAAGCCTTTCGCTAAGACAGTTCTTGTGGAATTGTCAAACTGATATTTGGAAGCCCTTAGAGGGCTATGGTGAAAAAGGAAATATCCTCAGATGAAATCTGGAAAGAAGCTTTCTGAGAAACTGCTTGGTGTTCTATTAATTCATCTCACAGAGATACATCTGTATTTCGTGGATCTCTTTGCTAGCCTTATTTCTGTTGAATCTGAGAACAGATATTTCAGATCCCTTTGAAGACGATAGGGCCAAAGGTAATATCTTCCGATTACAAAGAGAAAGAAGCTTTCTGAGGAACTTCTTTGTGTTCTATGAAATCATCTCACAGAGTTAGAGCTTTCCGCTCAAGAAGCCTTTCTCTAACACAGTACTTTTGGAATTGGCAAAGTGATATTTGGAAGCCCATAGAGGGCTATGGTGAAAAAGGAAATATCCTCAGATGAAATCTGGAAAGAAGCTTTCTGAGAAACTGCTTAGTGATCTGTTAATTCATCTCACAGAGTTACATCTGTATTTCGTGGATCTCTTTGCTAGCCTTATTTCTGTGGAATCTGAGAACAGATATTTCGGATCCCTTTGAAGACTATTGGGCCAAAGGAAATATCCTCCGATAACAAAGAGAATGAAGCTTTCTGAGAAACTTCTTTGTGTTCTGTGAAATCATCTCACAGAGTTACAGCTTTCCCCTCAAGAAGCCTTTCGCTAAGACAGTTCTTGTGGAATTGGCAAAGTGATATTTGGAAGCCCTTAGAGGGCTATGGTGAAAAAGGAAATATCCTCAGATTAAATCTGGAAAGAAGCATTCTGAGAAACTGCTTGGTGTTCTGTTAATTCATCTCACAGAGTTACATCTGTATTTCGTGGATCTCCTTGCTAGCCTTATTTCTGTGGAATCTGAGAACAGATATTTCAGATTCCTTTGAAGAATATAGGGCCAAAGGAAATATCCTCCGATAACAAAGAGAAAGAAGCTTTCTGAGAAACTTCTTTGTGTTCTGTGAAATCATCTCACAGAGTTACAGCTTTTCCCTCAAGAAGCCTTTCCTAAGACACTTCTTGTGGAATTGGCAAAGTGATATTTGGAAGCCCATAGTGGGCTATGGTGAAAAAGGAAATATCCTCAGATGAAATCTGGAAAGAAGCTTTCTGAGAAACTGCTTAGTGTTCTGTTAATTCATCTCACTGAGTTACATCTGTATTTCGTGGATCTCTTTGCTAACCTTATTTCTGTGTAATCTGAGAACAGATATTTCAGATCCCTTTGAAGACGAGAGGGCCAAAGGAAATATCCTCCGATTACTAAGAGAAAGAAGCTTTCTGAGGAACTTCTTTGTGTTCTGTGAAATCATCTCACAGAGTTAGAGCTTTCCGCTCAAGAAGCCTTCCTCTAACACAGTTCTTGTGGAATTGGCAAAGTGATATTTCAAAGCCCATAGAGGACTATGGTGAAAAAGGAAATGTCCACAGATGAAATCTGGAAAGAAGCTTTCTGAGAAACTGCTTAGTGTTCTGTTAATTCAACTCACAGAGTTACATCTGTATTTCGTGGATCTCTTTGGTAGCCTTATTTCTGTGGAATCTGAGAACAGATATTTCGGATCCCTTTGAAGACTATAGGGCCAAAGGAAATATCCTCCGATATCAAAGAGAAAGAAGCTTTCTGAGAAACTTCTTTTTGTTCCGTGAAATCATCTCAGAGAAGTACAGCTTTCCCCTCCAGAAGCCTTTCGCTAAGACAGTTCTTGTGGAATTGGCAAAGTGATATTTGGAAGCCCATGGAGGGCTATGGTGAAAAAGGAAATATCCTCAGATGAAATGTGTAAAGAAGCTTTCTGAGAACCTGCTTGGTGTTCTGTTAATTCATCTCACAGAGTTACATCTGTATTTCGTGGATCTCTTTGCGAGCGTTATTTCTGTGGAATCTGAGAACAGATATTTCGGATCCCTTTGAAGACTATAGGGCCAAAGGAAATATCCTCCGATAACAAACAGAAAGAAGCTTTCTGAGAAACTTCTTTGTGTTCTGTGAAATCATCTCACAGAGTTACAGCTTTCCCCTCAAGAAGACTTTTGCTAAGACAGTTCTTGTGGAATTGGCAAAGTGATATTTGGAAGGCCATAGAGGGCTAAGGTGAAAAAGGAAATATATTCAGATGAAATCTGGAAAGAAACTTTCTGAGAAACTGCTTGGTGTTCTGTTAATTCATCTCACAGAGTTACATCTGTATTTCGTGGATCTCTTTGCTAGCCTTATCTCTGTGGAATCTGAGAACAGATATTTCGGATCCCTTTGAAGACTATAGGGCCAAAGGAAATATCCTCCGATAACAAAGAGAAAGAAGCTTTCTGAGAAACTTCTTTGTGTTCTGTGAAATCATCTCACAGAGTTACAGGTTTCCCCTCAAGAAGGCTTTCGCTAAGAGAGTTCTTGTGGAATTGGCAAAGTGATATTTGGAAGCCCATAGAGGGCTACGGTTAAAAAGGAAATATCCTCAGATGAAATTTGGAAAGAAGCTTTCTGAGAAACTCCTTGGTGTTCTGTTAATTCATCTCACAGAGTTACATCTGTATTTCGTGGATCTCTTTGCTAGCCTTATTTCTGCAGAATCTGAGAACAGATATTTCGGATCCCTTTGAAGACTATAGGGCCAAAGGGAATATCCTCCGATAACAAAGAGAAAGAAGATTTCTGAGAAACTTCTTTGTGTTCTGTGAAATCATCTCACAGAGTTACAGCTTTACCGTCAAGAAGCCTTTCGCTAAGATAGTTCTTGTGGAATTGGCAAAGTGATATATGGAAGCCCTTAGAAGGGTACGGTGAAAAAGGAAATATCCTCAAATGAAATCTGGAAGGAAGCTTTCTGAGAAACTACTTGGTGTTCTGTTAATTCATCTCACTGAGTTACATCTGTATTTCGTGGATCTCTTTGCTAGCCTTATTTCTGTGGAATCTGAGAACAGATATTTCAGATCCCTTTGAAGACGATAGGGCCAAAGGAAATATCCTCCGATTACAAAGAGAAAGAAGCTTTCTGAGGAACTTCTTTGTGTTCTGTGAAATCATCTCACAGAGTTAGAGTTTTCCGCTCCAGAAACCTTTCTCTAACACAGTTCTTGTGGAATTGGCAAAGTGATATTTCAAAGCCCATAGAGGGCTATGGTGAAAAAGGAATTATCCTCCGATGAAATCTGGAAAGAAGCTTTCTGAGAAACTGCTTAGTGTTCTGTTAATTCATCTCACGGAGTTACATCTGTATTTCGTGGATCACTTTGCTAGCCTTATTTCTGCGGAATCTGAGAACACATATTTCGGAACCCTTAGAAGACTACAGGGTCAAAGGGAATATCCTCCGATAACAAAGAGAAAGAAGCTTTCTGAGAAACTTCTTTGTGTTCTGTGAAATCATCTCACAGAGTTACAGCTTTACCCTCAAGAAGCCTTTCGCTAAGACAGTTCTTGTGGAATTGGCAAAGTGATATTTGGAAGCCCATAGAGGGCTACGGTGAAAAAGGAAATATCCTCAGATGAAATCTGGAAAGAAGCTTTCTGAGAAACTGCTTAGTGTTCTGTTAATTCATCTCACAGAGTTATATCTGTATTTCGTGGATCTCTTTGCTAGCCTTATTTCTGTGGAATCTGAGAACAGATAATTCGGATCCCTTTGAAGACTATAGGGCCAAAGGAAATATCCTCCGATATCAAAGAGAAAGAAGCTTTCTGAGAAACTTCTTTGTGTTCCGTGAAATCATCTCAGAGAATTACAGCTTTCCCCTCCAGAAGACTTTCGCTAAGACAGTTCTTGTGGAATTGGCAAAATGATATTTGGAAGCCCATAGAGGGCTATGGTGAAAAAGGAAATATCCTCAGATGAAATGTCTAAAGAAGCTTTCTGAGAAACTGCTTTGTGTTCTGTTAATTCATCTCACAGAGTTACATCTGTATTTCGTGGATATCTTTGCTAGCCTTATTTCTGTGGAATCTGAGAACAAATATTTCGGATCCCTTTGAAGACTATAGGGCCAAAGGAAATATCCTCCGATAACAAAGAGAAAGAAGCTTTCTGAGAAAGTTCTTTGTGTTCTGTGAAATCATGGCACAGAGTTACAGCTTTCCCCTCAAGAAGCCTTTCGCTAAGACAGTTCTTGTGGATTTGGCAAAGTGATATTTGGAAGCCCTTAGAGGGCTATGATGAAAAAGGAAATATCCTCAAATGAAATCTGGAAAGAAGCTTTCTGAGAAACTGCTTGGTGTTCTTTTAATTCATCTCACTGAGTTACATCTGTATTTCGTGGATCTCTTTGCTAGCCTTATTTCTGTGGAATCTGAGAACAGATATTTCGGATCCCTTTGAAGACGATAGGGCCAAAGGAAATATCCTCCGATTACAAAGAGAAAGAAGCTTTCTGAGGAACTTCTTTGTGTTCTGTGAAATCATCTCACAGAGTTAGAGCTTTCCGCTCCAGAAGCCTTTCTCTAACACAGTTCTTGTGGAATTGGCAAAGTGATATTTCAAAGCCCATAGAGGGCTATGGTGAAAAAGGAAATGTCCTCCGATGAAATCTGGAAAGAAGCTTTCTGAGAAACTGCTTAGTGTTCTGTTAATTCATCTCACAGAGTTACATCTGTATTTCGTGGATCTCTTTGGTAGCCTTATTTCTGTGGAATCTGAGAACAGATATTTCGGATCCCTTTGTAGACTATAGGGCCAAAGTGAATATCCTCCGATTACAAAGAGAAAGAAAATTTCTGAGGAACTTCTTTGTGTTCTGTGAAATCATCTCACAGAGTTAGAGCGTACCGCTCCAGAAGCCTTTCTCTAAGACAGTTCTTGTGGAATTGGCAAAGTGATATTTCAAAGCACATAGAGGGCTATGGTGAAAAAGGAAATATCCTCAGATGAAATCTGGAAAGAAGCTTTCTGAGAAACTGCTTAGTGTTCTGTTAATTCATCTCAGAGAGTTACATCTGTATTTCGTGGATCTCTTTGGTAGCCTTATTTCTGTGGAATCTGAGAACAGACATTTCGGATCCCTTTGAAGACTATAGGGCCAAAGGAAATATCCTCCGATAACAAAGAGAAAGAAGCTTTCTGAGAAACTTCTTTGTGTTCTGTGAAAACATCTCACAGAGTTACAGCTTTCCCTTCAAGAAGCCTTTCGCTAAGACAGTTCTTGTGGAATTGGCAGAGTGATATTTGAAAGCCCATGGAGGGCTATGGTGAAAAAGGAAATATATTCAGATGAAATCTGGAAAGAAGCTTTCTGAGAAACTGCTTGGTGTTCTGTTAATTCATCTCACAGAGTTACATCGGTATTTCGTGGATCTCTTTGGTAGCCTTATTTCTGTGGAATCTGAGAACCGATATTTCGGATCCCTTTGAAGACTACAGGGCCAAAGGGAATATCCTCCGATAACAAACAGAAAGAAGCTTTCTGAGAAACTTCTTGTGTTCTGTGAAATCATCTCACAGAGTTACAGCTTTACCCTCAAGAAGCCTTTCGCTAAGACAGTTCTTGTGGAATTGGCAAAGTGATATTTGGAAGCCCTTAGAGGGCTATGGTGAAAAAGGAAATATCCTCAGATGAAATCTGGAAAGAAGCTTTATGAGAAACTGCTTGGTGTTCTGTTAATTCATCTCACAGAGATACATCTGTATTTCGTGGATCTCTTTGCTAGCCTTATTTCTGTGGAATCTGAGAACAGATATTTCAGATCCCTTTGAAGACGATAGGGCCAAAGGAAATATCCTCCGATTATAAAGAGAAAGAAGCTTTCTGAGGAACTTCTTTGTGTTCTGTGAAATCATCTCACAGACTTAGAGCTTTGTGCTCAGGAAGCCTTTCTCTAACACAGTTCTTGTGGAATTGGCAAAGTGATATTTCAAAGCCCATAGAGGGCTATGGTGAAAAGAGAAATATCCTCAGATGAAATCTGGAAAGAAGCTTTCTGAGAAACTGCTTAGTGTTCTGTTAATTCATCTCAAAGAGTTACATCTGTATTTCGTGGATCTCTTTGGTAGCCTTATTTCTGTGGAATCTGAGAACAGATATTTCGGATCCCTTTGAAGTCTATAGGGCCAAAGGAAATATCCTCCGATATCAAAGAGAAAGAAGCTTTCTGAGAAACTTCTTTGTGTTCCGTGAAATCATCTCAGAGAGTTACAGCTTTCCCCTCCAGAAGCCTTTCGCTAAGACAGTTCTTGTGGAATTGGCAAAGTGATATTTGGAATCCAATAGAGGGCTATGGTGAAAAAGGAAATATCCTCAGATGAAATGTGTAAAGAAGCATTCTGAGAAACTGCTTGGTGTTCTGTTAATTCATCTCACAGAGTTACATCTGTATTTCGTGGATCTCTTTGGTAGCCTTATTTCTGTGGAATCTGAGAACAGATATTTCGGATCCCTTTGAAGACTATAGGGCCAAAGGGAATATCCTCCGATAACAAAGAGAAAGAAGCTTTCTGAGAAACTTCTTTGTGTTCTGTGAAATCATCTCACAGAGTTACAGCTTTCCCCTCAAGAAGCCTTTCGCTAAGACAGTTCTTGTGGAATTGGCAAAGTGATATTTGGAAGCCCTTAGAGGGCTATGGTGAAAAAGGAAATATCCTCAGATGAAATCTGGAAAGAAGCTTTCTGAGAAACTGCTTGTTGTTCTGTTAATTCATTTCACAGAGATACATCTGTATTTCGTGGATCTCTTTGCTAGCCTTATTTCTGTGGAATCTGAGAACAGATATTTCAGATCCCTTTTAAGACGATAGGGCCAAAGGAACTATCCTCCGATTATAAAGAGAAAGAAGCTTCCTGAGGAACTTCTTTGTGTTCTGTGAAATCATCTCACAGAGTTAGAGCTTTCCGCTCAAGAAGCCTTTCTCTAAGACAGTTCTTGTGGAATTGGCAAAGTGATATTTCTAAGCCCATTGAGGGCTATGGTGAAAAAGGAAATGTCCTCAGATAAAATCTGGAAAGAAGCTTTCTAAGAAACTTCTTAGTGTTCTGTTAATTCATCTCACAGATTTACATCTGTATTTCGTGAATCTCTTTTGTAGCCTTATTTCTGTGGTATCTGAGAAAAGATATTTCGGATCCCTTTGAAGACAATAGGGCCAAAGGAAATATCCTCCGATATCAAAGAGAAAGAAGCTTTCTGAGAAATTTCTCTGTGTTCTGTGAAATCATCTCACAGAGTTACAGCTTTACCCTCAAGAAGCCTTTCGCTAAGACAGTTCTTGTGGAATTGGCAAAGTGATATTTGGAAGCCCTTAGAGGGCTATGGTGAAAAAGGAAATATCCTCAGATGAAATCTGGAAAGAAGCTTTCTGAGAAACTGTTTGGAGTTCTGTTAATTCATCTCACAGAGTTACATCTGTATTTCGTGGATCTCATTGCTAGCCTTATTTCTGTGGAATCTGAGAACAGATATTTCGGATCTCTTTGAAGATTATAGGGCCAAAGGAAATATCCTGCGATAACAAAGAGAAAGAAGCTTTCTGAGAAACTTCTTTGTGTTCTGTGAAATCATCTCACAGAGTTACAGCTTTTCCCTCAAAAAGCCTTTCCTGTGGAATTGGCAAAGTGATATTTGGAAGCCCATAGAGGGCTATGTTGAAAAAGGAAATATCCTCAGATGAAATCTGGAAAGAAGCTTTCTGAGAAACTGCGTGGTGTTCTCTTAATTCATCCCTCAGAGATACATCTGTATTTCGTGGATCTCTTTGCTATCCTTATTTCTGTGGAATCTGAGAACAGATATTTCGGATCCCTTTGTAGATTATAGGGCCAAAGGAAATGTCCTCCAGTAACTAAGAGAAAGAAGCTTTCTGAGAAACTTCTTTGTGTTCTGTGAAATCATCTCACAGAGTTACAGCTTTCCCCTCAAGAAGACTTTCGTAAGACAGTTCTTGTGGAATTGGCAAAGTGATATTTGGAAGCCCATAGAGGGCTATGGTAAAAAAGGAAATATATTCAGATAAAATCTGGTAAGAAGCTTTCTGAGAAACTGCTTGGTGTTCTGTTAATTCAACTCACAGAGTTACATCTGTATTTCGTGTATCTCTTTGCTAGCCTTATTTCTGTGGAATCTGAGAACAGATATTTCGGATCCCTTTGAAGACGATAGGGCCAAAGGAAATATCCTCCGATAACAAAGAGAAAGAAGCTTTCTGAGAAACTTCTTTGTGTTCTGTGAAATCATCTCACAGAGTTACAGCTTCTCCTCAAGAAGCCTTTCTCTAAGACAGTTCTTGTGGAATTGGCAAAGTGATATTTGGAAGCCCATAGAGGTCTTTGGTGAAAAAGGAAATATATTCCGATGAAATCTGGAAAGAAGCTTTCTGAGAAACTGCTTAGTGTTCTGTTAATTCATCTCAGAGAGTAACATCGGTATTTCGTGGATCTCTTTGGTAGCCTTATTTCTGTGGAATCTGAGAACAGATATTTCGGATCCCTTTGAAGACTATAGGGCCAAAGGAAATATCCTCCGATAACAAAGAGAAAGAAGCTTTCTGAGAAATTTCTTTGTGTTCTGTGAAATCATCTCACAGAGTTACAGCTTTCCCCTCAAGAAGCCTTTCGCTAACACAGTTCTTGTGGAATTGGCAAAGTGATATTTGGAAGTCCTTAGAGGTCCATGGCGAAAAAGGAAATATCCTCAGATTAAATCTGGAAAGAAGCTTTCTGAGAAACTGCTTGGTGTTCTCTTAATTCATCTCACAGAGTTACATCTGTATTTCGTGGATCTCTTTGCTAGCCTTACTTCTGTGGAATCTGAGAACAGATATTTCGGATCCCTTTGAAGATTATAGGGCCAAAGGAAATATCCTCCGGTAACTAAGAGAAAGAAGCTTTCTGAGAAACTTCTTTGTGTTCTGTGAAATCATCTCACAGATTTACAGCTTTCCCCTCAAGAAGACTTTCGTAAGACAGTTCTTGTGGAATTGGCAAAGTGATATTTGGAAGCCCATAGAGGGCTATGGTGAAAAAGGAAATATATTCAGATGAAATCTGGAAAGAAGCTTTCTGAGAAACTGCTTGGTGTTCTGTTAATTCATCTCACAGAGTTACATCTGTATTTCGTGGATCTCTTTGGTAGCCTTATTTCTGTGGAATCTGAGAACAGATATTTCGGATCCCTTTGAAGACTATAGGGCCAAAGGAAATATCCTCCGATAACAAAGAGAAAGAAGCTTTCTGAGAAACTTCTTTGTGTTCTGTGAAATCATCTCACAGAGTTACAGTTTCCCCTCAAGAAGCCTTTCGCTAAGACAGTTCTTGTGGAATTGGCAAAGTGATATTTGGAAGTCCTTAGAGGTCCATGGTGAAAAAGGAAATATCCTCAGATTAAATCTGGAAAGAAGCTTTCTGAGAAACTGCTTGGTGTTCTGTTAATTCATCTCACAGAGTTACATCTGTATTTCGTGGATCTCTTTGCTAGCCTTATTTCTGTGGAATCTGAGAACAGATATTTCAGATCCCTTTGAGGACGATAAGGCCAAAGGAAATAGCTTCCGATTACAAAGAGAAAGAAGCTTTCTGAGGAACTTCTTTGTGTTCTGTGAAATCATCTCACAGAGTTACAGCTTTACCCTCAAGAAGCCTTTCGCTAAGACAGTTCTTGTGGAATTGTCAAACTGATATTTGGAAGCCCTTAGAGGGCTATGGTGAAAAAGGAAATATCCTCAGATGAAATCTGGAAAGAAGCTTTCTGAGAAACTGCTTGGTGTTCTATTAATTCATCTCACAGAGATACATCTGTATTTCGTGGATCTCTTTGCTAGCCTTATTTCTGTTGAATCTGAGAACAGATATTTCAGATCCCTTTGAAGACGATAGGGCCAAAGGAAATATCTTCCGATTACAAAGAGAAAGAAGCTTTCTGAGGAACTTCTTTGTGTTCTATGAAATCATCTCACAGAGTTAGAGCTTTCCGCTCAAGAAGCCTTTCTCTAACACAGTACTTTTGGAATTGGCAAAGTGATATTTGGAAGCCCATAGAGGGCTATGGTGAAAAAGGAAATATCCTCAGATGAAATCTGGAAAGAAGCTTTCTGAGAAACTGCTTAGTGATCTGTTAATTCATCTCACAGAGTTACATCTGTATTTCGTGGATCTCTTTGCTAGCCTTATTTCTGTGGAATCTGAGAACAGATATTTCGGATCCCTTTGAAGACTATTGGGCCAAAGGAAATATCCTCCGATAACAAAGAGAATGAAGCTTTCTGAGAAACTTCTTTGTGTTCTGTGAAATCATCTCACAGAGTTTCAGCTTTCCCCTCAAGAAGCCTTTCGCTAAGACAGTTCTTGTGGAATTGGCAAAGTGATATTTGGAAGCCCTTAGAGGGCTATGGTGAAAAAGGAAATATCCTCAGATTAAATCTGGAAAGAAGCATTCTGAGAAACTGCTTGGTGTTCTGTTAATTCATCTCACAGAGTTACATCTGTATTTCGTGGATCTCCTTGCTAGCCTTATTTCTGTGGAATCTGAGAACAGATATTTCAGATTCGTTTGAAGAATATAGGGCCAAAGGAAATATCCTCCGATAACAAAGAGAAAGAAGCTTTCTGAGAAACTTCTTTGTGTTCTGTGAAATCATCTCACAGAGTTACAGCTTTTCCCTCAAGAAGCCTTTCCTAAGACACTTCTTGTGGAATTGGCAAAGTGATATTTGGAAGCCCATAGTGGGCTATGGTGAAAAAGGAAATATCCTCAGATGAAATCTGGAAAGAAGCTTTCTGAGAAACTGCTTAGTGTTCTGTTAATTCATCTCACTGAGTTACATCTGTATTTCGTGGATCTCTTTGCTAACCTTATTTCTGTGTAATCTGAGAACAGATATTTCAGATCCCTTTGAAGACGAGAGGGCCAAAGGAAATATCCTCCGATTACTAAGAGAAAGAAGCTTTCTGAGGAACTTCTTTGTGTTCTGTGAAATCATCTCACAGAGTTAGAGCTTTCCGCTCTAGAAGCCTTCCTCTAACACAGTTCTTGTGGAATTGGCAAAGTGATATTTCAAAGCCCATAGAGGACTATGGTGAAAAAGGAAATGTCCACAGATGAAATCTGGAAAGAAGCTTTCTGAGAAACTGCTTAGTGTTCTGTTAATTCAACTCACAGAGTTACATCTGTATTTCGTGGATCTCTTTGGTAGCCTTATTTCTGTGGAATCTGAGAACACATATTTCGGATCCCTTTGAAGACTATAGGGCCAAAGGAAATATCCTCCGATATCAAAGAGAAAGAAGCTTTCTGAGAAACTTCTTTGAGTTCCGTGAAATCATCTCAGAGAGTTACAGCTTTCCCCTCCAGAAGCCTTTCGCTAACACAGTTCTTGTGGAATTGGCAAAGTGATATTTGGAATCCCATAGAGGGCTATGTTGAAAGAGGAAATATCCTCAGATGAAATCTGGAAAGAAGCTTTCTGAGAAACTGCTTGGTGTTCTGTAAATTCATCTCATAGAGTTACATCTGTATTTCGTGGATCTCTTTGCTAGCCTTATTTCTGTGGAATCTGAGAACAGGTATTTCGGATCCCTTTGAAGACTCTAGGGTCAAAGGAAATATCCTCCGATAAAAAAGAATAAGAAGCTTTCTGAGAAACTTCTTTGTGTTCTGTGAAATCATCTCACAGAGTTACAGCTTTCCCCTCAAGAAGCCTTTCGCTAAGACAGTTCTTGTGGAATTGGCAAAGGGATATTTGGAAGATCATAGAGGGCTACGGTTAAAAAGGAAATATCCTCAGGTGAAATCTGGAAAGAAGCTTTCTGAGAAACTGCTTGGTGTTCTGTTAATTCATCTCACAGAGTTACATCTGTATTTCGTGGATCTCTTTACTAGCCTTATTTCTGTGGAATCTGAGAACCGATATTTCGGATCCCTTTGAAGACTATAGGGCCAAAGGAAATAACCTCCGATAACAAAGAGAAAGAAGCTTTCTGAGAAACTTCTTTGTGTTCTGTGAAATCATCTCACAGAGGTACAGCTTTCCCCTCAAGAAGCCTTTCGCTAAGACAGTTCTTGTGGAATTGGCAAAGTGTTATATGGAAGCCCATAGAGGGCTATGGTGAAAAACGAAGTATCCTCAGATGAAATCCTGAAAGAAGCTTTCTGAGAAACTGCTTAGTGTTTTGTTAATTCATCACACAGAGTTACATCTGTATTTCGTGGATCTCTTTCCTAGCCTTATTTCTGTGGAATCTGAGAACAGATATTTCGTATCCCTTTGAAGACTATAGGCCCAAAGGAAATATCCTCCGATAACAAAGAGAAAGAAGCTTTCTGAGAAACTACTTTGTGTTCTGTGAAATCATCTCACAGAGTTACAGCTTTCCCCTCAAGAAGCCTTTTGCTAAGACAGTTCTTGTGGAATTGGCAAAGTGATATTTGGAAGCCCATAGAGGGCTATGGTGAAAAAGGAAATATCCTCAGATTAAATCTGGAAAGAAGCTTTCTGAGGAACTTCTTAGTGTTCTGTTAATTCATCTCACAGAGTTACATCTGTATTTCGTGGATGTCTTTGCTAGCCTTATTTCTGTGGAATCTGAGAACAGATATTTCGGATCCCTTTGAAGACTATAGGGCCAAAGGAAATATCCTCCGATATCAAAGAGAAAGAAGCTTTCTGAGAAACTGCTTTGTGTTCTGTGAAATCATCTCACAGAGCTACAGCTTTCCCCTCCAGAAGCCTTTCGCTAAGACAGTTCTTGTGGAATTGGTAAAGTGATATTTGGAAGCCCATAGAGGGCTATGGTGAAAAAGGAAATATCCACAGATTAAATCTGGAAATAAGCTTTCTGAGAAACTGCTTAGTGTTCTGTTAATTCATCTCACAGAGTTACATCTTTATTTCGTGGATCTCTTTGCTAGCCTTATTTCTGTGGAATCTGAGAACAGATATTTCGGATCCCATTGAAGACTATAGGGCCAAAGGAAATATCCTCCGATAACAAAGAGAAAGAAGCTTTCTGAGAAACTTCTTTGCGTTCTGAGAAATCATCTCACAGAGTTACAGCTTTCCCCTCAAGAAGCCTTTCGGCAAGACAGATCTTGTGGAATTGGCAAAGTGATATTTGGAAGCCCATAGAGGGCTACGGTGAATAACGAAGTATCCTCAGATGAAATCCTGAAAGAAGCTTTCTGAGAAACTGCTTAGTGTTCTGTTAATTCATCTCACAGAGTTACATCTGTATTTCGTGGATCTCTTTCCTAGCCTTATTTCTGTGGAATCTGAGAACAGATATTTCGTATCCCTTTGAAGACAATAGGGCCAAAGGAAATATCCTCCGATAACAAAGAGAAAGAAGCTTCCTGAGAAACTACTTTGTGTTCTGTGAAATCATCTCACAGAGTTACAGCTTTCCCCTCAAGAAGCCTTTTGCTAATACAGTTCTTGTGGAATTGGCAAAGTGATATTTGGAAGCCCATAGAGGGCTATGGTGAAAAAGGAAATATCCTCACATTAAATCTGGAAAGAAGCTTTCTGAGAAACTTCTTAATGCTCTGTTAATTCATCTCACAGAGTTACATCGTTATTTCGTGGAACTCTTTGCTAGCCTTATTTCTGTGGAATCTGAGAACAGATATTTCGGATCCCTTTGAAGATTATAGGGCCCAAGGAAATATCCTGGGATTACAAAGAGAAAGAAGCTTTCTGAGAAACTTTTTTGTGTTCTGTGAAATCAACTCACAAAGTTACAGCTTTCCCCTCAAGAAGCCTTTCGCTAAGACAGTTCTTGCGGAATTGGCAAAGTGATATTTCAAAGCCCATAGAGGGCTATGGTGAAAAACGAAATATCCTCAGATGAAATCCGGAAAGAAGCTTTCTGAGAAACTGCTTAGTGTTCTGTTAATTCATCTCACAGAGTTACATCTGTATTTCGTGGATCTCTTTGCTAACCTTATTTCTGTGGAATCTGAGAGCAGATATTTCCGATAACTTTGAAGACTATAGGGCCAAAGGAAATATCCTCCGATAACAAAGAGAAAGAAGCTTTCTGAGAAACTACTTTGTGTTCTGTGAAATCATCTCACAGAGTTACAGCTTTCCCCTCAAGAAGCCTTTTGCTAAGACAGTTCTTGTGGAATTGGCAAAGTGATATTTGGAAGCCCATAGAGGGCTATGGTGAAAAAGGAAATATCCTCAGATGAAATCTGGAAAGAAGCTTTCTTAGAAACTTCTTAGTGCTCTGTTAATTCATCTCACTGAGTTACATCTGTATTTCGTGGATCCCCTTGCTAGCCTTATTTCTGTGGAATCTGAGAACAGATATTTCGGATCCCTTTGAAGACTATAGGGCCAAAGGAAATATCCTCCGATTACAAAGAGAAAGAAGCTTTCTGAGAAACTTTTTTGTGTTCTGTGAAATCAACTCACAAAGTTACAGCTTTCCCCTCAAAAAGCCTTTCGCTAAGACAGTTCTTGCGGAATTGGCAAAGTGATATTTCAAAGCCCATAGAGGGCTATGGTGAAAAAGGAAATATCCTCAGATGAAATCTGGAAAGACGCTTTCTGAGAAACTGCTTAGTGTTCTGTTAATTCATCTCACAGAGTTACATCTGTATTTCGTGGATCTCTTTGGTGGCCTTATTTCTGTGGAATCTGAGAACAGATATTTCGGATCCCTTTGAAGACTATGGGGCCAAAGGAAATATCCTCCAATATCAAAGAGAAAGAAGCTTTCTGAGAAACTTCTTTGTGTTCTGTGAAATAATCTCACAGAGCTACAGCTTTCCCCTCCAGAAGCCTTTCGCTAAGACAGTTCTTGTGGAATTGGTAAAGTGATATTTGGAAGCCCATAGAGGGCTCTGGTGAAAAAGGAAATATCCTCAGATGAAATCTGGAAAGAAGCTTTCTGAGAAACTGCTTAGTGTTCTCTTAATTCATCTCACAGAGTTACTTCTGTATTTCCTGGATCCCTTTGCTAGCATTATCTCTGTGGAATCTGAGAACAGATATTGTGGATCCCTTTGAAGACTATAGGGCCCAAGGAAATATCCTGGGATTACAAAGAGAAAGAAGCTTTCTGAGAAACTTTTTTGTGTTCTGTGAAATCACTCACAAAGTTACAGCTTTCCCCTCAAGAAGCCTTTCGCTAAGACAGTTCTTGCGGAATAGGCAAAGTGATATTTCAAAGCCCATAGACGGCTATGGAGAAAAAGGAAATATCCTCAGATGAAATCTGGAAAGAAGCTTTCTGAGAAACTGCTTAGTGTTCTGTTAATTCAACTCACAGAGTTACATCTGTATTTCGTGGATCTCTTTGGTAGCCTTATTTCTGTGGAATGTGAGAACAGATATTTCGGATCCCTTTGAAGACTATAGGGCCAAAGGAAATATCCTCCGATATCAAAGAGAAAGAAGCTTTCTGAGAAACTTCTTTGTGTTCTGTGAAATCATCTCACAGAGCTACAGCTTTCCCCTCCAGAAGCCTTTCGCTAAGACAGTTCTTGTCGAATTGGCAAAGTGATATTTGGAAGCCCATATAGGGCTATGGTGAAAAAGGAAATATCCTCAGATGAAATCTGGAAAGAAGCTTTCTGAGAAACTTCTTAGTGCTCTGTTAATTCGTCTCACAGAGTTACATCTGTATTTCGTGGAACTCTTTTCTAGCCTTATTTCTGTGGAATCTGAGAACAGATATTTCGGATCCCTTTGAAGACTATAGGGCCAAAGGAAATATCCTCCGATTACAAAGAGAAAGAAGCTTTCTGAGAAACTTTTTTGTGTTCTGTGAAATCAACTCACAACGTTACAGCTTTCCCCTCAAGAAGCCTTTCGGTAAGACAGATCTTGTGGAATTGGTAAAGTGATATTTGGAAGCCCATAGAGGGCTACGGTGAAAAACGAAATATCCTCAGATGAAATCCTGAAAGAAGCTTTCTGAGAAACTGCTTAGTGTTCTGTTAATTCATCTCACAGAGTTACATCTGTATTTCGTGGATCTCTTTGCTAGCCTTATTTCTGTGGAATCTGAGAACAGATATTTCGGATAACTTTGAAGACTATAGGGCCAAAGGAAATATCCTCCGATAACAAAGAGAAAGAAGCTTTCTGAGAAACTACTTTGTGTTCTGTGAAATCATCTCACAGAGTTACAGCTTTCCCCTCCAGAAGCCTTTTGCTAAGACAGTTCTTGTGGAATTGGCAAAGTCATATTTGGAAGCCCATAGAGGGCTATGGTGAAAAAGGAAATATCCTCAGATGAAATCTGGAAAGAAGCTTTCTGAGAAACTGCTTAGTGTTCTGGTAATTCATCTCACAGTGTTACATCTGTATTTCGTGGATCTCTTTCCTAGCCTTATTTCTGTGGAATCTGAGAACAGATATTTCGGATCCCTTTGAAGACTATAGGGCCAAAGGAAATATCCTCCGATTACAAAGAGAAAGAAGCTTTCTGAGAAACTTTTTTGTGTTCTGTGAAATCAACTCACAAAGTTACAGCTTTCCCCTCAAGAAGCCTTTCGCTAAGACAGTTCTTGCGGAATTGGCAAGTGATATTTCAAAGCCCATAGAGGGCTATGGTGAAAAAGGAAATATCCTCAGATGAAATCTGGAAAGAAGCTTTCTGAGAAACTGCTTAGTGTTCTGGTAATTCATCTCACAGTGTTACATCTGTATTTCGTGGATCTCTTTCCTAGCCTTATTTCTGTGGAATCTGAGAACAGATATTTCGGATCCCTTTGAAGACTATAGGGCCAAAGGAAATATCCTCCGATATCAAAGAGAAAGAAGCTTTCTGAGAATCTTCTTTGTGTTCTGTGAAATCATCTCACAGAGCTACAGCTTTCCCCTCCAGAAGCCTTTCGCTAAGACAGTTCTTGTGGAATTGGTAAAGTGATATTTGGAAGCCCATAGAGGGCTATGGTGAAAAGGAAATATCCACAGATTAAATCTGGAAAGAAGCTTTCTGAGAAACTGCTTAGTGTTCTCTTAATTCATCTCACGGAGTTACTTCTGTATTTCCTGGATCCCTTTGCTAGCATTATCTATGTGGATTCTGAGAACAGAGATTTCGGATCCCTTTGAAGACTATAGGGCCAAAGGAAATATCCTCCGATAACAAAGAGAAAGAAGCATTCTGAGAAACTTCTTTGTGTTCTGTGAAATCATCTCACAGAGTTACAGCTTTCCCCTCAAGAAGCCTTTCGGCAAGACAGATCTTGTGGAATTGGCAAAGTGATATTTGGAATCCCATAGGGCTACGGTGAAATACGAAGTATCCTCATATGAAATCCTGAAAGAAGCTTTCTGAGAAACTGCTTAGTGTTCTGTTAATTCATCTCTCAGAGTTACATCTGTATTTCGTGGATCTCTTTGCTAGCCTTATTTCTGTGGAATCTGAGAACAGATATTTCGTATCCCTTTGAACACTATAGGGCCAAAGGAAATATCCTCCGATAACAAAGAGAAAGAAGCTTTCTGAGAAACTACTTTGTGTTCTGTGAAATCATCTCACAGAGTTGCAGCTTTCCCCTCAAGAAGCCTTTTGCTAAGACAGTTCTTGTGGAATTGGCAAAGTGATATTTGGAAGCCCAGAGAGGGCTATGGTGAAAAAGGAAATATCCTCAGATGAAATCTGGAAAGAAGCTTTCTGAGAAACTTCTTAGTGCTCTGTTAATTCATCTCACAGAGTTACATCTGTATTTCGTGGATCTCTTTGCTAGCCTTATTTCTGTGGAATCTGAGAACAGATATTTCGGATCCCTTTGAAGACTATAGGGCCAAAGGAAATATCCTGCGATTACAAAGAGAAAGAAGCTTTCTGGAAAACTTTTTTGTGTTCTGTGAAATCAACTCACAAAGTTACAGCTTTCCCCTCAAGAAGCCTTTCGCTAAGACAGTTCTTGCGGAATTGGCAAAGTGATATTTCAAAGCCCATAGAGGGCTATGGTGAAAAAGGAAATATCCTCATTGAAATCTGGAAAGAAGCTTTCTGAGAAACTGCTTAGTGTTCTGTTAACTCATCTCACAGAGTTACATATGTATTTCGTGGATCTCTTTGGTACCCTTATTTCTGTGGAATCTGAGAACAAATATTTCGGATCCCTTTGAAGACTATAGGGCCAAAGGAAATATCCTCCGATATCAAAGAGAAAGAAGCTTTCTGAGAAACTTCTTTGTGTTCTGTGAAATAATCTCACAGAGCTACAGCTTTCCCCTCCAGAAGCCTTTCGCTAAGACAGTTCTTGTGGAATTGGCAAAGTGATATTTGGAAGCCCATAGAGGGCTATGGTGAAAAAGGAAATATCCTCAAATAAAATCTGGAAAGAAGCTTTCTGAGAAACTGCTTAGTGTTCTGTAAATTCATCTCACAGAGTTACATCTGTATTTCGTGGATCCCTTTGCTAGCATTATCTCTGTGGAATCTGAGAGCAGATATTTCGGATCCCTTTGAAGACTATAGGGCCAAAGGAAATATCCTCCGATTACAAAGGGGAAGAAGCTTTCTGAGAAACTTTTTTGTGTTCTGTGAAATAAACTCACAAAGTTACAGCTTTCCCCCAAGAAGCCTTTCGCTAAGACAGTTCTTGCGGAATTGGCAAAGTGATATTTCAAAGCCCATAGAGGGCTATGGTGAAAAAGGAAATATCCTCAGATGAAATCTGGAAAGAAGCTTTCTGAGAAACTGCATAGTGTTCTGTTAATTCATCTCACAGAGTTACATCAGTATTTCGTGGATCCCTTTGCCAGCCTTATTTCTGTGGAATCTGAGAACAGATATTTCGGATCCCTTTGAAGACTATAGGGCCAAAGGAAATAGCCTCCGATAATAAAGAGAAAGAAGCTTTCTGAGAAACTTGTTTGTGTTCTGTGAAATCATCTCACAGAGTTACAGCTTTCCCCTCAAGAAGCCTTTCGGTAAGACAGATCTTGTGGAATTGGCAAAGTAATATTTGGAAGCGCATAGAGGGCTACGGTGAAAAACGAAATATCCTCAGATGAAATCCTGAAAGAAGCTTTCTGAGAAACTGCTTAGTGTTCTGTTAATTCATCTCACAGAGTTACGTCTGTATTTCGTGGATCTCTTTGCTAGACTTATTTCTGTGGAATCTGAGAACAGATATTTCGTATCCCTTTGAAGACTATAGGGCCAAAGGAAATATCCTCCGATAACAAAGAGAAAGAAGCTTTCTGAGAAACTACTTTGTGTTCTGTGAAATCATCTCACAGAGTTACAGCTTTCCCTTCAAGAAGCCTTTTGCTAAGACAGTTCTTGTGGAAATGGCAAAGTGATATTTGGAAGCCCATAGAGAGCTATGGTGAAAAAGGAAATATCCTCAGATGAAATCTGGAAAGAAGCTTTCTGAGAAACTTCTTAGTGCTCTGTTAATATATCTCACAGAGTTACATCTGTATTTCGTGGATCTCTTTGCTAGCCTTATTTCTGTGGAATCTGAGAACAGATATTTCGGATCCCTTTGAAGACTATAGGGCCAAAGGAAATATCCTCCGATTACAAAGAGAAAGAAGCTTTCTGAGAAACTTTTTTGTGTTCTGTGAAATCAACTCACAAAGTTACAGCTTTCCCCTCAAGAAGCCTTTCGCTAAGACAGTTATTGCGGAATTGGCAAAGTGATATTTCAAAGCCCATAGAGGGCTATGTTGAAAAAGGAAATATCCTCAGATGAAATCTGGAAAGAAGCTTTCTGAAAAACTGCTTAGTGTTCTGTTAATTCATCTCCGAGAGTTACATCTGTATTTAGTGGATCTCTTTGGTAGCCTTATTTCTGTGGAATCTGAGAACAGATATTTCGGATCCCTTTGAAGACTATAGGGCCAAAGGAAATATCCTCCGATAACAAAGAGAAAGAAGCTTTCTGAGAAACTACTTTGTGTTCTGTGAAATAATCTCACAGAGCTACAGCTTTTTCCTCAATAAGCCTTTCCTAAGACACTTCTTTTGGAATTGGCAAAGTGATATTTGGAAGCCCATAGAGGGCTATGGTGAAAAAGGAAATATCCTCAGATGAAATCTGGAAAGAAGCTTTCTGAGAACCTTCTTAGTGCTCTGTTAATTCATCTAACAGAGTTACATCTGTATTTCGTGGATCTCTTTGCTAGCCTTATTTCTGTGGAATCTAAGAACAGATATTTCGGATCCCTTTGAAGACTATAGGGCCAAAGGAAATATCCTCCGATTACAAAGAGAAAGAAGCTTTCTGAGAAACTTTTTTGTGTTCTGTGAAATCAACTCACAAAATTACAGCTTTCCCCTCAAGAAGTCTTTCGCTAAGACAGTTCTTGCGGAATTGGCAAAGTGATATTTCAAAGCCCATAGAGGGCTATGGTGAAAAAGGAAATATCCTCAGATGAAATCTGCAAAGAAGCTTTCTGAGAAACTGCTTAGTGTTCTGTTAATTCATCTCACAGAGTTACATCTGTATTTCGTGGATCTCTTTGGTAGCCTTATTTCTGTGGAATCTGAGAACAGATATTTCGGATCCCTTTGAAGACTATAGGGCCAAAGGAAATATCCTCCGATATCAAAGAGAAAGAAGCTTTCTGAGAAACTTCTTTGTGTTCTGTGAAATAATCTCACAGAGCTACAGCTTTCCCCTCCAGAAGCCTTTCGCTAAGACAGTTCTTGTGGAATTGGCAAAGTGATATTTGGAAGCCCAATAGGGCTATGGTGAAAAAGGAAATATCCTCAAATAAAATCTGGAAAGAAGCTTTCTGAGAAACTGCTTAGTGTTCTGTTAATTCATCTCACAGAGTTACATCTGTATTTCGTGGATCCCTTTGCTAGCATTATCTCTGTGGAATCTGAGAACAGATATTTCGGATCTCTTTGAAGACTATAGGGCCAAAGGAAATATCCTCCGATAACAAAGAGAAAGAAGCTTTCTGAGAAACTTCTTTGTGTTCTTTGAAATCATTTCACAGAGTTACAGCTTTCCCCTCAAGAAGCCTTTCGGTAAGACAGATCTTGTGGAATTGGCAAAGTGATATTTGGAAGCCCATTGAGGGCTACGGTGAAAAACGAAATATCCTCACATGAAATCCTGAAAGAAGCTTTCTGAGAAACTGCTTAATGTGCTGTTAATTCATCTCACAGAGTTACATCTGTATTTCGTGGATCTCTTTGCTAGCCTTATTTCTGTGGAATCTGAGAACAGATATTTCGGATACCTTTGAAGACTATAGGGCCAAAGGAAATATCCTCCGATAACAAAGAGAAAGAAGCTTTCTCAGAAACTACTTTGTGTTCTGTGAAATCATCTCACAGAGTTACAGCTTTCCCCTCCAGAAGCGTTTTGCTAGACAGTTCTTGTGGAATTGGCAAAGTGATATTTGGAAGCCCATAGAGGGCTATGGTGAAAAAGTAAATATCCTCAGATGAAATCTGGAAAGAAGCTTTCTGAGAAACTTCTTAGTGCTCTGTTAATTCATCTCACAGAGTTACATCTGTATTTCGTGGATCTCTTTGCTAGCCTTATTTCTGTGGAATCTGAGAACAGATATTTCGGATCCCTTTGAAGACTATAGGGCCAAGGAAATATCCTCCGATTACAAAGAGAAAGAAGCTTTCTGAGAAACTTTTTTGTGTTCTGTGAAATCAATCACAAAGTTACAGCTTTCCCCTCAAGAAGCCTTTCGCTAAGACAGTTCTTGCGGAATTGGCAAAGTGATATTTCAAAGCCTATAGAGGGCTATGGTGAAAAAGGAAATATCCTCAGATGAAATCTGGAAAGAAGCTTTCTTAGAAACTGCTTAGTGTTCTCTTAATTCATCTCACAGAGTTACATCTGTATTTCGTGGATCTCTTTGGTAGCCTTATTTCTGTGGAATCTGAGAACAGATTATACGGATCCCTTTGAAGACTATAGGGCCAAAGGAAATATCCTCCGATATCAAAGAGAAAGAAGCTTTCTGAGAAACTTCTTTGTGTTCTTTGAAATCATCTAAGAGAGTTACAGCTTTCTCCTCCAAAACCCTTTAGCTAAGACAGTTCTTGTGGAATTGGCAAAGTGATATTTCAAAGCCCGTAGAGGGCTATGGTGAAAAAGGAAGTATCCGCAGATGAAATCTGGAAAGAAGCTTTCTGAGAAACTGCTTAGTGTTCTGTTAATTCATCTCACAGAGTTACATGTGTATTTCGTGGATATCTTTGCTAGCCTTTTTTCTGTGGAATCTGAGAACAGATATTTCTGATCCCATTGAAGAGTATAGGGCCAAAGGAAATATCCTCCGATATCAAAGAGAAAGAAGCTTTCTCAGAAGTTCTTTGTGTTCTGTGAAATAATCTCAGAGAGCTACAGCTTTCCCCTCAAGAAGCCTTTTGCTAAGACAGTTCTTGTGGAATTGGCAAATTGATATTTGGAAGCCCATAGAGGGCTATGGTGAAAAAGGAAATATCCTCAGATGAAATCTGGAAAGAAGCTTTCTGAGAAACTACTTACTGCTCTGTTAATTCATCTCACAGAGTTACATCTGTATTTCATGGATCTCTTTGCTAGCCTTATTTCTGTGGAATCTGAGAACAGATATTTCGGATCCCTTTGAAGACTATAGGTCCAAAGGAAATATCCTCCGATTACAAAGAGGAAGAAGCTTTCTGAGAAACTTTTTTGTGTTCTGTGAAATCAACTCACAAAGTTACAACTTTCCCCTCAAGAAGCCTTTCGCTATGACAGTTCTTGCGGAATTGGCAAAGTGATATTTGGAAGCCCATAGAGGGCTTTGGTGAAAAAGGAAATATCCTCATATTAAATCGGGAAAGAAGCTTTCTGAGAAACTGCTTAGTGTTCTGTTAATTCATCTCACAGTGTAACATCTGTATTTCGTGGATCCCTATGCTAGCATTATCTCTGTGGAATCTGAGAACAGATAATTCGGATCCCTTTGAAGACTATAGGGCCAAAGGAAATAGCCTCCGATAATAAAGAGAAAGAAGCTATCTGAGAAACTTGTTTGTGTTCTGTGAAATCATCTCACAGAGTTACAGCTTTCCCCTCAAGAAGCTTTTCGGTAAGACAGATCTTGTGGATTTGGCAAAGTGATATTTGGAAGCCCATAGAGGGCTACGGTGAAAAACGAAATATCCTCAGATGAAATCCTGAGAGAAGCTTTCTGAGAAACTGCTTAGTGTTCTGTTAATTCATCTCACAGAGTTACATCTGTATTTCATGGATCTCTTTGCTAGCCTTATTTCTGAGGAATCTGAGAACAGATATTTCGGATCCCTTTGAAGACTATAGGGCCAAAGGAAATAGCCTCCGATAATAAAGAGAAAGAAGCTTTCTGAGAAACTTGTTTGTGTTCTGTGAAATCATCTCACAGAGTTACAGCTTCCCCCTCAAGAAGCCTTTCGGTAAGACAGATCTTGTGGAATTGGCAAAGTGATATTTGGAAGCCCATAGAGGGCTACGGTGAAAAACGAAGTATCCTGAGATGAAATCCTGAAACAAGCTTTCTGAGAAACTGCTTAGTGTTCTGTTAATTCATCTCACTGAATTACATCTGTATTTCGTGGATGTCTTTGCTAGCCTTATTTCTTTGGAATCTGAGAACAGATATTTCGAATCCCTTTGAAGACTATAGGGCCAAAGGAAATATCCTCCGATAACAAAGAGAAAGAAGCTTTCTGAGAAACTACTTTGTGTTCTGTGAAATCATCTCACAGAGTTACAGCTTTCCCTTCAAGAAGCCTTTTGCTAAGACAGTTCTTGTGGAATTGGCAAAGTGATATTTGGAAGCCCATAGAGGGCTATGGTGAAAAAGGAAATATCCTCAGATGAAATCTGGAAAGAAGCTTTCTGAGAAACTTCTTAGTGCTCTGTTAATTCATCTCAAAGAGTTACATCTGTATTTCGTGGATCTCTTTGCTAGCCTTACTTCTGTGGAATCTGAGAACAGATATTTCGGATCTCTTTGAAGACTATAGGGCCAAAGGAAATATCCTCCGATTACAAAGAGAAAGAAGCTTTCTGAGAAACTTTTTTGTGTTCTGTGAAATCAACTCACAAAGTTACAGCTTTCCCCTCAAGAAGCCTTTCGCTAAGACAGTTCTTGCGGAATTGGCAAAGTGATATTTCAAAGCCCATAGAGGGCTATGGTGAAAAAGGAAATATCCTTAGATGAAATCTGGAAAGAAGCTCTCTGAGAAACTGCTTAGGGTTCTGTTAATTCATCTCACAGAGTTACATCTGTATTTCGTGGATCCCTTTGCTAGCATTATCTCTGTGGAATCTGAGAACAGATATTTCGGATCCCTTTGAAGACTACAGGGCCAAAGGAAATATCCTCCGATAACAAAGAGAAAGAAGCTTTCTGAGAAACTTCTTTGTGTTCTGTGAAATCATCTCACAGAGTTACAGCTTTCCCCTCAAGAAGCCTTTCGGTAAGACAGATCTTTTGGAATTGGCAAAGTGATATTTGGAAGCCCATAGAGGGCTACGGTGAAAAACGAAATATCCTCAGAAGAAATCCTGAAAGAAGCTTTCTGATAAACTGCTTAGTGTTCTGTTAATTCATCTCACAGAGTTACATCTGTATTTCGTGGATCTCTTTGCTAGCCTTATTTCTGTGGAATCTGAGAACAGGTATTTCGGATACCTTTGAAGACTATAGGGCCAAAGGAAATATCCTCCGATAACAAAAGAAAGAAGCTTTCTGAGAAACTACTTTGTGTTCTGTGAAATCATCTCACAGAGTTACAGCTTTCCCCTCAAGAAGCCTTTTGCTAGACAGTTCTCGTGGAATTGGCAAAGTGATATTTGGAATCCCATAGATGGCTATGCTGAAAAAGGAAATATCCTCAGATGAAATCTGGAAAGAAGCTTTCTGAGAAACTGCTTGGTGTTCTGTTAATTCATCTCACAGATTTACATCTGTATTTCGTGGATCTCTTTGTTAGCCTTATTTCTGTGGAATCTGAGAACAGATATTTCGGATCCCTTTGAAGACTATAGGGCCAAAGGTAATATCCTCCAATAACAAAGAGAAAGAAGCTTTCTGAGAAACTTCTTTGTGTTCTGTGAAATCATCTCACAGAGTTACAGATTTCCCCTCAAGAAGCCTTTTCCTAAGACAGTTCTTGTGGAAATGGCAAAGTGATATTTGGAACCCCATAGAGGGCTCTGGTGAATAAGAAATATCCTCACATGAAATCTGGAAGGAAACTTTCTGAGAAACTTCTTAGTGCTCTGTTAATTCATCTCACAGAGTTACATCTGTATTTCGTGGATCTCTTTGCTAGCCTTATTTCTGGGAATCTGAGAACAGATATTTCGGATCCCTTTGAAGACTATAGGGCCAAAGGAAATATCCTCCGATTACAAAGAGAAAGAAGCTTTCTGAGAAACTTTTTTGTGTTCTGTGAAATCAACTCACAAAGTTACAGCTTTCCCCTCAAGAAGCCTTTCGCTAAGACAGTTCTTGCGGAATTGGCAAAGTGATATTTCAAAGCCCATAGAGGGCTATGGTGAAAAAGGAAATATCCTCAGATGAAATCTGGAAAGAAGCTTCCTGAGAAACTGCTTAGTGTTCTGTTAATTCATCTCACAGAGTTACATCTGTATTTCGTGGATCTCTTTGGTAGCCTTATGTCTGTGGAATCTGAGAACAGATATTTCGGATCCCTTTGAAGACTATAGGGCCAAAGGAAATATCCTCCGATATCAAAGAGAAAGAAGCTTTCTGAGAAACTTCTTTGTGTTCTCTGAAACAATCTCACAGAGCTACAGCTTTCCCCTCCAGAAGCCTTTTGCTAAGACAGTTCTTGTGGAATTGGCAAAGTGATATTTGGAAGCCCCTAGAGGGCTATGGTGAAAAAGGAAATATCCTCAGATTAAATGTGGAAACAAGCTTTCTGAGAAACTGCTTAGGGTTCTGTTAATTCATCTCACAGAGTTACATCTGTATTTCGTGGATCCCTTTGCTAGCATTATCTCTGTGGAATCTGAGAACAGATATTTCGGATCCCTTTGAAGACTACAGGGCCAAAGGAAATATCCTCCGATAACAAAGAGAAAGAAGCTTTCTGAGAAACTTCTTTGTGTTCTGTGAAATCATCTCACAGAGTTACAGCTTTCCCCTCAAGAAGCCTTTCGGTAAGACAGATCTTGTGCAATTGGCAAAGTGATATTTGGAAGCCCATAGAGGGCTATGGTGAAAAACGAAATATCCTCAGAAGAAATCCCGAAAGAAGCTTTCTGAGAAACTGCTTAGTGTTCTGTTAATTCATCTCACAGAGTTACATCTGTATTTCGTGGATCTCATTGCTAGCCTTATTTCTGTGGAATCTGAGAACAGGTATTTCGGATACCTTTGAAGACTATAGGGCCAAAGGAAATATCCTCCGATAACAAAGAGAAAGAAGCTTTCTGAGAAACTACTTTGTGTTCTGTGAAATCATCTCACAGAGTTACAGCTTTCCCCTCAAGAAGCCTTTTGCTAGACAGTTCTTGTGGAATTGGCAAAGTGATATTTGGAATCCCATAGATGGCTATGCTGAAAAAGGAAATATCCTCAGATGAAATCTGGAAAGAAGCTTTCTGAGAAACTTCTTAGTGTTCTGTTAATTCATCTCACAGAGTTACATCTCTATTTCGTGGATCTCTTTGGTAGCCTTATTTTTGTGGAATCTGAGAACAGATATTTCGGATACCTTTGAAGACTATAGGCCAAAGGAAATATCCAACGATTACAAAGAGAAAGAAGCTTTCTGGGAAACTTTTTTGTGTTCTATGAAATCAACTCACAAAGTTACAGCTTTCCCCTCCGGAAGCCTTTCGCTAAGACAGTTCTTGTGGAATTGGCAAAGTGATATTTCAAAGCCTATAGAGGGCTATGGTGAAAAAGGAAATTTCCTCAGATTAAATCTGGAAAGAAGCTTTCTCAGAAACTGCATAGTGTTCTGTTAATTCATCTCACACAGTTACATCTGTATTTCGTGGATCCCTTTGCTAGCCTTATCTCTCTGGACTCTGAGAACAGATATTTCGGATCCCTTTGAAGACTATAGGGCCAAAGGAAATATCCTCCGATAACAAAGAGAAAAAAGCTTTCTGAGAAACTTCTTTGTGTTCTGTGAAATCATCGCACAGAGTTACAGCTTTCCCCTCAAGAAGCCTTTCGGTAAGACAGATCTTGTGGAATTGGCAAAGTGATATTTGGAAGCCCATAGAGGGCTACGGTGAAAAACGAAATATCCTCAGATGAAATCCTGAAAGAAGCTTTCTGAGAAACTGCTAGTGTTCTGTTAATTCATCTCACAGAGTTACATCTGTATTTCGTGGATCTCTTTGCTAGCCTTATTTCTGTGGAATCTGAGAACAGATATTTCGGATCCCTTTGAAGACTATAGGGCCAAAGGAAATATCCTCCGATATCAAGAGAAAGAAGCTTTCTGAGAAACTTCTTTGTGTTCCGTGAAATCATCTCAGAGAGTTACAGCTTTCTCCTCCAAAAGCCTGTCGCTAAGACAGTTCTTGTGGAATTGGGAAAGTGATATTTGGAAGCCCATAGAGGGCTATGCTGAAAAAGGAAATATCCTCCGATGAAATCTGGAAAGAAGCTTTCTGAGAAACTGCTTGGTGTTCTGTTAATTCATCTCACAGATTTACATCTGTATTTCGTGGATCTCTTTGTTAGCCTTATTTCTGTGGAATCTGAGAACAGATATTTCGGATCCCTTTGAAGACTATAGGGCCAAAGGAAATATCCTCCGATAACAAAGAGAAAGAAGCTTTCTGAGAAACTTCTTTGTGTTCTGTGAAATCATCTCACAGAGTTACAGATTTCCCCTCAAGAAGCCTTTTCCTAAGACAGTTCTTGTGGAATTGGCAAAGTGATATTTGGAACCCCATAGAGGGCTCTGGTGAAAAAGAAATATCCTCACATGAAATCTGGAAGGAAACTTTCTGAGAAACTTCTTAGTGCTCTGTTAATTCATCTCACAGAGTTACATCTGTATTTCGTGGATCTCTTTGCCAGCCTTATTTCTGGGAATCTGAGAACAGATATTTCGGATCCCTTTGAAGACTATAGGGCCAAAGGAAATATCCTCCGATTACGAAGAGAAAGAAGCTTTCTGAGAAACTTTTTTGTGTTCTGTGAAATCAACTCACAAAATTACAGCTTTCCCCTCAAGAAGTCTTTCGCTAAGACAGTTCTTGCGGAATTGGCAATGTGATATTTCAAAGCCCATAGAGGGCTATGGTGAAAAAGGAATTATCCTCAGATGAAATCTGGAAAGAAGCTTTCTGAGAAACTGCTTAGTGTTCTGTTAATTCATCTCACAGAGTTACATCTGTATTTCGTGGATCTCTTTGGTAGCCTTATTTCTGTGGAATCTGAGAACAGATATTTCAGATCCCTTTGAAGACTATAGGGCCAAAGGAAATATCCTCCGATATCAAAGAGAAAGAAGCTTTCTGAGAAACTTCTTTGTGTTCTGTGAAATAATCTCACAGAGCTACAGCTTTCCCCTCCAGAAGCCTTTCGCTAAGACAGTTCTTGTGGAATTGGAAAAGTGATATTTGGAAGCCCAAGAGGGCTATGGTGAAAAAGGAAATATCCTCAAATAAAATCTGGAAAGAAGCTTTCTGAGAAACTGCTTAGTGTTCTGTTAATTCATCTCACAGAGTTACATCTGTATTTCGTGGATCCCTTTGCTAGCATTATCTCTGTGGAATCTGAGAACAGATATTTCGGATCTCTTTGAAGACTATAGGGCCAAAGGAAATATCCTCCGATAACAAAGAGAAAGAAGCTTTCTGAGAAACTTCTTTGTGTTCTTTGAAATCATCTCACAGAGTTACAGCTTTCCCCTCAAGAAGCCATTCGGTAAGACAGATCTTGTGGAATTGGCAAAGTGATATTTGGAAGCCCATAGAGGGCTACGGTGAAAAACGAAATATCCTCACATGAAATCCTGAAAGAAGCTTTCTGAGAAACTGCTTAATGTTCTGTTAATTCATCTCACAGAGTTACATCTGTATTTCGTGGATCTCTTTGCTAGCCTTATTTCTGTGGAATCTGAGAACAGATATTTCGGATACCTTTGAAGACTATAGGGCCAAAGGAAATATCCTCCGATAACAAAGAGAAAGAAGCTTTCTGAGAAACTACTTTGTGTTCTGTGAAATCATCTCACAGAGTTACAGCTTTCCCCTCAAGAAGCCTTTTGCTAGACAGTTCTTGTGGAATTGGCAAAGTGATATTTGGAAGCCCATAGAGGGCTATGGTGAAAAAGTAAATATCCTCAGATGAAATCTGGAAAGAAGCTTTCTGAGAAACTTCTTAGTGCTCTGTTAATTCATCTCACAGAGTTACATCTGTATTTCGTGGATCTCTTTGCTAGCCTTATTTCTGTGGAAAATGAGAACAGATATTTCGGATCCCTTTGAAGACTATAGGGCCAAAGGAAATATCCTCCGATTACAAAGAGAAAGAAGCTTTCTGAGAAACTTTTTTGTGTTCTGTGAAATCAACTCACAAAGTTACAGCTTTCCCCTCAAGAAGCCTTTCGCTAAGACAGTTCTTGCGGAATTGGCAAAGTGATATTTCAAAGCCTATAGAGGGCTATGGTGAAAAAGGAAATATCCTCAAATGAAATCTGGAAAGAAGCTTTCTGAGAAACTGCTTAGTGTTCTGTTAATTCATCTCACAGAGTTACATCAGTATTTCGTGGATCTCTTTGGTAGCCTTATTTCTGTGGAATCTGAGAACAGATATTACGGATCCCTTTGAAGACTATAGGGCCAAAGGAAATATCCTCCGATATCAAAGAGAAAGAAGCTTTCTGAGAAACTTCTTTGTGTTCTTTGAAATCATCTAAGAGAGTTACAGCTTTCTCCTCCAAAACCCTTTCGCTAAGACAGTTCTTGTGGAATAGGCAAAGTAATATTTGGAATCCCATAGAGGGCTATGGTAAAAAAAGGAAATATCCTCAGATGAAATCTGGAAAGAAGCTTTCTGAGAAACTGCTTGGTGTCCTGTTAATTCATCTCACAGAGTTACATCTGTATTTCCTGGATCTCTTTGCTAGCCTTATATCTTTGGAATCTCAGAACAGATATTTCGGATCCCTTTGAAGACTATAAGGCCAAAGGAAATATCCTCCGATAACAAGGAGAAAGAAGCTTTCTGAGAAACTTCTTTGTGTTCTGTGAAATCATCTCACAGAGTTACAGCTTTCCCCTCAAGAAGCCTTTCGCTAAGAAGGTTCTTTTGGAATTGGCAAATGATAGTTGGAAGCCCTTAGAGGGCTATGCTGAAAAAGGAAGTATCCTCAGATGAAATCTGGAAAGAAGCTTTCTGAGAAACTGCTTGGTGTTCTGTTAATTCATCTCACAGAGTTACATCTGTATTTCGTGGATCTCTTTGCTTGGCTTATTTCTGTGGAATCTGAGAACAGATATTTCAGATCCCTTTGAAGACTATAGGGCCAAAGGAAATATCCTTCGATTACAAAGAGAAAGAAGCTTTCTGAGGAACTTCTTTGTGTTCTGTGAAATCATCTCACAGAGATAGAGCTTTCTGCTCAAGAATCCTTTCGCTAAGACAGTTCTTTTGGAATTGGCAAAGTGATATTTCAAAGCCCGTAGAGGGCTATGGAGAAAAAGGAAGTATCCGCAGATGAAATCTGGAAAGAAGCTTTCTGAGAAACTGCTTAGTGTTCTGTTAATTCATCTCACAGAGTTACATGTGTATTTCGTGGATATCTTTGCTAGCCTTATTTCTGTGGAATCTGAGAACAGATATTTCGGATCCCATTGAAGACTATAGGGCCAAAGGAAATATCCTCCGATATCAAAGAGAAAGAAGCTTTCTGAGAAGTTCTTTGTGTTCTGTGAAATAATCTCAGAGAGCTACAGCTTTCCCCTCAAGAAGCCTTTTGCTAAGACAGTTCTTGTGGAATTGGCAAAGTGATATTTGGAAGCCCATAGAGGGCTATGGTGAAAAAGGAAATATCCTCAGATGAAATCTGGAAAGAAGCTTTCTGAGAACCTTCTTAGTGATCTGTTAATTCATCTCACAGAGTTACATCTGTATTTCGTGGATCTCTTTGCTAGCCTTATTTCTGTGGAATCTGAGAAAAGATATTTCGGATCCCTTTGAAGACTATAGGGCCAAAGGAAATATCCTCCGATTACAAAGAGAAAGAAGCTTTCTGAGAAACTTTTTTGTGTTCTGTGAAATCAACTCACAAAATTACAGCTTTCCCCTCAAGAAGTCTTTCGCTAAGACAGTTCTTGCGGAATTGGCAAAGTGATATTTCAAAGCTCATAGAGGGCTAAGGTGAAAAAGGAAATATCCTCAGATGAAATCTGCAAAGAAGCTTTCTGAGAAACTGCTTAGTGTTCTGTTAATTCATCTCACAGAGTTACATCTGTATTTCGTGGATCTCTTTGGTAGCCTTATTTCTGTGGAATCTGAGAACAGATATTTCGGATCCCTTTGAAGACTATAGGGCCAAAGGAAATATCCTCCGATATCAAAGAGAAAGAAGCTTTCTGAGAAACTTCTTTGTGTTCTGTGAAATAATCTCACAGAGCTACAGCTTTCCCCTCCAGAAGCCTTTCGCTAAGACAGTTCTTGTGGAATTGGCAAAGTGATATTTGGAAGCCCAAGAGGGCTATGGTGAAAAAGGAAATATCCTCAAATAAAATCTGGAAAGAAGCTTTCTGAGAAACTGCTTAGTGTTCTGTTAATTCATCTCACAGAGTTACATCTGTATTTCGTGGATCCCTTTGCTAGCATTATCTCTGTGAAATCTGAGAACAGATATTTCGGATCTCTTTGAAGACTATAGGGCCAAAGGAAATATCATCCGATAACAAAGAGAAAGAAGCTTTCTGAGAAACTTCTTTGTGTTCTTTGAAATCATCTCACAGAGTTACAGCTTTCCCCTCAAGAAGCCTTTCAGTAAGACAGATCTTGTGGAATTGGCAAAGTGATATTTGGAAGCCCATTGAGGGCTACGGTGAAAAACGAAATATCCTCACATGAAATCCTGAAAGAAGCTTTCTGAGAAACTGCTTAATGTTCTGTTAATTCATCTCACAGAGTTACATCTGTATTTCGTGGATCTCTTTGCTAGCCTTATTTCTGTGGAATCTGAGAACAGATATTTCGGATACCTTTGAAGACTATAGGGCCAAAGGAAATATCCTCCGATAACAAAGAGAAAGAAGCTTTCTCAGAAACTACTTTGTGTTCTGTGAAATCATCTCACAGAGTTACAGCTTTCCCCTCAAGAAGCGTTTTGCTAGACAGTTCTTGTGGAATTGGCAAAGTGATATTTGGAAGCCCATAGAGGGCTATGGTGAAAAAGTAAATATCCTCAGATGAAATCTGGAAAGAAGCTTTCTGAGAAACTTCTTAGTGCTCTGTTAATTCATCTCACAGAGTTACATCTGTATTTCGTGGATCTCTTTGCTAGCCTTATTTCTGTGGAATCTGAGAACAGATATTTCGGATCCCTTTGAAGACTATAGGGCCAAAGGAAATATCCTCCGATTACAAAGAGAAAGAAGCTTTCTGAGAAACTTTTTTGTGTTCTGTGAAATCAACTCACAAAGTTACAGCTTTCCCCTCAAGAAGCCTTTCGCTAAGACAGTTCTTGCAGAATTGGCAAAGTGATATTTCAAAGCCTATAGAGGGCTATGGTGAAAAAGGAAATATCCTCAGATGAAATCTGGAAAGAAGCTTTCTTAGAAACTGCTTAGTGTTCTCTTAATTCATCTCACAGAGTTACATCTGTATTTCGTGGATCTCTTTGGTAGCCTTATTTCTGTGGAATCTGAGAACAGATTTTACGGATCCCTTTGAAGACTATAGGGCCAAAGGAAATATCCTCCGATATCAAAGAGAAAGAAGCTTTCTGAGAAACTTCTTTGTGTTCTTTGAAATCATCTAAGAGAGTTACAGCTTTCTCCTCCAAAACCCTTTCGCTAAGACAGTTCTTGTGGAATTGGCAAAGTGATATTTCAAAGCCCGTAGAGGGCTATGGTGAAAAAGGAAGTATCCGCAGATGAAATCTGGAAAGAAGCTTTCTGAGAAACTGCTTAGTGTTCTGTTAATTCATCTCACAGAGTTACATGTGTATTTCGTGGATATCTTTGCTAGCCTTTTTTCTGTGGAATCTGAGAACAGATATTTCTGATCCCATTGAAGAGTATAGGGCCAAAGGAAATATCCTCCGATATCAAAGAGAAAGAAGCTTTATCAGAAGTTCTTTGTGTTCTGTGAAATAATCTCAGAGAGCTACAGCTTTCCCCTCAAGAAGCCTTTTGCTAAGACAGTTCTTGTGGAATTGGCAAATTGATATTTGGAAGCCCATAGAGGGCTATGGTGAAAAAGGAAATATCCTCAGATGAAATCTGGAAAGAAGCTTTGTGAGAAACTACTTACTGCTCTGTTAATTCATCTCACAGAGTTACATCTGTATTTCATGGATCTCTTTGCTAGCCTTATTTCTGTGGAATCTGAGAACAGATATTTCGGATCCCTTTGAAGACTATAGGTCCAAAGGAAATATCCTCCGATTACAAAGAGGAAGAAGCTTTCTGAGAAACTTTTTTGTGTTCTGTGAAATCAACTCACAAAGTTACAACTTTCCCCTCAAGAAGCTTTTCGCTATGACAGTTCTTGCGGAATTGGCAAAGTGATATTTGGAAGCCCATAGAGGGCTTTGGTGAAAAAGGAAATATCCTCATATTAAATCGGGAAAGAAGCTTTCTGAGAAACTGCTTAGTGTTCTGTTAATTCATCTCACAGTGTAACATCTGTATTTCGTGGATCCCTATGCTAGCATTATCTCTGTGGAATCTGAGAACAGATAATTCGGATCCCTTTGAAGACTATAGGGCCAAAGGAAATAGCCTCCGATAATAAAGAGAAAGAAGCTATCTGAGAAACTTGTTTGTGTTCTGTGAAATCATCTCACAGAGTTACAGCTTTCCCCTCAAGAAGCTTTTCGGTAAGACAGATATTGTGGAATTGGCAAAGTGATATTTGGAAGCCCATAGAGGGCTACGGTGAAAAACGAAATATCCTCAGATGAAATCCTGAGAGAAGCTTTCTGAGAAACTGCTTAGTGTTCTGTTAATTCATCTCACAGAGTTACATCTGTATTTCATGGATCTCTTTGCTAGCCTTATTTCTGAGGAATCTGAGAACAGATATTTCGGATCCCTTTGAAGACTATAGGGCCAAAGGAAATAGCCTCCGATAATAAAGAGAAAGAAGCTTTCTGAGAAACTTGTTTGTGTTCTGTGAAATCATCTCACAGAGTTACAGCTTCCCCCTCAAGAAGCCTTTCGGTAAGACAGATCTTGTGGAATTGGCAAAGTGATATTTGGAAGCCCATAGAGGGCTACGGTGAAAAACGAAGTATCCTGAGATGAAATCCTGAAACAAGCTTTCTGAGAAACTGCTTAGTGTTCTGTTAATTCATCTCACTGAATTACATCTGTATTTCGTGGATGTCTTTGCTAGCCTTATTTCTGTGGAATCTGAGATCAGATATTTCGGATCCCTTTGAAGACTATAGGGCCAAAGGAAATATCCTCCGATAACAAAGAGAAAAAAGCTTTCTGAGAAACTTCTTTGTGTTCTGTGAAATCATCTCACAGAGTTACAGCTTTCCCCTCAAGAAGCCTTTCGGTAAGACAGATCTTGTGGAATTGGCAAAGTGATATTTGGAAGCCCATAGAGGGCTACGGTGAAAAACGAAATATCCTCAGATGAAATCCTGAAAGAAGCTTTCTGAGAAACTGCTAGTGTTCTGTTAATTCATCTCACAGAGTTACATCTGTATTTCGTGGATCTCTTTGCTAGCCTTATTTCTGTGGAATCTGAGAACAGATATTTCGGATCCCTTTGAAGACTATAGGGCCAAAGGAAATATCCTCCGATATCAAGAGAAAGAAGCTTTCTGAGAAACTTCTTTGTGTTCCGTGAAATCATCTCAGAGAGTTACAGCTTTCTCCTCCAAAAGCCTGTCGCTAAGACAGTTCTTGTGGAATTGGCAAAGTGATATTTGGAAGCCCATAGAGGGCTATGCTGAAAAAGGAAATATCCTCCGATGAAATCTGCAAAGAAGCTTTCTGAGAAACTGCTTGGTGTTCTGTTAATTCATCTCACAGATTTACATCTGTATTTCGTGGATCTCTTTGTTAGCCTTATTTCTGTGGAATCTGAGAACAGATATTTCGGATCCCTTTGAAGACTATAGGGCCAAAGGTAATATCCTCCAATAACAAAGAGAAAGAAGCTTTCTGAGAAACTTCTTTGTGTTCTGTGAAATCATCTCACAGAGTTACAGATTTCCCCTCAAGAAGCCTTTTCCTAAGACAGTTCTTGTGGAAATGGCAAAGTGATATTTGGAACCCCATAGAGGGCTCTGGTGAAAAAGAAATATCCTCACATGAAATCTGGAAGGAAACTTTCTGAGAAACTTCTTAGTGCTCTGTTAATTCATCTCACAGAGTTACATCTGTATTTCGTGGATGTCTTTGCTAGCCTTATTTCTGGGAATCTGAGAACAGATATTTCGGATCCCTTTGAAGACTATAGGGCCAAAGGAAATATCCTCCGATAACAAAGAGAAAGAAGCTTTCTGAGAAACTTTTTTGTGTTCTGTGAAATCATCTCACAGAGTTACAGCTTTCCCTTCAAGAAGCCTTTTGCTAAGACAGTTCTTGTGGAATTGGCAAAGTGATATTTGGAAGCCCATAGAGGGCTATGGTGAAAAAGGAAATATCCTCAGATGAAATCTGGAAAGAAGCTTTCTGAGAAACTTCTTAGTGCTCTGTTAATTCATCTCAAAGAGTTACATCTGTATTTCGTGGATCTCTTTGCTAGCCTTACTTCTGTGGAATCTGAGAACAGATATTTCGGATCCCTTTGAAGACTATAGGGCCAAAGGAAATATCCTCCGATTACAAAGAGAAAGAAGCTTTCTGAGAAACTTTTTTGTGTTCTGTGAAATCAACTCACAAAGTTACAGCTTTCCCCTCAAGAAGCCTTTCGCTAAGACAGTTCTTGCGGAATTGGCAAAGTGATATTTCAAAGCCCATAGAGGGCTATGGTGAAAAAGGAAATATCCTTAGATGAAATCTGGAAAGAAGCTCTCTGAGAAACTGCTTAGGGTTCTGTTAATTCATCTCACAGAGTTACATCTGTATTTCGTGGATCCCTTTGCTAGCATTATCTCTGTGGAATCTGAGAACAGATATTTCGGATCCCTTTGAAGACTACAGGGCCAAAGGAAATATCCTCCGATAACAAAGAGAAAGAAGCTTTCTGAGAAACTTCTTTGTGTTCTGTGAAATCATCTCACAGAGTTACAGCTTTCCCCTCAAGAAGCCTTTCGGTAAGACAGATCTTGTGG
The DNA here is from genome assembly GCF_037993035.2 of Macaca fascicularis. Lineage (NCBI taxonomy): Eukaryota > Metazoa > Chordata > Mammalia > Primates > Cercopithecidae > Macaca > Macaca fascicularis. The sequence goes on along the minus strand of NC_088384.1, from coordinate 42,450,121 downwards.
AATTGGCAAAGTGATATTTGGAAGCCCATAGAGGGCTACGGTGAAAAACGAAATATCCTCAGAAGAAATCCTGAAAGAAGCTTTCTGATAAACTGCTTAGTGTTCTGTTAATTCATCTCACAGAGTTACATCTGTATTTCGTGGATCTCTTTGCTAGCCTTATTTCTGTGGAATCTGAGAACAGGTATTTCGGATACCTTTGAAGACTATAGGGCCAAAGGAAATATCCTCCGATAACAAAAGAAAGAAGCTTTCTGAGAAACTACTTTGTGTTCTGTGAAATCATCTCACAGAGTTACAGCTTTCCCCTCAAGAAGCCTTTTGCTAGACAGTTCTTGTGGAATTGGCAAAGTGATATTTGGAATCCCATAGATGGCTATGCTGAAAAAGGAAATATCCTCAGATGAAATCTGGAAAGAAGCTTTCTGAGAAACTTCTTAGTGTTCTGTTAATTCAACTCACAGAGTTACATCTCTATTTCGTGGATCTCTTTGGTAACCTTATTTCTGTGGAATCTGAGAACAGATATTTCGGATACCTTTGAAGACTATAGGCCAAAGGAAATATCCAACGATTACAAAGAGAAAGACGCTTTCTGGGAAACTTTTTTGTGTTCTATGAAATCAACTCACAAAGTTACAGCTTTCCCCTCCGGAAGCCTTTCGCTAAGAGAGATCTTGTGGAATTGGCAAAGTGATATTTCAAAGCCTATAGAGCGCTATGGTGAAAAAGGAAATTTCCTCAGATTAAATCTGGAAAGAAGCTTTCTGAGAAACTGCATAGTGTTCTGTTAATTCATCTCACACAGTTACATCTGTATTTCGTGGATCCCTTTGCTAGCATTATCTCTCTGGACTCTGAGAACAGATATTTCGGATCCCTTTGAAGACTATAGGGCCAAAGGAAATATCCTCCGATAACAAAGAGAAAAAAGCTTTCTGAGAAACTTCTTTGTGTTCTGTGAAATCATCTCACAGAGTTACAGCTTTCCCCTCAAGAAGCCTTTCGGTAAGACAGATCTTGTGGAATTGGCAAAGTGATATTTGGAAGCCCATAGAGGGCTACGGTGAAAAACGAAATATCCTCAGATGAAATCCTGAAAGAAGCTTTCTGAGAAACTGCTAGTGTTCTGTTAATTCATCTCACAGAGTTACATCTGTATTTCGTGGATCTCTTTGCTAGCCTTATTTCTGTGGAATCTGAGAACAGATATTTCGGATCCCTTTGAAGAGTATAGGGCCAAAGGAAATATCCTCCGATATCAAAGAGAAAGAAGCTTTCTGAGAAACTTCTTTGTGTTCCGTGAAATCATCTCAGAGAGTTACAGCTTTCTCCTCCAAAAGCCTGTCGCTAAGACAGTTCTTGTGGAATTGGCAAAGTAATATTTGGAAGCCCATAGAGGGCTATGGTGAAAAAGGAAATATCCTCCGATGAAATCTGGAAAGAAGCTTTCTGAGAAACTGCTTGGTGTTCTATTAATTCATCTCACAGATTTACATCTGTATTTCGTGCATCTCTTTGTTAGCCTTATTTCTGTGGAATCTGAGAACAGATATTTCGGATCCCTTTGAAGACTATAGGGCCAAAGGAAATATCCTCCGATAACAAAGAGAAAGAAGCTTTCTGAGAAACTTCTTTGTGTTCTGTGAAATCAACTCACAGAGTTACAGATTTCCCCTCAAGAAGCCTTTTCCTAAGACAGTTCTTGTGGAATTGGCAAAGTGATATTTGGATCCCCATAGAGGGCTCTGGTGAAAAAGGAAATATGCTCACATGAAATCTGGAAGGAAACTTTCTGAGAAACTTCTTAGTGCTCTGTTAATTCATCTCACAGAGTGACATCTGTATTTCGTGGATCTCTTTGCTAGCCTTATTTCTGGGAATCTGAGAACAGATATTTCGGATCCCTTTGAAGACTATAGGGCCAAAGGAAATATCCTCCGATTACAAAGAGAAAGGAGCTTTCTGAGAAACTTGTTTGTGTTCTGTGAAATCAACTCACAAAGTTTCAGCTTTCCCCTCAAGAAGCCTTTCGCTAAGACAGTTCTTGCGGAATTGGCAAAGTGATATTTCAACGCCTATAGAGGGCTATGGTGAAAAAGGAAATATCCTCAGATGAAATCTGGAAAGAAGCTTTCTGAGAAACTGCTTAGTGTTCTGTTAATTCATCTCACAGAGTTACATCTGTATTTCGTGGATCCCTTTGGTAGCCTTATTTCTGTGGAATCTGAGAACAGATAATTCGGATCCCTTTGAAGACTATAGGGCCAAAGGAAATATCCTCCGATATCAAAGAGAAAGAAGCTTTCTGAGAAACTTCTTTGTTTTCCGTGAAATCATCTCAGAGAGTTACAGCTTTCCCCTCAAGAAGCCTTTCGCTAAGACAGTTCTTGCGGAATTGGCAAAGTGATATTTGGAATCCCATAGAGTGCTATGTTGAAAAAGGAAATATCCTCAGATGAAATCTGGAAAGAAGCTTTCTGAGAAACTTCTTAGTGCTCTGTTAATTCATCTCACAGAGTTACATCTGTATTTCGTGGATCTCTTTGCTAGCCTTATTTCTGTGGAATCTGAGAACAGATATTTCGGATCCCTTTGAAGACTACAGGGCCAAAGGAAATATCCTCCGATTACAAAGAGAAAGAAGCTATCTGAGAAACTTTTTTGTGTTCTGTGAAATCAACTCACAAAGTTACAGCTTTCCCATCCAGAAGCCTTTCGCTAAGACAGTTCTTGTGGAATTGGCAATGTGATATTTCAAAGCCTATAGAGGGCTATGGTGAAAAAGGAAATATACTCAGATTAAATCTGGAAAGAAGCTTTCTGAGAAACTACTTAGTGTTCTGTTAATTCATCTCACAGAGTTACATCTGTATTTCGTGGATCCCTTTGCTAGCATTATCTCTATGGAAAATGAGAACAGATATTACGGATCCCTTTGAAGACTATAGGGCCAAAGGAAATATCCTCCGATAACAAAGAGAAAGAAGCTTTCTGAGAAACTTCTTTGTGTTCTGTGAAATCATCTCACAGAGTTACAGCTTTCTCCTCAAGAAGCCTTTCGGTAAGACAGATCTTCTGGAATTGGCAAAGAGATATTTGGAAGCCCTTAGAGGGCTACGGTGAAAAACGAAGTATCCTGAGATGAAATCCTGAAACAAGCTTTCTGAGAAACTGCTTAGTGTTCTGTTAATTCATCTCACAGAATTACATCTGTATTTCGTGGATCTCTTTGCTAGCCTTATTTCTGTGGAATCTGAGAACAGATATTTCGTATCCCTTTGAAGACTATAGGGCCAAAGGAAATATCCTCCGATAACAAAGGGAAAGAAGCTTTCTGAGAAACTACTTTGTGTTCTGTGAAATCATCTCACAGAGTTACAGCTTTCCCTTCAAGAAGCCTTTTGCTAAGACAGTTCTTGTGGAATTGGCAAAGTGATATTTGGAAGCCCATAGAGGGCTACGGTGAAAAAGGAAATATCCTCAGATGAAATCTGGAAAGAAGCTTTCTGAGAAACTTCTTAGTTCTCTGTTAATTCATCTCACAGAGTTACATCTGTATTTCGTGGATCTCTTTGCTAGCCTTACTTCTGTGGAATCTGAGAACAGATATTTCGGATCCCTTTGAAGACTATAGGGCCAAAGGAAATATCCTCCGATTACAAAGAGAAAGAAGCTTTCTGAGAAACTTTTTTGTGTTCTGTGAAATCAACTCACAAAGTTACAGTTTTCCCCTCAAGAAGCCTTTCGCTAAGACAGTTCTTGCGGAATTGGCAAAGTGATATTTCAAAGCCCATAGAGACTATGGTGAAAAAGGAAATATCCTCAGATGAAATCTGGAAAGAAGCTTCCTGAGAAACTGCTTAGTGTTCTGTTAATTCATCTCACAGAGTTACATCTGTATTTCGTGGATCTCTTTGGTAGCCTTATGTCTGTGGAATCTGAGAACAGATATTTCGGATCCCTTTGAAGACTATAGGGCCAAAGGAAATATCCTCCGATATCAAAGAGAAAGAAGCTTTCTGAGAAACTTCTTTGTGTTCTCTGAAACAATCTCACAGAGCTACAGCTTTCCCCTCCAGAAGCCTTTTGCTAAGACAGTTCTTGTGGAATTGGCAAACTGATATTTGGAAGCCCCTAGAGGGCTATGGTGAAAAAGGAAATATCCTCAGATTAAATGTGGAAACAAGCTTTCTGAGAAACTGCTTAGGGTTCTGTTAATTCATCTCACAGAGTTACATCTGTATTTCGTGGATCCCTTTGCTAGCATTATCTCTGTGGAATCTGAGAACAGATATTTCGGATCCCTTTGAAGACTACAGGGCCAAAGGAAATATCCTCCGATAACAAAGAGAAAGAAGCTTTCTGAGAAACTTCTTTGTGTTCTGTGAAATCATCTCACAGAGTTACAGCTTTCCCCTCATGAAGCCTTTCGGTAAGACAGATCTTGTGGAATTGGCAACGTGATATTTGGAAGCCCATAGAGGGCTATGGTGAAAAACGAAATATCCTCAGAAGAAATCCCGAAAGAAGCTTTCTGAGAAACTGCTTAGTGTTCTGTTAATTCATCTCACAGAGTTACATCTGTATTTCGTGGATCTCATTGCTAGCCTTATTTCTGTGGAATCTGAGAACAGGTATTTCGGATACCTTTGAAGACTATAGGGCCAAAGGAAATATCCTCCGATAACAAAGAGAAAGAAGCTTTCTGAGAAACTACTTTGTGTTCTGTGAAATCATCTCACAGAGTTACAGCTTTCCCCTCAAGAAGCCTTTTGCTAGACAGTTCTTGTGGAATTGGCAAAGTGATATTTGGAATCCCATAGATGGCTATGCTGAAAAAGGAAATATCCTCAGATGAAATCTGGAAAGAAGCTTTCTGAGAAACTTCTTAGTGTTCTGTTAATTCATCTCACAGAGTTACATCTCTATTTCGTGGATCTCTTTGGTAGCCTTATTTTTGTGGAATCTGAGAACAGATATTTCGGATACCTTTGAAGACTATAGGCCAAAGGAAATATCCAACGATTACAAAGAGAAAGAAGCTTTCTGGGAAACTTTTTTGTGTTCTATGAAATCAACTCACAAAGTTACAGCTTTCCCCTCCGGAAGCCTTTCGCTAAGACAGTTCTTGTGGAATTGGCAAAGTGATATTTCAAAGCCTATAGAGGGCTATGGTGAAAAAGGAAATTTCCTCAGATTAAATCTGGAAAGAAGCTTTCTCAGAAACTGCATAGTGTTCTGTTAATTCATCTCACACAGTTACATCTGTATTTCGTGGATCCCTTTGCTAGCCTTATCTCTCTGGACTCTGAGAACAGATATTTCGGATCCCTTTGAAGACTACAGGGCCAAAGGAAATATCCTCCGATAACAAAGAGAAAAAAGCTTTCTGAGAAACTTCTTTGTGTTCTGTGAAATCATCTCACAGAGTTACAGCTTTCCCCTCAAGAAGCCTTTCGGTAAGACAGATCTTGTGGAATTGGCAAAGTGATATTTGGAAGCCCATAGAGGGCTACGGTGAAAAACGAAATATCCTCAGATGAAATCCTGAAAGAAGCTTTCTGAGAAACTGCTAGTGTTCTGTTAATTCATCTCACAGAGTTACATCTGTATTTCGTGGATCTCTTTGCTAGCCTTATTTCTGTGGAATCTGAGAACAGATATTTCGGATCCCTTTGAAGACTATAGGGCCAAAGGAAATATCCTCCGATATCAAGAGAAAGAAGCTTTCTGAGAAACTTCTTTGTGTTCCGTGAAATCAACTCAGAGAGTTACAGCTTTCTCCTCCAAAAGCCTGTCGCTAAGACAGTTCTTGTGGAATTGGCAAAGTGATATTTGGAAGCCCATAGAGGGCTATGCTGAAAAAGGAAATATCCTCCGATGAAATCTGGAAAGAAGCTTTCTGAGAAACTGCTTGGTGTTCTGTTAATTCATCTCACAGATTTACATCTGTATTTCGTGGATCTCTTTGTTAGCCTTATTTCTGTGGAATCTGAGAACAGATATTTCGGATCCCTTTAAAGACTATAGGGCCAAAGGAAATGTCCTCCGATAACAAAGAGAAAGAAGCTTTCTGAGAAACTTCTTTGTGTTCTGTGAAATCATCTCACAGAGTTACAGATTTCCCCTCAAGAACCTTTTCCTAAGACAGTTCTTGTGGAATTGGCAAAGTGATATTTGGAACCCCATAGAGGGCTCTGGTGAAAAAGAAATATCCTCACATGAAATCTGGAAGGAAACTTTCTGAGAAACTTCTTAGTGCTCTGTTAATTCATCTCACAGAGTTACATCTGTATTTCGTGGATCTCTTTGCTAGCCTTATTTCTGGGAATCTGAGAACAGATATTTCGGATCCCTTTGAAGACTATGGGGCCAAAGGAAATATCCTCCGATTACAAAGAGAAAGAAGCTTTCTGAGAAACTTTTTTGTGTTCTGTGAAATCAACTCACAAAGTTACAGCTTTCCCCTCAAGAAGCCTTTCGCTAAGACAGTTCTTGCGGAATTGGCAAAGTGATATTTCAAAGCCCATAGAGGGCTATGGTGAAAAAGGAAATATCCTCAGATGAAATCTGGAAAGAAGCTTCCTGAGAAACTGCTTAGTGTTCTGTTAATTCATCTCACAGAGTTACATCTGTATTTCGTGGATCTCTTTGGTAGCCTTATGTCTGTGGAATCTGAGAACAGATATTTCGGATCCCTTTGAAGACTATAGGGCCAAAGGAAATATCCTCCGATATCAAAGAGAAAGAAGCTTTCTGAGAAACTTCTTTGTGTTCTCTGAAACAATCTCACAGAGCTACAGCTTTCCCCTCCAGAAGCCTTTTGCTAAGACAGTTCTTGTGGAATTGGCAAAGTGATATTTGGAAGCCCCTAGAGGGCTATGGTGAAAAAGGAAATATCCTCAGATTAAATGTGGAAACAAGCTTTCTGAGAAACTGCTTAGGGTTCTGTTAATTCATCTCACAGAGTTACATCTGTATTTCGTGGATCCCTTTGCTAGCATTATCTCTGTGGAATCTGAGAACAGATATTTCGGATCCCTTTGAAGACTACAGGGCCAAAGGAAATATCCTCCGATAACAAAGAGAAAGAAGCTTTCTGAGAAACTTCTTTGTGTTCTGTGAAATCATCTCACAGAGTTACAGCTTTCCCCTCAAGAAGCCTTTCGGTAAGACAGATCTTGTGCAATTGGCAAAGTGATATTTGGAAGCCCATAGAGGGCTATGGTGAAAAACGAAATATCCTCAGAAGAAATCCCGAAAGAAGCTTTCTGAGAAACTGCTTAGTGTTCTGTTAATTCATCTCACAGAGTTACATCTGTATTTCGTGGATCTCATTGCTAGCCTTATTTCTGTGGAATCTGAGAACAGGTATTTCGGATACCTTTGAAGACTATAGGGCCAAAGGAAATATCCTCCGATAACAAAGAGAAAGAAGCTTTCTGAGAAACTACTTTGTGTTCTGTGAAATCATCTCACAGAGTTACAGCTTTCCCCTCAAGAAGCCTTTTGCTAGACAGTTCTTGTGGAATTGGCAAAGTGATATTTGGAATCCCATAGATGGCTATGCTGAAAAAGGAAATATCCTCAGATGAAATCTGGAAAGAAGCTTTCTGAGAAACTTCTTAGTGTTCTGTTAATTCATCTCACAGAGTTACATCTCTATTTCGTGGATCTCTTTGGTAGCCTTATTTTTGTGGAATCTGAGAACAGATATTTCGGATACCTTTGAAGACTATAGGCCAAAGGAAATATCCAACGATTACAAAGAGAAAGAAGCTTTCTGGGAAACTTTTTTGTGTTCTATGAAATCAACTCACAAAGTTACAGCTTTCCCCTCCGGAAGCCTTTCGCTAAGACAGTTCTTGTGGAATTGGCAAAGTGATATTTCAAAGCCTATAGAGGGCTATGGTGAAAAAGGAAATTTCCTCAGATTAAATCTGGAAAGAAGCTTTCTCAGAAACTGCATAGTGTTCTGTTAATTCATCTCACACAGTTACATCTGTATTTCGTGGATCCCTTTGCTAGCCTTATCTCTCTGGACTCTGAGAACAGATATTTCGGATCCCTTTGAAGACTATAGGGCCAAAGGAAATATCCTCCGATAACAAAGAGAAAAAAGCTTTCTGAGAAACTTCTTTGTGTTCTGTGAAATCATCTCACAGAGTTACAGCTTTCCCCTCAAGAAGCCTTTCGGTAAGACAGATCTTGTGGAATTGGCAAAGTGATATTTGGAAGCCCATAGAGGGCTACGGTGAAAAACGAAATATCCTCAGATGAAATCCTGAAAGAAGCTTTCTGAGAAACTGCTAGTGTTCTGTTAATTCATCTCACAGAGTTACATCTGTATTTCGTGGATCTCTTTGCTAGCCTTATTTCTGTGGAATCTGAGAACAGATATTTCGGATCCCTTTGAAGACTATAGGGCCAAAGGAAATATCCTCCGATATCAAGAGAAAGAAGCTTTCTGAGAATCTTCTTTGTGTTCCGTGAAATCATCTCAGAGAGTTACAGCTTTCTCCTCCAAAAGCCTGTCGCTAAGACAGTTCTTGTGGAATTGGCAAAGTGATATTTGGAAGCCCATAGAGGGCTATGCTGAAAAAGGAAATATCCTCCGATGAAATCTGGAAAGAAGCTTTCTGAGAAACTGCTTGGTGTTCTGTTAATTCATCTCACAGATTTACATCTGTATTTCGTGGATCTCTTTGTTAGCCTTATTTCTGTGGAATCTGAGAACAGATATTTCGGATCCCTTTGAAGACTATAGGGCCAAAGGAAATGTCCTCCGATAACAAAGAGAAAGAAGCTTTCTGAGAAACTTCTTTGTGTTCTGTGAAATCATCTCACAGAGTTACAGATTTCCCCTCAAGAAGCCTTTTCCTAAGACAGTTCTTGTGGAATTGGCAAAGTGATATTTGGAACCCCATAGAGGGCTCTGGTGAAAAAGAAATATCCTCACATGAAATCTGGAAGGAAACTTTCTGAGAAACTTCTTAGTGCTCTGTTAATTCATCTCACAGAGTTACATCTGTATTTCGTGGATCTCTTTGCTAGCCTTATTTCTGGGAATCTGAGAACAGATATTTCGGATCCCTTTGAAGACTATAGGGCCAAAGGAAATATCCTCCGATTACAAAGAGAAAGAAGCTTTCTGAGAAACTTTTTTGTGTTCTGTGAAATCAACTCACAAAGTTACAGCTTTCCCCTCAAGAAGCCTTTCGCTAAGACAGTTCTTGCGGAATTGGCAAAGTGATATTTCAAAGCCCATAGAGGGCTATGGTGAAAAAGGAAATATCCTCAGATGAAATCTGGAAAGAAGCTTCCTGAGAAACTGCTTAGTGTTCTGTTAATTCATCTCACAGAGTTACATCTGTATTTCGTGGATCTCTTTGGTAGCCTTATGTCTGTGGAATCTGAGAACAGATATTTCGGATCCCTTTGAAGACTATAGGGCCAAAGGAAATATCCTCCGATATCAAAGAGAAAGAAGCTTTCTGAGAAACTTCTTTGTGTTCTCTGAAACAATCTCACAGAGCTACAGCTTTCCCCTCCAGAAGCCTTTTGCTAAGACAGTTCTTGCGGAATTGGCAAAGTGATATTTCAAAGCCTATAGAGGGCTATGGTGAAAAAGGAAATATCCTCAAATGAAATCTGGAAAGAAGCTTTCTGAGAAACTGCTTAGTGTTCTGTTAATTCATCTCACAGAGTTACATCAGTATTTCGTGGATCTCTTTGGTAGCCTTATTTCTGTGGAATCTGAGAACAGATATTACGGATCCCTTTGAAGACTATAGGGCCAATGGAAATATCCTTCGATATCAAAGAGAAAGAAGCTTTCTGAGAAACTTCTTTGTGTTCTTTGAAATCATCTAAGAGAGTTACAGCTTTCTCCTCCAAAACCCTTTCGCCAAGACAGTTCTTGTGGAATAGGCAAAGTAATATTTGGAATCCCATAGAGGGCTATGGTAAAAAAAGGAAATATCCTCAGATGAAATCTGGAAAGAAGCTTTCTGAGAAACTGCTTGGTGTTCTGTTAATTCATCTCACAGAGTTACATCTGTATTTCCTGGATCTCTTTGCTAGCCTTATATCTTTGGAATCTCAGAACAGATATTTCGGATCCCTTTGAAGACTATAAGGCCAAAGGAAATATCCTCCGATAACAAGGAGAAAGAAGCTTTCTGAGAAACTTCTTTGTGTTCTGTGAAATCATCTCACAGAGTTACAGCTTTCCCCTCAAGAAGCCTTTCGCTAAGAAGGTTCTTTTGGAATTGGCAAATGATAGTTGGAAGCCCTTAGAGGGCTATGCTGAAAAAGGAAGTATCCTCAGATGAAATCTGGAAAGAAGCTTTCTGAGAAACTGCTTGGTGTTCTGTTAATTCATCTCACAGAGTTACATCTGTATTTCGTGGATCTCTTTGCTTGGCTTATTTCTGTGGAATCTGAGAACAGATATTTCAGATCCCTTTGAAGACTATAGGGCCAAAGGAAATATCCTTCGATTACAAAGAGAAAGAAGCTTTCTGAGGAACTTCTTTGTGTTCTGTGAAATCATCTCACAGAGATAGAGCTTTCTGCTCAAGAATCCTTTCGCTAAGACAGTTCTTGTGGAATTGGCAAAGTGATATTTCAAAGCCCGTAGAGGGCTATGGAGAAAAAGGAAGTATCCGCAGATGAAATCTGGAAAGAAGCTTTCTGAGAAACTGCTTAGTGTTCTGTTAATTCATCTCACAGAGTTACATGTGTATTTCGTGGATATCTTTGCTAGCCTTATTTCTGTGGAATCTGAGAACAGATATTTCGGATCCCATTGAAGACTATAGGGCCAAAGGAAATATCCTCCGATATCAAAGAGAAAGAAGCTTTCTGAGAAGTTCTTTGTGTTCTGTGAAATAATCTCAGAGAGCTACAGCTTTCCCCTCAAGAAGCCTTTTGCTAAGACAGTTCTTGTGGAATTTGCAAAGTGATATTTGGAAGCCCATAGAGGGCTATGGTGAAAAAGGAAATATCCTCAGATGAAATCTGGAAAGAAGCTTTCTGAGAAACTACTTACTGCTCTGTTAATTCATCTCACAGAGTTACATCTGTATTTCGTGGATCTCTTTGCTAGCCTTATTTCTGTGGAATCTGAGAACAGATATTTCGGATCCCTTTGAAGACTATAGGTCCAAAGGAAATATCCTCCGATTACAAAGAGGAAGAAGCTTTCTGAGAAACTTTTTTGTGTTCTGTGAAATCAACTCACAAAGTTACAACTTTCCCCTCAAGAAGCCTTTCGCTATGACAGTTCTTGCGGAATTGAAAAGTGATATTTGGAAGCCCATAGAGGGCTATGGTGAAAAAGGAAATATCCTCAGATGAAATCTGGAAAGAAGCTTTCTGAGAACCTTCTTAGTGCTCTGTTAATTCATCTCACAGAGTTACATCTGTATTTCGTGGATCTCTTTGCTAGCCTTATTTCTGTGGAATCTGAGAACAGATATTTCGGATCCCTTTGATGACTATAGGGCCAAAGGAAATATCCTCCGATTACAAAGAGAAAGAAGCTTTCTGAGAAACTTTTTTGTGTTCTGTGAAATCAACTCACAAAATTACAGCTTTCCCCTCAAGAAGTCTTTCGCTAAGACAGTTCTTGCGGAATTGGCAAAGTGATATTTCAAAGCCCATAGAGGGCTAAGGTGAAAAAGGAAATATCCTCAGATGAAATCTGCAAAGAAGCTTTCTGAGAAACTGCTTAGTGTTCTGTTAATTCATCTCACAGAGTTACATCTGTATTTCGTGGATCTCTTTGGTAGCCTTATTTCTGTGGAATCTGAGAACAGATATTTCGGATCCCTTTGAAGACTATAGGGCCAAAGGAAATATCCTCCGATATCAAAGAGAAAGAAGCTTTCTGAGAAACTTCTTTGTGTTCTGTGAAATAATCTCACAGAGCTACAACTTTCCCCTCCAGAAGCCTTTCGCTAAGACAGTTCTTATGGAATTGGCAAAGTGATATTTGGAAGCCCAAGAGGGCTATGGTGAAAAAGGAAATATCCTCAAATAAAATCTGGAAAGAAGCTTTCTGAGAAACTGCTTAGTGTTCTGTTAATTCATCTCACAGAGTTACATCTGTATTTCGTGGATCTCTTTGGTAGCCTTATTTCTGTGGAATCTGAGAACAGATATTTCGGATCCCTTTGAAGACTATAGGGCCAAAGGAAATATCCTCCGATATCAAAGAGAAAGAAGCTTTCTGAGAAACTTCTTTGTGTTCTTTGAAATCATCTAAGAGAGTTACAGCTTTCTCCTCCAAAACCCTTTCGCTAAGACAGTTCTTGTGGAATTGGCAAAGTGATATTTCAAAGCCCGTAGAGGGCTATGGTGAAAAAGGAAGTATCCGCAGATGAAATCTGGAAAGAAGCTTTCTGAGAAACTGCTTAGTGTTCTGTTAATTCATCTCACAGAGTTACATGTGTATTTCGTGGATATCTTTGCTAGCCTTTTTTCTGTGGAATCTGAGAACAGATATTTCTGATCCCATTGAAGAGAATAGGGCCAAAGGAAATATCCTCCGATATCAAAGAGAAAGAAGCTTTCTCAGAAGTTCTTTGTGTTCTGTGAAATAATCTCAGAGAGCTACAGCTTTCCCCTCAAGAAGCCTTTTGCTAAGACAGTTCTTGTGGAATTGGCAAATTGATATTTGCAAGCCCATAGAGGGCTATGGTGAAAAAGGAAATATCCTCAGATGAAATCTGGAAAGAAGCTTTGTGAGAAACTACTTACTGCTCTGTTAATTCATCTCACAGAGTTACATCTGTATTTCATGGATCTCTTTGCTAGCCTTATTTCTGTGGAATCTGAGAACAGATATTTCGGATCCCTTTGAAGACTATAGGTCCAAAGGAAATATCCTCCGATTACAAAGAGGAAGAAGCTTTCTGAGAAACTTTTTTGTGTTCTGTGAAATCAACTCACAAAGTTACAACTTTCCCCTCAAGAAGCCTTTCGCTATGACAGTTCTTGCGGAATTGGCAAAGTGATATTTGGAAGCCCATAGAGGGCTTTGGTGAAAAAGGAAATATCCTCATATTAAATCGGGAAAGAAGCTTTCTGAGAAACTGCTTAGTGTTCTGTTAATTCATCTCACAGTGTAACATCTGTATTTCGTGGATCCCTATGCTAGCATTATCTCTGTGGAATCTGAGAACAGATAATTCGGATCCCTTTGAAGACTATAGGGCCAAAGGAAATAGCCTCCGATAATAAAGAGAAAGAAGCTATCTGAGAAACTTGTTTGTGTTCTGTGAAATCATCTCACAGAGTTACAGCTTTCCCCTCAAGAAGCTTTTCGGTAAGACAGATATTGTGGAATTGGCAAAGTGATATTTGGAAGCCCATAGAGGGCTACGGTGAAAAACGAAATATCCTCAGATGAAATCCTGAGAGAAGCTTTCTGAGAAACTGCTTAGTGTTCTGTTAATTCATCTCACAGAGTTACATCTGTATTTCATGGATCTCTTTGCTAGCCTTATTTCTGAGGAATCTGAGAACAGATATTTCGGATCCCTTTGAAGACTATAGGGCCAAAGGAAATAGCCTCCGATAATAAAGAGAAAGAAGCTTTCTGAGAAACTTGTTTGTGTTCTGTGAAATCATCTCACAGAGTTACAGCTTCCCCCTCAAGAAGCCTTTCGGTAAGACAGATCTTGTGGAATTGGCAAAGTGATATTTGGAAGCCCATGGAGGGCTACGGTGAAAAACGAAGTATCCTGAGATGAAATCCTGAAACAAGCTTTCTGAGAAACTGCTTAGTGTTCTGTTAATTCATCTCACTGAATTACATCTGTATTTCGTGGATCTCTTTGGTAGCCTTATTTCTGTGGAATCTGAGAACAGGTATTTCGGATACCTTTGAAGACTATAGGGCCAAAGGAAATATCCTCCGATAACAAAAGAAAGAAGCTTTCTGAGAAACTACTTTGTGTTCTGTGAAATCATCTCACAGAGTTACAGCTTTCCCCTCAAGAAGCCTTTTGCTAGACAGTTCTTGTGGAATTGGCGAAGTGATATTTGGAATCCCATAGATGGCTATGCTGAAAAAGGAAATATCCTCAGATGAAATCTGGAAAGAAGCTTTCTGAGAAACTTCTTAGTGTTCTGTTAATTCAACTCACAGAGTTACATCTCTATTTCGTGGATCTCTTTGGTAACCTTATTTCTGTGGAATCTGAGAACAGATATTTCGGATACCTTTGAAGACTATAGGCCAAAGGAAATATCCAACGATTACAAAGAGAAAGAAGCTTTCTGGGAAACTTTTTTGTGTTCTATGAAATCAACTCACAAAGTTACAGCTTTCCCCTCCGGAAGCCTTTCACTAAGACAGTTCTTGTGGAATTGGCAAAGTGATATTTCAAAGCCTATAGAGCGCTATGGTGAAAAAGGAAATTTCCTCAGATTAAATCTGGAAAGAAGCTTTCTGAGAAACTGCATAGTGTTCTGTTAATTCATCTCACACAGTTACATCTGTATTTCGTGGATCCCTTTGCTAGCATTATCTCTCTGGACTCTGAGAACAGATATTTCGGATCCCTTTGAAGACTATAGGGCCAAAGGAAATATCCTCCGATAACAAAGAGAAAAAAGCTTTCTGAGAAACTTCTTTGTGTTCTGTGAAATCATCTCACAGAGTTACAGCTTTCCCCTCAAGAAGCCTTTCGGTAAGACAGATCTTGTGGAATTGGCAAAGTGATATTTGGAAGCCCATAGAGGGCTACGGTGAAAAACGAAATATCCTCAGATGAAATCCTGAAAGAAGCTTTCTGAGAAACTGCTAGTGTTCTGTTAATTCATCTCACAGAGTTACATCTGTATTTCGTGGATCTCTTTGCTAGCCTTATTTCTGTGGAATCTGAGAACAGATATTTCGGATCCCTTTGAAGAGTATAGGGCCAAAGGAAATATCCTCCGATATCAAAGAGAAAGAAGCTTTCTGAGAAACTTCTTTGTGTTCCGTGAAATCATCTCAGAGAGTTACAGCTTTCTCCTCCAAAAGCCTGTCGCTAAGACAGTTCTTGTGGAATTGGCAAAGTAATATTTGGAAGCCCATAGAGGGCTATGGTGAAAAAGGAAATATCCTCCGATGAAATCTGGAAAGAAGCTTTCTGAGAAACTGCTTGGTGTTCTATTAATTCATCTCACAGATTTACATCTGTATTTCGTGCATCCCTTTGTTAGCCTTATTTCTGTGGAATCTGAGAACAGATATTTCGGATCCCTTTGAAGACTATAGGGCCAAAGGAAATATCCTCCGATAACAAAGAGAAAGAAGCTTTCTGAGAAACTTCTTTGTGTTCTGTGAAATCAACTCACAGAGTTACAGATTTCCCCTCAAGAAGCCTTTTCCTAAGACAGTTCTTGTGGAATTGGCAAAGTGATATTTGGATCCCCATAGAGGGCTCTGGTGAAAAAGGAAATATGCTCACATGAAATCTGGAAGGAAACTTTCTGAGAAACTTCTTAGTGCTCTGTTAATTCATCTCACAGAGTTACATCTGTATTTCGTGGATCTCTTTGCTAGCCTTACTTCTGTGGAATCTGAGAACAGATATTTCGGATCCCTTTGAAGACTATAGGGCCAAAGGAAATATCCTCCGATTACAAAGAGAAAGAAGCTTTCTGAGAAACTTTTTTGTGTTCTGTGAAATCAACTCACAAAGTTACAGCTTTCCCCTCAAGAAGCCTTTCGCTAAGACAGTTCTTGCGGAATTGGCAAAGTGATATTTCAAAGCCCATAGAGGGCTATGGTGAAAAAGGAAATATCCTCAGATGAAATCTGGAAAGAAGCTTCCTGAGAAACTGCTTAGTGTTCTGTTAATTCATCTCACAGAGTTACATCTGTATTTCGTGGATCTCTTTGGTAGCCTTATGTCTGTGGAATCTGAGAACAGATATTTCGGATCCCTTTGAAGACTATAGGGCCAAAGGAAATATCCTCCGATATCAAAGAGAAAGAAGCTTTCTGAGAAACTTCTTTGTGTTCTCTGAAACAATCTCACAGAGCTACAGCTTTCCCCTCCAGAAGCCTTTTGCTAAGACAGTTCTTGTGGAATTGGCAAAGTGATATTTGGAAGCCCCTAGAGGGCTATGGTGAAAAAGGAAATATCCTCAGATTAAATGTGGAAACAAGCTTTCTGAGAAACTGCTTAGGGTTCTGTTAATTCATCTCACAGAGTTACATCTGTATTTCGTGGATCCCTTTGCTAGCATTATCTCTGTGGAATCTGAGAACAGATATTTCGGATCCCTTTGAAGACTACAGGGCCAAAGGAAATATCCTCCGATAACAAAGAGAAAGAAGCTTTCTGAGAAACTTCTTTGTGTTCTGTGAAATCATCTCACAGAGTTACAGCTTTGCCCTCAAGAAGCCTTTCGGTAAGACAGATCTTGTGCAATTGGCAACGTGATATTTGGAAGCCCATAGAGGGCTATGGTGAAAAACGAAATATCCTCAGAAGAAATCCCGAAAGAAGCTTTCTGAGAAACTGCTTAGTGTTCTGTGAATTCATCTCACAGAGTTACATCTGTATTTCGTGGATCTCATTGCTAGCCTTATTTCTGTGGAATCTGAGAACAGGTATTTCGGATACCTTTGAAGACTATAGGGCCAAAGGAAATATCCTCCGATAACAAAGAGAAAGAAGCTTTCTGAGAAACTACTTTGTGTTCTGTGAAATCATCTCACAGAGTTACAGCTTTCCCCTCAAGAAGCCTTTTGCTAGACAGTTCTTGTGGAATTGGCAAAGTGATATTTGGAATCCCATAGATGGCTATGCTGAAAAAGGAAATATCCTCAGATGAAATCTGGAAAGAAGCTTTCTGAGAAACTTCTTAGTGTTCTGTTAATTCATCTCACAGAGTTACATCTCTATTTCGTGGATCTCTTTGGTAGCCTTATTTTTGTGGAATCTGAGAACAGATATTTCGGATACCTTTGAAGACTATAGGCCAAAGGAAATATCCAACGATTACAAAGAGAAAGAAGCTTTCTGGGAAACTTTTTTGTGTTCTATGAAATCAACTCACAAAGTTACAGCTTTCCCCTCCGGAAGCCTTTCGCTAAGACAGTTCTTGTGGAATTGGCAAAGTGATATTTCAAAGCCTATAGAGGGCTATGGTGAAAAAGGAAATTTCCTCAGATTAAATCTGGAAAGAAGCTTTCTGAGAAACTGCATAGTGTTCTGTTAATTCATCTCACACAGTTACATCTGTATTTCGTGGATCCCTTTGCTAGCCTTATCTCTCTGGACTCTGAGAACAGATATTTCGGATCCCTTTGAAGACTACAGGGCCAAAGGAAATATCCTCCGATAACAAAGAGAAAAAAGCTTTCTGAGAAACTTCTTTGTGTTCTGTGAAATCATCTCACAGAGTTACAGCTTTCCCCTCAAGAAGCCTTTCGGTAAGACAGATCTTGTGGAATTGGCAAAGTGATATTTGGAAGCCCATAGAGGGCTACGGTGAAAAACGAAATATCCTCAGATGAAATCCTGAAAGAAGCTTTCTGAGAAACTGCTAGTGTTCTGTTAATTCATCTCACAGAGTTACATCTGTATTTCGTGGATCTCTTTGCTAGCCTTATTTCTGTGGAATCTGAGAACAGATATTTCGGATCCCTTTGAAGACTATAGGGCCAAAGGAAATATCCTCCGATATCAAGAGAAAGAAGCTTTCTGAGAAACTTCTTTGTGTTCCGTGAAATCATCTCAGAGAGTTACAGCTTTCTCCTCCAAAAGCCTGTCGCTAAGACAGTTCTTGTGGAATTGGCAAAGTGATATTTGGAAGCCCATAGAGGGCTATGCTGAAAAAGGAAATATCCTCCGATGAAATCTGGAAAGAAGCTTTCTGAGAAACTGCTTGGTGTTCTGTTAATTCATCTCACAGATTTACATCTGTATTTCGTGGATCTCTTTGTTAGCCTTATTTCTGTGGAATCTGAGAACAGATATTTCGGATCCCTTTGAAGACTATAGGGCCAAAGGAAATATCCTCCGATAACAAAGAGAAAGAAGCTTTCTGAGAAACTTCTTTGTGTTCTGTGAAATCATCTCACAGAGTTACAGATTTCCCCTCAAGAACCTTTTCCTAAGACAGTTCTTGTGGAATTGGCAAAGTGATATTTGGAACCCCATAGAGGGCTCTGGTGAAAAAGAAATATCCTCACATGAAATCTGGAAGGAAACTTTCTGAGAAACTTCTTAGTGCTCTGTTAATTCATCTCACAGAGTTACATCTGTATTTCGTGGATCTCTTTGCTAGCCTTATTTCTGGGAATCTGAGAACAGATATTTCGGATCCCTTTGAAGACTATGGGGCCAAAGGAAATATCCTCCGATTACAAAGAGAAAGAAGCTTTCTGAGAAACTTTTTTGTGTTCTGTGAAATCAACTCACAAAGTTACAGCTTTCCCCTCAAGAAGCCTTTCGCTAAGACAGTTCTTGCGGAATTGGCAAAGTGATATTTCAAAGCCCATAGAGGGCTATGGTGAAAAAATAAATATCCTCAGATGAAATCTGGAAAGAAGCTTCCTGAGAAACTGCTTAGTGTTCTGTTAATTCATCTCACAGAGTTACATCTGTATTTCGTGGATCTCTTTGGTAGCCTTATGTCTGTGGAATCTGAGAACAGATATTTCGGATCCCTTTGAAGACTATAGGGCCAAAGGAAATATCCTCCGATATCAAAGAGAAAGAAGCTTTCTGAGAAACTTCTTTGTGTTCTCTGAAACAATCTCACAGAGCTACAGCTTTCCCCTCCAGAAGCCTTTTGCTAAGACAGTTCTTGTGGAATTGGCAAAGTGATATTTGGAAGCCCCTAGAGGGCTATGGTGAAAAAGGAAATATCCTCAGATTAAATGTGGAAACAAGCTTTCTGAGAAACTGCTTAGGGTTCTGTTAATTCATCTCACAGAGTTACATCTGTATTTCGTGGATCCCTTTGCTAGCATTATCTCTGTGGAATCTGAGAAGAGATATTTCGGATCCCTTTGAAGACTACAGGGCCAAAGGAAATATCCTCCGATAACAAAGAGAAAGAAGCTTTCTGAGAAACTTCTTTGTGTTCTGTGAAATCATCTCACAGAGTTACAGCTTTCCCCTCAAGAAGCCTTTCGGTAAGACAGATCTTGTGCAATTGGCAAAGTGATATTTGGAAGCCCATAGAGGGCTATGGTGAAAAACGAAATATCCTCAGAAGAAATCCCGAAAGAAGCTTTCTGAGAAACTGCTTAGTGTTCTGTTAATTCATCTCACAGAGTTACATCTGTATTTCGTGGATCTCATTGCTAGCCTTATTTCTGTGGAATCTGAGAACAGGTATTTCGGATACCTTTGAAGACTATAGGGCCAAAGGAAATATCCTCCGATAACAAAGAGAAAGAAGCTTTCTGAGAAACTACTTTGTGTTCTGTGAAATCATCTCACAGAGTTACAGCTTTCCCCTCAAGAAGCCTTTTGCTAGACAGTTCTTGTGGAATTGGCAAAGTGATATTTGGAATCCCATAGATGGCTATGCTGAAAAAGGAAATATCCTCAGATGAAATCTGGAAAGAAGCTTTCTGAGAAACTTCTTAGTGTTCTGTTAATTCATCTCACAGAGTTACATCTCTATTTCGTGGATCTCTTTGGTAGCCTTATTTTTGTGGAATCTGAGAACAGATATTTCGGATACCTTTGAAGACTATAGGCCAAAGGAAATATCCAACGATTACAAAGAGAAAGAAGCTTTCTGGGAAACTTTTTTGTGTTCTATGAAATCAACTCACAAAGTTACAGCTTTCCCCTCCGGAAGCCTTTCGCTAAGACAGTTCTTGTGGAATTGGCAAAGTGATATTTCAAAGCCTATAGAGGGCTATGGTGAAAAAGGAAATTTCCTCAGATTAAATCTGGAAAGAAGCTTTCTCAGAAACTGCATACTGTTCTGTTAATTCATCTCACGCAGTTACATCTGTATTTCGTGGATCCCTTTGCTAGCCTTATCTCTCTGGACTCTGAGAACAGATATTTCGGATCCCTTTGAAGACTATAGGGCCAAAGGAAATATCCTCCGATAACAAAGAGAAAAAAGCTTTCTGAGAAACTTCTTTGTGTTCTGTGAAATCATCTCACAGAGTTACAGCTTTCCCCTCAAGAAGCCTTTCGGTAAGACAGATCTTGTGGAATTGGCAAAGTGATATTTGGAAGCCCATAGAGGGCTACGGTGAAAAACGAAATATCCTCAGATGAAATCCTGAAAGAAGCTTTCTGAGAAACTGATAGTGTTCTGTTAATTCATCTCACAGAGTTACATCTGTATTTCGTGGATCTCTTTGCTAGCCTTATTTCTGTGGAATCTGAGAACAGATATTTCGGATCCCTTTGAAGACTATAGGGCCAAAGGAAATATCCTCCGATATCAAGAGAAAGAAGCTTTCTGAGAATCTTCTTTGTGTTCCGTGAAATCATCTCAGAGAGTTACAGCTTTCTCCTCCAAAAGCCTGTCGCTAAGACAGTTCTTGTGGAATTGGCAAAGTGATATTTGGAAGCCCATAGAGGGCTATGCTGAAAAAGGAAATATCCTCAGATGAAATCTGGAAAGAAGCTTTCTGAGAAACTTCTTAGTGCTCTGTTAATTCATCTCACAGAGTTACATCTGTATTTCGTGGATCTCTTTGCTAGCCTTATTTCTGTGGAATCTGAGAACAGATATTTCGGATCCCTTTGAAGACTATAGGGCCAAAGGAAATATCCAACGATTACAAAGACAAAGAAGCTTTCTGAGAACCTTTTTTGTGTTCTGTGAAATCAACTCACATAGTTACAGCTTTCCCCTCCAGAAGCCTTTCGCTAAGACAGTTCTTGTGGAATTGGCAAAGTGATATTTCAAAGCCTATAGAGGGCTATGGTGAAAACGGAAATATCCTCAGATTAAATCTGGAAAGAAGCTTTCTGAGAAACTGCATAGTGTTCTGTTAATTCATCTCACACAGTTACATCAGTATTTCGTGGATCACTTTGCTAACAATATCTCTGTGGAATCTGAGAACAGATATTTCGGAACCCTTTGAAGACTATAGGGCCAAAGGCAATATCCTCCGATAACAAAGACAAAGAAGCTTTCTGAGGAACTACTTTGTGTTCTGTGAAATCATCTCACCGAGTTACAGCTTTACCCTCAAGAAGCCTTTTGCTAAGACAGTTCTTGTGGAATTGGCAAAGTAATATTTGGAAGCCCATAGAGGGCTATGGTGAAAAAGGAAATATCCTCAGATGAAATCTGGAACGAAGCTTTCTGAGAAACTTCTTAGTGCTCTATTAATTCATCTCACAGAGTTACATCTGTATTTCGTGGATCTCTTTGCTAGCCTTATTTCTGTGGAATCTGAGAACAGATATTTCGGATCCCTTTGAAGACTATAGGGCCAAAGGAAATATCCTACGATTACAAAGAGAAAGAAGCTTTCTGAGAAACTTTTTTGTGTTCTGTGAAATCAACTCACAAAGTTACAGCTTTCCCCTCAAGAAGCCTTTCGCTAAGACAGTTCTTGCGGAATTGGCAAAGTGATATTTCAAAGCCTATAGAGGGCTATGGTGAAAAAGGAAATATCCTCAGATGAAATCTGGAAAGAAGCTTTCTGAGAAACTGCTTAGTGTTCTGTTAATTCATCTCACAGAGTTACATCTGTATTTCGTGGATCACTTTGGTAGCCTTATTTCTGTGGAATCTGAGAAAAGATATTTCGGATCCCTATGAAGACTATAGGGCCAAAGGAAATATACTCCGATATCAAAGAGAAAGAAGCTTTCTGAGAAACTTCTTAGTGTTGTGTGAAATAATCTCACAGAGCTACAGCTTTCCCCTCCAGAAGCCTTTCGCTAAGACAGTTCTTGTGGAATTGGCAAAGTAATATTTGGAAGCCCTTAGAGGGCTATGGTGAAAAAGGAAATATCCTCAGATGAAATCTGGAAAGAAGCTTTCTGAGAAACTTCTTAGTGCTCTGTTAATTCATCTCACAGAGTTACATCTGTATTTCGTGGATCTCTTTGCTAGCCTTATTTCTGTGGAATCTGAGAACAGATATTTCGGATCCCTTTGAAGACTATAGGGCCAAAGGAAATATACTCCGATACCAAAGAGAAAGAAGCTTTCTGAGAACCTTTTTTGTGTTCTGTGAAATCAACTCACAAAGATACAGCTTTCCCCTCCAGAAGCCTTTCGCTAAGACAGTTCTTGTGGAATTGGCAAAGTGATATTTCAAAGCCTATAGAGGGCTATCGTGAAAAAGGAAATATCCTCAGATTAAATCTGGAAAGAAGCTTTCTGAGAAACTGCATAGTGTTCTGTTAATTCATCTCACACAGTTACATCTGTATTTCGTGGATCCCTTTGCTAGCAATATCTCTGTGGAATCTGAGAACAGATATTTCGGATCCCTTTGAAGACTATAGAGCCAAAGGCACTATCCTCCGATAACAAAGAGAAAGAAGCTTTCTGAGAAACTACTTTGTGTTCTGTGAAATCATCTCACAGAGTTACAGCTTTACCCTCAAGAAGCCTTTTGCTCAGACAGTTCTTTTGGAATTGGCAAAGTGATATTTGGAAGCCCATAGAGGGCTATGGTGAAAAAGGAAATATCCTCAGATGAAATCTGGAAAGAAGCTTTCTGAGAAACTTCTTAGTGCTCTGTTAATTCATCTCACAGAGTTACATCTGTATTTCGTGGATCTCTTTGCTAGCCTTATTTCTGTGGAATCTGAGAACAGATATTTTGGATCCCTTTGAAGACTATAGGGCCAAAGGAAATATCCTCCGATTACAAAGAGAAAGAAGCTTTCTGAGAAACTTTTTTGTGTTCTGTGAAATCAACTCACAAAGTTACAGCTTTCCCCTCAAGAAGCCTTTCGCTAAGACAGTTCTTGCGGAATTGGCAAAGTGATATTTCAAAGCCTATAGAGGGCTATGGTGAAAAAGGAAATATCCTCAGATGAAATCTGGAAAGAAGCTTTCTGAGAAACTGCTTAGTGTTCTGTTAATTCATCTCACAGAGTTACATCTGTATTTCGTGGATCTCTTTGGTAGCCTTATTTCTGTGGAATCTGAGAACAGATATTTCGGATCCCTTTGAAGATTATAGGGGCAAAGGCAATATCCTCCGATATCAAAGAGAAAGAAGCTTTCTGAGAAACTTCTTTGTGTTCCGTGAAATCATCTCAGAGAGTTACAGCTTTCTCCTCCAAAAGCCTTTCGCTAAGACTGTTCTTGTGGAATTGGCAAATTAATATTTGGAATCCCATAGAGGGCTATGGTGAAAAAGGAAATATCCTCAGATGAAATCTGGAAAGAAGCTTTCTGAGAAACTGCTTGGTGTTCTGTTAATTCATCTCAGAGTTACATCTGTATTTCCTGGTTCTCTTTGCTAGCCTTATTTCTTTGGAATCTGAGAACAGATATTTCGGATCCCTTTGAGGACTATAAGGCCAAAGGAAATATCCTCCGATAACAACGAGAAAGAAGCTTTCTGAGAAACTTCTTTGTGTTCTGTGAAATCATCTCACAGAGTTAGAGCTTTCCGCTCCAGAAGCCTTTCGCTAAGACAGTTCATGTGGAATTGGCAAAGTGATAATTCAAAGCCCTTAGAGGGTGATGGTGAAAAAGGAAATATCCTCAGATGAAATCTGGAAAGAGGCTTTCTGAGAAACTGATAAGTGTTCTGTTAATTCATCTCACAGAGTTACATCTGTATATCGTGGATCTCTTTGGTAGCCTTGTTTCTGTGGAATCTGAGAACAGATATTTCGGATCCCTTTGAAGACTATAGGGCCAAAGGAAATATCCTCCGATATCAAAGAGAAAGAAGCTTTCTGAGAAACTTCTTTGTATTCCGTGAAATCATCTCAGAGAATTACAGCTTTCCCCTCCAGAAGCCTTTCGCTAAGACAGTTCTTGTGGAATTGGCAAAGTGATATTTGGAATCCCATAGAGGGCAATGGTGAAAAAGGAAATATCCTCAGATGAAATCTGGAATGAAGCTTTCTGAGAAACTGCTTACTGTTCCGTTAATTCATCTCACAGAGTTACATCTGTATTTCGTGGATCACTTTGCTAGCCTTATTTCTGTGGAATCTGAGAACAGATATTTCGGATCTTTTTGATGTATAGGGCCAAAGGAAATATCCTCCGATAACAAAGAGAAAGAAGCTTTCTGAGAAACTTCTTTGTGTTCTGTTAAATCATCTCACAGAGTTACAGCTTTTTCCTCAAGAAGCCTTTCCTAAGACACTTCTTTTGGAATTGGCAAAGTGATATTAGGAAGCCCATAGAGGGCTATGCTGAAAAAGGAAATATCCTCAGATGAAATCTGGAAAGAAGCTTTCGGAGAAACTGCTTGGTGTTCTGTTAATTCATCTCACAGATTTACATCTGTATTTCGTGGATCTCTTTGTTAGCCTTATTTCTGTGGAATCTGAGAACTGATATTTCGGATCCCTTTGAAGACTATAGGGCCAAAGGAAATATCCTCCGATAACAAAGAGAAAGAAGCTTTCTGAGAAACTTCTTTGTGTTCTGTGAAATCATCTCACAGAGTTACAGGTTTCCCGTCAAGAAGACTTTCGCTAAGACAGTTCTTGTGGAATTGGCAAAGTGATATTTGGAAGCCCATAGAAGGCTATGGTGAAAAAGGAAATATCCTCAGATGAAATCTGGAAAGAAGCTTTCTGAGAAACTGCTTGGTGTTCTGTTTATTTATCTCACAGAATTACATTTGTATTTCGTGCATCTCTTTGCTAGCCTTCTTTCTGTGTAATCCGAGAACAGATATTTCGGATCCCTTTGAAGACTATAGGGCCAAAGGAAATATCCTCCGATAACAAAGAGAAAGAAGCTTTCTGAGAAACTACTTTGTGTTCTGTGAAATCATCTCACAGAGTTACAGCTTTCCCCTCAAGAAGCCTTTTGCTAAGACAGTTCTTGTGGATTTGGCAAAGTGATATTTGGTAGCCCATAGAGGGCTATGGTGAAAAAAGAAATATCCTCAGATGATATCTGGAAAGAAGCTTTCTGAGAAACTTCTTAGTGCTCTGTTAATTCATCTCACAGAGTTTCATCTGTAATTCGTGGATCCCTTTGCTAGCATTATCTCTGTGGAATCTGAGAACAGATATTTCGGATCCCTTTGAAGACTATAGGGCCAAAGGAAATATCCTCCGATAACAAAGAGAAAGAAGCTTTCTGAGAAACTTCTTTGTGTTCTGTGAAATCATCTCACAGAGTTACAGCATTCCCCTCAAGAAGCCTTTCGTTAAGACAGTTCTTGCGGAATTGGCAAAGAGATATTTCAAAGCCTATAGAGGGCTACGGTGAAAAAGGAAATATCCTCAGATGAAATCTGGAAAGAAGCTTTCTGAGAAACTGCTTAGTGTTCTGTTAATTCATCTCACAGAGTTACATCTGTATTTCGTGGATCTCTTTGGTAGCCTTATTTTTGTGGAATCTGAGAACAGATATTTCGGATCCCTTTGAAGACTATAGAGCCAAAGGAAATATCCTCCGATATCAAAGAGAAAGAAGCTTTCTGAGAAACTTCTTTGTGTTCTTTGAAATCATCTAAGAGAGTTACAGCTTTCTCCTCCAAAAGCATTTCGCTACGACAGTTCTTGTGGAATAGGCAAAGTAATATTTGGAATCCCATAGAGGGCTACGGTAAAAAAAGGAAATATCCTCAGATGAAATCTGGAAAGAAGCTTTCTGAGAAACTGCTTGGTGTTCTGTTAATTCATCTCACAGAGTTACATCTGTATTTCGTGGATCTCTCTGCTAGCCTTATTTCACTGGAATCTGAGAACAGATATTTCGGATCCCTTCGAAGACTATAAGGCCAAAGGAAATATCCTCGATAACAAGGAGAAAGAAGCTTTCTGAGAAACTTCTTTGTGTTCTGTGAAATCATCTCACAGAGTTACAGCTTTCCCCTCAAGAAGCCTTTCGCTAAGACAGTTCTTTTGGAATTGGCAAATGATATTTGGAAGCCCTTAGAGGGCTATGGTGAAAAAGGAAATATCCTCAGATGAAATCTGGAAAGAAGCTTTCTGAGAAACTGGTTGGTGTTCTGTTAATTCATCTCACAGAGTTACATCTGTCTTTCGTGGATCTCTTTGCTAGCATTATCTCTGTGGAATCTGAGAACAGATATTTCGGATCCCTTTGAAGACTATAGGGCCAAAGGAAATATCCTCCCATAACAAAGAGAAAGAAGCTTTCTTAGAAACTTCTTTGTGTTCTGTGAAATCATCTCACAGAGTTACAGCTTTACCCTCAAGAAGCCTTTCGCTAACAGTTCTTGTGAAATTGGCAAAGTGATATTTGGAAGCCCGTAGAGGGCTATGGTGAAAAAGGAAATATCCTCAGATGAAATCTGGAAAGAAGCTTTCTGAGAAACTGCTTGGTGTTCTGTTAATTCATCTCACAGAGTTACATCTGTATTTCGTGGATCTCTTTGGTAGCCTTATTTCTGTGGAATCTGAGAACAGATATTTCAGATCCCTTTGAAGACGATAGGGCCAAAGGAAATATCTTCCGATTACAAAGAGAAAGAAGCTTTCTGAGTAACTTCTTTGTGTTCTGTGAAATCAACTCACAGAGTTAGAGCGTTCCCTTCAAGAAGCCTTTCTCTAAGACAGTTCTTGTGGATTTGGCAAAGTGATATTTCAAAGCCCATAGAGGGCTATGGTGAAAAAGGAAATATCCTCAAATGAAATATAGAGAGAATTTTCTGAGAAACTGCTTAGTGTTCTGTTAATTCATCTCACAGAGTTACATCTGTATTTCGTGGATCTCTTTGGTAGCCTTATTTCTGTGGAATCTGAGAACAGATATTTCGGATCCCTTTGAAGACTATAGGGCCAAAGGAATTATACTCCGATAACAAAGAGAAAGAAGCCTTTTGAGAAACTTCTTTGGGTTCTGTGAAATCATCTCACAGAGTTACAGCTTTTCCCTCAACAAGCCTTTCGCTAAGACAGTTCTTGTGGAAAATGCAAAGTGATATTTCGAAGCCCATAGTGGGCTCTGGTGAAAAAGGAAATATCCTCAGAATAAATCCTGAAAGAAGCTTTCTGAGAAACTGCTTGGTGTTCTGTTAATTCATCTCACAGTGTTACATCTGTTTTTCGTGGATCTCTTTCCTAGCCTTATCTCTGTGGAATCTGAGAACATATATTTCGGATCCCTTTGAAGACTCTAGGGCCAAAGGAAATATCCTCCGATAACAAAGAGAAAGAAGCTTTCTGAGAAACTTCTTTGTGTTCTGTGAAATCATCTCACACAGTTACAGCTTTCCCCTCAAGAAGCCTTTCGCTAAGACAGTTCTTGTGGAATTGGCAAAGTAATATTTGGAAGCCCATAGAGGGCTACTGTTAAAAAAAAATATCCTCAGATGAAATCTGGAAAGAAGATTTCTGAGAAATTCCTTGGTGTTCTGTTAATTCATTTCACAGAGTTACATCTGTATTTCATGGATCTCTTTGCTAGCCTTATTTCTGTGGAATCTGAGAACAGATATTTCAGATCCCTTTGAAGACGACAGGGCCAAAGGAAATATCCTCCGATTACAAAGAGAAAGAAGCTTTCTGAGGAACTTCTTTGTGTTCTGTGAAATCATCTCACAGACTTAGAGCTTTCTGCTCCAGAAGCCTTTCTCTAACACAGTTCTTGTGGAATTGGCAAAGTGATATTTCAATGCCCATAGTGGACTATGGTGAAAAAGGAAATATCCTCAGATGAAATGTGTAAAGAAGCATTCTGAGAAACTGCTTGGTGTTCTGTTAATTCATCTCACAGAGTTACATCTGTATTTCGTGGATCTCTTTGCTAGCCTTATTTCTGTGGAATCTGAAAACAGATATTTCGGGTCCCTTTGAAGACTATAGGGCCAAAGGTAATATCCTCTGATAACAAAGAGAAAGAAGCTTTCTGAGAAACTTCTTTGTGTTCTGTGAAATCATCTCACAGAATTACAGCTTTCCCCTCCAGAAGCCTTTCGCTAAGACAGTTCTTGTGGAATGGGCAAAGTGATATTTGGAAGCCCATAGAGGGCTATGGTGAAAAAGGAAATATCCTCAGATGAAATGTGTAAAGAAGCTTTCTGAGAAACTGCTTGGTGTTCTGTTAATTCATCTCACAGAATTACATCTGTGTTTCGTGGATCTCTTTGCTAGCCTTATTTCTGTGGAATCTGAGAACAGATATTTCGGATCTCATTGAAGAATATAGGGCCAAAGGAAATATCCTCCGATAACAAAGAGAAAGAAGCCTTCTGAGAAACCTCTTTGTGTTCTGTGAAATCATCTCACAGAGTTACAGCTTTCCCCTCCAGAAGCCTTTCCTAAGACAGTTCTTGAGGAATTGGAAAAGTGATATTTGGAAGCCCTTAGAGGGCTATGGTGAAAAAGGAAATATCCTCAGATGAAACCTGGAAAGAAGCTTTCTGAGAAAGTGCTTGGTGTTCTGTTAATTCGTGTCACAGTGTTACATCTGTATTTCGTGGATCTCTTTGGTAGCCTTATTTCTGTGGAATCTGAGAACACATATTTCTGATCCCTTTGAAGACTCTAGGGCCAAAGGAAATATCCTCCGATTACAAAGAGAAAGAAGCTTTTTGAGAAACTTCTTTGTGTTCCGTGAAATCATCTCAGAGAGTTACAGCTTTCTCCTCCAAAAGCCTTTCGCTAAGACAGTTCTTGTGGAATTGGCAAAGTAATATTTGGAATCCCATAGAGGGCTGTGGTGAAAAAGGAAATATCCTCAGATGAAATCTGGAAAGAAGCTTTCTGAGAAACTGCTTGGTGTTCTGTTAATTCATCTCAAAGAGTTACATCTGTATTTCGTGGATGTCTTTGCTAGCCTTATTTCTGTGGAATCTGAGAACAGATATTTCGGATCCCTTTGAAGACTATAGAGCCAAAGGAAATATCCTCCGATAACAAAGAGAAAGAAGCTTTCTGAGAAACCTCTTTGTGTTCTGTGAAATCATCTCACAGAATTACAGCTTTCCCCTCAAGAAGAATTTCCTAAGACAGTTCTTGAGGAATTGGAAAAGTGATAATTGGAAGCCCATAGAGGTCTATGGTGAAAAAGGAAATATCCTCAGAGGAAACCTGGAAAGAAGCTTTCTGAGAAACTGCTTGGTGTTCTGTTAATTCATCTCACAGAGTTACATCTGTATTTCGTGGATCTCTTTGGTAGCCTTATTTCTGTGGAATCTGAGAACAGATATTTCGGATCCCTTGGAAGACTATAGGGCCAAAGGAAATATCCTCCGATATCAAAGAGAAAGAAGCTTTCTGAGAAACTTCTTTGTGTTCCGTGAAATCATCTCACAGAGTTACAGCTTTCTCCTCCAAAAGCCTTTCGCTAAGACAGTTCTTGTGGAATTGGCAAAGTAATATTTGGAATCCCATAGAGGGCTATGGTGAAAAAGGAAATATCCTCAGATGAAATCTGGAAAGAAGCTTTCTGAGAAAGTGCTTGGTGTTCTGTTAATTCATCTCACAGAGTTATATCTGTTTTTCGTGGATCTCTTTGCTAGCCTTATTTCCTTGGAATCTGAGAACAGATATTTCGAATCCCTTTGAAGACTATAGGGCCAAAGGGAATATCCTCCGATAACAAAGAGAAAGAAGCTTTCGGAGAAACTGCTTTGTGTTCTGTGAAATCATCTCACAGAGTTACAGCTTTCCCCTCAAGAAGCCTTTCGCTAAGACAGTTCTTGTGGAATTGGCAAAGGGATATTTGGAAGATCATAGAGGGCTACGGTTAAAAAGGAAATATCCTCCGGTGAAATCTGGAAAGAAGCTTTCTGAGAAACTACTTGGTGTTCTGTTAATTCATCTCACAGAGTTACATCTGTATTTCGTGGATCTCTTTGCTAGCCCTATTTCTGTGGAATCTGAGAACCGATATTTCGGATCCCTTTGAAGACTATAGGGCCAAAGGAAATAACCTCCGATAACAAAGAGAAAGAAGCTTTCTGAGAAACTTCTTTGGGTTCTGTGAAATCATCTCACAGAGTTACAGCTTTCCCCTCAAGAAGCCTTTCGCTAAGACAGTTCTTGTGGAATTGGCAAAGTAATATTTGGAATCCCATAGAGGGCTATGGTGAAAAAGGAAATATCCTCAGATGAAATCTGGAAAGAAGCTTTCTGAGAAAGTGCTTGGTGTTCTGTTAATTCATCTCACAGAGTTATATCTGTTTTTCGTGGATCTCTTTGCTAGCCTTATTTCCTTGGAATCTGAGAACAGATATTTCGAATCCGTTTGAAGACTCTAGGGCCAAAGGAAATATCCTCCGATAACAAAGAGAAAGAAGCTTTCTGAGAAACTTCTTTGTGTTCTGTGAAATCATCTCACACAGTTACAGCTTTCCCCTCAAGAAGCCTTTCGCTAAGACAGTTCTTGTGGAATTGGCAAAGTAATATTTGGAAGCCCATAGAGGGCTACTGTTAAAAAAAAATATCCTCAGATGAAATCTGGAAAGAAGATTTCTGAGAAATTCCTTGGTGTTCTGTTAATTCATTTCACAGAGTTACATCTGTATTTCATGGATCTCTTTGCTAGCCTTATTTCTGTGGAATCTGAGAACAGATATTTCAGATCCCTTTGAAGACGACAGGGCCAAAGGAAATATCCTCCGATTACAAAGAGAAAGAAGCTTTCTGAGGAACTTCTTTGTGTTCTGTGAAATCATCTCACAGACTTAGAGCTTTCTGCTCCAGAAGCCTTTCTCTAACACAGTTCTTGTGGAATTGGCAAAGTGATATTTCAATGCCCATAGTGGACTATGGTGAAAAAGGAAATATCCTCAGATGAAATGTGTAAAGAAGCATTCTGAGAAACTGCTTGGTGTTCTGTTAATTCATCTCACAGAGTTACATCTGTATTTCGTGGATCTCTTTGCTAGCCTTATTTCTGTGGAATCTGAAAACAGATATTTCGGGTTCCTTTGAAGACTATAGGGCCAAAGGTAATATCCTCTGATAACAAAGAGAAAGAAGCTTTCTGAGAAACTTCTTTGTGTTCTGTGAAATCATCTCACAGAATTACAGCTTTCC
Source organism: Macaca fascicularis (assembly GCF_037993035.2). Classification (NCBI taxonomy): domain Eukaryota; kingdom Metazoa; phylum Chordata; class Mammalia; order Primates; family Cercopithecidae; genus Macaca; species Macaca fascicularis. Next base: position 42,418,994 of record NC_088384.1, on the reverse strand, counting down.
CCTCCAGAAGCCTTTCGCTAAGACAGTTCTTGTGGAATGGGCAAAGTGATATTTGGAAGCCCATAGAGGGCTATGGTGAAAAAGGAAATATCCTCAGATGAAATGTGTAAAGAAGCTTTCTGAGAAACTGCTTGGTGTTCTGTTAAATCATCTCACAGAATTACATCTGTGTTTCGTGGATCTCTTTGCTAGCCTTATTTCTGTGGAATCTGAGAACAGATATTTCGGATCTCATTGAAGAATATAGGGCCAAAGGAAATATCCTCCGATAACAAAGAGAAAGAAGCCTTCTGAGAAACCTCTTTGTGTTCTGTGAAATCATCTCACAGAGTTACAGCTTTCCCCTCCAGAAGCCTTTCCTAAGACAGTTCTTGAGGAATTGGAAAAGTGATATTTGGAAGCCCTTAGAGGGCTATGGTGAAAAAGGAAATATCCTCAGATGAAACCTGGAAAGAAGCTTTCTGAGAAAGTGCTTGGTGTTCTGTTAATTCGTGTCACAGTGTTACATCTGTATTTCGTGGATCTCTTTGGTAGCCTTATTTCTGTGGAATCTGAGAACACATATTTCTGATCCCTTTGAAGACTCTAGGGCCAAAGGAAATATCCTCCGATTACAAAGAGAAAGAAGCTTTTTGAGAAACTTCTTTGTGTTCCGTGAAATCATCTCAGAGAGTTACAGCTTTCTCTTCCAAAAGCCTTTCGCTAAGACAGTTCTTGTGGAATTGGCAAAGTAATATTTGGAATCCCATAGAGGGCTGTGGTGAAAAAGGAAATATCCTCAGATGAAATCTGGAAAGAAGCTTTCTGAGAAACTGCTTGGTGTTCTGTTAATTCATCTCAAAGAGTTACATCTGTATTTCGTGGATGTCTTTGCTAGCCTTATTTCTGTGGAATCTGAGAACAGATATTTCGGATCCCTTTGAAGACTATAGAGCCAAAGGAAATATCCTCCGATAACAAAGAGAAAGAAGCTTTCTGAGAAACCTCTTTGTGTTCTGTGAAATCATCTCACAGAATTACAGCTTTCCCCTCAAGAAGAATTTCCTAAGACAGTTCTTGAGGAATTGGAAAAGTGATAATTGGAAGCCCATAGAGGTCTATGGTGAAAAAGGAAATATCCTCAGAGGAAACCTGGAAAGAAGCTTTCTGAGAAACTGCTTGGTGTTCTGTTAATTCATCTCACAGAGTTACATCTGTATTTCGTGGATCTCTTTGGTAGCCTTATTTCTGTGGAATCTGAGAACAGATATTTCGGATCCCTTGGAAGACTATAGGGCCAAAGGAAATATCCTCCGATATCAAAGAGAAAGAAGCTTTCTGAGAAACTTCTTTGTGTTCCGTGAAATCATCTCACAGAGTTACAGCTTTCTCCTCCAAAAGCCTTTCGCTAAGACAGTTCTTGTGGAATTGGCAAAGTAATATTTGGAATCCCATAGAGGGCTATGGTGAAAAAGGAAATATCCTCAGATGAAATCTGGAAAGAAGCTTTCTGAGAAAGTGCTTGGTGTTCTGTTAATTCATCTCACAGAGTTATATCTGTTTTTCGTGGATCTCTTTGCTAGCCTTATTTCCTTGGAATCTGAGAACAGATATTTCGAATCCCTTTGAAGACTATAGGGCCAAAGGGAATATCCTCCGATAACAAAGAGAAAGAAGCTTTCGGAGAAACTGCTTTGTGTTCTGTGAAATCATCTCACAGAGTTACAGCTTTCCCCTCAAGAAGCCTTTCGCTAAGACAGTTCTTGTGGAATTGGCAAAGGGATATTTGGAAGATCATAGAGGGCTACGGTTAAAAAGGAAATATCCTCCGGTGAAATCTGGAAAGAAGCTTTCTGAGAAACTACTTGGTGTTCTGTTAATTCATCTCACAGAGTTACATCTGTATTTCGTGGATCTCTTTGCTAGCCCTATTTCTGTGGAATCTGAGAACCGATATTTCGGATCCCTTTGAAGTCTATAGGGCCAAAGGAAATAACCTCCGATAACAAAGAGAAAGAAGCTTTCTGAGAAACTTCTTTGGGTTCTGTGAAATCATCTCACAGAGTTACAGCTTTCCCCTCAAGAAGCCTTTCGCTAAGACAGTTCTTGTGGAATTGGCAAAGTAATATTTGGAATCCCATAGAGGGCTAGGGTGAAAAAGGAAATATCCTCAGATGAAATCTGGAAAGAAGCTTTCTGAGAAAGTGCTTGGTGTTCTGTTAATTCATCTCACAGAGTTATATCTGTTTTTCGTGGATCTCTTTGCTAGCCTTATTTCCTTGGAATCTGAGAACAGATATTTCGAATCCCTTTGAAGACTATAGGGCCAAAGGGAATATCCTCCGATAACAAAGAGAAAGAAGCTTTCGGAGAAACTGCTTTGTGTTCTGTGAAATCATGTCACAGAGTTACAGCTTTCCCCTCAAGAAGCCTTACACTAAGACAGTTCTTGTGGAATTGGCAAATGATACTTGGAAGCCCTTAGAGGGCTATGGTGAAAAAGGAAATATCCTCTGATGAAATCTGGAAAGAAGTTTTCTGAGAAACTGCTTCGTGTTCTGTTAATTCATCTCACAGAGTTACATCTGTATTTCGTGGATCTCGTTGCTAGCCTTATTTCTGTGGAATCTGAGAAGAGATATTTCAGATCCCTTTGAAGACGATAGGGCCAAAGGAAATATCCTCCGATTACAAAGAGAAAGAAGCTTTCTGAGGAACTTCTTTGTGTTCTCTGAAATCATCTCACAGACTTAGAGCTTTCTGCTCAAGAAGTCTTTCTCTAACACAGTTCTTGTGGAATTGGCAAAGGGATATTTGGAAGCCCATAGTGGGCTCTGGTGAAAAAGGAAATATATTCAGATGAAATCTGGAAAGAAGCTTTCTGAGAAACTGCTTGGTGTTCTGTTAATTCATCTCACAGAGTTATATCGGTATTTCGTGGATCTCTTTGCTAGCGTTATTTCTGTGGAATCTGAGAACAGATATTTCGGATCCCTTTGAACCTATAGGGCCAAAGGAAATATCCTCTGATAACAAAGAGAAAGAAGCTTTCTGAGAAACTTCTTTGTGTTCTGTGAAATCATCTCACAGAGTTACAGCTCTCCCCTCAAGAAGCCTTTTGCTAAGACAGTTATTGTGGAATAGGCAAAGTGATATTTGGAAGGCCATAGAGGGCTATGGTGAAAAAGGAAATATATTCAGATGAAATCTGGAAAGAATCTTTCTGAGAAACTGCTTGGTGTTCTGTTAATTCATCTCACAGAGTTACATCTGTATTTCGTGGATCTCTTTGCTAGCCTTATTTCTGTGGTATCTGAGAACAGATATTTCGGATCCCTTTGAAGACTCTAGGGCCAAAGGAAATATCCTCCGATAACAAAGAGAAAGAAGCTTTCTGAGTAACTTCTTTGTGTTCTGTGAAATCATCTCACAGATTTAGAGCTTTCCCCTCCAGAAGCCTTTCTCTAACACAGTTCTTGAGGAATTGGCAAAGTGATATTTCAAAGAACATAGAGGGCTATGGTGAAAAAGGAAATGTCCTCCGATGAAATCTGGAAAGAAGCTTTCTGAGAAACTGCTTAGTGTTCTGTTAATTCATCTCACAAAGTTACATCTGTATTTCGTGGATCTCTTTGGTAGCCTTATTTCTGTGGAATCTGAAAACAGATATTTCGGATCCCTTTGAAGACTATAGGGCCAAAGGAAATATCCTCCGATATCAAAGGGAAAGAAGCTTTCTGAGAAACTTCTTTGTGTTCCGTGAAATCATCTCAGAGAGTTACAGCTTTCCCCTCCAGAAGCCTTTCGCTAAGACAGTTCTTGTGGAATTGGCAAAGTGATATTTCGAATCCCATAGAGGGCTATGGTGAAAAAGGAAATATCCTCAGATGAAATCTGAAAAGAAGCTTTCTGAGAAACTGCTTGGTGTTCTGTAAATTCGTCTCACAGAGTTGCATCTGTATTTCGTGGATTTCTTTGCTAGCCTTATTTCTGTGGAATCTGAGAACAGGTATTTCGGATCCCTTTGAAGACTCTAGGGTCAAAGGAAATATCCTCCGATAAAAAAGAGTAAGAAGCTTTCTGAGAAACTTCTTTGTGTTCTGTGAAATCATCTCACAGAGTTACAGCTTTCCCCTCAAGAAGCCTTTCGCTAAGACAGTTCTTGTGGAATTGGCAAAGTGATATTTCGAAGCCCAAAGAGGGCTACAGTTAAAAAGGAAATATCCTCAGATGAAATCTGGAAAGAACCTTTCTGAGAAACTGCTTGGTGTTCTGTTAATTCATCTCACAGAGTTACATCTGTATTTCGTGGATCACTTTGCTAGCCTTATTTCTGCGGAATCTGAGAACAGATATTTCGGATCCCTTTGAAGACTATAGGGCCAAAGGGAATATCCTCCGATAACAAAGAGAAAGAAGCTTTCTGAGGAACTTCTTTGTGTTCTGTGAAATCATCTCCCAGACTTAGAGCTATCTGCTCAAGAAGCCTTTCTCTAACACAGTTCTTGTGGAATTGGCAAAGTGATATTTAAAAGCCCATAAAGGGCTATGGTGAAAAAAGAAATATCCTCAGATGAAATCTGGAAAGAAGCTTTCTGAGAAACTGCTTAGTGTTCTGTTAATTCATCTGACAGAGTTACATCTGTATTTCGTGGATCTCTTTGGTAGCCTTATTTTTGTGGAATCTGAGAACAGATATTTCGGATCCCTTTGAAGACTATAGGGCCAAAGGAAATATCCTCCGATATCAAAGAGAAAGAAGCTTTCTGAGAAACTTCTTTTTGTTCCGTGAAATCATCTCAGAGAGTTACAGCTTTCCCCTCCAGAAGCCTTTCGCTAAGAGAGTTCTTGTGGAATTGGCAAAGTGATATTTGGAATCCCATAGAGGGCTATGGTGAAAAAGGAAATATCCTCAGATGAAATGTGTAAAAAGCATTCTGAGAAACTGCTTGGTGTTCTGTTAATTCATCTCACAGAGTTACATCTGTGTTTCGTGGATCTCTTTGCTAGCCTTATTTCTGTGGAATCTGAAAACAGATATTTCGGGTCCCTTTGAAGACTATAGGGCCAAAGGAAATATCCTCCGATAACAAAGAGAAAGAAGCCTTCTGAGAAACTTCTTTGAGTTCTGTGAAATCATCTCACAGAGTTACAGCTTTTCCCTCAACAAGCCTTTCGCTAAGACAGTTCTTGTGGAAAATGCAAAGTGATATTTGGAAGCCCATAGTGGGCACTGGTGAAAATGGAAATATCCTCAGATGAAATCTGGAAAGAACCTTTCTGAGAAACTGCTTGGTGCTCTGTTAATTCATCTCACAGAGTTACATCTGTTTTTCGTGGATGTCTTTGCTAGCCTTATCTCTGTGGAATCTGAGAACATATATTTCGGATCCCTTTGAAGACTATAGGGCCACAGGAAATATCCTCCGATAACAAAGAGAAAGAAGCTTTCTGAGAAACTTCTTGGTGTTCTTTGAAATCATCTCACAGAGTTACAGCTTTTCCCTCAACAAGGCTTTCGCTAAGACAGTTCTTGTGGATTGGCAAAGTGATATTTGGAAGCCCATAGTGGGCTCTGGTGAAAAAGGAAATATCCTCAGATGAAATCTGGAAAGAAGCTTTCTGAGAAACTGCTTGGTGTTCTGTTAATTCATCTCACGGAGTTACATCTGTTTTTCGTGGATCTCTTTGCTAGCCTTATCTCTGTGGAATCTGAGAACATATAATTCGGATCCCTTTGCAGACTATAGGGCCAAAGGAAATATCCTCCCATAACAAAGAGAAAGAAGCTTTCTGAGGAACTTCTTTGTGTTCTGTGAAATCATCTCACAGACTTAGAGCTTTCTGTTCAAGAAGCCTTTCTCTAACACAGTTCTTGTGGAATTGGCAAAGTGATATTTCAAAGCCCATAGAGGGCTATGGTGAAAAAAGACATATCCTCATATGAAATCTGGAAAGAAGCTTTCTGAGAAACTGCTTAGTGTTCTGTTAATTCATCTCACAGAGTTACATCTGTATTTCGTGGATCTCTTTGGTAACCTTATTTCTGTGGAATCTGAGAACAGATATTTCGGATCCCTTTGAAGACTATAGGGCCAAAGGAAATGTCCTCCGATATCAAAGAGAAAGAAGCTTTCTGAGAAACTTCTTTGTGTTCCCTGAAATCATCTCAGAGAGTTACAGCTTTCCCCTCCAGAAGCCTTTCGCTAAGACAGTTCTTGTGGAATTGGCAAAGTGATATTTGGATGCTCATAGAGGGCTACGGTTAAAAAGGAAATATCCTCAGATGAAATCTGGAAAGAAGCTTTCTGAGAAACTCCTTGGTGTTCTGTTAATTCATTTCAGAGAGTTACATCTGTATTTCGTGGAACTCTTTTCTAGCCTTATTTCTGTGGAATCTGAGAACAGATATTTCAGATCGCTTTGAAGACGATAGGGCCAAAGGAAATATCCTCCGATTACAAAGAGAAAGAAGCTTTCTGAGGAACTTCTTTGTGTTCTGTGAAATCATCTCCCAGACTTAGAGCTTTCTCCTCAAGAAGCCTTTCTCTAAGACAGTTCTTGTGGAATTGACAAAGTGATATTTGGAAGCCCATAGAGGTCTATGGTGAAAAAGGAAATATATTCAGATGAAATCTGGAAAGAAGCTTTCTGAGAAACTGCTTAGTGTTCTGTTAATTCATCTCACAGAGTTACATCGGTATTTCGTGGATCTCTTTGGTAGCCTTATTTCTGTGGAATCTGAGAACAGATATTTCGGATCCCTTTGAAGACTATGGGGCCAAAGGAAATATCCTCCGATAACAAAGAGAAAGAAGCTTTCTGAGAAACTTCTTTGTGTTCTGTGAAATCATCTCAGAGAGTTACAGCTTTCCCCCCCAGAAGCCTTTCGCTAAGACAGTTCTTGTGGAATTGGCAAAGTGATATTTGGAATCCCATAGAGGGCTATGGTGAAAAAGGAAATATCCTCAGATGAAATCTGTAAAGAAGCTTTCTGAGAAACTGCTTGGTGTTCTGTTAATTCATCTGACACAGTTACATGTGTGTTTCGTGGATCTCTTTGCTAGCCTTATTTCTGTGGAATCTGAGAACAGATATTTCGGATCCCTTTGAAGATTATAGGGCCAAAGGAAATATCCTCCAGTAACTAAGAGAAAGAAGCTTTCTGAGAAACTTCTTTGTGTTCTGTGAAGTCATCACACAGAGTTACAGCTTTCCCCTCAAGAAGACTTTCGTAAGACAGTTCTTGTGGAATTGGCAAAGTGATATTTGGAAGCCCATAGAGGGCTATGGTGAAAAAGGAAATATATTCAGATGAAATCTGGAAAGAAGCTTTCTGAGAAACTGCTTGGTGTTCTGTTAATTCATCTCACAGAGTTACATCTGTATTTCGTGGATCTCTTTGCTAGCCTTATTTCTGTGGAATCTGAGAACAGATATTTCAGATCCCTTTGAGGACGATTGGGCCAAAGGAAATAGCTTCCGATTACAAAGAGAAAGAAGCTTTCTGAGGAACTTCTTTGTGTTCTGTGAAATCATCTCACAGAGTTACAGCTTTTCCCTCAAGAAGCCTTTCGCTAAGACAGTTCTTGTGGAATTGGCAAAGTGATATTTGGAAGCCCTTAGAGGGCTATGGTGAAAAAGGAAATATCCTCAGATGAAATCTGGAAAGAAGCTTTCTGAGAAACTGCTTGGTGTTCTCTTAATTTATCTCACAGAATTACATCGGTATTTCGTGGATCTCTTTCATCGCCTTATTTCTGTGGAATCTGGGAACAGATATTTCGGATCCCTTTGAAGACTATAGTGCCAAAGGGAATATCCTCCGATAACAAAGAGAAAGAAGCTTTCTGAGAAACTTCTTTGTGTTCTGTGAAATCATCTCACAGAGTTACAGCTTTCCCCTCAAGAAGCCTTTCTCTAAGACAGTTCTTGTGGAATTGACAAAGTGATATTTGGAAGCCCATAGAGGTCTATGGTGAAAAAGGAAATATCCTCAGATTAAATCTGGAAAGAAGCTTTCTGAGAAACTGCTTGGTGTTCTGTTAATTCATCTCGCAGAGTTACATCGGTATTTCTTGGATCTCTTTGGTAGCCTTATTTCTGTGGAATCTGAGAACCTATATTTCGGATCCCTTTGAAGACTATAGGGCCAAAGGGAATATCCTCCGATAACAAATAGAAAGAAGCTTTCTGAGAAACTTCTTTGTGTTCTGTGAAATCATCTCACAGAGTTACAGCTTTACCCTCAAAAGCCTTTCGCTAAGACAGTTCTTGTAGAATTGGCAAAGTGATATTTGGAAGCCCTTAGAGGGCTCTTGTGATAAAGGAAATATCCTCAGATGAAATCTGGAAAGAAGCTTTCTGAGAAACTGCTTGGTGTTCTGTTAATTCATCTCACAGAGTTACATCTGTATTTCAAGGATCTCTTTGCTAGCCTTATTTCTGTGGAATCTGAGAACAGATATTTCAGATCCCTTTGAAGACGATAGGGCCAAGGGAAATATCCTCCGATTACAAAGAGAAGAAGCTTTCTGAGGAACTTCTTTGTGTTCTGTGAAATCATCTTACAGAGTTAGAGCGTTCCGCACAAGAAGCTTTTCTGTAAGACAGTTCTTGTGGAATTGGCAAAGTGATATTTCAAAGCCCATAGAGGGCTGTGGTGAAAAAGGAAATATCCTCAGATGAAATGTGGAAAGAAGCTTTCTGAGAAACAGCTTAGTGTTCTGTTAATTCATCTCACAGAGTTACATCTGTATTTCATGGATGTCTTTGGTAGCCTTATTTCTGTGGAATCTGAGAACAGATATTTCGGATCCCTTTGAAGAATATAGGGCCAAAGGAAATATCCTCCGATAACAAAGAGAAAGATGCTTTCTGAGAAACTTCTTTGTGTTCTGTGAAATCATCTCACAGAGGTACAGCTTTCCCCTCAAGAAGCCTTTCGCTAAGACAGTTCTTGTGGAATTGGCAAAGTGATATTTGGAGCCCATAGAGGGCTACGGTGAAAAAGCAAATATCCTCAGATTAAATCTGGAAAGAAGCTTTCTGAGAAACTGCTTGGTGTTCTGTTAATTCATCTCACAGAGTTACATCGGTATTTCGTGGATCTCTTTGGTAGCCTTATTTCCGTGGAATCTGATAACAGATATTTCGGATCCCTTTGAAAACTATAGGGCCAAAGGAAATATCCTCCGATAACAAAGAGAAAGATGCTTTCTGAGAAACTTCTTTGTGTTCTGTGAAATCATCTCACAGACTTAGAGCTTTCTGCTCAAGAAGCCTTTCTCTAACACAGTTCTTGTGGAATTGGCAAAGTGATATTTGGAAGCCCATAGAGGGCTATGGTGAAAAAGGAAATATCCTCAGATGAAATGTGTAAAGAAGCATTCTGAGAAACTGCTTGGTGTTCTGTTAATTCATCTCACAGAGTTACATCTGTATTTCGTGGATCTCTTTGCTAGCCTTATTTCTGTGGAATCTGAAAACAGATATTTCGGGTCCCTTTGAAGACTTTAGATCCAAAGGAAATATCCTCCGATAACAAAGAGAAAGAAGCTTTCTGAGAAACTTCTTTGTGTTCTTTGAAATCATCTCACAGAGTTACAGCTTTTCCGTCAACAAGCCTCTCGCTAAGACAGTTCTTGTGGAATTGGCAAAGTGATATTTGGAAGCCCATAGTGGGCTCTGGTGAAAAAGGAAATATCCTCAGATGAAATCTGGAAAGAAGCTTTCTGAGAAACTGCTTAGTGTTCTGTTAATTCATCGTACAGAGTTACGTCTGTATTTCGTGGATATCTTTGGTAGCCTTATTTCTGTGGAATCTGAGAACAGATATTTCGGATCCCTTTGAAGACTATAGGGCCAAAGGAAATATCCTCCGATAACAAAGAGAAAGAAGCTTTCTGAGAAACTTCTTTGTGTTCTGTGAAAACATCTCACAGAGTTACAGCTTTCCCTTCTAGAAGCCTTTCGCTAAGACAGTTCTTGTGGAATTGGCAAAGTGATATTTGGAAGCCCATAGAGGGCTATGGTGAAAAAGGAAATATATTCAGATGAAATCTGGAAAGAAGCTTTCTGAGAAACTGCTTGGTGTTCTGTTAATTCATCTCGCAGAGTTACATCGGTATTTCTTGGATCTCTTTGGTAGCCTTATTTCTGTGGAATCTGAAACCTATATTTCGGATCCCTTTGAAGACAATAGGGCCAAAGGGAATATCCTCCGATAACAAATAGAAAGAAGCTTTCTGAGAAACTTCTTTGTGTTCTGTGAAATCATCTCACAGAGTTACAGCTTTACCCTCAAGAAGCCTTTCGCTAAGACAGTTCTTGTGGAATTGGCAAAGTGATATTTGGAAGCCCATAGAGGGCTCTTGTGATAAAGGAAATATCCTCAGATGAAATCTGGAAAGAAGCTTTCTGAGAAACTGCTTGGTGTTCTGTTAATTCATCTCACAGAGTTACATCTGTATTTCAAGGATCTCTTTGCTAGCCTTATTTCTGTGGAATCTGAGAACAGATATTTCAGATCCCTTTGAAGACGATAGGGCCAAAGGAAATATCCTCCGATTACAAAGAGAAGAAGCTTTCTGAGGAACTTCTTTGTGTTCTGTGAAATCATCTTACAGAGTTAGAGCGTTCCGCACAAGAAGCTTTTCTGTAAGACAGTTCTTGTGGAATTGGCAAAGTGATATTTCAAAGCCCATAGAGGGCTATGGTGAAAAAGGAAATATCCTCAGATGAAATGTGGAAAGAAGCTTTCTGAGAAACAGCTTAGTGTTCTGTTAATTCATCTCACAGAGTTACATCTGTATTTCATGGATGTCTTCGGTAGCCTTATTTCTGTGGAATCTGAGAACAGATATTTCGGATCCCTTTGAAGAATATAGGGCCAAAGGAAATACCCTCCGATAACAAAGAGAAAGATGCTTTCTGAGAAACTTCTTTGTGTTCTGTGAAATCATCTCACAGAGGTACAGCTTTCCCCTCAAGAAGCCTTTCGCTAAGACAGTTCTTGTGGAATTGGCAAAGTGATATATGGAAGCCCATAGAGGGCTATGGTGAAAAAGGAAATATGTTCAGATGAAATCTGGAAAGAAGCTTTCTGAGAAACTGATTGGCGTGCTGTTAATTCATCCTACAGAGTTACATCGGTATTTCGTCGATCTCTTTGGTAGCCTTATTTCTGTGGAATCTGAGAACAGATATTTCGGATCCCTTTGAAGACAATAGGGCCAAAGGGAGTATCCTCCGACAACAAAGAGAAAGAAGCTTTCTGAGAAACTTCTTTGTGTTCTGTGAAATCATCTCACAGAGTTACAGCTTTACCCTCAAGAAGCCTTTCGCTAAGACAGTTCTTGTGGAATTGGCAAAGTGATATTTGGAGCCCATAGACGGCTACGGTGAAAAAGGAAATATCCTCAGATTAAATCTGGAAAGAAGCTTTCTGAGAAACTGCTTGGTGTTCTGTTAATTCATCTCACAGACTTACATCTGTATTTCGTGGATCTCTTTGCTAGCCTTATTTCTGTGGAATCTGAGAACAGATATTTCGGATCCCTTTGAAGACTATAGGGCCAAAGGGAATATCCTCCGATAACAAAGAGAAAGAAGCTTTCTGAGAAACTTCTTTGTGTTCTGTGAAATCCTCTCACAGAGTTAGAGCTTTCCCCTCAAGAAGCCTTTCGCCAAGACAGTTCTTGTGGAATTTGCAAAGTGATATTTGGAAGCTCATAGAGGGCTAGGTTGAAAAAGAAATATATTCAGATGAAATCTGGAAAGGAGCTTTCTGAGAATCTTCTTGGTGTTCTCTTAATTCATCTCACAGAGTTACATCGGTATTTCGTGGATCTCTTTGGTAGCCTTATTTCCGTGGAATCTGATAACAGATATTTCGGATCCCTTTGAAAACTATAGGGCCAAAGGAAATATCCTCCGATAACAAAGAGAAAGATGCTTTCTGAGAAACTTCTTTGTGTTCTGTGAAATCATCTCACAGAGTTACAGCTTTCCCCTCAAGAAGACTTTCGCTAAGTCAGTTCTTGTGGAATTGGCAAAGTGATATTTGGAAGCCCGTAGAGGGTATGTTGAAAAAGGAAATATTCTCAGATGAATTCTGGAAAGAAGCTTTCTGAGAAACTGCTTAGTGTTCTGTTAATTCATCTCACAGAGTTACCTCTGTATTTCGTGGATCTCTTTCCTAGCCTTATCTCTGTGGAATCTGAGAACAGATATTTCGGATCCCTTTGAAGACTATAGGGCCAAAGGAAATATCCTCCGATAACAAAGAGAATGAAGGTTTCTGAGAAACTACTTTGTTTTCTGTGAAATCATCTCACAGAGTTAAAGCTTTCCCCTCACGAAGCCTTTCGCTAAGACAGTTCTTGTGGAATTGGCAAAGTGATATTTGGAAAGCATAGAGGGATATGGTGAAAAAGGAAATATCCTCAAATGAAATCTGGAAAGAAGCTTTCTGAGAAACTGCTTGGTGTTCTGTTAATTCATCTAACAGAGTTACATCTGTATTTCGTGGATCTCTTTGCTAGCCTTATTTCTGTGGATTCTGAGAACAGATATTTCGGATCCCTTTGAAGACTATAGGGCCAAAGGGAATATCCTCCGATAACAAAGAGAAAGAAGATTTCTGAGAAACTTCTTTGTGTTCTGTGAAATCCTCTCACAGAGTTACAGCTTTACCCTCAAGTAGCCTTTCGCTAAGACAGTTCTTGGGTAATTGGCAAAGTGATATTTGGAGCCCATAGAGGGCTACGGTGAAAAACGAAATATCCTCAGATGAAATCTGGAAAAAAGCTTTCTGAGAAACTGCTTGGTGTTCTGTTAATTCATCTCACAGAGTTACATCTGTATTTCGTGGATCTCTTTACTAGCCTTATTTCTATGGAATCTGAGAACAGATATTTCGGATTCCTTTGAAGACTATAGGGCCAAAGGAAATATCCTCCGATAACAAAGAGAAAGAAGCATTCTGAGAAACTTCTTTGTGTTCTGTGAAATCATCTCACAGAGTTACAGCTTTCCCCTCAAGAAGTCTTTTGCTAAGACAGTTCTTGTGGAATTGGCAAAGTGATATTTGGAAGCCCATAGAGGGCTACGGTGAAAAAGGAATATCTTCAGATTAAATCTGGAAAGAAGCTTTCTGAGAAACTGCTTGGTGTTCTGTTAATTCATCTCACAGAGTTACATCTGTATTTCGTGGATCTCTTTGCTAGCCTTATTTCTGTGGAATCTGAGAACAGATATTTCGGATCCCTTTGAAGACTATAGGGCCAAAGGGAATATCCTCCGATAACAAAGAGAAAGAAGCTTTCTGAGAAACTTCTTTGTGTTCTGTGAAATCCTCTCACAGAGTTAGAGCTTTCCCCTCAAGAAGCCTTTCGCTAAGACAGTTCTTGTGGAATTGGCAAAGTGATATTTGGTAGCCCGTAGAGGGCTATGGTGAAAAAGGAAATATATTCAGGTGAAATCTGGAAAGAAGCTTTCTGAGAAACTGCTTGGTGTTCTGTTAACTCATCTCACAGTGTTACATCAGTATTTCGTGGATCTCTTTGGTAGCCTTATTTCTGTGGAATCTGAGAACAGATATTTTGGATCCCTTTGAAGACTACAGGGCCAAAGGGAATATCCTCCGATAAAAAAGAGAAAGAAGCTTTCTGAGAAACCTCTTTGTGTTCTGTGAAATCATCTCACAGAGTTACAGCTTTACCCTCAAGAAGCCTTTCGCTAAGACAGTTCTTGTGGAATTGGCAAAGTGATATTTGGAGCCCATAGAGGGCTACGGTGAAAAAGGAAATATATTCAGATGAAATCTGGAAAGAAGCTTTCTGAGAAACTGCTTGGTGTTCTGATAATTCATCTCACAGAGTTACATCTGTATTTCGTGGATCTCTTTGCTAGCCCTATTTCTGTGGAATCTGAGAACAGATATTTCAGATCCCTTTGAAGACGATAGGGCCAAAGGAAATATCCTCCGATATCAAAGAGAAGAAGCTTTCTGAGGAACTTCTTTGTGTTCTGTGAAATCATCTTACAGAGTTAGAGCGTTCCGCTCAAGAAGATTTTCTGTAAGACAGTTCTTGTGGAATTGGCAAGTGATATTTCAAAGCCCGTAGAGGGCTACGGTAAAATAGGAAATATCCTCAGATGAAATGTGGAAAGAAGCTTTCTGAGAAACAGCTTAGTGTTCTGTTAATTCATCTCACAGAGTTACATCTGTATTTCGTGGATGTCTTTGGTAACCTTATTTCTGTGGAATCTGAGAACAGATATTTCGGATCCCTTTGAAGAATATAGGGCCAAAGGAAATATCCTCCGATAACAAAGAGAAAGAAGCTTTCTGAGAAACTTCTTTGTGTTCTGTGAAATCATCTCACAGAGTTACAGCTTTCCCCTCAAGAAGCCTTTCGCTAAGACAGTTCTTGTGGAATTGGCAAAGTGATATTTGGAGCCCATAGAGGGCTACGGTGAAAAAGGAAATATATTCAGATGAAATCTGGAAAGAAGCTTTCTGAGAAACTGCTTGGTGTTCTGTTAATTCATCTAACAGAGTTACATCTGTATTTCGTGGATCTCTTTGCTAGCCTTATTTCTGTGGAATCTGAGAACAGATATTTCGGATCCCTTTGAAGACTATGGGGCCAAAGGAAATATCCTCCGATAACAAAGAGAAAGAAGCTTTCTGAAAAACTTCTTTGTGTTCTGTGAAATCTTCTCACAGAGTTACAGCTTTCCCCTCAAGAAGTCTTTCGCTAAGACAGTTCTTGTGGAATTGGCAAAGTGATATTTGGAAGCCCATAGAGGGCTATGGTGAAAAAGGAAATATATTCAGATGAAATCTGGAAAGAAGCTTTCTGAGAAACTGCTTGGTGTTCTGTTAATTCATCTCACAGTGTTACATCTGTATTTCGTGGATCTCTTTACTAGCCTTATTTCTATGGAATCTGCGAACAGATATTTCGGATCCCTTTGAAGACTATAGGGCCAAAGGAAATATCCTACGATAACAAAGAGAACGAAGCTTTCTGAGAAACTTCTTTGTTTTCTGTGAAATCAACTCACAGAGTTAAAGCTTTCCCCTCAAGAAGCCTTTCGCTAAGACAGTTCTTGTGGAATTGGCAAAGTGATATTTGGAAGCCCATAGAGGGCTGTGGTGAAAAAGGAAATATCCTCAGATGAAATCTGGAAAGAAGCTTTCTGAGAAACTGCTTGGTGTTCTGTTAATTCATCTAACAGAGTTACATCTGTATTTCGTGGATCTCTTTGCTAGCCTTATTTCTGTGGAATCTGAGTACAGATATTTCGGATCCCTTTGAGGACTATAGGGCCAAAGGAAATATCCTCCGATAACAAAGAGAAAGAAGCTTTCTGAAAAACTTCTTTGTGTTCTGTGAAATCATCTCACAGAGTTACAGCTTTCCCCTCAAGAAGCCTTTCGCTAAGACAGTTCTTGTGGAATTGGCAAAGTGATATTTGGAAGCCCATAGAGGGCTATGGTGAAAAAGGAAATATATTCAGATGAAATCTGGAAAGAAGCTTTCTG
The DNA here is from genome assembly GCF_037993035.2 of Macaca fascicularis. NCBI lineage: Eukaryota > Metazoa > Chordata > Mammalia > Primates > Cercopithecidae > Macaca > Macaca fascicularis. Next base: position 42,403,459 of record NC_088384.1, on the reverse strand, counting down.
AGAAACTGCTTGGTGTTCTGTTAACTCATCTCACAGTGTTACATCGGTATTTCGTGGATCTCTTTGGTAGCCTTATTTCTGTGGAATCTGAGAACAGATATTTTGGATCCCTTTGAAGACTACAGGGCCAAAGGGAATATCCTCCGATAAAAAAGAGAAAGAAGCTTTCTGAGAAACCTCTTTGTGTTCTGTGAAATCATCTCACAGAGTTACAGCTTTACCCTCCAGAAGCCTTTCGCTAAGACAGTTCTTGTGGAATTGGCAAAGTGATATTTGGAAGCCCTTAGAGGGCTATGGTGAAAAAGGAAATATCCTCAGATGAAATCTGGAAAGAAGCTTTCTGAGAAACTGCTTGGTGTTCTGTTAATTCAACTCACAGAGTTACATCTGTATTTCGTGGATCTCTTTGCTAGCCTTATTTCTGTGGAATCTGAGAACAGATATTTCAGATCCCTTTGAAGACTATAGGGCCAAAGGAAATATCCTCCGATTACAAAGAGAAAGAAGCTTTCTGAGGAACTTCTTTGTGTTCTGTTAAATCATCTCACAGACTTAGAGCGTTCCGCTCAAGAACCCTTTCTATAAGACAGTTCTTGTGGAATTGGCAAAGTGATATTTCAAAGCCCATAGAGGGCTATGGTGAAAAAGGAAATATCCTCAGATGAAATCTGGAAAGAAGCTTTCTGAGAAAGTGCTTAGTGTTCTGTTAATTCACTCACAGAGTTACATCTGTATTTCGTGGATCTCTTTGGTAGCCTTATTTCTGTGGAATCTGAGAACAGATATATCGGATCCCTTTGAAGACTATAGGGCCAAAGGAAATATCCTCCGATATCAAAGAGAAAGAAGCTTTCTGAGAAACTTCTTTGTGTTCCGTGAAATCATCTCAGAGAGTTACAGCTTTCCCCTCCAGAAGAGTTCGCTAAGACAGTTCTTGTGGAATTGGCAAAGTGATATTTGCAATCCCATAGAGGGCTATGGTGAAAAAGGAAATATGTTCAGATGAAAACTGTAAAAAAGCTTTCTGAGAAACTGCTTGGTGTTCTGATAATTCATCTCACAGAGTTACATCTGTATTTCGTGGATCTCTTTGCTAGCCTTATTTCTGTGGAATCTGAGAACAGATATTTCGGATCCCTTTGAAGACTATAGGGCCAAAGGAAATATCCTCCGATAACAAAGAGAAAGAAGCATTCTGAGAAACTTCTTTGTGTTCTGTGAAATCATCTCACAGAGTTACAGTTTTCCCCTCAAGAAGCCTTTCACTAAGACAGTTCTTGTGGAATTGGCAAAGTGATATTTGGAAGCCCATAGAGGGCAATGGTGAAAATGGAAATATATTCAGATGAAATCTGGAAAGAAGCTTTCTGAGAAACTCCTTGGTGTTCTGTTAATTCATCTCACAGAGTTACATCTGTATTTCGTGGATCGCTTTGGTAGCCTTATTTCTGTGGAATCTGAGAACAGATATTTCGGATCCCTTTGAAGACTATAGGGCCTAGGGGAATATCCTCTGATAACAAAGAGAAAGAAGCTTTCTCAGAAACTTCTTTGTGTTCTGTGAAATCATCTCACAGAGTTACAGCTTTACCCTCAAGAAGCCTTTCGCTAAGACAGTTCTTGTGGAATTGGCAAAGTGATATTTGGAGCCCCTAGAGGGCTACGGTGAAAAAGGAAATATATTCAGATGAAATCTGGAAAGAAGCTTTCTGAGAAACTGCTTGGTGTTCTGATAATTCATCTCACAGAGTTACATCTGTATTTCGTGGATCTCTTTGCTAGCCCTATTTCTGTGGAATCTGAGAACAGATATTTCAGATCCCTTTGAAGACGATAGGGCCAAAGGAAATATCCTCCGATTACAAAGAGAAGAAGCTTTCTGAGGAACTTCTTTGTGTTCTGTGAAATCATCTTACAGAGATAGAGCATTCCGCTCAAGAAGCTTTTCTGTAAGACAGTTCTTGTGGAATTGGCAAAGTGATATTTCAAAGCCCATAGAGGGCTATGGTAAAAAAGGAAATATCCTCAGATGAAATGTGGAAAGAAGCTTTCTGAGAAACAGCTTAGTGTTCTGTTAATTCATCTCACAGAGTTACATCTGTATTTCGTGGATGTCTTCGGTAGCCTTATTTCTGTGGAGTCTGAGAACAGATATTTCGGATCCCTTTGAAGAATATAGGGCCAAAGGAAATATCCTCCGATAACAAAGAGAAAGAAGCTTTCTGAGAAACTTCTTTGTGTTCTGTGAAATCATCTCACAGAGTTACAGCTTTCCCCTCAAGAAGCCTTTCTCTAAGACAGTTCTTGTGGAATTGGCAAAGTGATATTTGGAAGCCCATAGAGGGCTATGGTGAAAAAGGAAATATGTTCAGATGAAATCTGCAAAGAAGCTTTCTGAGAAACTGATTGGCGTGCTGTTAATTCATCCTACAGAGTTACATCGGTATTTCGTGGATCTCTTTGGTAGCCTTATTTCTGTGGAATGTGAGTACAGATATTTCGGATCCCTTTGAAGACAATAGGGCCAAAGGGAGTATCCTCCGACAACAAAGAGAAAGAAGCTTTCTGAGAAACTTCTTTGTGTTCTGTGAAATCATCTCACAGAGTTACAGCTTTACCCTCAAGAAGCCTTTCGCTAAGACAGTTCTTGTGGAATTGGCAAAGTGATATTTGGAGCCCATAGAGGGCTACGGTGGAAAAGGAAATATATTCAGATGAAATCTGGAAAAAAGCTTTCTGAGAAACTGCTTGGTGTTCTCTTAATTCATCTCACAGAGTTACATCTGTATTTCGTGGATCTCTTTAATAGCCTTATTTCTATGGAATCTGAGAACAGATATTTCGGATCCCTTTGAAGACTATAGGGCCAAAGGAAATATCCTCCGATAACAAAGAGAAAGAAGCTTTCTGAGAAACTTCTTTGTGTTCTGTGAAATCATCTCACAGAGTTACAGCTTTCCCCTCAAGAAGCCTTTCGCTAAGACAGTTCTTGTGGAACTGGCAAAGTGATATTTGGAAGCCCACAGAGGGCTATGGTGAAAAAGGAAATATCCTCAGATGAAATCTGGAAAGAAGCTTTCTGAGAAACTGCTTGGTGTTCTGTTAACTCATCTCACAGTGTTACATCGGTATTTCGTGGATCTCTTTGGTAGCCTTATTTCTGTGGAATCTGAGAACAGATATTTTGGATCCCTTTGAAGTCTACAGGGCCAAAGGGAATATCCTTCGATAAAAAAGAGAAAGAAGCTTTCTGAAAAACTTCTTTGTGTTCTGTGAAATCATCTCACAGAGTTACAGCTTTACCCTCCAGAAGCCTTTCGCTAAGACAGTTCTTGTGGAATTGGCAAAGTGATATTTGGAAGCCCTTAGAGGGCTATGGTGAAAAAGGAAATATCCTCAGATGAAATCTGGAAAGAAGCTTTCTGAGAAACTGCTTGGTGTTCTGTTAATTCAACTCACAGAGTTACATCTGTATTTCGTGGATTTCTTTGCTAGCCTTATTTCTGTGGAATCTGAGAACAGATATTTCAGATCCCTTTGAAGACGATAGGGCCAAAGGAAATATCCTCCGATTACAAAGAGAAAGAAGCTTTCTGAGAAACTTCTTTGTGTTCTGTGAAATCATCTCACAAAGTTATAGCTTTCCGCTCCAGAAGCCTTTCGATAAGACAGTTCTTGTGGAATTGGCAAAGTGATATTTGGAAGCCCTTAGAGGGCTATGTTGAAAACGGAAATATCCTCAGAGGAAATCTGGAAAGAAGCTTTCTGAGAAACTGCTTGGTGTTCTGTTAATTCACCTCACAGAGTTACATCTGTATTTCGTGTATCTCTTTCTAGCCTTATTTCTGTAGAATCTGAGATCAGATATTTCGTATCCCTTTGAAGACTATATGGCCAAAGGAAATATCCTCCGATAACAAAGAGAAAGAAGCTTTCTGAGAAACTTCTTTGGGTTCTGTGAAATCATCTCACAGAGTTACAGCTTTCCCCTCAAGAAGCCTTTCGCTAAGTCAGTTCTTGTGGAATTGGCAAAGTGATATTTGGAAGCCCGTAGAGGGTATGCTGAAAAAGGAAATGTCCTCAGATGAAATCTGGAAAGAAGCTTTCTGAGAAACTGCTTAGTGTTCTGTTAATTCATCTCACAGAGTTACAACTGTATTTCGTTGATCTCTTTGCTAGCCTTATTTCTGAGGAATCTGAGAACAGATATTTCGGATCCCTTTGAAGACTATAGGGCCAAAGGAAATATCCTCCGATAACAAAGAGAAAGAAGCTTTCTGAGAAACTTCTTTGTGTTCTGTGAAATCATCACCAGAGTTACAGCTTTCCCCTCAAGAAGCCTTTCGCTAAGACAGTTCTTGTGGAATTGGCAAAGTGATATTTGGAAACCCCTAGAGGGCTATGGTGAAAAAGGAAATATCCTCAGATGAAATCTGGAAAGAAGCTTTCTGAGAAACTGCTTAGTGTTCTGTTAATTCATCTCACATAGTTACATCTTTATTTCGTGGATCTCTTTGCTAGCCTTATTTCTGTGGAATCTGAGAACAGATATTTCAGATCCATTTGAAAAGGATAGGGACAAAGGAAATATCCTCCGATAACAAAGAGAAAGAAGCTTTCTGAGAAAATTCTTTGTGTTCTGTGAAATCATCTCACAGAGTTATAGCTTTCCCCTCCAGAAACCTTTCGCTAAGACAGTTCTTGTGGAATTGGCAAAGTGATATTTGGAAGCCCTTAGAGGGCTATGGTGAAAAAGGAAATATCCTCAGAGGAAATCTGGAAAGAAGCTTTCTGAGAAACTGCTTGGTGTTCTGTTAATTCATCTCACAGAGTTACATCTGTATTTCGTGTATCTCTTTGCTAGCCTTATTCCTATAGAATCTGGGAACAGATATTTCGGATCCCTTTGAAGACTATATGGCCAAAGGAAATATCCTCCGATAACAAAGAGAAAGAAGCTTTCTGAGAAACTTCTTTGTGTTCTGTGAAATCATCTCACAGAGTTACAGCATTCCACTCAAGAAGCCTTTCGCTAAGTCAGTTCTTGTGGAATTGGCAAAGTGATATTTGGAAGCCCGTAGAGGGTATGTTGAAAAAGGAAATATCCTCAGATGAATTCTGGAAAGAAGCTTTCTGAGAAACTGCTTAGTGTTCTGTTAATTCATCTCACAGAGTTACATCTGTATTTCGTGGATCTCTTTGCTACCCTTATTTCTGTGGAATCTGAGAACAGATATTTCGGATCCCTTTGAAGACTATAGGGCCAAAGGAAATATCCTCCGATAACAAAGAGAAATAAGCTTTCTGAGAAACTTCTTTGTGTTCTGTGAAATCATCTCAGAGAGTTACAGCTTTCCCCTCAAGAAGCCTTTCGCTAAGACAGTTCTTGTGGAATTGGCAAAGTGATATTTGCAATCCCATAGAGGGCTATGGTGAAAAAGGAAATATGTTCAGATGAAATCTGTAAAGAAGCTTTCTGAGAAACTGCTTGGTGTTCTGATAATTCATCTCACAGAGTTACATCTGTAATTCGTGGATATCTTTGCTAGCCTTATTTCTGTGGAATCTGAGAACAGATATTTCGGATCCCTTTGAAGACTATAGGGCCAAAGGAAATATCCTCCGATAACAAAGAGAAAGAAGCATTCTGAGAAACTTCTTTGTGTTCTGTGAAATCATCTCACAGAGTTACAGTTTTCCCCTCAAGAAGCCTTTCACTAAGACAGTTCTTGTGGAATTGGCAAAGTGATATTTGGAAGCCCATAGAGGGCAATGGTGAAAATGGAAATATACTCAGATGAAATCCGGAAAGAAGCTTTCTGAGAAACTCCTTGGTGTTCTGTTAATTCATCTCACAGAGTTACATCAGTATTTCGTGGATCGCTTTGGTAGCCTTATTTCTGTGGAATCTGAGAACAGATATTTCGGATCCCTTTGAAGACTATAGGGCCTAGGGGAATATCCTCTGATAACAAAGAGAAAGAAGCTTTCTCAGAAACTTCTTTGTGTTCTGTGAAATCATCTCACAGAGTTACAGCTTTACCCTCAAGAAGACTTTCGCTAAGACAGTTCTTGTGGAATTGGCCAAGTGATATTTGGAGCCCATAGAGGGCTACGGTGAAAAAGGAAATATATTCAGATGAAATCTGGAAAGAAGCTTTCTGAGAAACTGCTTGGTGTTCTGATAATTCATCTCACAGAGTTACATCGGTATTTCGTGGATCTCTTTGCTAGCCTTATTTCTGTGGAATCTGAGAACAGATATTTCGGGTCCCTTTGAAGACTATAGGGCTAAAGGAAATATCCTCCGATAACAAAGAGAAAGAAGCTTTCTGAGAAACTTCTTTGTTTTCTGTGAAATCATCTCTCAGAGTTAAAGCTTTCCCCTCAAGAAGCCTTTCGCTAAGACAGTTCTTGTGGAATTGGCAAAGTGATATTTGGAAAGCAAAGAGGGCTATGGTGAAAAAGGAAATATCCTCAGATGAAATCTCGAAAGAAGCTTTCTAAGAAACTGCTTGGTGTTCTGTTAATTCATCTCACAGAGTTACATCTGTATTTCCTGGATCTCTTTGCTAGCCTTATTTCTGTAGAATCTGAGAACAGATATTTCGGATCCCTTTGAAGACTATATGGCCAAAGGAAATATCCTCCGATAACAAAGAGATAGAAGCTTTCTGAGAAACTTCTTTGTGTTCTGTGAAATCATCTCACAGAGTTACAGCTTTCCCCTCAAGAAGCCTTGCGCTAAGTCAGTTCTTGTGGAATTGGCAAAGTGATATTTGGAAGCCTGTAGAGGGTATGTTGAAAAAGGAAATATCCTCAGATGAATTCTGGAAAGAAGCTTTCTGAGAAACTGCTTAGTGTTCTGTTAATTCATCTCACAGAGTTACATCTGTATTTCATAGATCTCTTTGCTAGCCTTATTTCTGTGGAATCTGTGAACAGATATTTCAGATCCCTTTGAAGACTATAGGGCCAAAGGAAATATCCTCCGATAACAAAGAGAAAGAAGCTTTCTGAGAAACTTCTTTGTGTTCTGTGAAATCATCTCACAGAGTTACAGCTTTCCCCTCAAGAAGCCTTTCCCTAAGACAGTTCTTGTGGAATTGTCAAAGTGATATTTGGAAAGCACAGAGGGCTATGGTGAAAAAGGAAATATCCTCGGATGAAATCTGGAAAGAAGCTTTCTGAGAAACTGCTTGGTGTTCTGTTAATTCATCTCACAGAGTTACATCTGTATTTCGTGGATCTCTTTGCTAGCCTTATCTCTGTGGAATCTGAGAACAGATATTTCGGAACCCTTAGAAGACTATAGGGCCAAAGGAAATATCCTCCGATAACAAATAGAAAGAAGCTTTCTGAGAAACTTCTTTGTTTTCTGTGAAATCATGTCACAGACTTAAAGCTTTCCCCTCAAGAAGCCTTTCGCTAAGACAGTTCTTGTGGAATTGGCAAAGTGATTTTTGGAACCCCATAGAGGGCTATGGTGAAAAAGGAAATATACTCAGATGAAATCTGGAAAGAAGCTTTCTGAGAAACTGCTTGGTGTTCTGTTAATTCATCTCACAGAATTACATCTGTATTTCGTGGATCCTTTGCTAGCCTTATTTCTGTGGAATCAGAGAACAGATATTTTGGATCTCTTTGAAGACTATAGGGCCAAAGGAAATATCCTCCGATAACAAAGAGAAAGAAGCTTTCTGAGAAAGTTCTTTGTGTTCTGTAAAATCATCTCACAGTGTTACTGCTTTCCCCTCAAGAAGCCGTTCGCTAACACAGTTCTTGTGGAATTGGCAATGTGATATTTGGAAGCCCATAGAAGGCTATGGTGAAAAAGGAAATTTCCTCAGATGAAATCTGGAAACAAGCTTTCTGAGAAACTGCTTGGTGTTCCGTTAATTCATCTCACAGAGTTACATCTGTATTTCGTGTATCTCTTTGGTAGTCTTATTTCTGTGGAATCTGAGAACAGATATTTCGGATCCCTTGGAAGACTATAGGGCCAAAGGAAATATCCTCCGATAACAAAGAGAAAGAAGCTTTCTGAGAAACTTCTTTGTGTTCCGTGAAATCATCTCACAAAGTTACAGCTTTCCCCTCAAGAAGCCTTTCGCTAAGACAGTTCTTGTGGAATTGGCAAAGTGATATTTGGAAGCCCATAGATGGCTATGGTGAAAAAGGAAATATCCTCAGATGAAATCTGGAAAGAAGCTTTCTGAGAAACTGCTTAGTGTTCTGTTAATTCATCTCACAGAGTTACATCTGTATTTCGTGGATCCCTTTGCTAGCCTTATCTCTGTGGAATCTGAGAACAGATATTTCGGATCCCTTTGAAGACTATAGGGCCAAAGGAAATATCCTACGATAACAAAGAGAACGAAGCTTTCTGAGAAACTTCTTTGTTTTCTGTGAAATCATCTCACAGAGTTAAAGCTTTCCCCTCAAGAAGCCTTTCGCTAAGACAGTTCTTGTGGAAATGGCAAAGTGATATTTGGAAGCCCTTAGAGGGCTATGGTGAAAAAGGAAATATCCTCAGATTAAATCTGGAAAGAAGCTTTCTGAGAAACTGCTTGGTGTTCTGTTTATTCATCTCACAGAGTTACATCTGTATTTCGTGGATCTCCTTGCTAGCCTTATTTCTGTGGATTCTGAGAACAGATATTTCAGATCCATTTGAAAACGATAGGGCCAAAGGAAATACCCTCCGATAACAAAGAGAAAGAAGCTTTCTGAGAAACTTCTTTGTGTTCTGTAAAATCATCTCACAGAGTTACAGCTTTCCCCTCAAGAAGCCTTTCGCTAAGACAGTTCTTGTGGAATTGGCAAAGTGATATTTGGAAGCCCTTAGAGGGCTATGGTGAAAAAGGAAATATCCTCAGAGGAAATCTGGAAAGAATCTTTCTGAGAAACTGCTTGGTGTTCTGTCAATTCATCTCACAGAGTTACATCTGTATTTCGTGGATCTCTTTGCTAGCCTGATTTCTGTGGAATCTGAGAATAGATATTTCGGATCCCTTTGAAGACTGTTGGGCCAAAGGAAATATCCTCCGATAACAAAGAGAAAGAAGCTTTCTGAGAAACTTCTTTGTGTTCTGTGAAATCATCTCACAGAGTTACAGCTTTCCCCTCAAGAAGCCTTTCGCTAAGACAGTTCTTGTGGAATTGGCAAGTGATATTTGGAAGCCCGTAGAGGGTATGCTGAAAAAGGAAATATCCTCAGATGAAATCTGGAAAGAAGTTTTCTGAGAAACTGCTTAGTGTTCTGTTAATTCATCTCACAGAGTTACATCTGTATTTAATGGATCTCTTTGCTAGCCTTATTTCTGCAGAATCTGAGAACAGATATTTCGGATCCCTTTGAAGACACTAGGGCCAAAGGAAATATCCTCCGATAACAAAGAGAAAGAAGCTTTCTGAGAAACTTCTTTGTGTTCTGTGAAATCACCTCACAGAGTTACAGCTTTCCACTCAAGAAGCCTTTCGCTAAGATAGTTCTTGTGGAATTTGCAAAGTGATATTTGGAAGCCCATAGAGGGCTATGGTGAAAAAGGAAATATCCTCAGATGAAATCTGGAAAGAAGCTTTCTGAGAAACTGCTTAGTGTTCTGTTAATTCATCTCACATAGTTACATCTTTATTTCGTGGATCTCTTTGCCAGCCTTATTTCTGTGGATTCTGAGAACAGATATTTCAGATCCATTTGCAAAGGATAGGGACAAAGGAAATATCCTCCGATAACAAAGAGAAAGAAGCTTTCTGAGAAACTTCTTTGTGTTCTGTGAAATCATCTCACAGAGTTATAGCTTTCCCCTCCAGAAACCTTTCGCTAAGACAGTTCTTGTGGAATTGGCAAAGTGATATTTGGAAGCCCTTAGAGGGCTATGGTGAAAAAGGAAATTTCCTCAGAGGAGATCTGGAAAGAAGCTTTCTGAGAAACTGCTTGGTGTTCTGTTAATTCATCTCACAGAGTTACATCTGTATTTCGTGTATCTCTTTGCTAGCCTTATTTCTGTAGAATCTGAGAACAGATATTTCGGATCCCTTTGAAGACTATATAGCCAAAGGAAATATCCTCCGATAACAAAGAGAAAGAAGCTTTCTGAGAAACTTCTTTGTGTTCTGTGAAATCATCTCACAGAGTTACAGCTTTCCCCTCAAGAAGCCTTGCGCTAAGTCAGTTCTTGTGGAATTGGCAAAGTGATATTTGGAAGCCTGTAGAGTGTATGTTGAAAAGGGAAATATCCTCTGATGAATTCTGGAAAGAAGCTTTCTGAGAAACTGCTTAGTGTTCTGTTAATTCATCTCACAGAGTTACATCTGTATTTCATGGATCTCTTTGATAGCCTAATTTCTGTGGAATCTGAGAACAGATATTTCGGATCCCTTTGAAGACTATAGGGCCAAAGGAAATATCCTCCGATAACAAAGAGAACGAAGCTTTCTGAGAAACTTCTTTGTTTTCTGTGAAATCATCCCACGGAGTTAAAGCTTTCCCCTCAAGAAGCCTTTCGCTAAGACAGTTCTTGTGGAATTGGGAAAGTGATATTTGGAAAGCATAGAGGGCTATGGTGAAAAAGGAAATATCCTCAGAAGAAATCTGGAAAGAAGCTTTCTGAGAAACTGCTTGGTGTTCTGTTAATTCATCTCACAGAGTTACATCTGTATTTCGTGGATCTCTTTGCTAGCCTTATCTCTGTGGAATCTGAGAACAGATATTTCGGAACCCTTAGAAGACTATAGGGCCAAAGGAAATATCCTCCGATAACAAAGAGACAGAAGCTTTCTGAGAAACTTCTTTGTTTTCTGTGAAATCATGTCACAGACTTAAAGCTTTCCCCTCAAGAAGCCTTTCGCTAAGACAGTTCTTGTGGAATGGGCAAAGTGATTTTTGGAAGCCCATAGAGGGCTATGGTGAAAAAGGAAATATACTCAGATGAAATCTGGAAAGAAGCTTTCTGAGAAACTGCTTGGTGTACTGTTAATTCATCTCACAGAATTACATCTGTATTTCGTGGATCCTTTGCTAGCCTTATTTCTGTGGAATCAGAGAACAGATATTTTGGATCTCTTTGAAGACTATAGGGCCAAAGGAAATATCCTCCGATAACAAAGAGAAAGAAGCTTTCTGAGAAAGTTCTTTGTGTTCTGTAAAATCATCTCACAGTGTTACTGCTTTCCCCTCAAGAAGCCGTTCGCTAACACAGTTCTTGTGGAATTGGCAATGTGATATTTGGAAGCCCATAGAAGGCTATGGTGAAAAAGGAAATTTCCTCAGATGAAATCTGGAAACAAGCTTTCTGAGAAACTGCTTGGTGTTCCGTTAATTCATCTCACAGAGTTACATCTGTATTTCGTGTATCTCTTTGGTAGTCTTATTTCTGTGGAATCTGAGAACAGATATTTCGGATCCCTTGGAAGACTATAGGGCCAAAGGAAATATCCTCCGATAACAAAGAGAAAGAAGCTTTCTGAGAAACTTCTTTGTGTTCCGTGAAATCATCTCACAAAGTTACAGCTTTCCCCTCAAGAAGCCTTTCGCTAAGACAGTTCTTGTGGAATTGGCAAAGTGATATTTGGAAGCCCATAGATGGCTATGGTGAAAAAGGAAATATCCTCAGATGAAATCTGGAAAGAAGCTTTCTGAGAAACTGCTTAGTGTTCTGTTAATTCATCTCACAGAGTTACATCTGTATTTCGTGGATCCCTTTGCTAGCCTTATCTCTGTGGAATCTGAGAACAGATATTTCGGATCCCTTTGAAGACTATAGGGCCAAAGGAAATATCCTACGATAACAAAGAGAACGAAGCTTTCTGAGAAACTTCTTTGTTTTCTGTGAAATCATCTCACAGAGTTAAAGCTTTCCCCTCAAGAAGCCTTTCGCTAAGACAGTTCTTGTGGAAATGGCAAAGTGATATTTGGAAGCCCTTAGAGGGCTATGGTGAAAAAGGAAGTATCCTCAGATTAAATCTGGAAAGAAGCTTTCTGAGAAACTGCTTGGTGTTCTGTTTATTCATCTCACAGAGTTACATCTGTATTTCGTGGATCTCCTTGCTAGCCTTATTTCTGTGGATTCTGAGAACAGATATTTCAGATCCATTTGAAAACGATAGGGCCAAAGGAAATACCCTCCGATAACAAAGAGAAAGAAGGTTTCTGAGAAACTTCTTTGTGTTCTGTAAAATCATCTCACAGAGTTACAGCTTTCCCCTCAAGAAGCCTTTCGCTAAGACAGTTCTTGTGGAATTGGCAAAGTGATATTTGGAAGCCCTTAGAGGGCTATGGTGAAAAAGGAAATATCCTCAGAGGAAATCTGGAAAGAATCTTTCTGAGAAACTGCTTGGTGTTCTGTCAATTCATCTCACAGAGTTACATCTGTATTTCGTGGATCTCTTTGCTAGCCTGATTTCTGTGGAATCTGAGAATAGATATTTCGGATCCCTTTGAAGACTGTTGGGCCAAAGGAAATATCCTCCGATAACAAAGAGAAAGAAGCTTTCTGAGAAACTTCTTTGTGTTCTGTGAAATCATCTCACAGAGTTACAGCTTTCCCCTCAAGAAGCCTTTCGCTAAGACAGTTCTTGTGGAATTGGCAAGTGATATTTGGAAGCCCGTAGAGGGTATGCTGAAAAAGGAAATATCCTCAGATGAAATCTGGAAAGAAGTTTTCTGAGAAACTGCTTAGTGTTCTGTTAATTCATCTCACAGAGTTACATCTGTATTTAATGGATCTCTTTGCTAGCCTTATTTCTGCAGAATCTGAGAACAGATATTTCGGATCCCTTTGAAGACACTAGGGCCAAAGGAAATATCCTCCGATAACAAAGAGAAAGAAGCTTTCTGAGAAACTTCTTTGTGTTCTGTGAAATCACCTCACAGAGTTACAGCTTTCCACTCAAGAAGCCTTTCGCTAAGATAGTTCTTGTGGAATTTGCAAAGTGATATTTGGAAGCCCATAGAGGGCTATGGTGAAAAAGGAAATATCCTCAGATGAAATCTGGAAAGAAGCTTTCTGAGAAACTGCTTAGTGTTCTGTTAATTCATCTCACATAGTTACATCTTTATTTCGTGGATCTCTTTGCTAGCCTTATTTCTGTGGATTCTGAGAACAGATATTTCAGATCCATTTGCAAAGGATAGGGACAAAGGAAATATCCTCCGATAACAAAGAGAAAGAAGCTTTCTGAGAAACTTCTTTGTGTTCTGTGAAATCATCTCACAGAGTTATAGCTTTCCCCTCCAGAAACCTTTCGCTAAGACAGTTCTTGTGGAATTGGCAAAGTGATATTTGGAAGCCCTTAGAGGGCTATGGTGAAAAAGGAAATTTCCTCAGAGGAGATCTGGAAAGAAGCTTTCTGAGAAACTGCTTGGTGTTCTGTTAATTCATCTCACAGAGTTACATCTGTATTTCGTGTATCTCTTTGCTAGCCTTATTTCTGTAGAATCTGAGAACAGATATTTCGGATCCCTTTGAAGACTATATAGCCAAAGGAAATATCCTCCGATAACAAAGAGAAAGAAGCTTTCTGAGAAACTTCTTTGTGTTCTGTGAAATCATCTCACAGAGTTACAGCTTTCCCCTCAAGAAGCCTTGCGCTAAGTCAGTTCTTGTGGAATTGGCAAAGTGATATTTGGAAGCCTGTAGAGTGTATGTTGAAAAGGGAAATATCCTCTGATGAATTCTGGAAAGAAGCTGTCTGAGAAACTGCTTAGTGTTCTGTTAATTCATATCACAGAGTTACATCTGTATTTCATGGATCTCTTTGATAGCCTAATTTCTGTGGAATCTGAGAACAGATATTTCGGATCCCTTTGAAGACTATAGGGCCAAAGGAAATATCCTCCGATAACAAAGAGAACGAAGCTTTCTGAGAAACTTCTTTGTTTTCTGTGAAATCATCCCACGGAGTTAAAGCTTTCCCCTCAAGAAGCCTTTCGCTAAGACAGTTCTTGTGGAATTGGGAAAGTGATATTTGGAAAGCATAGAGGGCTATGGTGAAAAAGGAAATATCCTCAGAAGAAATCTGGAAAGAAGCTTTCTGAGAAACTGCTTGGTGTTCTGTTAATTCATCTCACAGAGTTACATCTGTATTTCGTGGATCTCTTTGCTAGCCTTATCTCTGTGGAATCTGAGAACAGATATTTCGGAACCCTTAGAAGACTATAGGGCCAAAGGAAATATCCTCCGATAACAAAGAGACAGAAGCTTTCTGAGAAACTTCTTTGTTTTCTGTGAAATCATGTCACAGACTTAAAGCTTTCCCCTCAAGAAGCCTTTCGCTAAGACAGTTCTTGTGGAATGGGCAAAGTGATTTTTGGAAGCCCATAGAGGGCTATGGTGAAAAAGGAAATATACTCAGATGAAATCTGGAAAGAAGCTTTCTGAGAAACTGCTTGGTGTACTGTTAATTCATCTCACAGAATTACATCTGTATTTCGTGGATCCTTTGCTAGCCTTATTTCTGTGGAATCAGAGAACAGATATTTCGGATCTCTTTGAAGACTATAGGGCCAAAGGAAATATCCTCCGATAACAAAGAGAAAGAAGCTTTCTGAGAAAGTTCTTTGTGTTCTGTGAAATCATCTCACAGTGTTACTGCTTTCCCCTCAAGAAGCCGTTCGCTAAGACAGTTCTTGTGGAATTGGCAAAGTGATATTTGGAAGCCCATAGAAGGCTATGGTGAAAAAGGAAATTTCCTCAGATGAAATCTGGAAAGAATCTTACTGAGAAACCGCTTGGTGTTCTGTTAATTCATCTCACAGAGTTACATCTGTATTTCGTGTATCTCTTTGGTAGTCTTATTTCTGTGGAATCTGAGAACAGATATTTCGCATACCTTTGAAGACTATAGGGCCAAAGGAAATATCCTCCGATAACAAAGAGAAAGAAGCTTTCTGAGAAACTTCTTTGTGTTCTGTGAAATCATTTCACAGTGTTACAGCTTTCCCCTCAACAAGCCTTTCGCTAAGACAGTTCTTGTGGAATTGGCGAAGTGATATTTGGAAAGCACAGAGGGCTATGGTGAAAAAGGAAATATCCTCGGATGAAATCTGGAAAGAAGCTTTCTGAGAAACTGCTTGGTGTTCTGTTAATTCATCTCACAGAGTTACATCTGTATTTCGTGGATCTCTTTGCTAGCCTTATTTCTGTGGAATCTGAGAACAGATATTTCGGATCCCTTTGAAGACTATAGGGCCAAAGGAAATATCCTCCGATAACAAAGAGAAAGAATTTTTCTGAGAAACTTCTTCGTGTTCTGTGAAATCATCTCACAGAGTTACAGCTTTCCCCTCAAGAAGCCTTTCGCTAAGACAGTTCTTGTGGAATTGGCAAAGTGATATTTGGAAGCCCCTAGAGGGCAATGGTGAAAAAGGAATATATTCAGATGAAATCTGGAAAGAAGCTTTCTGAGAAACTGCTTGGTGTTCTCTTAATTCATCTCACAGAGTTACATCGGTATTTCGTGGATCTCTTTGGTAGCCTTATTTCCGTGGAATCTGATAACAGATATTTCGGATCCCTTTGAAGACTATAGGAGCAAAGGAAATATCCTCCGATAACAAAGAGAAAGATGCTTTCTGAGAAACTTCTTTGTGTTCTGTGAAATCATCTCACAGAGTTACAGCTTTCCCCTCAAGAAGCCTTTCGCTAAGTCAGTTCTTGTGGAATTGGCAAAGTGATATTTGGAAGCCCATAGAGGGCTATGGTGAAAAAGGAAATATGTTCAGATGAATTCTGGAAAGAAGCTTTCTGAGAAACTGATTGGCGTTCTGTTAATTCATCCTACAGAGTTACATCGGTATTTCGTGGATCTCTTTACTAGCCTTATTTCTATGGAATCTGAGAACAGATATTTCGGATCCCTTTGAAGACTATAGGGCCAAAGGAAATATCCTCCGATAACAAAGAGAAAGAAGCATTCTGAGAAACTTCTTTGTGTTCTGTGAAATCATCTCACAGAGTTACAGCTTTCGCCTCAAGAATTCTTTCGCTAAGACAGTTCTTGTGGAATGGGCAAAGTGATATTTGGAAGCCCTTAGATGGCTACGGTGAAAAAGGAATATCTTCAGATTAAATCTGGAAAGAAGCTTTCTGAGAAACTGCTTGGTGTTCTGTTAATTCATCTCACAGATTTACATCTGTATTTCGTGGATCTCCTTGCTAGCCTTATTTCTGTGGAATCTGAGAACAGATATTTAGTATCCCTTTGAAGACTATAGGGCCAAAGGAAATATCCTCCGATAACAAAGAGAAAGAATTTTTCTGAGAAACTTCTTTGTGTTCTGTGAAATCATCTCACAGAGTTACAGCTTTCCCCTCAAGAAGCCTTTCGCTAAGACAGTTCTTGTGGAATTGGTAAAGTGATATTTGGAAGACCTTAGAGTGCTATGGTGAAAAAGGAAATATCCTCAGATTAAATCTGGAAAGAAACTTTCTGAGAAACTGCTTGGTGTTCTGTTAATTATTCTCACAGAGTTACATCTGTATTTCGTGGATCTCTTCGCTAGCCTTATTTCTGTGGAATCTGAGAACAGATATTTCAGATCCCTTTGAAGACGATAGGGCCAAAGGAAATATCCTCCGATTACAAAGAGAAAGAAGGTTTCTGAGAAACTTCTTTGTGTTCTGTGAAATCATCTAACAGAGTTAGAGCGTTCCGCTCAAGAAGCCTTTCTGTAAGACAGTTCTTGTGGAATTGGCAAAGTGATATTTCAAAGCCCATAGAGGGCTATGGTGAAAAAGGAAATATCCTCAGATGAAATCTGGAAAGAAGCTTTCTGAGAAACTGCTTAGTGTTCTGTTAATTCATCTCACAGAGTTACATCTGTATGTCGTGGATCTCTTTGGTAGCCTTATTTCTGTTTAATCTGAGAACAGATATTTCGGATCCCTTTGAAGACTATAGGGCCAAAGGAAATATCCTCCGATATCAAAGAGAAAGAAGCTTTCTGAGAAACTTCTTTGTATTCCGTGAAATCATCTCAGAGAGTTACAGCTTTCCCCTCCAGAAGCCTTTCGCAAAGACAGTTCTTGTGGAATTGGCAAAGTGATATTTGGAATCCCATAGAGGGCTATGGTGAAAAAGGAAATATATTCAGATGAAATCTGGAAAGAAGCTTTTTGAGAAACTGCTTGGTGTTCTGTTAATTCATCTCACAGAGTTACATCGGTATTTCGTGGATCTCTTTGCTAGCCTTGTTTCTGTGGAATCTGAGAACAGATATTTCGGATCCCTTTGAAGACTATAGGGCCAAAGGAAATATCCTCCGATAACAAAGAGAAAGAATTTTTCTGAGAAACTTCTTTGTGTTCTGTGAAATCATCTCACAGAGTTACATCTTTCCCCTCAAGAAGCCTTTCGCTAAGATAGTTCTTGTGGAATTGGCAAAGTGATATTTGGAAGCCCATAGAGGGCTATGGTGAAAAAGGAAATATATTCAGATGAAATCTGGAAAGAAGCTTTCTGAGAAACTGCTTGGTGTTCTGATAATTCATCTCACAGAGTTACATCTGTATATTTCGTGGATCTCTTTGCTAGCCTTATTTCTGTGGAATCTGAGAACAGATATTTCAGATCCCTTTGAAGACGATAGGGCCAAAGGAAATATCCTCCGATTACAAAGAGAAGAAGCTTTCTGAGGAACTTCTTTGTGTTTTGTGAAATCATCTCACAGAGTTAGAGCGTTCCGTTCAAGAAGCTTTTCTGTAAGACAGTTCTTGTGGAATTGGCAAAGTGATATTTCAAAGCCCATAGAGGGCTATGGTAAAAAAGGAAATATCCTCAGATGAAATCTGGAAAGAAGCTTTCTGAGAAACAGCTTAGTGTTCTGTTAATTCATCTCACAGAGTTACATCTGTATTTCGTGGATGTCTTTGCTAGCCTTATTTCTCTGGATTCTGAGAACAGATATTTCGGATCCCTTTGAAGACTATATGGCCAAAGGAAATATCCTCTGATAACAAAGAGACAGAAGCTTTCTGAGAAACTTCTTTGTGTTCTGTGAAATCATCTCACCGAGTTACAGCTTTACCCTCAAAAAGCCTTTCGCTAAGACAGTTCTTGTGGAATTGGCAAAGTGATATTTGGAATCCCTTAGAGGTCTCTGGTGATAAAGGAAATATCCTCAGATGAAATCTGGAAAGAAGCTTTTTGAGAAACTGCTTGGTGTTCTGTTAATTCATCTCACAGAGTTACATCTGTATTTCGTGGATCTCTTTGCTAGCATTATTTCTGTGGAATCTGCGAACAGATATTTCAGATCCTTTTGAAGACGATAGGGCCAAAGGAATTATCCTCCAATTACAAAGAGAAGAAGCTTTCTGAGGAACTTCTTTGTGTTCTGTGAAATCATCTCACAGAGTTAGAGCGTTCCGCTCAAGAAGCTTTTCTGTAAGACAGTTCTTGTGGAAATGGCAAAGTGATATTTCAAAGCCCATAGAGTGCTATGGTAAAAAAGGAAATATCCTCAGATGAAATCTGGAAAGAAGCTTTCTGAGAAACAGCTTAGTGTTCCGTTAATTCATCTCACAGAGTTACATCTGTATTTCGTGGATGTCTTTGGTAGCCTTATTTCTGTGGAATCTGAGAACAGATATTTCGGATCCCTTTGAAGACTATAGGGCCAAAGGAAATATCCTCCGATAACAAAGAGAAAGATGCTTTCTGAGAAACTTCTTTGTGTTCTGTGAAATCTTCTCACAGAGGTACAGCTTTCCCCTCAAGAAGCCTTTCGCTAAGACAGTTCTTGTGGAATTGGCAAAGTGATATTTGGAAGCCCATAGAGGGCTATGGTGAAAAAGGAAATATGTTCAGATGAATTCTGGAAAGAAGCTTTCTGAGAAACTGATTGGCGTTCTGTTAATTCATCCTACAGAGTTACATCGGTATTTCGTGGATCTCTTTACTAGCCTTATTTCTATGGAATCTGAGAACAGATATTTCGGATCCCTTTGAAGACTATAGGGCCAAAGGAAATATCCTCCGATAACAAAGAGAAAGAAGCATTCTGAGAAACTTCTTTGTGTTCTGTGAAATCATCTCACAGAGTTACAGCTTTCGCCTCAAGAATTCTTTCGCTAAGACAGTTCTTGTGGAATGGGCAAAGTGATATTTGGAAGCCCTTAGATGGCTACGGTGAAAAAGGAATATCTTCAGATTAAATCTGGAAAGAAGCTTTCTGAGAAACTGCTTGGTGTTCTGTTAATTCATCTCACAGATTTACATCTGTATTTCGTGGATCTCCTTGCTAGCCTTATTTCTGTGGAATCTGAGAACAGATATTTAGTATCCCTTTGAAGACTATAGGGCCAAAGGAAATATCCTCCGATAACAAAGAGAAAGAATTTTTCTGAGAAACTTCTTTGTGTTCTGTGAAATCATCTCACAGAGTTACAGCTTTCCCCTCAAGAAGCCTTTCGCTAAGACAGTTCTTGTGGAATTGGTAAAGTGATATTTGGAAGACCTTAGAGTGCTATGGTGAAAAAGGAAATATCCTCAGATTAAATCTGGAAAGAAACTTTCTGAGAAACTGCTTGGTGTTCTGTTAATTATTCTCACAGAGTTACATCTGTATTTCGTGGATCTCTTCGCTAGCCTTATTTCTGTGGAATCTGAGAACAGATATTTCAGATCCCTTTGAAGACGATAGGGCCAAAGGAAATATCCTCCGATTACAAAGAGAAAGAAGGTTTCTGAGAAACTTCTTTGTGTTCTGTGAAATCATCTAACAGAGTTAGAGCGTTCCGCTCAAGAAGCCTTTCTGTAAGACAGTTCTTGTGGAATTGGCAAAGTGATATTTCAAAGCCCATAGAGGGCTATGGTGAAAAAGGAAATATCCTCAGATGAAATCTGGAAAGAAGCTTTCTGAGAAACTGCTTAGTGTTCTGTTAATTCATCTCACAGAGTTACATCTGTATGTCGTGGATCTCTTTGGTAGCCTTATTTCTGTTTAATCTGAGAACAGATATTTCGGATCCCTTTGAAGACTATTGGGCCAAAGGAAATATCCTCCGATATCAAAGAGAAAGAAGCTTTCTGAGAAACTTCTTTGTATTCCGTGAAATCATCTCAGAGAGTTACAGCTTTCCCCTCCAGAAGCCTTTCGCAAAGACAGTTCTTGTGGAATTGGCAAAGTGATATTTGGAATCCCATAGAGGGCTATGGTGAAAAAGGAAATATATTCAGATGAAATCTGGAAAGAAGCTTTTTGAGAAACTGCTTGGTGTTCTGTTAATTCATCTCACAGAGTTACATCGGTATTTCGTGGATCTCTTTGCTAGCCTTATCTGTGTGGAATCTGAGAACAGATATTTCGGATCCCTTTGAAGACTATAGGGCCAAAGGAAATATCCTCCGATAACAAAGAGAAAGAAGCTTTCTGAGAAACTTCTTTCTGTTCTGTGAAATCCTCTCACAGAGTTACGGTTTTCATCTCAAGAAGCCTTTCGCTAAGACAGTTCTTTTGGAATTGGCAAAGTGATATTTGGAAGCCCATAGTGGGCTCTGATGAAAAAGGAAATATATTCAGATGAAATCTGGAAAGAATCTTTCTGAGAAACTGCTTGGTGTTCTGTTAATTCATCTCACAGAGTTACATCGGTATTTCGTGGATCTCTTTGCTAGCCTTTTTTCTGTGGAATCTGAGAACAGATATTTCGGATCCCTTTGAAGACTATAGGGCCAAAGGGAATATACTCCGAAAACAAAGAGAAAGAAGATTTCTGAGCAACTTCTTTGTGTTCTGTGAAATCATGTCACAGAGTTACAGCTTTACCCTCAAGAAGCCTTTCGCTAAGTCAGTTCTTGTGGAATTGGCAAAGTGATATTTGGAAGCCCTTAGAGGGCTATGGTGAAAAAGGAAATATCCTCAGATTAAATCTGGAAAGAAGCTTTCTGAGAAACTGCTTGGTTGTCTGTTAATTCATCTCACAGAGTTACATCTGTATTTCGTGGATCTCTTTGCTAGCCTTATTTCTGTGGAATCTGAGAACAGATATTTCAGATCCCTTTGAAGACGATAGGGCCAAAGGAAATATCCTCCGATTTCAAAGAGAAAGAAGCTTTCTGAGAAACTTCTTTGAGTTCTGAGAAATCATCTAACAGAGTTAGAGCGTTCCGCTCAAGAAGCCTTTCTGTAAGACAGTTCTTGTGGAATTGGCAAAGTGATATTTCAAAGCCCATAGAGGGCTACGGTGAAAAAGGAAATATCCTCAGATGAAATCTGGAAAGAAGCTTTCTGAGAAACTGCTTAGTGTTCTGTTAATTCATCTCACAGAGTTACATCGGTATTTCTTGGATCTCTTTGCTAGCCTTGTTTCTGTGGAATCTGAGAACAGATATTTCGGATCCCTTTGAAGAATATAGGGCAAAAGGAAATATCCTCCGATAACAAAGAGAAAGAAGCTTTCTGAGAAACTTCTTTGTGTTCTGTGAAATCATCTTACACAGTTACTGCTTTCCCCCCAAGAAGCCTTTCGCTAAGACAGTTCTTGTGGAATTGGCAAGGTGATATTTGGAAGCCCATAGAGGGCTATGGTGAAAAAGGAAATATCCTCAGATGAAATCTGGAAAGAAGCTTTCTGAGAAACTGCTTGGTGTTCTGTTAA
Organism: Macaca fascicularis; assembly: GCF_037993035.2. Classification (NCBI taxonomy): domain Eukaryota; kingdom Metazoa; phylum Chordata; class Mammalia; order Primates; family Cercopithecidae; genus Macaca; species Macaca fascicularis. Next base: position 42,381,854 of record NC_088384.1, on the reverse strand, counting down.
TTCATCTCACAGAGTTACATCTGTATTTCGTGGATCTCTTTGCAAGCCTTATCTCTGTGGAATCTGAGAACAGATATTTCAGATCCCTTTGAAGACGATAGGGCCAAAGGAAATATCCTCCGATTACAAAGAGAAAGAAGCTTTCTGAGGAACTTCTTTGTATTCTGTGAAATCACCTCACAGAGTTAGAGCGTTCCGCTCAAAAGCCCTTCGCTAAAACAGTTCTTGTGGAATTGGCAAAGTGATATTTGGAAGCCCATTGAGGGCTATGGTGAAAAAGGAAATATCCTCAGATGAAATCTGGAAAGAAGCTTTCTGAGAAACTGCTTGGTGTTCTGTTAATTCATCTCACAGAGTTACATCTGTATTTCGTGGATCTCTTTGCTAGACTTATTTCTGTGGAATCTGAGAACAGATATTTCGGATCCCTTTGAAGACTATAGGGCCAAGGGAAATCTCCTCCGATAACAAAGAGAAAGAAGCTTTCTGAGAAACTTCTTTGTGTTCTGTGAAATCATCTCACAGAGTTACAGCTTTCCCCCAAGAAGCCTTTCGCTAAGACAGTTCCTGTGGAATTGGCAAAGTGATATTTGGAAGCCCATAGAGGGCTATGCTGAAAAAGGAAATATCCTCAGAGGAAATCTGGAAAGAAGCATTCTGAGAAACTGCTTGGTGTTCTGTTAATTCATCTCACAGAGTTATATCTGTATTTCGTGGATCTCTTTGCTAGCCTTATCTCTGTGGAATCTGAGAACAGATATTTAGGAACGATTTGAAGACTATAGGGCCAAAGGAAATATCCTCCGATAACAAACAGAAAGAAGCTTTCTGAGAAACTTCTTTGTTTTCTATGAAATCATGTCACAGAGTTAAAGCTTTCCCCTCAAGAAGCCTTTCGCTAAGACAGTTCTTGTGGAATTGGCAAAGTGATATTTGGAAGCCCATAGAGGGCTATGGTGAAAAAGGAAATATCCTCAGATGAAATCTGGAAAGAAGCTTTTTGAGAAACTGCTTAGTGTTCTGTTAATTCATCTCACAGAGTTACATCTGTATTTCGTGGATCTCTTTGGTAGCCTTATTTCTGTGGAATCTGAGAACATATAATTCGGATCCCTTTGAAGACTATAGGGCCAAAGGAAATATCCTCCGATAACAAAAAGAAAGAAGCTTTCTGAGAAACTTCTTTGTGTTCTGTGAAATCATCTCACAGAGTTAGAGCTTTCCGCTCAAGTAGCCTTTCGCTAAAACAGTTCTTGTGGAATTGACAAAGTGATATTTGGAAGCCCTTAGAGGGCTATGGTGAAAAAGGAAATATCCTCAGATGAAATCTGGAAAGAAGCTTTCTGAGAAACTGCTTGGTGTTCTGTTAATTCATCTCACAGAGTTACATCGGTATTTCGTGGATCTCTTTGGTAGCCTTATTTCTGTGGAATCTGAGAACAGATATTTCGGATCCCTTTGAAGACTATAGGGCCACAGGGAATATCCTCTGATAACAAAGAGAAAGAAGCTTTCTGAGAAACTTCTTTGTGTTCTGTGAAATCATCTCACAGAGTTACAGCTTTACCCTCAAGAAGCCTTTCGCTAAGACAGTTCTTGTGGAATTGTAAAGTGATATTTGGAAGCCCTTAGAGTGCTATCGTGAAAAAGGAAATATCCTCAGATGAAATCTGGAAGAAACTTTCTGAGAAACTGCTTGGTGTTCTGTTAATTCATCTCACAGAGTTACATCTGTATTTCGTGGATCTCTTTGCTAGCCTTATTTCTGTGGAATCTGAGAACAGATATTTCAGATCCCTTTGAAGACGAAAGGGCCAAAGGAAATATCCTCCGATTACAAAGAGAAATAAGCTTTCTGAGAAACTTCTTTGTGTTCTGTGAAATCATCTCACAGAGTTAGAGCGTTCCGCTCAAGAAGCCTTTCGCTAAAACAGTTCTTCTGGAATTGGCAAAGTGATATTTGGAAGCCCATTGAGGGCTATGGTGAAAAAGGAAATATCATCAGAGGAAAACTGGAAAGAAGCTTTCTGAGAAACTGCTTACTGTTCTGTTAATCCATCTCACAGAGATACATCTGTATTTCGTGGATCTCTTTGTTAGCCTTATTTCTGTGAAATCTGAGAACAGATATTTCGGATCCCTTTTAAAGCTATATGGCCAAAGGAAATATCCTCCGATAACAAAGACAAAGAAGCTTTCTGAGAAACTTCTTTGTGTTCTGTGAAATCATCTCACAGAGTTACAGCTTTCCCCTCAGGAAGCCTTTCGCTAAGACAGTTCTTGTGTAATTGGCAAAGTGATATTTGGAAGCCCGTAAAGGGTATGGTGAAAAAGGAAATATTCTCAGGTGAAATCTGGAAAGAAGCTGTCTGAGAAACTGCTTAGTGTTCTGTTAATTCATATCACAGAGTTACATCGGTATTTCGTGGATCTCCCTGCTAGCCTTATTTCTGTGGAATCTGAGAACAGATATTTCGGATCCCTTTGAAGACTATAGGGCCAAGGGAAATATCCTCCGATAACAAAGAGAAAGAAGCTTTCTGAGAAACTTCTTTGTGTTCTGTGAAATCATCTCACAGAGTTACAGCTTTCCCCCCAAGAAGCCTTTCGCTAAGACAGTTCTTGTGGAATTGGCAAAGTGATATTTGGAAACCCATAGAGGGCTATGGTGAAAAAGAAAATAACCTCAGATGAAATCTGGAAAGAATCTTACTGAGAAACTGCTTGGTGTTCTGTTAATTCATCTCACAGAGTTATATCTGTATTTCGTGGATCTCTTTGCTAGCCTTATCTCTGTGGAATCTGAGAACAGATATTTAGGAACCATTTGAAGAATATAGGGCCAAAGGAAATATCCTCCGATAACAAAGAGAAAGAAGATTTCTGAGAAACTTCTTTGTTTTCTGTGAAATCATGTCACAGAGTTAAAGCTTTCCCCTCAAGAAGCCTTTCGCTAAGACAGTTCTTGTGGAATTGGCAAAGTGATATTTCAAAGCCCATAGAGGGCTAAGGTGAAAAAGGAAATATATTCAGATGAAATCTGGAAAGAAGCTTTCGGAGAAACTGCTTGGTCTTCTGTTAATTCATCTCACAGAGTTACATTGGTATTTCGTGGATCTCTTTTGTAGCCTTATTTCTGTGGAATCTGAGAACAGATATTTCGGATCCCTTTGAAGACTATAGGGCCAAAGGGAATATCCTCCAATAACAAAGAGAAAGAAGCTTTCTGAGAAACTTCTTTGTGTTCTGTGAAATCATCTCATAGAGTTACAGCTTTACCCACAAGAAGCCTTTCGCTAAGACAGTTCTTGTGGAATTGGCAAAGTGATATTTGGAAGCCCTTAGAGGGCTATGGTGAAAAAGGAAATATCCTGAGATGAAATCTGGAAAGAAGTTTTCTGAGAAACTGCTTAGTGTTCTGTTACTTCATCTCACAGAGTTACATCTGTATTTCGTGGATCTCTTTGCTAGCCTTATTTCTGTGGAATCTGAGAACAGATATTTCAGATCCCTTTGAAGACGATAGGGCCAAAGGAAATATCCTCCGATTACAAAGAGAAAGAAGCTTTCTGAGGAACTTCTTTGTGTTCTGTGAAATCATCTCACAGAGTTAGAGCGTTCCGCTCAAGAAGCCTTTCTGTAAGACAGTTCTTGTGGAATTGGCAAAGTGATATTTCAAACTCCATAGAGGGCTATGGTGAAAAAGGAAATATCCTCAGATGAAATCTGGAAAGAAGCTTTCTGAGAAACTGCTTAGTGTTCTGTTAATTCATCTCACAGAGTTACATCTGTATTTCGTGGATCTCTTTGGTTGTCTTATTTCTGTGGAATCTGAGAACAGATATTTCGGATCCCTTTGAAGACTCTATGGCCAAAGGAAATATCCTCCGATAACAAAGAGAAAGAAGCTTATTGAGAAACTTCTTTGTGTTCTGTGAAATCATCTCACAGAGTTACAGCTTTCCCCTCAAGAAGCCTTTCGCTAAGACAGTTCTTGTGGAATTGGCAAAGTGATATTTGGAAGCCCATAGAGGGCTATGGTGAAAAGAAATATCCTCAGATGAAATCTGGAAAGAAGCTTTCTGAGAAACTGCTTAGCGTTCTGTTAATTCATCTCACAGAGTTACATCTGTATTTGGTGGATCTCTTTGGTAGCCTTATTTCTGTGGAATCTGAGAACAGATATTTCGGATCCCTTTGAAGACTATAGGGCCAAAGGAAATATCCGCCGATAAAAAAGAGAAAGAAGCTTTCTGAGAAACTTCTTTGTGTTCTGTGAAATCATATCAGAGCGTTACAGCTTTACACTCAAGAAGCCTTTCGCTAAGACAGTTCTTGTGGAATTGGCAAAGTGATATTTGGAAGCCCTTAGAGGGCTATGGTGAAAAAGGAAATATCCTCAGATGAAATCGGGAAAGAAGCTTTCTGAGAAACTGCTTGGTGTTCTGTTAATTCATCTCACAGAGTTACATCTGTATTTCGTGGATCTCTTTGGTAGCCTTATTTCTGTGGAATCTGAGAACAGATATTTCGGATCCCTTTGAAGACTATAGGGCAAAGGGAATATCCTCCAATAACAAAGAGAAAGAAGCTTTCTGAGAAACTTCTTTGTGTTCTGTGAAATCATCTCACAGAGTTACAGCTTTACCCTCAAGAAGGCTTTCGCTAAGACAGTTCTTGTGGAATTGGCAAAGTGATATTTGGAAGCCCTTAGAGGGCTATGGTGAAAAAGGAAATATCCTCAGATGAAATCTGGAAAGAAGTTTTCTGAGAAACTGCTTAGTGTTCTGTTAATTCATTTCACAGAGTTACATCTGTATTTCGTGGATCTCTTTGGTAGCCTTATTTCTGTGGAATCTGAGAACAGATATTTCGGATCCCTTTGAAGACTCTAGGGCCAAAGGAAATATCCTCCGATAACAAAGAGAAAGAAGCTTTCTGAGAAACTTCTTTGTGTTCTGTGAAATCATCTCACAGAGTTACAGCTTTCCCCTCAAGAAGCCTTTCGCTAGGACAGTTCTTGTGGAATTGGCAAAGTGATATTTGGAAGCCCATAGAGGACTATGGTGTAAAAGGAAATATATTCAGATGAAATCGTGAAAGAAGCTTTCTGAGAAACTGCTTGGTGTTCTGTTAATTCATCTCACAGAGTTACATCGGTATTTCGTGGATCTCTTTGGTAGCCTTATTTCTGTGGAATCTGAGAACTGATAATTCGGATCCCTTTGAAGACTATAGGGCCAAAGGAAATATCCTCCGATAACAAAGAGAAAGAAGCTTTCTGAGAAACTTCTTTGTGTTCTGTGAAATCATCTCACAGAGTTAGAGCTTTCCGCTCAAGAAGCCTTTCGCTAAAACAGTTCTTGTGGAATTGGCAAAGTGATATTTCGAAGCCCTTAGAGGGCTATGGTGAAAAAGGAAATATCCTCAGATGAAATCTGGAAAGAAGCCTTCTGAGAAACTGCTTGGTGTTCTGTTAATTCATCTCACAGAGTTACATCTATATTTCGTGGATCTCTTTGCTAGCCTTATTTCTGTGGAATCTGAGAACAGATATTTCGGATCACTTTGAAGACTATAGGGCCAAAGGGAATATCCTCCGATAACAAAGAGAAAGAAGCTTTATGAGAAACTTCTTTGCGTTCTGTTAAATCATCTCACAGAGTTACAGCTTTACCCTCAAGAAGCCTTTCGCTAAGACAGTTCTTGTGGAATTGGCAAAGTGATATTTGGAAGCTCTTAGAGGGCTATGGTGAAAAAGGAAATATCCTGAGATGAAATCTGGAAAGAAGCTTTCTGAGAAACTGCTTAGTGTTCTGTTAATTCATCTCACAGAGTTACATCTGTATTTCGTGGATCTCTTTGCTAGCCTTATTTCTGTGGAATCTGAGAACAGATATTTCAGATCCCTTTGAATACGATAGTGCCAAAGGTAATATCCTCCGATTACAAAGAGAAAGAAGCTTTCTGTGGAACTTCTTTGTGTTCTGTGAAATCATCTCACAGAGTTAGAGCGTTCCGCTCAAGAAGCCTTTCCGTAAGACAGTTCTTGTGGAATTGGCAAAGTGATATTTCAAAGCCCATAGAGGGCTATGGTGAAAAAGGAAATATCCACAGATGAAATCTGGAAAGAAGCTTTCTGAGAAACTGCTTTGTGTTCTGTTAATTCACCTCAAAGAGTTACATCTGTATTTCGTGGATCTCTTTGCTAGACTTATTTCTGTGGAATCTGAGAACAGATATTTCAGATCCCTTTGAAGACGATAGGGCCAAAGGAAATATCCTCCGATTACAAAGAGAAAGAAGCTTTCTGAGGAACTTCTTTGTGTTCTGTGAAATCATCTCACAGAGTTAGAGCTTTACACTCAAGAAGCCTTTCTCTAAGACAGTTCTTGTGAAATTGGCAAAGTGATACTTCAAAGCCCATAGAGGGCTATGGTGAAAAAGGAAATATCCTCAGATGAAATCTGGAAAGAAGCTTTCTGAGAAACTGCTTAGTGTTCTGTTAATTCAACTCACAGAGTTACATCTGTATTTCGTGGATATCTTTGGCAGCCTTATTTCTGTGGAATCTGAGAACAGATATTTCGGATCCCTTTGAAGATTATAGGGCCAAAGGAAATATCCTCCGATAACAAAGAGAAAGAAGCTTTCTGAGAAACTTCTTTGTGTTCTGTGAAATCATCTCACAGAGTTAGAGCTTTCCGCTCAAGAAACCTTTCGCTAAAACAGATCTTGTGGAATTGGCAAAGTGATATTTGGAAGCCCTTAGAGGGCTATGGTGAAAAAGGAAATATCCTAGGATGAAATCTGGAAAGAAGCTTTCTGATAAACTGATTGGTGTTCTGTTAATTCATCTCACAGAGTTACATCTGTATTTCGTGGATCTCTTTGCTAGCCTTATTTCTGTGGAATCTGAGAACAGATATTTCGGATCACTTTGAAGACTATAGGTCCAAAGGGAATATCCTCCGATAACAAAGAGAAAGAAGCTTTCTGAGAAACTACTTTGTGTTCTGTGAAATGATCTCACAGAGTTACAGCTTTACCCTCAAGAAGCCTTTCTCTAAGACAGTTCTTGTGGAATTGGCAGGGTGATATTTGGAAGCCCTTAGAGGGCTATGGTGAAAAAGGAAATATCCTCAGATGAAATCTGGAAAGAAGCTTTCTGAGAAACTGCTTAGTGTTCTGTTAATTCATCTCACAGAGTTACATCTGTATTTCGTGGATCTCTTTGCTAGCCTTATTTCTGTGGAATCTGAGAACAGATATTTCAGATCCCTTTGAAGACGATAGGGCCAAGGGAAATATCCTCCGATTACAAAGAGAAAAAAGCTTTCTGAGGAACTTCTTTGTGTTCTGTGAAATCATCTCACAGAGTTAGAGCGTTCTGCTCAAGAAGCCTTTCTGTAAGACAGTTCTTGTGGAATTGGCAAAGTGATATTTCAAAGCCCATAGAGGGCTAGGTTGAAAAAGGAAATATATTCAGATGAAATCTGGAAAGAAGCTTTCTGAGAAACTGCTTGCTGTTCTGTTAATTCATCTCACAGAGTTACATCGGTATTTGGTGGATCTCTTTGCTAGCCTTATTTCTCTGGTATCTGAGAACAGATATTTCGGATCCCTTTGAAGACTATAGGGCCAAAGGGAATATCCTCCAATAACAAAGAGAAAAAAGCTTTCTGAGAAACTTCTTTGTGTTCTGTGAAATCATCTCATAGAGTTAAAGCTTTACCCTCAAGAAGCCTTTCGCTAAGACGGTTCTTGTGGAATTGGCAAAGTGATATTTGGAAGCCCTTTGAGGGCTATGGTGAAAAAGGAAATATCCTCAGATGAAATCTGGAAAGAAGCTTTCTGAGAAACTGCTTGGTGTTCTGTTAATTCATCTCACGGAGTTACATCTGTATTTCGTGGATCTCTTTGCTAGCCTTATTTCTGTGGATTCTGAGAACAGATATTTCTGATAACTTTGAAGACGATAGGGCCAAAGGAAATATCCTCCGATTACAAAGAGAAAGAAGCTTTCTGAGGAACTTCTTTGTGTTCTGTGAAATCATCTCACAGAGTTAGAGCTTTCCGCTCAAGAAGCCTTTCTCTAAGACAGTTCTTGTGAAATTGGCAAAGTGATACTTCAAAGCCCATAGAGGGCTATGGTGAAAAAGGAAATATCCTCAGATGAAATCTGGAAAGAAGCTTTCTGAGAAACTGCTTACTGTTCTGTTAATTCATCTCACAGAGTTACATCTGTATTTCGTGGATCTCTTTGCTAGCCTTATTTCTGTGGAATCTGAGAACAGATATTTTAGATCCCTTTGAAGACTATAGGGCCAAAGGAAATATCCTCCGATTACAAAGAGAAAGAAGCTTTCTGAGAAACTTCTTTGTGTTCTGTGAAATCATCTCACAGAGTTAGAGCTTTCCGCTCAAGAAGCCTTTCGCTAAAACAGTTCTTGTGGAATTAGCAAAGTGATATTTGGAAGCCCATAGCGGGCTATGGTGAAAAAGGAAATATCCTCAGATGAAATCTGGAAAGAAGCTTTCTGAGAAACTGCTTAGTGTTCTGTTAATTCGTCTCACAGAGTTACATCTGTATTTCGTGGATCTCTTTGCTAGCCTTATTTCTGTGGAATCTGAGAACAGATATTTCGGATCCCTTTGAAGACTACAGGGCAAAAGGAAATATCCTCCGATAACAAAGAGAAAGAAGCTTTCTGAGAAACTTCTTTGTGTTCTGTGAAATCATCTCACAGTGTTACAGCTTTCCCCTCAAGAAGCCTTTCGCTAAGACAGTTCTTGTGGAATTGGCAAAGTGATATTTGGAAGCCCATAGAGGGCTAAGGTGAAATAGGAAATATCCTCAGATGAAATCAGGAAAGAAGCTTTCTGAGAAACTGCTTGGTGTTCTCTTAATTCATCTCACAGAGTTACATCTGTATTTCGTGGATCTCTTTGGTAGCCTTATTTCTGTGGAATCTGAGAACAGATATTTCGGATCCCTTTGAAGACTATAGGGCCAAAGGAAATATCCTCCGATTACAAAGAGAAAGAAGCTTTCTGAGAAACTTATTTGTGTTCTGTGAAATCATCTCACAGAGTTACAGCTTTCCCGTCAAGAAGCCTTTCGCTAAAACAGTTCTTGTGGAATTGGCAAAGTGATATTTGGAAGCCCATAGAGGGCTGTGATTAAAAAGGAAATATCCTCAGATGAAATCTGGAAAGAAGCTTTCTGAGAAACTGCTTGGTGTTTTGTTAATTCATCTCACAGAGTTACATCTGTATTTCGTGGATCTCTTTGCTAGCCTTATTTCTGTGGAATCTGAAAACAGATATTTCGGATCCCTTTGAAGACGATAGGGCCAAAGGAAATATCCTCCGATTACAAAGAGAAAGAAGCTTTCTGAGGAACTTCTTTGTGTTCTGTGAAATCATCTCACAGAATTAGAGCTTTCCGCTCAAGAAACCTTTCTCTAAGACAGTTCTTGTGAAATTGGCAAAGTGATACTTCAAAGCCCATAGAGGGTTATGGCGAAAAAGGAAATATCCTCAGATGAAATCTGAAAAGAAGCTTTCTGAAAAACTGCTTAGTGTTCTGTTAATTCAACTCAAAGAGTTACATCTGTATTTCGTGGATATCTTTGGCAGCCTTATTTCTGTGGAATCTGAGAACAGATATTTCGGATCCCTTTGAAGACTATAGGGCCAAAGGAAATATCCTCCGATAACAAAGAGAAAGAAGCTTTCTGAGAAACTTCTTTGTGGTCTGTGAAATCATCTCACAGAGTTAGAGCTTTCCGCTCAAGAAACCTTTCGCTAAAACAGATCTTGTGGAATTGGCAAAGTGATATTTGGAAGCCCTTAGAGGGCTATGGTGAAAAAGGAAATATCCTAGGATGAAATCTGGAAAGAAGCTTTCTGATAAACTGCTTGGTGTTCTGTTAATTCATCTCACAGAGTTACATCTGTATTTCGTGGATCTCTTTGCTAGCCTTATTTCTGTGGAATCTGAGAACAGATATTTCGGATCACTTTGAAGACTATAGGTCCAAAGGGAATATCCTCCGATAACAAAGAGAAAGAAGCTTTCTGAGAAACTACTTTGTGTTCTGTGAAATGATCTCACAGAGTTACAGCTTTACCCTTAAGAAGCCTTTCGCTAAGACAGTTCTTGTGGAATTGGCAGGGTGATATTTGGAAGCCCTTAGAGGGCTATGGTGAAAAAGGAAATATCCTCAGATGAAATCTGGAAAGAAGCTTTCTGAGAAACTGCTTAGTGTTCTGTTAATTCATCTCACAGAGTTACATCTGTATTTCGTGGATCTCTTTGCTAGCCTTATTTCTGTGGAATCTGAGAACAGATATTTCAGATCCCTTTGAAGACGATAGGGCCAAGGGAAATATCCTCCGATTACAAAGAGAAAAAAGCTTTCCGAGGAACTTCTTTGTGTTCTGTGAAATCATCTCACAGAGTTAGAGCGTTCTGCTCAAGAAGCCTTTCTGTAAGACAGTTCTTGTGGAATTGGCAAAGTGATATTTCAAAGCCCATAGAGGGCTAGGTTGAAAAAGGAAATATATTCAGATGAAATCTGGAAAGAAGCTTTCTGAGAAACTGCTTGGTGTTCTGTTAATTCATCTCACAGAGTTACATCGGTATTTGGTGGATCTCTTTGCTAGCCTTATTTCTCTGGTATCTGAGAACAGATATTTCGGATCCCTTTGAAGACTATAGGGCCAAAGGGAATATCCTCCAATAACAAAGAGAAAAAAGCTTTCTGAGAAACTTCTTTGTGTTCTGTGAAATCATCTCATAGAGTTAAAGCTTTACCCTCAAGAAGCCTTTCGCTAAGACAGTTCTTGTGGAATTGGCAAAGTGATATTTGGAAGCCCTTTGAGGGCTATGGTGAAAAAGGAAATATCCTCAGATGAAATCTGGCAAGAAGCTTTCTGAGAAACTGCTTAGTGTTCTGTTAATTCATCTCACAGAGTTACATCTGTATTTCGTGGATCTCTTTGCTAGCCTTATTTCTGTGGAATCTGAGAACAGATATTTCTGATCCCTTTGAAAAGGATAGGGCCAAAGGAAATATCCTCCGATTACAAAGAGAAAGAAGCTTTCTGAGGAACTTCTTTGTGTTCTGTGAAATCATCTCACAGAGTTAGAGCTTTCCGCTCAAGAAGCCTTTCTCTAAGACAGTTCTTGTGAAATTGGCAAAGTGATACTTCAAAGCCCATAGAGGGCTATGGTGAAAAAGGAAATATCCTCAGATGAAATCTGGAAAGAAGCTTTCTGAGAAACTGCTTACTGTTCTGTTAATTCATCTCACAGAGTTACATCTGTATTTCGTGGATCTCTTTGCTAGCCTTATTTCTGTGGAATCTGAGAACAGATATTTTAGATCCCTTTGAAGACTATAGGGCCAAAGGAAATATCCTCCGATTACAAAGAGAAAGAAGCTTTCTGAGAAACTTCTTTGTGTTCTGTGAAATCATCTCACAGAGTTAGAGCTTTCCGCTCAAGAAGCCTTTCGCTAAAACAGTTCTTGTGGAATTAGCAAAGTGATATTTGGAAGCCCATAGCGGGCTATGGTGAAAAAGGAAATATCCTCAGATGAAATCTGGAAAGAAGCTTTCTGAGAAACTGCTTAGTGTTCTGTTAATTCATCTCACAGAGTTACATCTGTATTTCGTGGATCTCTTTGCTAGCCTTATTTCTGTGGAATCTGAGAACAGATATTTCGGATCCCTTTGAAGACTACAGGGCAAAAGGAAATATCCTCCGATAACAAAGAGAAAGAAGCTTTCTGAGAAACTTCTTTGTGTTCTGTGAAATCATCTCACAGTGTTACAGCTTTCCCCGCAAGAAGCCTTTCGCTAAGACAGTTCTTGTGGAATTGGCAAAGTGATATTTGGAAGCCCATAGAGGGCTAAGGTGAAATAGGAAATATCCTCAGATGAAATCAGGAAAGAAGCTTTCTGAGAAACTGCTTGGTGTTCTGTTAATTCATCTCACAGAGTTACATCTGTATTTCGTGGATCTCTTTGCTAGCCTTATTTCTGTGGAATTTGAGAACAGATATTTCGGATCCCTTTGAAGACTACAGGGCAAAAGGAAATATCCTCCGATAACAAAGAGAAAGAAGCTTTCTGAGAAACTTCTTTGTGTTTTGTGAAATCATCTCACAGAGTTACAGCTTTCCCCTCAATAAGCCTTTCACTAAGACAGTTCTTGTGGAATTGGCAAAGTGATATTTGGAAGCCCACAGAGGGCTAAGGTGAAATAGGAAATATCCTCAGATGAAATCAGGAAAGAAGCTTTCTGAGAAACTGCTTGGTGTTCTGTTAATTCATCTCACAGAGTTACATCTGTATTTCGTGGATCTCTTTGCTAGCCTTATTTCTGTGGAATCTGAGAACAGATATTTCGGATCCCTTTGAAGACTATAGGGCCAAAGGAAATATCCTCCGATTACAAAGAGAAAGAAGCTTTCTGAGAAACTTCTTTGTGTTCTGTGAAATCATCTCACAGAGTTACAGCTTTCCCGTCAAGAAGCCTTTCGCTAAGACAGTTCTTGTGGAATTGGCAAAGTGATATTTGGAAGCCTATTGAGGGCTGTGATTAAAAAGGAAATATCCTCAGATGAAATCTGGAAAGAAGCTTTCTGAGAAACTGCTTGGTGTTTTGTTAATTCATCTCACAGAGTTACATCTGTATTTCGTGGATCTCTTTGCAAGCCTTATTTCTGTGGAATCTGAAAACAGATATTTCGGATCCCTTTGAAGACGATAGGGCCAAAGGAAATATCCTCCGATTACAAAGAGAAAGAAGCTTTCTGAGGAACTTCTTTGTGTTCTGTGAAATCATCTCACAGAATTAGAGCTTTCCGCTCAAGAAGCCTTTCTCTAAGACAGTTCTTGTGAAATTGGCAAAGTGATACTTCAAAGCCCATAGAGGGTTATGGCGAAAAGGAAATATCCTCAGATGAAATCTGAAAAGAAGCTTTCTGAGAAACTGCTTAGTGTTCTGTTAATTCAACTCACAGAGTTACATCTGTATTTCGAGGATATCTTTGGCAGCCTTATTTCTGTGGAATCTGAGAACAGATATTTCGGATCCCTTTGAAGACTATAGGGCCAAAGGAAATATCCTCCGATAACAAAGAGAAAGAAGCTTTCTGATAAACTTCTTTGTGTTCTGTGAAATCATCTCACAGAGTTCGAGCTTTCCGCTCAAGAAACCTTTCGCTAAAACAGATCTTGTGGAATTGGCAAAGTGATATTTGGAAGCCCTTAGAGGGCTATGGTGAAAAAGGAAATATCCTAGGATGAAATCTGGAAAGAAGCTTTCTGAGAAACTGCTTGATGTTCTGTTAATTCATCTCACAGAGTTACATCTGTATTTCGTGGATCTCTTTGCTAGCCTTATTTCTGTGGAATCTGAGAACAGATATTTCGGATCCCTTTGAAGACTATAGGGCCAAAGGAAATATCCTCCGATAACAAAGAGAAAGAAGCTTTCTGAGAAACTTCTTTGTGTTCTGTGAAATCATCTCACAGAGTTACAGCTTTTCCCTCAAGAAGCCTTTCCTAAGACACTTCTTGTGGAATTGGCAAAGTGATATTTGGAAGCCCTTAGAGGGCTAAGGTGAAAATGGAAATATCCTCAGATGAAATCAGGAAAGAAGCTTTCTGAGAAACTGCTTGGTGTTCTGTTAATTCATCTCACAGAGTTACATCTGTATTTCGTGGATCTCTTTGCTAGCCTTATTTCTGTGGAATCTGAGAACAGATATTTCGGATCCCTTTGAAGACGATAGGGCCAAAGGAAATATCCTCCGATTACAAAAAGAAAGAAGCTTTCTGAGAAACTTCTTTGTGTTCTGTGAAATCATCTCACAGAGTTACAGCTTTCCCGTCAAGAAGCCTTTCGCTAAAACAGTTCTTGTGGAATTGGCAAAGTGATATTTGGAAGCCCATAGAGGGCTGTGATTAAAAAGGAAATATCCTCAGATGAAATCTGAAAAGAAGCTTTCTGAGAAACTGCTTACTGTTCTGTTAATTCATCTCACAGAGTTACAGCTTCCCCCTCCAGAAGCCTTTCCTAAGACACTTCTTGTGGAATTGGCAAAGTGATATTTGGAAGCCCGTAGAGGGCTATGGTGAAAAAGGAAATATCCTCAGATGAATTCTGGAAAGAAGCTTTCTGAGAAACTGCTTGGTGTTCTGTTAATTCATCTCACAGAGTTGCATCTGTATTTCGTGGATCTATTTGCTAGCGTTTTTTCTGTGGAATCTGAGAACAGATAATTCAGATCCCTTTGAAGACGATATGGCCAAAGGAAATATCCTCCGATTACAAAGAGAAAGAAGCTTTCTGAGGAACTTCTTTGTGTTCTGTGAAATCATCTCACAGAGTTAGAGCGTTCCGCTCAAGAAGCCTTTCTGTAAGACAGTTCTTGTGGAATTGGCAAAGTGATATTTCAAAGCCCATAGAGGGCTATGGTGAAAAAGGAAATATATTCAGATGAAATCTGGAAAGAAGCTTTCTGAGAAACTGCTTGGTGTTCTGTTAATTCATCTCACAGAGTTACATCTGTATTTCGTGGATGTCTTTGCTAGCCTTATTTCTGTGGAATCTGAGAACAGATATTTCAGATCCCTTTGAAGACTATAGGGCCAAAGGAAATATCCTCCGATAACAAAGAGAAAGAAGCTTTCTGAGAAACTTCTTGGTGTTCTGTGAAATCATCTCACAGAGTTACAGCTTTTCCCTCAAGAAGCCTTTCCTAAGACACTTCTTGTGGAATTGGCAAAGTGATATTTGGAAGCCCATAGAGGGCTATGGTGAAAAAGGAAATATATTCAGATGAAATCTGGAAAGAAGCTTTCTGAGAAACTGCTTGGTGTTCTGTTAATTCATCTCACAGAGTTACATCGGTATTTCGTGGATCTCTTTGGTAGCCTTATTTCTGTGGAATCTGAAAACAGATATTTCGGCTCCCTTTGAAGACTATAGGGCCAAAGGGAATATCCTCCGATAACAAAGAGAAAGAAGGTTTCTGAGAAACTTCTTTGTGTTCTGTGAAATCATCTCTCAGAGTTACAGCTTTACCTTCAAGAAGCCTTTCGCTAAGACAGTTCTTGTGGAATTGGCAAAGTGATATTTGGAAGCCCTTAGAGGGCTATGGTGAAAAAGGAAATATCCTCAGATGAAATCTGGAAAGAAACTTTCTGAGAAACTGCTTGGTGTTCTGTTAATTCATCTCACAGAGTTACATCTGTATTTCGTGGATCTATTGGCTAGCCTTATTTCTGTGGAATCTCAGAACAGATATTTTGGATCCCTTTGAAGACTATAGGGCCAAAGGAAATATCCTCCGATAACAAAGAGAAAGAAGCTTTCTGAGAAACTTCTTTGTGTTCTGTGAAATCATCTCACACAGTTACGGTTTTCCCCTCCAGAAGCCTTTCGCTAAGACAGATCTTGTGGAATTTGCAAAGTGATATTTGGAATCCCGTAGAGGGCTATGGTGAAAAAGCAAATATCCTCAGATGAAATCTGTAAAGAAGCTTTCAGAGAAACTGCTTGGTGTTCTGTTAATTCATCTCACAGAGTTACATCTGTATTTCGTGAATCTCTTTGCTAGCCTTATTTCTGTGGAATTTGAAAACAGATATTTCAGATCCCTTTGAAGACTATAGGGACAAAGGAAATATCCTCCGATAACAAAGAGAAAGAAGCTTTCTGAGAAACCTCTTTGTGTTCTGTGAAATCATGTCACAGAGTTACAGCTTTTCCCTCAAGAAGCCTTTCTAAGACACTTCTTGTGCAATTGGCAAAGTGATATTTGGAAGCCCATAGAGGGCTATGGTGAAAAAGGAAATATACTCAGATGAAATCTGTAAAGAAGCTTTCTGAGAAACTGCTTGGTGTTCTGTTAATTCATCTCACAGAGTTACATCTGTATTTCGTGGATCTCTTTGCTAGCCTTATTTCTGTGGAATCTGAGAACAGATATTTCGGATCCCTTTGAAGACTATAGGGCCAAAGGTAAAATTCTCTGATAACAAAGTGAAAGAAGCTTTCTGAGAAACTTTTTGTGTTCTTTGAAATCATCTCACAGAGTTACAAGTTTCCCCTCAAGAAGCCTTTCGCTAAGACAGTTCTTGTGGAATTGGCAAAGTGATATTTGGAAGCCCATAGAGGGCTATGGTGAAAAAGGAAATATCCTCAGATGAAATCTGAAAAGAAGCTTTCTGAGAAACTGCTTGGTGTTCTGTTAATTCATCTCACAGAGTTACATCGGTATTTAGTGGATCTCTTTGCCAGCCTTATCACTGTGGAATCTGAGAACAGATATTTCGGAACCCTTTGAAGAATATAGGGCCGAAGGAAATATCCTCTGATAACAAAGAGAAAGAAGCTTTCTGAGAAACTTCTTTGTGTTCTGTGAAATCATGTCACAGAGTTAAAGCTTTCCCCTCAAGAAGCCTTTCGCTAAGACAGTTCTTGTGGAATTTGCAAAGTGATATTTGTAAATCATAGAGGGCTATGGTGAAAAAGGAAATATCCTCAGATGAAATCTGGAAAGAATCTTTCTGAGAAACTGCTTGGTGTTTTGTTAATTCATCTCACAGAGCTACATCGGTATTTCGTGGATCTCTTTGCTAGCATTATTTCTGTGGAATCTGAGAACAGATATTTCGGATCCCTTTGAAGACTATAGGGCCAAAGGAAATATCCTCCGATAACAAAGAGAAAGAAGCTTTCTGAGAAACTTCTTGGGTTCTGTGAACTCATATCACAGAGTTACAGCTTTCCCCTCAAGAAGCCTTTCGCTAAGACAGTTCTTGTGGAATTGGCAAAGTGATATTTGGAAGCCCATAGAGGGCTATGGTGAAAAAGAAATAACCTCAGATGAAATCTGGAAAGAAGCTTTCTGAGAAACTGCTTTACGTTCTGTTAATTAATCTCACAGACTTACATCTGTATTTGGTGGATCTCTTTGCTAGCCTTATTTCTGTGGAATCTGAGAACAGATATTTCGGATCCCTTTAAAGACTATAGGGCCAAAGGAAATATCCTCCGATAACAAAGAGAAAGAAGCTTTCTGAGAAAATTCTTTGTGTTCTGTGAAATCATCTAACACAGTAACGGTTTTCCCCTCAAGAAGACTTTCGATAAGACAGTTCTTGTGGAATTGGCAAAGTGATATTGGAAGCCCATAGAGGGCTATGGTGAAAAAGGAAATATCCTCAGATGAAATCTGGAAGGAAGGTTTCTTAGAAACTGTTTAGTGTTCTATTAATTCATCTCAAAGAGTAACATCTGTATCTCGTGGATCTCTTCGCTAGCCTTATTTCTGTGGAATCTGAGAACAGATATTTTAGATCCCTTTGAAGACTATAGGGCAAAAGGAAATATCCTCCGATTACAAAGAGAAAGAAGCTTTCTGAGAAACTTCTTTGTGTTCTGTGAAATCATCTCACAGAGTTAGAGCTTTCCGCTCAAGAAGCCTTTCGCTAAAACAGTTTGTGGAATTGGCAAAGTGATATTTGGAATCCCATAGAGGGCTATGGTGAAAAAGGAAATATCCTCAGATGAAATCTGGAAAGAAGCTTTCTGAGAAACTGCTTAGTGTTCTGTTAATTCATCTCACAGAGTAACATCTGTATTTCGTGGATCTCTTTGCTAGCCTTATTTCTGTGGAATCTGAGAACAGCTATTTCGGATCCCTTTGAAGACTATAGGGCCAAAGGAAATGTCCTCCGATAACAAAGAGAAAGAAGATTTCTGAGAAACTGCTTTGTCTTCTGTGAGATCATCTCACAGTGTTACAGCTTTTCCCTCAAGAAGCCTTTTGCTAAGACAGTTCTTGTGGAATTGTCAAAGTGATATTTGGAAGCCCATAAAAGGCTATGGTGAAAAAGGAAATATCCTCAGATGAAATCTGGAAAGAAGCTTTCTGAGAAACTGCTTCGTGTTCTGTTAATTCATCTCACAGAGTTACATCTGTATTTCGTTGATCTCTTTGCTAGCCTTATTTCTGTGGAGTCTGAGAACAGATATTTCGGATTCCTTTGAAGACTATAGGGCCAAAGGAAATATCCTCCGATTACAAAGAGAAAGAAGCTTTCTGAGAAACTTCTTTGTGTTCTGTGAAATCATCTCACAGATATACAGCTTTTCCCTCAAGATACCTTTCCTAAGACAGTTCTAGGGGAATTGGCAAAGTGATATTTGGAAGCCCATAGAGGGCTATGGTGAAAAAGGAAATATCCTCAGATGAAATCTGGAAAGAGGCTTTCTGAGAAACTGCTTGGTGTTCTGTTAATTCATCTCACAGAGTTTCATCTGTATTTCGTGGATCTCTTTGCTAGCCTTATTTCTGTGGAATCTGAGAACAGATATTTGGGATCCCTTTGAAGACTGTAGGGCTGAAGGAATTATCCTCCGATAACAAAGAGAAAGAAGCTTTCTGAGAAACTTCTTTGTATTCTGTGAAATCATCTCACAGAGTTACAGCTTTCCCCTCAAGAAGCCTTTCGATAAGACAGTTCTTGTGGAATTGGCAAAGTGATATTTGGAATCCCATAGAGGGCTATGGTGAAAAAGGAAATATCCTCCGATGAAATCTGAAAAGAAGCTTTCTGAGAAACTGCTTGGTGTTCTGTTAATTCATCTCACAGAGTTACATCTGTATTTCGTGGGTCTCTTTGCTAGCCTTAATTCTGTGAAAACTGAGATCAGATATTTCGGATCCCTTTGAAGACTATAGGGCCAAAGGAAATATCCTCCGATAACAAAGAGAAAGAAGCTTTCTGAGAAACTTCTTTGTGTTCTGTGAAATCATCTCAGAGACTTACAGTTTTCCCCTCAAGAAGCCTTTCGCTAAAACAGTTCTTGTGGAATTGGCAAAGTGATATTTGGAAGCCCATAGAGGGTACGGTGAAAAAGGAAATATCCTCAGATGAAATCTGGAAAGAAGCTTTCTGAGAAACTGCTTGCTGTTCTGTTAATCTATCTCACAGAGTTACATCAGTATTTCATGGATCTTTTTGCTAGCCTTATTTCTGTGGAATCTGAGAACAGATATTTCGGATCCCTTTGAAGACTATAGGGCCAAAGGGAATATCCTCCGATAACAAAGTGAAAGAAGCTTTCTGAGAAACTTCTTTGTGATCTGTGAAATCATCTCACAGAGTTACAGCTTTCCCCTCAAGAAGCCTTTCGCTAAGACAGTTCTTGTGTAATTGGCAAAGTGATATTTGGAAGCCCATAGAGGGCTATGGTGAAAAAGGGAATATCCTCAGATGAAATCTGGAAAGAATCTTTCTGAGAAACTGCTTAGTTTTCTGTTAATTCATCTCACAGATTTACATATGCATTTCGTGGATCTCTTTGTTGGCCTTATTTCTGTGGAATCAGAGAACAGATATTTCAGATCACTTTGAAGAATATAGGGCCAAAGGAAATATCCTCCGATTACAAAGAGAAAGAAGCTTTCTGGGAAACTTCTTTGTGTTCTTTGAAATCAACTCACAGAGTTACAGCTTTCCCCTCAAGAAGCCTTTCGCTAAGACAGTTCTTGTGGAATTGGCAAAGTGATATTTGGAAGCCCATAGAGTGCTATGGTGAAAAAGGAAATATCCTCAGATGAAATCTGGAAAGAAGCTTTCTGAGAAACTGCTTACTGTTCTGTTAATTCATCTCATAGAGTTACATCTGTATTTCGTGGATCTTTTGCTAGCCTTATTTCTGTGGAATCTGAGAACAGATATTTCGGATCTCTTTGAAGATTATAGGGCCAAAGGAAATATCCTCGGATAACAAAGAGAAAGAAGCTTTCTGAGAAACTTCTTTGTGTTCTGTGAAGTCATCTCACAGAGTTACAGCTTTTCCCTCAAGAAGACTTTCCTAAGACAGTTCTTGTGGAATTGGCAAAGTGATATTAGGAAGCCCAGAGAGGGCTATGGTGAAAAAGGAAATATCCTGAGGTGATATGTGGAAAGAAGCTTTCTGAGAAACTGCTTAGTGTTCTCTTAATTCATCTCACAGAGTGACATCTGTATTTCGTGTATGTCTTTTCCAGCCTTATTTCTGTGGAATCCAAGAACAGATATTTCGGATCCCTTCGAAGAGTCTAGGTCCAAAGGAAATATCCTCCGATAACAATGAGAAAGAAGCTTTCTGAGAAACTTCTTTGTGTTCTGTGAAATCACCTCACAGATATACAGCTTTCCCCTCAAGAAGACTTTCGCTAAGACAGTTCTTGTGGAATTGCAAACTAATGTTTGGAAGCCCATAGAGGGCTATGGTGAAAAAGGAAATATCCTCGGATGAAATCTGAAAAGAAGATTTCTGAGAAACTACTCAGTGTTCTGTTAATATATCTCACAGAGTTACATCTGTATTTCGTGGATCTCTTTGCTAGCCTTATTTCTGTGGAATCTGAGAACAGATATTACGCATCCCTTTGAAGACACTAGGGCCAAAGGAAATATCATCCGATAAAATAGTGAAAGAAGCTTTCTGAGAAACTTCTTTTTGTTCTGTGAAATCACCTCACAGAGTTAAAGCTTTCCCCTCAAGAATCCTTTCGCTAAGACAGTTCTTGTGGAATTGGCAAAGTGATATTTGGAAGCCCTTAGACGGCTCTGGTGAAAATGGAAATATCCTCAGATGAAATATGGAAAGAAGCTTTCTAAGAAACTGCTTAGTGTTCCGTTAATTCATCTCACAGAGTTACATCTGTATTTCGTGAATCTCTTTGCTAGCCTTATTTCTGAGGAATCTGAGAACAGATATTTCGGATCCCTGTGAAGAGTATAGGGCCAAAGTAAATATCCTCCGATAACAAAGAGAAAGAAGCTTTTGGAGAAACAACTTTGTGTTCTGTGAAGTCATCTCACAGAGTTACAGCTTTGCCCTACAGAAGCCTTTGGCTAAGACAGCTCTTGTGGAATTAGCAAAGTGATATTTCGGAGCCGAGACAGTGATATGGTGAAACAGGAAATGTCCTCAGATGAAATCTGGAAAGAAGCTTTCTGAGAAACTGCTTAGTGTTCTGTTAATTCACCTCACAGAGTTACATCTGTATTTCGTGGATCTCTTTGCTAGCGTTATTTATTTGGAATCTGAGAACAGATATTTCGGATCCCTTTGAAGACTATAGGGCCAAAGGAAATATCCTCCGATAACAAAGAGAAAGAAGCTTTCGAGAAACTTCTTTGTGTTCTGTGAAATCATCTCACAGACTTACAGCTTTCCCCTCAAGAAGCCTTTCGCTAAGACAGTTCTTGTGGAATTGGCAAAGTGATATTTGGAAGCCCATAGAGGGCTATGGTGAAAAAGGAAATATGCTCAGATGAAATAGGGAAAGAAGCTTTCTGAGAAACTGCTTAGTGTTCTGTTAAGTCATCTCACAGAGTTATATCAGTATTTCGAGGATCTCTTTGCTAGCCTTATTTCTGTGGAATCTGAGAACACATATTTCGGATCCCTTTGAAGAGTATAGGGCCAAAGGAAATTTCCTCCGAAAAAAAGTAGAAAGAAGCTTTCTGAGAATCTTCTTTGTGTTCTGTGAAATCATCTCACAGAGTTACAGCTTTCCACTCAAGAAGCCTTTCGCTTAGACAGTTCTTGTGGAATTGGCAAAGTGATATTTGGAAGCCCAGAGAGGGCTATGGTGAAAAATGAAATATCCTCAGATGAAATCTGGAAAGAAACTTTCTGAGAAACTGCTTAGTGTTCTGTTAATTCATCTCACAGAGTTACATCTGTATTTCGTGGATCTCTTTGCTAGCATTATTTCTGTGGAACCTGAGATCAGATATTTCGGATCCCTTTGAAGACTTCAGGGCCAAAGGAAATATCCTCCGATAACAAAGAGAAAGAAGCTTTCTGAGAAACTTCTTTGTGTTCTGTGAAATCATCTCACAGAGTTACAGCTTTCCCCTCAAGAAGCCTTTCGCTAAGACAGTTCTTGTGGAATTGGCAAAGTGATATTCGGAAGCCCACAGAGGGCTATGGTGAAAAAGGAAATATCCTCAGATGAAATCTGGCAAGAAGCTTTCTGAGAAACTGCTTAGTGTTCTGTTAATATATCTCACATAGTTACATCTGTATTTCGTGGATCTCTTTGCTAGCCTTATTTGTGTGGAATCTGAGAACAGATATTTCGCATTCCTTTTGAAGACACAAGGCCAAAGGAAATATCATTCGAAAAAAAGTGAAAGAAGCTTTCTGAGAACCTTCTTTGTGTTCTGTGAAATCATCTCACAGAGATAAAGCTTTCCCCTTAAGAAGCCTTTCGCTAAGACAGTTCTTGTGGAATTGCCAAAGTGATACTTGGAACCCCTATAGGCCTATGATGATAAAGGAAATATCCTCAGACGAAATAGGGAAAGAAGCTTTCTGAGAAACTGCTTAATGTTCTGTTAAGTCATCTCACAGAGTTACATCTGTATTTCGTGGATCTCTTTGCTAGCCTTATTTCTGTGGAATCTGATAACAGATATTTCGTATCCCTTTGAAGACTATAGGGCCAAAGGGAATATCCTCCGATAACAAAGAGAAAGAAGCTTTCTGAGAAACTTCTTTGTGTTCTGTGAAATCATCACACAGAGTTACAGCTTTCCTCTCAGGAAGCCTTTCGCTAAGACAGTTCTTGTGGAATTGGCAAAGTGATATTTGGATGCCCATAGAGGGCTAAGCTGAAAAAGGAAATATCCTCAGATGAAATCTGTAAAGAAGCTTTCTGAGAAACTGCTTAGTGTTCTGTTAATTCATCTCACAGAGTTACATCTGTATTTCGTGAATCTCTTTGCTAGCCTTATTTCTGTGGAATTGGAGAACAGATATTTCGGATCCCTTTGAAGACTATAGGGACAAAGGAAATATCCTCCGATAACAAAGAGAAAGAAGCTTTCTGAGAAACTTCTTTGTGTTCTCTGAAATCATCACACAGAGTTACAGGTTTCCCCTCAAGAAGACTTTTTCTAAGACAATTCTTGTAGAATTCCAAAGTGATATTTGGAAGCCCATAGAGGGATATGGTGAAAAAGGAAATATCCTCAGATGAAATCTGGAAAAAAGTATTCTGAGAAACTACTCAGTGTTCTTTTAATTCATCTCACCGTGTTACATCTGTATTGAGTGGATCTCTTTGCTAGCCTTATTTCTCTGGAATCTGAGAAGAGATATTTCGGATCCCTTTGAAGACTCTAGGGCCCAAGGAAATATCCTCCAATAACAAAGAGAAAGAAGCTTTCTGAGAATCTTCTTTGTGTTCTGAGAAATCATCTCACAGAGTTACAGCTTTCCCCTCAAGACGCCTTTCGCTAAGACAGTTCTTGTGGAATTGAAGAATCTAGGGCCAAAGGAAATATCCTCCGATAACAAAGAGAAAGAATCTTTCTGAGAAACTTCTTTGTGTTCTGTGAAATCATCTCACAAAGTTACCGCTTTCCCCTCAAGAAGCCTTTCGATAAGACAGTTCTTGTGGAATAGGCAAAGTGATATTTGGAAGCCCATAGAGGGCTATGGTGAAAAAGGGAATATTCTCAGATGAAATATGGAAAGAAGATTTCTGAGAAACTGCTTACTGTTCTGTTAATTCATCTCACAGAGTTACATCGGTATTTCATGGATCTCTTTGCTAGCCTTATTTCTCTGCAATCTGAGAACATATATTTCAGATCCCTTTGAAGACTATAGGGCCAAAGGAAATATCCTCCGATAACAAAGTGAGAGAAGCTTTCTGAGAAACTACTTTGTGTTCTGTAAAATCATCTCACAGAGTTAGAGCCTTCCCCTCAAGCAGCTTTTCGCTAAGACAGTTCTTGTGGAATTGGCAGAGTGATATTTGGAAGCCCAGAGAGGACTATGGTGAAAAAGGAAATATCCTCAGATGAAATCTAGAAAGAAGCCTTCTGAGAAACTGCTTAGTGTTCTATTATTTCATCTCACAGAGTTACATCTGTATTTCGTGGATCTTTTTGCTAGCCTTATTTCTGTGGTTTCTGAGAACAGATATGTCGGATCCCTTTGAATGCTATAGGGCCAAAGGAAATATACTCCGATAACCAAGAGAAAGATGCTTTCAGAGAAAATTCTTTGTGTTCTGTGAAATCATCTCACAGAGTTACAGCTTTCCCCTCAAGAAGACTTTTGCTAAGACAGTTCTTGTGTAATTGGCAAAGTGATATTTGGAAGCCCATAGAGGGCTATGGTGAAAAAGGAAATATGCTCAGATGAAATCTGTAAAGAAGATTACTGACAAACTGCTTAGTGTTCTGTTAATTCATCTCACAGAGTTACATCTGTATTTCGTGGATCTCTTTGCTAGCCTTATTTCTGTGGAATCTGAGAACAGATATTTCAGATCCCTTTGAAGACTATAGGGCCAAAGGAAATATCCTCTGATAACAAAGAGAAAAGAGCTTTCTGAGAAGCCGCTTAGAGTTCTGTTAATTCATTTCACAGAGTTACATCTATATTTCGTGGATCTCTTTGCTAGCCTTATT
This sequence comes from Macaca fascicularis, assembly GCF_037993035.2. Classification (NCBI taxonomy): domain Eukaryota; kingdom Metazoa; phylum Chordata; class Mammalia; order Primates; family Cercopithecidae; genus Macaca; species Macaca fascicularis. Next base: position 42,357,332 of record NC_088384.1, on the reverse strand, counting down.
TCTGTGGAATCTGAGAACAGATATTTCGGATCCCTTAGAAGACTATTGGGCCAAAGGAAATATCCTCCGATAACAAAGAGAATATAGATTTCTGAGAAACTGCCTAGTGTTCTGTTAATTCATCTCACATAGTTACATCTGTATTTCCAGGATCTCTTTGCTAGCCTTATTTCTGTGGAATCTGAGAGCAGATATTTCGGATCCCGTAGAAGACTATAGGGGCAAAGGAAATATCCTCCAATAACAAAGGGAAAAGAGATTTCTGAGAAACTGCTTAGTGTTCTGTTAATTCATCTCACAGAGTTACATCTGTATTTCCAGGATCTCTTTGCTAGCCTTATTTCTCTGCAATCTGAGAACACATATTTCGGATCCCTTTGAAGACTATAGGGCCAAAGGAAATATCCTCCGATAAGAAAGAGAAAGTAGATTTCTGAGAAACTTCTTTGTGTTCTGTGAAATCATCTCAGAGAGTTACAGCTTTCCCTGCAAGAAGCCTTTCGCTAAGACAGTTCTTGTGCAATTGTCAGGGTGATATTTGGAAGCCCACAGAAGTCTACGGTGAAAACGGAAATATTCTAAAGTGAAATCTGGAAAGAAGCTTTCTGAGAAACTGCTTGGTGTTCTCTTAATTCATCTCACAGAGTTACATCTGTATTTCGTGGATCTCTTTGCTAGCCTTATTTCTGTGGAATCTGAGAACAGATATATCGGATCCCTTTGAAGACTATTGGGCCAAAGGAAATATCCTCCGATAACAAAGAGAAAGAAGCTTTTTGAGAAACTTCTTTATGTTCTGTGAAATCATCTCACCGAGTTACAGCTTTCAGCTCAAGAAGCCTTTCACTAAGACAGTTCTTGTGGAATTGCCAAAGTGATATTTGTAAGCCCATAGAGGGCTATGGTGAAAAAGGAAATATCCTCAGATGAAATTTGGAAAGAAGCTTTCTGAAAAACTGCTTAGTGTTCTGTTAATTCATCTCACTGAGTTACATCTGTATTTAGTGGATCTCTTTGCTGGCCTTGTTTCTGTGGAATCTGACAACAGATATTTCGGTTCCCGTAGAAGACTACAGAGCCAAAGGAATTATCCTCCGATAACAAAGAGAAAGAAGCTTTCTGAGAAACTTCTTTGTGTTCTGTGAAATCATCTCACAGAGTTTCAGCTTGCCCCTCAAGAAGCCTTTCGCTAAGACAGTTCTTGTGGAATTGGCAAAGAGATATTTGGTAGCCCTTAGGGGACTATGGTGAAAATGGAAATATCCTCCGATGAAATCTGGAAAGAAGCTTTCTGAGAAAATGATTAGTGTTCTTTTAATTCATCTCACAGAGTTACATCTGTATTTCGTGGATCTCTTTGCTATCCTTATTTCTGTGGAATCTGAGAACAGATATTTCATTTCCCTTTGAAGACTATAGGGCCAAAGGAAATATCCTCCGATAACAAAGAGAAAAGAGATTTCTGAAAAACTCCTTCGTATTCTGTTAATTCATTTCACAGAGTTACATGTGTATTTCGAGGATCTCTTTCCTAGCCTTATTTCTGTGGAATCTGAGAACAGATATTTCGGATCCCTTTGATGATTATAGGGCCAAAGGAAATATCCTCCGATAACAAAGAGAAAAAAGCTTTCTGAGAAACCTCTTTGTGTTCTCTGAAATCATCTCACAGAGTTACAGATTTCCTCTCAAGAAGCCTTTTGCTGAGACAGTTCTTGTGGAATAGGCAAAGTGATATTTGGAAGCCCATAGAGGGCTATGGTGAAAAATGGAATATCCTCGGATGAAATCTGGAAAGAAGCTTTCTGAGAAACTGCTCCGTGTTCTGTTAATTTATCTCACAGAGTTACATCTGCATTTCGTGGATCTCTTTGCTAGCCTTATTTCTGTGGAATCTGAGAACAGATATTTCGGATCCCTTTGAAGACTATAGGGCCAAAGGAAATATCCTCCGATAACAAAGAGAAAAGAGATTGCTCAGAAACTGCTTAGTGTTTTGTTAATTCATCTCACAGAGTTACATCTGTATTTCGAGTATCTCTTTGCTAGCCTTATTTGTGTGGAATCTGAGAACAGATATTTCGGATCCTTTTGAAGACTATAGGGCCAATGGAAATATCCTGGGATAAGAAAGAGAAAGAAGCTTTCTGAGAAACTTCTTTGTGTTCTGTGAAATCATCTCACAGAGTTACAGATTTTCCCTCACGAAGCCTTTCGCTAAGACATTTCTTGTGGAATTTGCAAAGTGATATTTAGAAGACCAGAGAGGGCTATTGTGAAAAAGGAAATATCCTCAGATGAAATCTGGAAAGAAGCTTTCTGAGAAACTGCTTAGTTTTCTGTTAATTCATCTCACAGAGTTACATCAGTATTTCGTGGATCTCTTTACCAGCCTTATTTCTGTGGAATCTGAGAACAGATATTTCGGATCCCTTTGAAGAATATAGGGCCAAAGAAAATATCCTCCGATAACAAAGAGAAAGAAGCTTTCTGAGGAAATTCTTTGTGTTCTGTGAAATCATCTCACAGAGTTACAGCTTTCCCCTCCAGAATCCTTTCACTAAGACAGTTCTTGTGGAAATGGCAAAGTGATATTTGGAGGCCCATAGAGGGCTATGGTGAAAAAGGAACTATCCTCAGATGAAATCTGGAAAGAAGCTTTCTGAGAAACTGCTTAGTGTTCTGTTAATTAATCTCACAGAGTTACATCTGTATTTCGTGGATCACTTTGCTAGCCTTATTTCTGCGGAATCTGAGAACAGATATTTCGGATCCCTTTGAAGACTATAGGGCCAAAGGAAATATCCTCCGATAACAAAGAGAAAGAAGCTTTCTGAGAAACTTCTTTGTCTTCTGTGAAATGAAGTCACATAGATACAGCTTTCACCTCAAGAACCCTTTGCTAAGACAGTACTTGCAGAATTGGCAAAGAGATATTTGGAAGCCAATAGAGGGCTATGGTGAAAAAAGAAATATCCTAAGATGAAATCTGTAAAGAAGCTTTCTGAGTAACTGCTTAGTGTTCTGTTAACTCATCTCAGAGAGTTACATCTGTATTTCCTGGATCTCTTTGCTAGCCTTATTTCTGTGGAATCTGAGAACAGATATTTCGGATCCCTTTGAAGACTATAGGGTCAAAGGAAATATCCTCTGATAACAAAGACAAAGAATCTTTCTGAAAAAATTCTTTGTCGTCTGAGAAATCATCTCACAGAGTAACAGCTTTCCCCTCAAGAAGCCTTTCGCTAAGACAGTTCTTGAGGAATTGGCAAAGTGATATTTGGTAGCCCAGAGAGGGCTATGGTGAGAGAGGAAATATCCTCAGATGAAATCTGGAAAGAAGCTTTCTGAGAAACTGCTTCGTGTTCTGTTAATTCATCTCACAGAGTTACATCTGTATTTCTTTGATCTCTTTACTAGACTTATTTCTCTGCAATCTGAGAACAGATATTTCGGATCCCTTTGAAGACTATAGGGTCAAAGGAAATATCCTCCGATAACAAAGTGAAAGAAGCTTTCTGAGAACTCCTTTGTGTTCTGTGAAATCATCTCAGAGAGTTACTGCTTTACCCTCAAGAAGCCTTTCGCTAAGACAGTTCTTGTGGAATTGGCAAAGTGATATTTGGAAGCCCATAGAGGGCTATGGTGAAAAAGGAAATATCCTCAGATGAAATCTGGAAAGAAGCTTTCTGAGAAACTGCTTAGTCTTCCGTTAATTCATCTCACAAAGTTACATCTGTATTTCGTGGATCACTTTTCTAGCCTTATTCTGTGGAATCTGAGAACAGATATTCCGGATCCCTTTGAGGACTAAGGGGCCAAAGGAAATATCTTCCCATAACAAAGAGAAAGAAGCTTTCTTAGAAACTTCTTTGTGTTCTGTGAAATCATCTCACAGAGTTATAGATTTCCCCTCAGGAAGCCTTTCGCTAAGACACTTCTTGTGGAATTGGCAAAGTGATATTTGGAAGCCCAGAGAGGTCTATGGTGAAAAACTAAATATCCTCAGATGAAATCGGGAAAGAAGCTTTCTGAGAAACTGCTTAGTGTTCTGTTAATTCATCTCACAGAGTTACATCTGTATTTCCTGGATCCCTTTGCTAGCCTTATTTCTGTGGAATCTGAGAACAGATATTTCGGATTCCTTTGATGATTATAGAGCCAAAGGAAATATCCTCCGATAACAAGGAGAAAGAAGCTTTCTGAGAAACTTCTATGTGTTTTGTGAAATCATCTCACAGAGTTACAGCTTTCCCCTAACGAAGCCTTTCTCTAAGACAGTACTTGTGGAAATGGCAAAGTGATATTTGGAAGCCCAGAGAGGGCACTGGTAAAAAAGGAAATATCCTCAGATGAAATCTGTAAAGAAGCTTTCTGAGAAACTGCTTAGTGTTGTGTTAATTCATCTCACAGAGTTACATCTGTATTTCGTGGATCTCTTTGCTTTCCTTATTTCTGTGGAATCTGAGAACAGATATTTCGGATCCCTTTGAAGACTATAGGGCCAAAGGAAATATCCTCCGATAACAAAGACAAAGAAGCTTTCTGAGAAACTTCTTTGTGTTCTGCGAAATCATCTCACAGAGTTACAGCTTTCCCCTCAAGAAGCCTTTCGCTAGGACAGTTATTGTGGAATTGGCAAAGTGATATTTGGAAGCCCATAGAGGGCTATGGGGAAAAAGGAAATGTCCTCAGATGAAATCTGGAAAGAAGCGTTCTGAGAAACTTCTTAGTGTTCTGTTAATTCACCTCACAGTGTTACATCTGTATTTCGTGGATATCTTTCATAGCCTTATTTCCGTGGAATCTGAGAAGAGTTATTTCGGATCCCTTTGAAGACTACAGGGCCAAAGGATATATCCTCCGATAACAAAGAAAAAAAAGCTTTCTGAGAAACTTCTTTGTGTTCTGTGAAATCATCTCACAGAGTTACAGCTTTACCCTCTAGAATCCTTTCGCTAAGACAGTTCTTGTGGAATTGGCAAAGTGATATTTGGAAGCCCATAGAGGGCAAAGTTGAAAAAGGAACTATCCTCAGATGAAATCTGGAAAGAAGCTTTCTGAGAAACTGCTTAGTGTTCTGTTAATTCAACTCACAGTGTTACATCTGTATTTCGTAGATCTCTTTGCTGGCCTTATTTCAGTGGAATCTGTGAACAGATATTTCGGATCCATTTGAAGACTATAGGGCCAAAGGAAATATCCTCTGATAACAGAGAGAAAAGAGCTTTCTGAGAAACCGCTTAGAGTTCTGTTATTTCATTTCACAGAGTTACATCTGAATTTCGTGGATATCTTTGCTTGCCTTATTTCTGTGGAATCTGAGAACAGATATTTCGGATCCCTTTGAAGACTATAGGGCCAAAGGAAATATCCTCCGATAACAAAGAGAATAGAGATTTCTGAGAAACTGCCTAGTGTTCTGTTAATTCATCTCACAGAGCTACATCTGTATTTCCAGGATCTCTTTGCTAGCCTTATTTCTGTGGAATCTGAGAGCAGATATTTCGGATCCCTTAGAAGACTATAGGGTCAAAGGAAATATCCTCCGATAACAAAGAGAAAAGAGATTTCTGAGAAACTGCTTAGTGTTCTGTTAATTCATCTAACAGAGTTACATCTGTATTTCCTGTCTCTCTTTGCTAGCCTTATATCTTTGCAATCTGAGAACACATATTTCAGATCCCTTTGAAGACTATAGGGCCAAAGGAAATATCCTCCGATAAGAAAGAGAAAGAAGATTTCTGAGAAAGTTCTTTGTCTTCTGTGAAATGAAGTCACAGAGATACAGCTTTCCCCTCAAGAACCCTTCGCTAAGACAGTACTTGCAGAATTGGCAAAGAGATATTTGGAAGCCAAAGGAGGGCTATGGTGAAAAAGGAAATATATTCAGATGAAATCTGTAAAGAAGGTTTCTGAGAAACTGCTTAGTGTTCTGTTAACTCATCTCAGAGAGTTACATCTGTATTAGGTGGATCTCTTTGCTAGCCTTATTTCTGTGCAATCTGAGAACAGATATTTCGGATCCCTTTGAAGACTATAGGGTCAAAGGAAATATCCTCTGATAACAAAGACAGAGAATCTTTCTGAAAAAATTCTTTGTGGTCTGAGAAATCATCTCACAGAGTTACAGATTTCCCCTCAAGAAGCCTTTCGCTAATACACTTCTTGAGGAATTGGCAAAGTGATATTTGGAAGCCCAGAGAGGGCTATGGTGAAAAAGGAAATATCCTCAGATGAAATCTGGAAAGAAGCTTTCTGAGAAACTGCTTCGTGTTCTGTTAATTCATCTCACAGAGTTACATCTGTATTTCTTGGGTCTCTTTACTAGACTTATTTCTCTGCAATCTGAGAACAGATATTTCGGATCCCTTTGAAGACTATAGGGCCAAAGGATATATCCTCCGATAAAAAAGTGAAAGAAGATTTCTGAGAACTCCTTTGTGTTCTGTAAAATAATCTCACAGAGTTACAGCGTTCCCCTCAAACAGCCTTTCGCTAAACAGTTCTTGTGGAATTGGCAAAGTGATATTTGGGAGCCAGAGGGGGCTAATGTGAAAAAGGAATTATCCTCAGATGAAATCTGGAAAGAAGGTTTCTGAGAAACTTTTTAGTGTTCTGTTAATTCATCTCACAGCGTTACATCTGTATTTCGTGGATCTCTTTGATAGCCTTATTTCTCTGCAATCTGAGAACAGATATTTCGGATCCCTTTGAAGACTATAGGGTCAAAGGAAATATCCTCCGATAACAAAGAGAAAGAAGCTTTCTGAGAAACTCCTTTGTGTTCTGTAAAATCATCTCACAGAGGTACAGCGTACCCCTCAAGCAGCATTTCGCTAAGACAGTTCTTTTGGAATTGGCAAAATGATATTTGGAACCCCAGAGGGGGCTATGTTGAAAAAGGAAATATCCTCAGATGAAATCTGGAAAGAAGCTTTCTGAGAAACTGCTTAGTGTTCCGTCAATTCATCTCACTGAGTTACATCGTTATTTCGTGGATCTCCTTGCTAGCCTTTTTTCTGTGGAATATGAGAACAGATATTACGGATCCCTTTGAAGACTACAGGGCCAAAGCATATATCCTCCGATAACAAAGAGAAAGAAGCTTTCTCAGAAACTTCTTCGTGTTCTGTGAAATCATCTCACAGAGATACAGCTTTCCCGATTAGAAGACTTTCGCTAAGACAGTACTTGTGGAATTGGCAAAGTGATATTTGGAAGCCCAGAGAGGGCTATGGTGAAAAAGGAACTATCCTCAGATGAAATCTGGAAAGAAGCTTTCTGAGAAACTGCTTAGTGTTCCGTTAAGTAATCTCACAGAGTTACATCTGTATTTCGTGGATCTCTTTGCTAGCCTTATTTCTGTGGAATATGAGAAGAGATATTTCGGATCCCTTTGAAGACTACAGGGCCAAAAGAAATATCCTCCAATAACAAAGAGAAAGAAGCTTTCTGAGAAACTTCTTTGTGTTCTCTGAAATCATCTCACAGAGTTACAGCTTTGCCCTCAAGAAGCCTTTCGCTAAGACACTTCTTGTGGAATTGGCAAAGTGATATTTGGAAGCCTATAGGGGTCTAGGGTGAAAAAATAAATATGCACAGATGAAATCTGGAAAGAAGCTTTCTGGGAAACTGCTTAGTGCTCTGTTAATTCATCTCACAGAGTTATATCTGTATTTCCTGGATCTCTTTGCCAGCCTTATTTCTGTGGAATCTGAGAACAGATATTTCGGATTCCTTTGATGATTATAGGGACAAAGGAAATATCCTCCGATAACAAAGAGAAAGAAGCTTTCTGAGAAACTTCTTTGTGTTTTGTGAAATCATCTCACAGAGTTACAGCTTTCCCCTAAAGAAGCCTTTCGCTAAGACAGTTCTTGTGGAATTGGCAAAATGATATTTGGAAGCCCAGAGAGGGCACTGGTAAAAAAGGAAATATTCTCAGATGAAATCCTGAAAGAAGCTTTCTGAGAAACTGCTTAGTGTTCTGTTATTTCGTCTCACAGAGTTACATCTGTATTTCGTGGATCTCCTTGCTAGCCTTATTTCTGTGGAATCTGTGAACAGATATTTCGGATCCCTTTGAAGACTATAGGTCCAAAGGAAATATCCTCCGATAACAAAGAGAAAGAAGCTTTCTGAGAAACTTCTTTGTGTTCTGTGAAATCATCTCACAGAGTTACAGCTTTCCCCTCAAGAAGAATTTCGCTAAGACACTTCATGTGGAATAGGCAAAGTGATATTTGGAAGCCCAGAGAGGTCTATGGTAAAAAAGGAAATATCCTCAGATGAAATCTGGAAAGAAGCTTTCTGAGAAACTGCTTAGTGTTCTGTTAATTCATCTCACAGAGTTACATCTGTATTTCGTGGATCCCTTTGCTAGCCTTATTTCTGTGGAATCTGAGAACAGATATTTCGGATCCCTTTGATGACTATAGGGCCAAAGGAAATATCAGCCGATAACAAAGAAAAAGAAGCTTTCTGAGAAACTTCTTTGTGTTCTGTGAAATCATCTCACAGAGTTACAGCATTCCCCTCAAGAAGCCTTTCGATAAGACAGTTCTTGTATAATTGGCTAAGTGATATTTGGAAGCCCTTATTGGGCTGTGATGAAAAAGGAAATATCCTCAGATGAAATCTGGAAAGAAGATTTCTGAGAAACTGCTTCGTGTTCTGTAATTCATCTCACAGTGTTACACCTGTATATCGTGGATCTCTTTGCTAGCGTTATTTCTGTGGAATCTAAGAACAGATGTTTCGGATCCCTTTAAAGACAACAGGGCCAATGGAAATACCCTCCGATAACAAAGAGAAAGAAGCTTTCTGAGAAACTTCTTTGTGTTCTCTGAAATCATCTCACACAGTTACAGCTTTCCCCTCAAGAATACTTTCGCTATAACAGTTCTTGTGGAATTGGCAATGTGATATTTGGAAGACCAGTGAGGGCTATGTTGAAAAAGGAAATATCCTCAGATGAAATATGGAAAGCAGCCTTCTGAGAAACTGCTTAGTGTTCCGTTAATTTATCTCACAGAGTTACAATGTTATTTCCTGGATCTCTTTGCTAGCCTTATTTTTGTGGAATCTGAGAACAGATATTTCGGATCCCTTTCAGGAATATAGGGCCAAAAGAACTATCCTCCGATAACAAAGAGGAAGAAGCTTTCTGAGAAACTAGTTTGTTCTGTGAAATCATCTCACAGAGTTACAGCTTTTCCCTCAAGAAGCCTTTCGCTAAGACAGTTCTTGTGGAATTGGCAATGTGATATTTGGAAGTCCATAGAGGCCTATGGTGAAAAAGGAAATATCCTCAGGTGAAATATGGAAAGAAGCGTTCTGAGAAACTGTTTAGTGTTCTGTTAATTCATCTCACAGTGTTATATCTCTATTTCGTGGAACTCTTTGCTAGCCTTATTTCCTTGGAATCTGAGAACAGATATTTCAGATCCCTTTGAAGACTATTGGGACAAAGGAAACATCCTCCGATAACAAAGAGAAGGAAGCTTTCTCAGAAACTTCTTTGTGTTCTGTGAAATCATCTCACAGAGTTACAGCTTTCCCTTCAAGAAGCCTTTCGCTAAGACAGTTCTTGTGGAATTGGCAAAGTGATATTTGGAAGCCCCGAGAGAGCTATGGTGAAAAAGGAAATATCCTCAGATGAAATCTGGAAAGAAGCTTTCTGAGAAACTGCTTAGTGTTCTGTTAATTCATCTCACAGCGTTACATCTGTATTTCATGGATATATTTGCTGGCCTTATTTCTTTGGAATCTGTGAACAGATATTTCGGATCCCTTTGAAGACTATAGGGCCAAAGGAAATATCCTCCCATAACAAAGAGAAAGAAGCTTTCTGAGTAACTTCTTTGAGTTCTGTGAAATCATCTCACAGAGTAACAGCTTTCCCCTCAAGAAGCCATTCGCTAAGAGAGTTCTTGTGGAATTTGCAAAGTGATGTTTGGAATCCCAGAGAGGGCTATGGTGAAAAAGGCAATATTCTCAGAAGAAATCCTGAAAGAAGCTTTCTGAGAAACTGCTTAGTGTTCTGTTATTTCATCTCACAGAGTTACATCTGTATTTCGTGGATCTCCTTGCTAGCCTTATTTCTGTGGAATCTGTGAACAGATATTTCGGATCCCTTTGAAGACGATAGGTCCAAAGGAAATATCCTCCAATAACAAAGAGAAAGAAGCTTTCGGAGAAACTTCTTTGTGTTCTGCGAAATCCTCTCACACAGTTAAAGCTTTCCCTTCAAGAAGCGTTTCGCTAAGACAGTTCTTGTGTAATTGGCAAAGTGATAATTAGAAGCCCAGAGAGGGCTATGGTAAAAAAGGAAATATCCTCAGATGAAACCTGGAAAGAAGCTTTCTGAGAAACTGCTTAGTGTTCCGATAATTCGTCTCACAGAGTTACATCGGTATTTCGTGGATCATTTTGCTAGCCTTATTTCTGTGGAATCTGAGAACAGATATTTCGGATCACTTTGAAGACTGTAGGGCCAAAAGAAATATCCTCTGAAAACAAAGAGAAAGATGCTTTCTGAGAAACTTCTCTGTGTGTTGTGAAATCATCTCACAGAGTTACAGCTTCCCCCTCAAGAAGCTTTTCACTAAGACAGTTCTTGTGGAATTGGAAAAGTGATATTTGGAAGCCCCGAGAGAGCTATGGTGAAAAAGGAAATGTCCTCAGATGAAATCTGGAAAGAAGCTTTCTGAGAAACTGCTTAGTATTCTGCAAATTCATCTCACAGAGTTACATCTGTATTTCCTGTATCTCTTTGCTAGCCTTATTTCTGTGGAATCTGAGAACAGATATTTCGGATTCCTTTGATGATTATAGGGACATAAGAAATATCCTCCGATAACAAAGGGAAAGAAGCTTTCTGAGAAACTTCTTTGTGTTTTCTGAAATCATCTCATAGAGTTACAGCTTTCCCCTCAAGAAGCCTTTCTCTAAGACAGTTCTTGTGGAATTGGCAAAGTGGTATTTGGAAGCCCAGAGAGGGCACTGGTAAAAAAGGAAATATCCTCAGATGAAATGTGGAAAGAAGCTTTCTGAGAAACTGCTTAGTGTTCTGTTAATTCATCTCACAGAGTTACATCTGTATTTCGTGGATCTCTTTGCTTGCCTTATTTCTCTGGAATCTGAGAACAGATATTTCGGATCCCTTTGAAGACTATAGGGCCAAAGGAAATATCCTCCGATTACAAAGACAAAGAAGCTTTCTAAGAAACTTCTTTGTGTTCTGTGAAATCATCTCACAGAGTTAGAGCTTTCCCCTCAAGAAGAATTTCACTAAGACACTTCTTGTGGAAAAGGCAAAGTGATATTTGGAAGCCCAGAGAGGTCTATGGTGAAAAATGAAATAGCCTCAGAGGAAATCTGGAAAGAAGCTTTCTTAGAAACTGCTTAGTGTTCTGTTAATTCATCTCACAGAGTTGCATCTCTATTTCGTGGATCCCTTTGCTAGCCTTATTTCTGTGGAATCTGAGAACAGATATTTCGGATCCCTTTGATGACTATAGGGCCAAAGGAAATATCCTCCGATAACAAAGAGAAAGAAGCTTTCTGAGAAACTTCTTTGTGTTCTGTGAAATCATCACACAGAGTTACAGCATTCCCCTCAAGAAGCCTTTCGATAAGACAGTTCTTGTACAATTGGGTATGTGATATTTGGAAGTCCTTATTGGGCTGTGTTGAAAAAGGAATTATCCTCAGATGAAATCTGGAAAGAAGATTTCTGAGAAACTGCTTAGTGTTCTGTTAATTCATCTCACAGAGTTACACCTGTATATCGTGGATCTCTTTGCTAGCGTTATTTCTGCGGAGTCTAAGAACAGATATTTCGGATCCCTTTAAAGACTACAGGGCCAATGGAAACACCCTCCGATAACAAAGAGAAACAGCTTTCTGAGAAACTTCTTTGTGTTCTCTGAAATCATCTCACACAGTTACAGCTTTCCCCTCAAGTAGACTTTCGCTATGACAGTTCTTGTGGAATTGGCAAAGTGATATTTGGAAGCCACGAGAGGGCTGTGGTGAAAAAGGAAATATCCTCAGATGAAATCTGGAAAGAAGCTTTCTGAGAAACTGCTTAGTGCTCCGACAATTCATTTCACAGCGTTACATCGGTATTTCGTGGATCTCTTTGCTAGCCTTATTTCTGTGGAATCTGAGAACAGATATTTTGAATCCCTTTGAAGACTACAGGGCCAAAGGAAATATCCTCCGATAACAAAGAGAAAGAATCTTTCTGAGTAACTCCTTTGTGTTCTGTGAAATCATCTCACAGAGTTACAACTTTTCCCTCAAGACGCCTTCCACTAAGACAGTTCTTGTGGAATTGGCAAAGTGATATTTGGTAGCCCAGAGACGGCTATCGTGAAAAAGGAAATATCCTCAGATGAAATCTGGAAAGAAGCTTTCTGAGAAACTGCTTAGTGTTCTGTTAATTCATCTCACAGAGTTACATCTGTATTTCGTGGATCTCTTTGCTAGCCTTGTTTCTGTGGAATCTGAGAACAGATATTTCGGATCCCTTTGAAGACTATAGGGCCAAAGGAAATATCCGCCGATAACAAAGAGAAAGAAGCTTTCTGAGAAACTTCTTTGTGTTCTGTGAAATCGTCTCACAGAGTTGCAGCTTTCCCCTCAAGAAGCCTTTCGCTAAGACAGTTCTTGTGGAAATGGCAAAGTGATATTTGGAAGCCCCGAAAGGGCTATGGTGAAAAAGGAAATATCCTCATATGAAATCTGGAAAGAAGCTTTCTGAGAAACTGCTTAGTGTTCTGTTAATTCATGTCACAGAGTTACATCGGTATTTCGTGGATCTCTTTGCTAGCCTTATTTCTGTGGAATCTGTGAACAGATATTTTGGATCCCTTTGAAGACTACAGGGCCAAAGGAAATATCCTCCGATAAAAAAGAGAAAGAAGCTTTCTGAGAAACATCTTTGTGTTCTCTGAAATCATCTCACAGAGTTACAGCTTTCCCCTCAAGAAGCCTTTCTGTAATACAGTTCTTGTGGAATTGGCAAAGTGATATTTGGAAGCCCAGAGAGGGCTCTGTTGAAAAAGGAACTATCCTCAGATGAAATCTGGAAAGAAGCTTTCTGAGAAGCTGCTTAGTGTTCTGTTAATTCATCTCACAGATTTACATCTGTATTTCGTGGATATCTTTGATAGCCTTATTTCCGTGGTATCTGAGAACAGATATTTCGGATCCCTTTGAAGACTATAGGGCCAAAGGAAATATCCTCCGATTACAAAGACAAAGAAGCTTTCTAAGAAACTTCTTTGTGTTCTGTGAAATCATCTCACAGAGTTAGAGCTTTCCCCTCAAGAAGAATTTCACTAAGACACTTCTTGTGGAAAAGGCAAAGTGATATTTGGAAGCCCAGAGAGGTCTATGGTGAAAAATGAAATAGCCTCAGAGGAAATCTGGAAAGAAGCTTTCTTAGAAACTGCTTAGTGTTCTGTTAATTCATCTCACAGAGTTGCATCTCTATTTCGTGGATCCCTTTGCTAGCCTTATTTCTGTGGAATCTGAGAACAGATATTTCGGATCCCTTTGATGACTATAGGGCCAAAGGAAATATCCTCCGATAACAAAGAGAAAGAAGCTTTCTGAGAAACTTCTTTGTGTTCTGTGAAATCATCACACAGAGTTACAGCATTCCCCTCAAGAAGCCTTTCGATAAGACAGTTCTTGTACAATTGGGTATGTGATATTTGGAAGTCCTTATTGGGCTGTGTTGAAAAAGGAATTATCCTCAGATGAAATCTGGAAAGAAGATTTCTGAGAAACTGCTTAGTGTTCTGTTAATTCATCTCACAGAGTTACACCTGTATATCGTGGATCTCTTTGCTAGCGTTATTTCTGCGGAGTCTAAGAACAGATATTTCGGATCCCTTTAAAGACTACAGGGCCAATGGAAACACCCTCCGATAACAAAGAGAAACAGCTTTCTGAGAAACTTCTTTGTGTTCTCTGAAATCATCTCACACAGTTACAGCTTTCCCCTCAAGTAGACTTTCGCTATGACAGTTCTTGTGGAATTGGCAAAGTGATATTTGGAAGCCACGAGAGGGCTGTGGTGAAAAAGGAAATATCCTCAGATGAAATCTGGAAAGAAGCTTTCTGAGAAACTGCTTAGTGCTCCGACAATTCATTTCACAGCGTTACATCGGTATTTCGTGGATCTCTTTGCTAGCCTTATTTCTGTGGAATCTGAGAACAGATATTTTGAATCCCTTTGAAGACTACAGGGCCAAAGGAAATATCCTCCGATAACAAAGAGAAAGAATCTTTCTGAGTAACTCCTTTGTGTTCTGTGAAATCATCTCACAGAGTTACAACTTTTCCCTCAAGACGCCTTCCACTAAGACAGTTCTTGTGGAATTGGCAAAGTGATATTTGGTAGCCCAGAGACGGCTATCGTGAAAAAGGAAATATCCTCAGATGAAATCTGGAAAGAAGCTTTCTGAGAAACTGCTTAGTGTTCTGTTAATTCATCTCACAGAGTTACATCTGTATTTCGTGGATCTCTTTGCTAGCCTTGTTTCTGTGGAATCTGAGAACAGATATTTCGGATCCCTTTGAAGACTATAGGGCCAAAGGAAATATCCGCCGATAACAAAGAGAAAGAAGCTTTCTGAGAAACTTCTTTGTGTTCTGTGAAATCGTCTCACAGAGTTGCAGCTTTCCCCTCAAGAAGCCTTTCGCTAAGACAGTTCTTGTGGAAATGGCAAAGTGATATTTGGAAGCCCCGAAAGGGCTATGGTGAAAAAGGAAATATCCTCATATGAAATCTGGAAAGAAGCTTTCTGAGAAACTGCTTAGTGTTCTGTTAATTCATGTCACAGAGTTACATCGGTATTTCGTGGATCTCTTTGCTAGCCTTATTTCTGTGGAATCTGTGAACAGATATTTTGGATCCCTTTGAAGACTACAGGGCCAAAGGAAATATCCTCCGATAAAAAAGAGAAAGAAGCTTTCTGAGAAACATCTTTGTGTTCTCTGAAATCATCTCACAGAGTTACAGCTTTCCCCTCAAGAAGCCTTTCTGTAATACAGTTCTTGTGGAATTGGCAAAGTGATATTTGGAAGCCCAGAGAGGGCTCTGTTGAAAAAGGAACTATCCTCAGATGAAATCTGGAAAGAAGCTTTCTGAGAAGCTGCTTAGTGTTCTGTTAATTCATCTCACAGATTTACATCTGTATTTCGTGGATATCTTTGATAGCCTTATTTCCGTGGTATCTGAGAACAGATATTTCGGATCCCTTTGAAGACTATAGGGCCAAAGGAAATATCCTCCGATTACAAAGACAAAGAAGCTTTCTAAGAAACTTCTTTGTGTTCTGTGAAATCATCTCACAGAGTTAGAGCTTTCCCCTCAAGAAGAATTTCACTAAGACACTTCTTGTGGAAAAGGCAAAGTGATATTTGGAAGCCCAGAGAGGTCTATGGTGAAAAATGAAATAGCCTCAGAGGAAATCTGGAAAGAAGCTTTCTTAGAAACTGCTTAGTGTTCTGTTAATTCATCTCACAGAGTTGCATCTCTATTTCGTGGATCCCTTTGCTAGCCTTATTTCTGTGGAATCTGAGAACAGATATTTCGGATCCCTTTGATGACTATAGGGCCAAAGGAAATATCCTCCGATAACAAAGAGAAAGAAGCTTTCTGAGAAACTTCTTTGTGTTCTGTGAAATCATCACACAGAGTTACAGCATTCCCCTCAAGAAGCCTTTCGATAAGACAGTTCTTGTACAATTGGGTATGTGATATTTGGAAGTCCTTATTGGGCTGTGTTGAAAAAGGAATTATCCTCAGATGAAATCTGGAAAGAAGATTTCTGAGAAACTGCTTAGTGTTCTGTTAATTCATCTCACAGAGTTACACCTGTATATCGTGGATCTCTTTGCTAGCGTTATTTCTGCGGAGTCTAAGAACAGATATTTCGGATCCCTTTAAAGACTACAGGGCCAATGGAAACACCCTCCGATAACAAAGAGAAACAGCTTTCTGAGAAACTTCTTTGTGTTCTCTGAAATCATCTCACACAGTTACAGCTTTCCCCTCAAGTAGACTTTCGCTATGACAGTTCTTGTGGAATTGGCAAAGTGATATTTGGAAGCCACGAGAGGGCTGTGGTGAAAAAGGAAATATCCTCAGATGAAATCTGGAAAGAAGCTTTCTGAGAAACTGCTTAGTGCTCCGACAATTCATTTCACAGCGTTACATCGGTATTTCGTGGATCTCTTTGCTAGCCTTATTTCTGTGGAATCTGAGAACAGATATTTTGAATCCCTTTGAAGACTACAGGGCCAAAGGAAATATCCTCCGATAACAAAGAGAAAGAATCTTTCTGAGTAACTCCTTTGTGTTCTGTGAAATCATCTCACAGAGTTACAACTTTTCCCTCAAGACGCCTTCCACTAAGACAGTTCTTGTGGAATTGGCAAAGTGATATTTGGTAGCCCAGAGACGGCTATCGTGAAAAAGGAAATATCCTCAGATGAAATCTGGAAAGAAGCTTTCTGAGAAACTGCTTAGTGTTCTGTTAATTCATCTCACAGAGTTACATCTGTATTTCGTGGATCTCTTTGCTAGCCTTGTTTCTGTGGAATCTGAGAACAGATATTTCGGATCCCTTTGAAGACTATAGGGCCAAAGGAAATATCCGCCGATAACAAAGAGAAAGAAGCTTTCTGAGAAACTTCTTTGTGTTCTGTGAAATCGTCTCACAGAGTTGCAGCTTTCCCCTCAAGAAGCCTTTCGCTAAGACAGTTCTTGTGGAAATGGCAAAGTGATATTTGGAAGCCCCGAAAGGGCTATGGTGAAAAAGGAAATATCCTCATATGAAATCTGGAAAGAAGCTTTCTGAGAAACTGCTTAGTGTTCTGTTAATTCATGTCACAGAGTTACATCGGTATTTCGTGGATCTCTTTGCTAGCCTTATTTCTGTGGAATCTGTGAACAGATATTTTGGATCCCTTTGAAGACTACAGGGCCAAAGGAAATATCCTCCGATAAAAAAGAGAAAGAAGCTTTCTGAGAAACATCTTTGTGTTCTCTGAAATCATCTCACAGAGTTACAGCTTTCCCCTCAAGAAGCCTTTCTGTAATACAGTTCTTGTGGAATTGGCAAAGTGATATTTGGAAGCCCAGAGAGGGCTCTGTTGAAAAAGGAACTATCCTCAGATGAAATCTGGAAAGAAGCTTTCTGAGAAGCTGCTTAGTGTTCTGTTAATTCATCTCACAGATTTACATCTGTATTTCGTGGATATCTTTGATAGCCTTATTTCCGTGGTATCTGAGAACAGATATTTCGGATCCCTTTGAAGACTATAGGGCCAAAGGAAATATCCTCCGATAACAAAGAGAAAGAAGCTTTCTGAGAAACTTCTTTGTGTTCTGTGAAATCATCTCACAGAGTTACAGCTTTCCCCTCAAGAAGCCTTTCGCTAAGACAGTTCTTGTGGAATTGGCAATGTGATATTTGGAAGCCCAGTGAGGGCACTGGTAAAAAGGAAATATCCTCAGATGAAATCTGGAAAGAAGCTTTCTGAGAAACTGCTTAGTGTTCTGTTAATTCATCTCACAGTGTTACATCTTTATTTCGTGGTCTCCTTGCTAGCCTTATCTCTGTGGAATCTGAGAAAAGATATTTCATATCCCTTTGAAGACTATAGGGCCAACGGAAATATCCTCCAATAACAAAGAGAAAGAAGCTTTCTGAGAAACTTCTTTGTGTTCTGTGAAATCATCTCACAGAGTTACAGCTTTCCCCTCAAGGAGCCTTTTGCTAAGCCAGTTCTTGTGGAATTGGCAAAGTGATATTTGGTAGCCCAGAGACGGCTATGGTGAAAGAGGAAATATCCTCACATGAAATCTGGAAAGAAGCTTTTGAGAAACTGCTTAGTTTTCCGTTAATTCATCTCAGAGAGTTACATCGGTATTTCGTGGATCTCTTTGCTGGCCTTATTTCTGTGGAATATGAGAACAGATATTTCGGATCCCTTTGAAGAATATAGGGACAAAGGAAATATCCTCCGAAAACAAAGAGAAAGAAGTTTTCTTAGAAACTTCTTTGTGTTCTGTGAAATAATCTCACGGAGTTACAGCTTTCCCCTCAAGAAGCATTCCACTAAGACAGTTCTTGTGGTATTGGCAAAGTGATATTTGGAAGCCCAGAGAGGGCTATGGTGAAAAAGGAACTATCCTCAGATGAAATATGGAAAGAAGCTTTCTGAGAAACTGCTTAGTGTTCTGTTAATTCATCTCACAGAGTTACATCTGTATTTCGTGGATCTCTTTGCTAGCCTTGTTTCTGTGGAATCTGAGAACAGATATTTCAGATCCTTTTGAAGACTATAGGGCCAAAGGAAATATCCGCCAATAACAAAGAGAAAGAAGCTTTCTGAGAAACTTCTTTGTGTTCTGTGAAATCATCTCACAGAGTTACAGCTTTCCCCTCAAGAAGCCTTTCGCTAAGACAGTTCTTGTGGAATTTGCAAAGTGATATTTGGAAGCCCAGAGAGGGCTATGGTGAAAAAGGAAATATCCTCAGATGAAATCTATAAAGAAGCTTTCTGAGAAACTGCTTAGTGTTCTGTTAATTCATCTCACAGAGTTACATCTGCATTTCGTGGATCTCTTTGCTAGCCTTATATCTGTGGAATCTGTGAACAGATATTTTGGATCCCTTTGAAGACTACAGGGCCAAAGGAAATATCCTCCGATAAAAAAGAGAAAGAAGCTTTCTGAGAAACTTCTTTGTTTTCTCTGAAATCATCTCACAGAGTTACAGCTTTCCCCTCAAGAAGCCTTTCTGTAATACAGTTCTTGTGGAATTGGCAAAGTGATATTTGGAAGCCCAGAGAGGGCTCTGTTGAAAAAGGAACTATCCTCAGATGAAATCTGGAAAGAAGATTTCTGAGATACTGCTTAGTGTTCTGTTAATTCATCTCAGAGAGTTACATCTGTATTTCGTGGATCTCTTTGCTGGCCTTATTTCTGTGGAATATGAGAACAGATATTTCGGATCCCTTTGAAGAATATAGGGCCAAAGGAAATATCCTCCGAAAACAAAGAGAAAGAAGTTTTCTGAGAAACTTCTTTGTGTTCTGTGAAATAATCTCACGGAGTTACAGCTTTCCCCTCAAGGAGCATTCCACTAAGACAGTTCTTGTGGTATCGGCAAAGTAATATTTGGAAGCCCAGAGAGGGCTATGGTGAAAAAGGAACTATCCTCAGATGAAATATGGAAAGAAGCTTTCTGAGAAACTGCTTAATGTTCTGTTAATTCATCTCACAGAGTTACTTCTGTATTTCCTGGATCTCTTTGCTAGCCTTGTTTCTGTGGAATATGAGAACAGATATTTCGGATCCCTTTGAATACTATAGGGCCATAGGAAATATCCTCCGATAACAAAGAGAAGGAAGCTTTCTGAGAAACTTCTTTGTGTTCTGTGAAATCATCTCACAGAGTTACAGCTTTCCCCTCAAGAAGCCTTTCGCTAAGACAGTTCTTGTGGAATTGGCAAACTCATATTTGGAAGCCCATAGAGGGCTGTGGTGAAAAAGGAAATATCCCCACATGAAATCTGGGAAGAAGCTTTCTGAGAAACTGCTTAGTGTTCTGTTAATTCATCTCACAGAGTTACATCTGTATTTCATGGATCTCTTTGCTAGCCTTATTTCTGTGGAATCTGAGAACAGATATTTCGGATCCCTTTGAAGACTATAGGGCCCAAGTGAATATCCTCCGATAACAAAGAGGAAGAAGCTTTCTGAGAAACTTCTTTGTGTTCTCTGACATCATCTCACAGAGTAACAGCTTTCCCCTCAAGAAGCCTTTCACTAATCCTTTTCTTGTGGAATTTGCAAAGTGATATTTGATGCCCATTGAGGGCTGGGGTGAAAAAGGAAATATCCACAGATGAAAACTGGAAAGAAACTTTCTGAGAAACTGTTTAGAGTTCTGTTAATTCAGCTCACAGAGTTACAGCTTTCTCCTCAAGAAGCCGTTCGCTAAGCCTGTTCTTGTGGAATTCACAAAGTGATATATGGAAGCCCCTAGAGGGCAATGGTGAAAAATAAAATATCGTCAGAGAAAATTGGAAGAAGCTTTCTGAGAAACTGCTTTTTGATGTGTGACTTCCACTCACAGGTTTACCGCTGTATTTCGTGGATGTGTTTGCTAGCCTTATATCTGTGGAATCTCAGCACTGATATTTCGTATCCCTTGGAAGACTATAGGGCCAAAGAAAATATCTTCCTATAACAAAGAGAAAGAAGCTTTCTGACAAACGTTTTTGTGTTCTATGAAATCATCTCACAGAGTTACAGGTTTCCCGTCAAGAAGCATTTCGCTAAGCCTGTTCTTGTGGAATTTGCAAAGTGATATATGGAAGCCCATGGAGGGCTATGGTGTAAAAGGAATTATTCTCAGATGGAAACTGGAAAGAAGCTTTCTGAGAAGCTTCTTAGCGTTTCTTAATTCATCTCACAGAGTTCCAGCTTTCCAATGAAGAAGGCGTTCGCTAAGCCCGTTCCTGTGGAATTTTCAAAGTGACATATGGAAGACCGTAGACGGCTATGGTGAGGAAAAAATATCCTCAAAGAAAAACTGGAAAGAAGCTTTCTGAGAAACTGCTTTATGATGTTTCACTTCCACTCACAGAGTTACAGGCGTATTTCGTGGAGCTGTTTACTAACCTTATTTCTGTGGAATCTGAGATCGGATATTTCGGATCCCATTGAAGACTATAGGGCCAAAGGAAATATCCTCCGATAACAAAGAGAAAGAAGCTTTCTGAGAAACTTCTTTGTGTTCTGTGAAATCATCTCACAGAGTTACAGCTTTCCCCTCAAGAAGCCTTTGCCTAAGACTGTTCTTGTGGAATTTGCAAAATGATATTTGGAAGCCCATGGTGGGCTATCATGAAAAAGGAAATATTCTCAGAAGAAAAATGGAAAGAAGCTTTCTGAGAAAGTACTTAGTGTTCTGTTAATTCATCTCAAGAGTTACAGCTTTCTCATCAAGAAGCCATTCGCTAAAACTGTTCTTGTGGAATTTTCAAAGTGATATTTGGAAGCTCTTGGAGGGCTAGGGTGACAAAACATATCCTCAGAGAAAAACTGGAAAGAAGATATCTGCGAAACTCCTTTGTGTTCTGTGAAATCATCTCACAGAGTTACTGCTTACCCCTCAAGAAGAATTTCGCTAAGACTGTTCTTGTGGCATTTGCAAAGTGATATTTGGAAGGCCATGGAGGTCTATCATGAAAAAGAAAGTATACTCAGATGAAAACTGCAAAAAAGCTTCTGAAAACCTGCTTAGTGTTTTGTTAATTCAACTCACAGGGTTACAGCTCTATTTCGTGGAGCTGTTTGCAGGTTTTTTTTCTTTGAAATCTTAGAAAGCATATTTCAAATCCTCTGAAGTCTAAAAGGCCCAAGGAAATATTCTCCGATAAAAAAGAGGAAGAAGCTTTCTGAGAAACTGCTTAGTGTTCTCTCATTTCATCTCACAGAGTTACAGCTTTCCCCTCAAGAAACTGTTCGCTAAGTCTGTCCTTGGGGAATTTTCAAGGTGATACTTGGAAGCCCATTGTGGGCTAAGGTGAAAAAGGAAATATCCTCAAATGCATACTGGAAAGAACCTTTCAGAGAAACTGCTTAGTGTTCTGTTAATTCATCTCACCGAGTTACAGCTCTCCCCTCAAGAAGACGTTCGCTAAGCCTGCTCTTGTGGAATATGCAAGGTGATATTTGGAAGCTCATGGAGGGCTATGGTGAAGAAGAAAATATCCTCAGAGAAAATCTGGAAATTAGCTTTCTGAAAAACTATTTTGTGGTGTGTGACTTCCACTCTTAGAGTTACCACTGTATTTTTTGAGCTGGTAGCTAGCTTTATTTCCGTGGAATCTGAGAATGGATATTTTGGATCCCTTTGAAGACTCTAGGGCCAAAGGAAATAACCTCCGAAAACAAAGAGAAAGAAGCTTTCTGAGAAATTTCTTTGTGTTCTGTGACTTCATCTCACAGAGTTAGAGCTTTCCCCTCAAGAAGCCGATCTCTAAGCCTGTTCTTCTGGACTTTGCAAAGTAATATTTGGAAGGCCATAGAGGGCTATGGTTAAAAATAAAATATCCTCAGACAAAAACTGGAAGGAAGCTTTCTGAGAAACTGCTTTGTGTCGTGTGACTTCCACTCACAGAGTTACAGCTGTACATCGTGGATCTGTTTGCGAGCTTTATTTCTGTGGAATCTGAGAACTGATATTTCGGATCCCTCTGAAGACTATAGGGCCAAAGGAAATATTCTCCCATAACAAAAAGAAAGAAGCTTTCTGAGAAACTACTTTGTATTCTGTGAAATCATCTCACAGAGTTACAGCTTTCCCCTCAAGAAGACTTACGCTAAGACTTTTCCTTTGGAATTTGCAAACTGATATTGGGAAGCCCATGGAGGGCTATGGTGAAAAAGAAATATCCTCAGATGAAAACTGAAAAGAAGCTTTCTGAGAAACTCTTTATTGGTCTTTTAAATCATCTCACAGGGTTACAGCTTTCTCCTTAAGAAGACGTTCGCTAAGCCTGTTCTTGTGGAATTTACAAAGTGATGTTTGGAAGCCCATAGAGTGCTATGGTGAAAAAGAAAATATCCTCAGAGAAAAAGTAGAAAGGAGCTTTCTGAGAGACTGCTTTGATATGTGTGACTTCCACTCACATAGTTATAGCTGTATTTGGTGGATCTGTTTGCTAGCCTTATTACTGTGGAATCTGAGAACTGATATTTCGGACGCCTTTGAAGACTATAGGAAGACAGTAAATATCCACCGATATCAAAGAGAAAGAAGAATTCTGAGAAACTTCTTTGTGTTCTGTGAAATCATCTCACAGAGTTACAGCATTCCTCTAAAGAAGCCTTTCGCTAAGACTGTTCTTGTGGAATTTGAAAAGTGATATTTAGAAGCCCAAGGAGGGATATTGTGGAAAAGAAATATCCTGAGATGAAACCTGGAAAGAAGCTTTCAGATAAACTGCTTAGTGTTCTGTTAATTCATCTCACAGAGTTACAGCTTTTCCCTCAAAAAGCAGTTCGCTAAGCCTGTTCTTGTGTAATTTGCAAAGTGATGTTTGGAAGCCCGTAGAGGGCTATGGTGTAAAAGAAAATATCCTCAGAGAAAAACTGGAAAGAATCTTTCTGAGAAACTGCTTTGTGACATGTGACTTCCACTCAGAGAGTTACAGCTGTATTTCGTGGAGCTGTTTCTTACCCTTATTTCTGTGGAATCTGAGAACAGATATTTCGGATCCCGTTGAAGACTATAGAACCAAAGGAAATATCCTCTGAAAACAAAGAGAAAGAAGCTTTGAGAATCTCCTTTGTGTTCTGTGATATCATCTCACAGAGTTTCAGTTTTCCCCTCAAGAAGCCTTTCATTATGACTGTTCTTGTGGAATTTGAAAAGTGATATTTGGAAGCCTCTTCAGGGCTATGGTGATAAAGGAAATGTCCTCATATGAAAACTGGAAAGAAGCTTTCTGAGAAACTGCTTAGTGTTGTGTTAATTTATCTCACAGAGATACAGCTTTCCCCTCAAGAAGCCGATCGCTAAGCCTGTCTTGCGGAATTTGCAAAGTGATATTGGGAAGCCCTTAGAGGGCTATGTTGAAAAAGAAAATATCCTCAGAGAAAAACTGGAAAGAAGCTTTCTGAGAAACTGCTTTGTGATGTATGACTTCCACTCACAGAATTAAAGCTGTATTTCGTGGAACTGTTTGCTTGCCTTATTTCTTTGGAATCTGAGAACAGATACTTCGATCCCCTTGAAGACTATATGGCAAAAGGAAATATCCTCCAATAACAAAGAGAAAGAAGGTTTCTGAGAAACTTCTTTGCGTTCTGTGAAATCATCTCACAGAGTTACAGCATTCCCCTTAAGAAGGCTTTCACTAACACTGTTCTTGTGGATTTTGCAAAGTGATATTTGGAAGCCCATGGAGGGCTATGGTGAAAAAGGAAATATCCTCAGATGAAAACTGGAAAGAAACTTTCTGAGAAACAGCTTTGTGATGTGCGACTTTCACTCACAAAGTTACAGCTGTATTTCATGTAGCTGTTTGCCAGCCTTATTTCTGTGGAATCTGAGAACTGATATCTCGAATCCCTTTGAAGATTATAGGGCCAAAAAGTATCCTCCGATAACAAAGAGAAAGAAGCTTTATGAGAAACTTCTTTGTGTTCTGTGAAATCATCTCACAGAGTTACAGCTTTCCCCTCAAGAAGCCGTTCACTGAGACTGTTTTTGTGGAATTTGCAAAGTGATATTTGGAAGCCCATGGAGGGCTAAGGTGAAAAAGAAAATGTACCCAGATAAAAACTGGAAAGAAGCTTTCTGAGAAACTGCTAAGTGTTCTCTTAATTCATCTCACCGAGTTACAGCTTTCCCCACAAGAAGCCATTCGCTAAGCCTGTTCTTGTGGAATTTACAAAGTGATATTTGGAAGCCCAAAGAGGGCTATAGTGAAAAAGAAAATATCCTCAGAGATAAAATGGAAAGAAACTTTCAGAGAAACTGCTTTGTGATAGGTGACTTCCACTCACAGAGTTACAGATGTATTTTGTGGAGCTGTTTGCTAACCTTATTTCTATGAAATCTGAGGACTGATATTTCATAACCCTTTGAAGACTATATGGCCAAAGGAAATATCCTCCAATAAGAAAGAGAAAGAAGCTTTCTAAGAAACTCCTTTGTGTTCTGTGAAATCATCTCACAGAGTTACTTTATTCCCCTCAAAAAGCCATTCGCTAAGACTATTCTTGTGCAATTTGCAAAGTGATATTTGGAAGCCCATAGAGGCCTATGGTGAAAAGAAAATATCTTCAGAGAAAAACTGTAAAGAAGCTTTCCTAGAAAATGCTTTGTTATGTGTTACTTCCACTAACAGAGTTACAGCTGTATTTTGTGCATCTCCTTGCTAGCCTTTTTTCTGTGGAATCTGTGAACTGATATTTCGGATCCCTTTTATGACTATAGGGCCAAAGGAAATATCCTCCAATAACATTGAGAAAGAAGTTTTCGTAGAAACTTCTTTGTGTTCTGTGAAATCACCTCAAAGCGTTAAAGCTTTCCCTTCAAGGTGTCTTTTGCTACGACTGTTCTTGTGGAATTTGCAAAGTGATACTTGGAAGCCCATGGAGGTCTTTGGTGAAAAAGGAAATATCCTCAGATGAAAACTGGAAAGTAGCTTTCTGGGAAACTGCTTAGTATTCTGTTAATTCATCTCACAGAGTTGCAACCTTGCTCTCAAGAAGCCGTTCGCTAAGCCTGTTCTTTTGGAATTTTCAAAGTGACATTTGGGAGCCCATAGAGGGCAATGGTGAAAAAGAAAATATTCTCAGAGAAAATCTGGAAAGAGGTTTTCTGAGAAAATGCATTGTGATGTGTCACTTCTTCTCACAGAGTTAGAGCTGTATTTCCTTGAGCTGTTTGCTAGCCTTATTTCTGTGGAATGTGAGAACGGATATTTCAGATCCCTTTGAAGACTATAGGGCCAAAGGAAATATCCTACGATAACAAAGAAAAAGAAGCTTTCTGAGAAAGTTCTTTCTGTTCTGTTAAATCGTCTCACACAGTTACAGCTTTTCCCTCAAGAACCCTTTCGCTAAGACTGTTCTTCTGGAATTTGCAAACTGATGTTTGGAAGGCATTGGAGGGCTATGGTGAAAAACAAAATATCCTCAGATGAAAATTGGAAAGAAGCTTTCTGAGAAACTGCTTAGTGTTTTTGTTAATTCATCTCACAGTTTTACAGCTGTATTTCGTGGAGCTGTTTGCTAGCCTTATTTCTGTGAAATCTGAGAACGCAATTTCGGATCCCTTTGAAGAGTATAGGGCCAATGGAAATATCCTCTGATAACAAAGAGGAAGAAGCTTTCTGAGAAACTTCTTTGTGTTTTGTGAAATCATCTCACAGAGTTAAAGCTTTCCTCTCTAGAAACCTTTCTCTAACACTGTTCTTGTGGAATTTGCAAGGTGGTATTTGGAAGCCCTTTGAGTGCTAAGGTGAAAAAGAAAATATCCGCAAATAAAAATTGAAAAGAAGCTTTCTGAGAAAATGCTTAGTGTTCTGTTATTTCATCTCACAGTGTTACAGCTTTCCCCTCAAGAAGCCGTTCGCTAATACTATTCTTCTGGAGTATGCAAAGTGATATTTGAAAGCCCTTAGAGAGCTATGGTAAAAAAGAAATATCCTCAGAGAAAAACTGGAAAGAAGTTTTCTGTGAAACTGCTTTATGATGTGTGACTTAAAATCACTGATTTACAGCTGTATTTCGTGGATCTCTTTGTTGGCTTATTTCTGTGATATCTGAGAACGGATATTTCAGATCCCTTTGAAGACTATAAGGCCAAAGGAAATATCCTCCGATAACAAAGAGAAAGAAGCTTTTTGAGAAACTTCTTTGTGTTCTGTGACATCATCCCACAGAGTTACAGCTTTCCCCTCAAGAAGCCTTTCGATAAGACTGTTCTTGTGGAATTTGCAAAGTGATATTTGGAAGCCCGTGGTGGGCTATGGTGAAAAAGGAAATATCTTCAGATGAAATCTAGAAAGAAGCTTTCTGAGAAACTGCTTAGTGTTGTTTTAATTCATCTCACAGTGTTACAGCTTGCCCCTCAAGAACCCGTTCGCTAAGCCTGTTCTTGTGGAATTTGCAAAGTGATATTTGGAAACCCATAGAGGGCTAAGGTGAAAAAGAAAATATGCTCAGAGAAAATCTGGAAAGAATCTTTCTGAGAAACTGCTTTGTGATGTGTGACTTCCACTCACAGAGATACAGCTGTATTTTGTGGAGCTGTTGCTAGCCTTATTTTTGTGGAATGTGAGGACTGATACTTCGTAACCTTTTGAAGATTTTAGTGCCAAAGGAAATATCCTCCGATAAAAAAGAGAAGGAAGTTTTCTGAGAAACTTCTTTGTGTTCTGTGAAATCATTTCACGGAGTTACAATTTCCCCTGAAGAAGCCTTTCGTTAAGACTGTTCTTTTGGAATTTGCAAAGTGATATTTTGAAGCCGATAGAAGTCTATGGTGAAAAAGAAAATATCCTCAGAGAAAAACTGTAAAGAAGCTTTCTGAGAAAATGCTTTGTGATGTGTGACTTCCACTCACGAGTTACAGCTGTATTTCGTGGAGCTGTTTGCTAGCCTTCTTTCTGTGGTATCTGAGAACGGATATTTCGGATCCCCTTGAAGACTATATGGCCAAATTAAATATCTTCAGATATCAAACAGAAAGAAACTTTCTGCGAAACTTCTTTGTGTTCTCTGAAATCATCTCACACAGTTCCAGCTTTCCCCTCAAGAAGCCTTTTGCTAAGACTGTTCTTGTGGAATTTGCAAAGTGATATTTGGAAGCCCATGGAGGGCTATCGTGAAAAAGGTAATATCCTCAGATGAAAACTGGAAAGAAGCGTTCTGAGAAACTGCTTTGTGTTCTGTGAATTCATCTCACAAGGTTACAGCTGTCCCCTCAAGAAGTCGTTCTCTAAGCCTGTTCTTGTGGAATTTGCAAAGTGATATTTGGATGCCCATAGAGGGCTATGGTGAAAAAGTGAATATACTCAGAGAAATACTGGAATGAAGCTTTCTGAGAAATTGCTTTGTGATGTGTGACTTCCACTCACAGCGTTACAGCTGTATTTTTTGGAGCGGTGTGCTAACCTTATTTCTGTGGAATCTGAGGACGGATATTTCATAACCCTTTGAAGACTATAGGGAAAAAGGAAATGTACTCCAATAAAGAAGTGAAAGAAGCATTCTGAGAAACTTCTTTGTTATCTCTGAAATCACCTCACAGAGTTACATCTTTCCCCTCAAGAAGCCTTTCGTAAACACTGTTCTTGTGGAATTTGAAAAGTGATATTGGGAAGCCCTTGGAGGGCTATTGTGAAAAAGGAAATATCCTCAGATGAAAACTTTAAAGAAGCTTTCTGAGAAACTGCTTAGTGTTCTGCTAATTCATCTCACAGAGTTACAGCTTTCCCCTCAAGAAGCCGTTAGCTAAGCCTGTTCTTGTGGAATTTACAAAGTGATATTTGGAAGCCCATGGAGGGCTATGTTGAGAAAGGAAATATCCTCAGATGAAAACTGGAAAGAAGCTTTCTGAGAAACTGCTTATTGTACTGTTAATTCATCCCACAGAGCTACAGCTTTCGCTTCAAGAAGCTGTTCGCTAAGCCTGTTCCTGTGGAATTTGCAAAGTGATATTTGGAATCCCATGGAGGGCTATGGCGAAAAAGGGAATATCCTCAGATGAAAATTGGAAAGAAGCTTTCTGAGAGACTGCTTAGTGTTATGTTAATTCATCTCACAGAGTTACAGCTTTCCCGTCAAGAAGCAGTTCGCTAAGCCTGTTCTTGTGGATTTTGTAAAGTGATATTTGGAAGCCCATAGAGGGCTATGGTGAAAAAGAAATATCCTCTGAGAAAAACTGGAAAGAAGCTTTTTAAGAAACTGCTTAGTGTTCTGTTAATTCATCTCACAGAGTTACCGCTTTCCCCCCAAATGCCGTTCGCTAAGCCAGTTCTTGTGGAATTTGCAAAGTGATATTTGGAAGCCCATAGAGGGCTATGGTGAAAAAGAAAATATCCTCAGAGAAAAACTGGAAAGAAGCTTTCTGAGAAACTGGTTTGTGATGTGTGACTTCCACTCACAGAGTTACAGCTCTATCTCTTGTAGCTTTTTGCTAGCCTTGTTTCTGTGGAATCTGAGAATGGATATTTCTGATCCCTAGGAAGATTATAGGGCCAAAGGAAATATCCTCTGATAACAAACAGAAATAAGCTTTCTGAGAAACTTCTTTGTGTTCTGTGAAATCATCTCACAGAGTTACAGCTTTCCCCTTAGGAAGCCGTTGGCTAAGACTGTTCTTGTGGAATTTGCAAAGCGATATTTGGAAGCCCATGGAGGGCTATGGTGAAAAAGGAAAGATCCTCAGATGAAAACTGGAAAGAAGCTTTCTGAGAAACTGCTCAGTGTTCTGTTAATTCATCTCACAGTGTTGCAGCTTTCCCTTCAGATGGCTTTTGCTAAGAATGTTCTTGTGGAATTCACAAAGTGATATTTGGAAGCCGGTAGGGGGCTATGGTGAAAAAGGAAATATCCTCAGAAAAAAACTGGAAAGAAGCTTTCTGAGAAACTGCTATATGATGTGTGACTTCCACTCACAGATTTACAGCTGTACTTCGCGGAGCTGTTTCCTAGAGTTATTTCTGGGGAATATGAGAACTGATATTTCCGATTCCTTTGAGGACTGTAGGGCCAAAGGAAATATCCTCAAAAACAAAGAGAAAGAAGCCTTCTGAGAAACTTCTTTGTGTTATGCGAAAATATTTCACAAAGTTACAGCTTTCCCCTCAAGAAGCCTTTAGCTAAGACTGTTCTTGTAGAATTTGCAAGGTGATATTTGGAAGCCCATGGAGGGCTATGGTGAAAAAGGAAATACCCTCAGATGAAAATTGGAAAGAAGCTTTCTGAGAAACTGCTTAGTGTTATGTTAATTCATCTCCCAGAGTTACAGCTTTCCCGTCAAGAAAGAGTTTGCTAATCCTGTTCTTGTGATTTTTGCAAAGTGATATTTGGAAGACCGTAGATGGCAATGGTGAAAAAGCAATATCCTCTGAGAAAAACTGGAAAGAAGCTCTTTAGGAAACTACATAGTGTTCTGTTAATTCATCTCACAGAGTTACAGCTTTCCCCCCAAAAGCCGTTCGCTAAGCCTGTTCTTGTGGAATTTGCAAAGTGATATGTTGAAGCCCATAGAGAGCTACGGTGAAAAAGAAAATATCCTCAGAGAAATACTGGAAGGAATCATTCTGAGAAACTGCTTTGTGATGTGTCATTTCCACTCACAGAGTTACAGCTGTATTTCGTGGAGCTGTTTGCTAGCCTTATTTCTGTGGAATCTGAGAACTGATTTTTCGGATCCCTTTGAAGACTATAGGGCCAAAGGAAATATCCCCCAACAACAAAGAGAAAGAAGCTTTCAGAGAAATTTCTTTGTATTCTGTGAAATCATCTCATAGAGTTACAGCTTTCCCCTCAACAAGCCTTTCGCTCAAACTGTTCTTGTGGAATTTTCAAAGTGATAATTGGTAGCCCAAGGAGGGCTCTGGTGACATAGGAAATATTCTCAGATGAAAACTTTAAAGAAGCATTCTGAGAAACTGCTTAGTGTTCTGTTAATTCATCTCACAGAATTACAGCTTTCCCCTCAAGAAGCCATTCGCTAAGCCTGTTCTTGTGGAATTTGCAAAGTGATATTTGGAAGCCCATAGAGGGCTATGGTGAAAAAGAAAATATCCTCAGAGAAAAACTGGAATGAAGCTTTCTGAGGAACTGCATTGTGATGTGTGATTTCCAGTCACAGAGTTACAGCTGTATTTCGTGGATCTGTTGGCTAGCCTTATTTCTGTGGAATCTGAGAATGGATATTTCAGATCCCTTTGAAGACAATATGGCCAAAGGAAATATCCTCCGATAACAGAGAGAAAGAATCTTTCTGAGAAACTTCTTTGTGTTCTGTGAAATCAACTCACAGAGTTTCAGCTTTCCCCTCAAGAAGACTTTCTCTAAGACTGTTCCTCTAAAATTTGCAAAGTGATATTTGGAAGCCCATGGATGACTATGGTGAAAAAGGAAATATTTCCAGATGAAAAATGGAAAGAAGCTTTCTGAGAAACTGCTTAGTGTTCTGTTAATTCATCTAACACAGTTACAGCTTTCCCCTCAAGAAGCCATTCTCTAAGCCTGTTCTTGTGGAAGTTGAAAAGTGATATTTGGAAGACCTTAGAGGGCTATGGTGAAAAAGAAAATATCGGCCGGGCGCGGTGGCTCAAGCCTGTAATCCCAGCACTTTGGGAGACCGAGGCGGGCGGATCACAAGGTCAGGAGACCGAGACCACAGTGAAACCCCGTCTCTACTAAAAATACAAAAAATTAGCCGGGCGCAGTGGCGGGCGCCTGTAGTCCTAGCTACTCAGGAGGCTGAGGCAGGAGAATGGCGTGAACCCAGGAGGCGGAGCTTGCAGTGAGCCGAGATCGCGCCACTGCCCTGAAGCCTGGGCAACAGCGTGAGACTCCGTCTCAAAAAAAAAAAAAAAAAAAAAAAAAGAAAAAGAAAATATCCTCAGAGAAAAGCTGGAAAGAAGCTTTCTGAGAAACTGGTTTGTGACGTGTGACTTCCACTCACAGAGTTGCAGCTGTATTTTGTGGAGCTGTTTCCTAGCCTTATTTCTGTGGAATCTGAGAATGGATATTTCGGATCCCTTTGATGACTAAAGGGCCAAAAAACATCCTCTGATAACAAGAGAAAGAAGCTTTCTGAGAAACTCCTCTGTGTTGTGTGAAAAAATCTCACAGAGTTATAGCTTTCCACTCAAGGAGCCTTTTGCTAAGACTGTTCTTCTGGAACTTGCAAAGTGATATTTGGAAGCCCTTAGAGGGCTTTGGAGAAAAGCAAATATCCTCAGATGAATACTGTAAAGAAGCTTTCTGAGAAACTGCTTACTGTTCTGTTAATTGTTCTCACAGAGATTCAGCTTTCCTCTCAAGAATCCATTCACTAAGCCTCTTCTTGTGGAATTTTCAATGTGATATTTAGAAGCCCATAGAGGGCAATGGTGAAAAAGAAAATATCCACAGAGAAAAACTGGAAAGAAAGTTTCTGAGAAACTGGTTTGTGATGTGTGACTTCCACTCAGAGAGTTACAGCTGTATTTCGTGGATCTGTTTGCTAGCCTTATTTCTGTGGAATCTAAGAACGGATATTTCGGATCCCTTTGAGGACTATATTGAAAAAGGAAATATCTTCTGAAAACAAAGAGAAAAAAGTTTTCTGAGAAACGTCTTTGTGTTCTGTGAAATCATCTCACAGAGCTATAGATTTCCCCTCAAAATCCTTTCGCAAAGACTGTTCTTGTTGAATTTGCAAAGTGATATTGAGAAGCCCATAGGGGATTATGGTGAAAAAGGAAATATCCTCAGATGAAAAGTGGAACGAAGCTTTCTGAGAAACTGCTAAGTGTTCTGTTAATTCATTTCACAGAGTTACAGCTTTCCCTTCCAGAAGCCGTTTCCTAAGCCTGTTCTTGTGGAATTTTAAAGTAATATTCGGAAGCCCATAGAGGGCTAAGGTGAAAAAGAAAATATCCTCAGAGAAAAACTGGAAAGAAGCTTTCTTAGAAAATGGTTTGTGATGTGTGATTTTCACTCACAGAGTTACAGCTGTATTTCGTGGAGCTGTTTGATAGCCTTATTTCTGAGGAATCTGAGAACGGATATTTCGGATCCATTTGAAGACCATAGGGACAAAGGAAATATCCTCCGATAACAAAGAGAAAGAAAGTTTCTGAGACTCTTCTTAGTGTTCTGTGAAATCATCTCACAGAGTTACAGCTTTCCCCTCAAGCAGCCTTTCACTAAGACTGTTCTTGTGGAATTTTTAAAGTGATATTTGGAATCCCATGGAAGGCTAAGGTGAAAAAGAAAATATCCTCAGAGGAAATCTGGAAGGAAGCTTTCGAAGAAACTGCTTAGTGTTCTGTGAAATCATCTCACAGAGTTACAGCTTTCCCCTCAAGAAGCCTTTCGCTAAGACTGTTCTTGTGGAATTTGTAAAGTGATATTTGGAAGCCAATAGACTGCAATGGTGAAAAAGAAAATATCCTCAGATAAAAAATGGAAAGAACCTTTCTGAGAAACTGCTTTGCGTTGTGTGACTTCCACTCACAGAGTTACAGCTGTATTTCGTGGAGTTGTTTGCTAGCCTTATTTCTGTGGAATCTGAGAACGGACATTTCACATCCTTTTGAAGAGTATAGTGCTGAAGGAAATATCATCCGATATCAAAGAGAAAGTATCTTTCTGAGAAACTTCTTTGTGTTCTATGGAATCATCTCACAGAGTTGCAGCTTTCCCCTCAAGAAGTCTTTCGCTAAGACTGTTCTTGTGGAATTTGCAAAGTGATATAAGGAAGCCAATGGATAGCTATGGAAAAAGAAAATATCCTCACATAAAGACTGGAAAGAAGCTTTCTGAGCAACTGCTTAGTGTTCTGTTAATTCATCTCACAGAGTTACAGCTTTCTCCTCAAGAAGCCATTCGCTAAGCCTGTTCTTATAGAATTTGCAAAGTGATATTTGGAAGCCCATGGAGGGGTATGGTGAAAAGGGAAATATCCTCACATGAAAACAGGAAACAAGCTTTCTGAGAAACTGCCTAGTGTTCTGTTAATTCATCTCACAGAGTTACAGCTTTCCCCTAAAAAAGCCGTTCGATAAGCCTGTTTTTGTGGAATTCACAAAGCAATATTTGGGAGCCATAGAAGGCTATGGTGAAAAACAAAATATCCACAGAGAAAAACTGGAAAGAACTTTCTGTGAAACTGCTTTGTTATGTGTGACTTCCACTCACAGAATTACAGCCATATTTCGTTTAGCTGTTTGGTAGCCTTATTTCTGTTGAATGTGAGAACAGATATTTCGGGTCCATTTGAAGATTATAGGGCCAAAGGAAATATCCTCCGGTAACAAAGAGAAAGAAGCTTTCTGAGAAACTCCTTTGTGTTCTGTGAAATCATCTCACAGAATTACTGCTTTCCCCTCAAGAAGCATTTTGCTAAGACTCTTCTTGTGGAATTTGCAGAGTGATATTTGGAAGCCAATGAAGGGCTAGGGTGAAAAATGATATATCCTCAGACGAAAACTGGAAAGAAGCTTTCTGAGAAACTGCTTAGTGTTCCGTTAATTCATCTCACAGTGTTACAGCTTTCTCCTCAAGAAGCCGTTCGCTAAGCCTTTTTTTGTTGAATTTGCAAAGTGTTATTTGGAAGCTCATAGAGGGCTATGGTAAAAAAGAAAATATCTTCAGAGAAAAAGTGGAAAGATGCTTTTTGAGAAACTGCTTTGTGATGTGTGACTTCCACTCACCGATTTACAGCTGTATTTCGTGGAGCTGTTTGCTAGCCTTATTTCTGTGGAATCTGAGAACAGATATTTCGGATCCCTTTGAAGAGTATACGGCCAAAGGAAATATCATCTGATAACAAAGAGAATGAAGCTTTCAGAGAAACTTCTTTGTGTTCTTTGAAAACATCTCATAGAGTTACAGCACTCCCCTCAAGAAGCCTTTCGCCAAGACTGTTCTTGTGGATTTTGCAAAGTGATATTTGGAAGCCCATGGAGGGCTATGATGAAAAAGAAAATATCCTCAGATAAAAACTAGAAAGAAGCTTTCTGAGAAACTACTTAGTGTTCTGTTAATTCATCTCACAGAGTTAAAGCTTTCCCCTCAAAAAGCCGTTCGCTAAGCCTGTTCTTGTGGAATTTTCAAAGCGATATTTGGATGCCATAGTGGGCTACAGTAAAAAGAAAATATCCTCAGAGAAAAACTGGAAGAAGCTTTCTGAGAAACTTCTTTATGATGTGTGACTTCGACTCACAGAGTTACAGCTGTACTTCCTGGATCTGTTTGGTAGCCTTACTTCTGTGGAATCTGAGAACTGATATTTCGGATCCCTTTGAAGTCTATAGGGCCAAAGGAAATATCCTCTGACAACAAAGAGAAAGAAACTTTCTGAGAAACTTCTTTGTGTTCTGTGAAATCATCTCACAGAGTTCCAGCTTCCCCCCTCGAGAAGCGGTTCGCTGAGCCTGTTCTTGTGGAATTTGCAAAGCGATATTTAAAAGCCCATGGAAGGCTATGGTGAAAAAGTAAATATCCTCAGATGAAAACCAGAAAGAAGATTTCTGAGAAACTGCTTATTGTTCTATTAATTCATCTCACAGGGTTATAGCTTTCCCCTCATGAAGCCGTTCGCTAAACCTGTTCTTGTGGAATATGCAAAGTGATATTTGGAAGCCCATAGAGGGCTATGGTGAAAAATAAAATATCCTCAGAGAAAAACTAGAAAGAAGCTTACTGAGAAACTGCTTTGTGATCTGTTACTTCCACTCACAGAGTTACAGCTGTATTTCGTGGAGCTGTTTGCTAGCCTTATTTCTGTGGAATCTGAGAACTGATATTTCGGATCTCTTTGAAGACTATAGTACAAAGGAAATATCCTCTGATAACAAAGAGAAAGAAGCTTTCTGAGAAACATCTTTGTGTTCTGTGATATCATCTCACAGAGTTACAGCTTTCCCCTCAAGAAGCCTTTGGCTAAGACAGTTCTTGTGGAATTGGCAAAATGATATTTGGAAGCCCATAGAGGGCTATGGTGAAAAAGGAAATATCCTCAGATGAAATCTGGAAAGAAGCTTTCTGAGAAACTGCTTAGTGTAGTGTTAATTCTTCTCACAGATTTCCAGCTTTCTCCTCAAGAAACCTTTCGCTAAGCCTGTTCTTCTGGAATTTGCAAAGTGATATTTGGAAGCCCTTAGAGGGCTGTGCTAAAAAGGAAAATATCCTCAGAGAAAAACAGGAAAGAATCTTTTTGAGAAACTGCTTTGTGATGTGTGACTTCCACTCACAGAGTTGTAGCTTCATTTCATGGAGCTGTTTACTAGCGTTATTTCTGTGGAATCTGAGAACTGATATTCCGGATCCCTTTGAAGACTATAGGGCCAAAGGAAATATCCTCTGATAACAAAGAGAAAGAATGGTTCTGAGAAGCTTCTTTGTGTTCTGTGAAATCATCTCACAGAGTTACAGCTTTCCCCTCAAGAAACCGTCTGCTACCCCTGTTCTTGTGGAATTTGCAAATTGGTATTTGGAATCCCGTAGAGGGCTATGGTGAAAAAGAAAATATCCTCAGAGAAAAACTGGAAAGAAGCGTTCTGAGAAACTGCTTTGTGATGTGTGACTTCCACTCACAGAGTTACAGCTGTATTTCCTGAAGCTATTTGCTAGCCTTATTTCTGTGGAATCTGAGAAATGATATTTCGGATCCCTTGGAAGACTATAGGACCAAAGGAAATATCATCCAATAACAAAGAGAAAGATGCTTTCTTAGAAACCTCTTTGTGTTCTGTGAAATCATCTCACAGAGGTACAGCTTTCCTTTCTAGATGGCTTTCACTAAGACTGTTCTTGTGGAATTTGCAAAGTGATATTTGGAAGCCAATGGAGGGCTATGGTGAAAAAGGAAAATACCTCACATAAAAAGTGGAAAAAAGCTTTCTGAGAAACTGCTGAGTGTTCTTTAATTAATCTCACAGAGTTACGACTTTTTTTTAAAGAAGCTGTTCGGTAAGACTGTTCTTGTTTAATTTGCAAAGTGATATTTGTAAGCCCATATAAGGCTCTGTTGAAAAAAAATATATCCTCAGAAAATAACTGGAAAGAACCTTTTTGAGAAACTGCTTTGTGATATGTGACTTCCACTCACAGAGTTACAGCTGCATTTCGTGGAGCTTTTGGCTAGCCTTTTTCCTCTGGAATCTGAGAACTGATATTTCGGATCCCTTTGAAGATTATACGGCAAAGGAAATATCCTCCAATGAATAAAAGAGAAAGAAGCTTTCTGAGAAACTTCTTTGTGTTCTGTGAAATCATCTCACAGAGTTACAGCTTTCCCCTCAAGAAGCCGTTCGCTAAGCCTGTTCTTGTGCAATTTGCAAACTGATATTTGGAAGCCCATAGAGGGCTATGATGAAAAAGAAAATATCCTCAGAGAAAAACTGGAAAGAAGCTTTCTGAGAAACTGTTTTGTGATGTGTGACTTCCACTCACAGAGTTACAGCTGTATTTGTCGAGTTGTTTGCTAGCCTTATTTCTGTGGAATCAGAGCACTGAGATTTCGGATCCCTTTGAAGGCTATAGGGCCAAAGGAAATATCATCCGATAAGAAAGAAAAAGAAGCTTTCTGAGAAACTTCTTTGTGTTCTGTGAAATTTCTTGTAGAGTTACATCTTTCCCCTCAAGAAGCCTTTCGGTAAGACTATTCTTGTGGAATTTGCAAAGAGATATTTGGAAGCCCATGGAGGGCTATGGTGAAAAATGAAATATTCTCAGATGAGATGTGGAAAGAAGCTTTCTGAGAACCTGCTTAGTGTTCTGTTAATTCATCTCACAGAGTTACAGCTTTCCCCTCAAAGGCCGTTCCCTAAGCCTGTTCTTGTGGAATTTGCAATGCGATATTTGGAAGCCGATGGAGAGCTATGGTTTAAAAGAAAATATCCTCAGATGAAAACTAGAAAGAAGCTTTCTGAGAAACTGCTTAGTGTTCAGTTAATTCATCTCACAGAGTTACAGCTTTCCGTTAAAGAAGCCGTCCATTAAGCTTGTTATTGTGGAATTTGCAAGTGATATTTGGAAGCCGTGAGAGGGCTATGGTGAAAAACAAAATATCCTCAGAGAAAAACTGGAAAGAAGCTTTCTGAGAAACTATTTAGTGTTCTGTTCATTAATCTGCCAGAGTTACTGCCTTACCTTCAAGAAGCCGTTCAATAAGACTGTTCTTGTGAAATTTGCAAAGTGATATTCAGAAGCCGATAGAGGCTGTGGTGAAAAACTAAATATTCTCACACAAAAACTGGGAAGAAGCTTTCTGAGACACTGCTTAGTATTCTGTTAATTCATCTCACAGAGTTACAGCTTTCCCTTCATGAAGCCTTTCGCTCACACTGTTCTTGTGCAATTTGCAACGTGATTTTGGAAGCCCATAGTGGGCTACGGTATAAATGAAAATATTCTCAGAGAAAAACTGGAAACAAGCTTTCAGAGAAACAGCTTTGTGATGAGTGACTTCCTTTCAAAGAGTTACATTTGTATTTCTTAGAGATGTTTGCTAGCCTTATTTCTGTGGATTATGAAAACGGA
The DNA here is from genome assembly GCF_037993035.2 of Macaca fascicularis. NCBI lineage: Eukaryota > Metazoa > Chordata > Mammalia > Primates > Cercopithecidae > Macaca > Macaca fascicularis. Next base: position 42,319,495 of record NC_088384.1, on the reverse strand, counting down.
TATTTTGGATCCTTTTGAAGACTATAGGGCCAAAGGAAATATCCTCCGATAAGAAAGATAAAGAAGCTTTCTGAGAAACTTCTTTGTGTTCTGTGAAATCATCTCAGAGAGTTACAGCTTTCCCCTCAAGAAGCCTTTCGCTACAAGTGTTCTAGTGGAATTTGCAAAGTGATATTTGGAAGCCCATGAAGGGCTACGGTGAAAAGAAAGTATCCTCAGATTAAAACTGCAAAGAAGCTTTCTGAGAAGCTGATAGTGTTCTGTTAATTCATCTCAGAGAGTTACATCTTTCCCTTCAAGAAGCTGTTTGCTAAGACTGTTGTTGTGCAAATTGCAAAGTGATATTTGGTAGCCCAAGGAGGGCTAAGGTGAAAAGGTAAATATCCTCAGATAAAAACTGGAAATAGGCTTTCTGAGAAACTGCTTAGCGTTCTCTTATTTCATCTCACAGAGTTACAGCTTTCCCCTCAGGAAGCCGTTCGCTAAGACGTTTCTTGTGGAATTTGCAAAGTGATATTTGGAAGCCCACAGAGGGCTATGGTGAAAAAGAAAATATCCTCAGAGAAAAACTGGAGAAAAGCTTTCTGAGATATTTCGTCGTGATGTGTGACTTCCACTCACAGAGTTACAGCTGTATTTCTTGGAGCTCTTTGCTAGCCTTATTTCTGTGGAATCTGAGCACAGTTATTTCAGTTCCCTTTGAAGACTATAGAGCCAAAGGAAATATCCTCCCAATAAAAAAGAGAAAGATGCTTTCTGAGAAACCTCTTTGTGGTCTGTGAAATCATCTCTCAGAGTTACAGCTTTTTTTCTCAAGAAGCCTTTTGCTAAGAATGTTCTTGTGGAATTTGGAGAGTGATATTTGGAGGCCCATGGTGGGCTATGGTGAAAAAGAAAAACACCTCAGTTAAAAACTGGAAAGAAGCTTTCTTAGAAACTGCTGAGCATTCTGTTAATTCATCTCACAGTGTTACAGCTTTCCCTTCAAGAACCTGTTCGCTAAGACTGTTCTTGTGGAATTTGCAATGTGATATTTGATAGCCCATGGAGGGCTATGGTGCAAAAGTAAATATCCTCAGATATAAACTGGAAAAAAGCCTTCTGAGAAACTGCTTAGTGTTCTGTTAATTCATCTCACAGAGTTACAGCTTTCACCTCAAGAAGCCGTTCACAAAGACTGTTCTTGTGGAATTTGCAAAGTGATATTTTGAGACCAGGGATTACTATGATGAAAAAGAAATTCTTCTCAGAGAAATAATGGAAAGACGCTTTCTGATAAACCGCTTTATAATGTGTGACTTCCACTCACAGAGTTAAAGCTGTATTTCTTGGAGCTTTTTGCTAGCCTTATTTTTGTGGAATCTGAGAACTGATCTTTTGTATTCCTTGGAAGACTATAGGGCCAAAGGAAATATCCTGTGATAAAAAAGAGAAAGAAGCTTTCTGAGAAACTTCTTTGTGTTCTGTGAAATCATCTCACAGAGTTACAGCTTTCCCCTGAAGAAGCCTTTCGCTAAGACAGTTCTTGTGGAATTTGCAAAGTGATATTTGGAAGCCCATGGAGGGCTATTTTGAAAAAGAAAATATCCTCAGATAAAAACTGGAAGGATTTCTGAGTAACTGCTTAGTGTTCTGTTTATTGGTCTCATACACTTACAGCTTTCCCCTCAAGAAGCCATTTGCTAAGACCGTTCTTTTAGAATTTACAAAGTGATATTTGGAAGTCCAGAGAGGGCTATGGTGAAAAAGAAAGTATCCTCAGATAAAAACTGGAAGGAAGCTTTCTGAGAAACTGCTTAGTGTTCTGTTAATTCATCTCAGAGAGTTACATCTTTCCCTTCAAGAAGCTGTTTGCTAAGACTGTTGTTGTGCAAATTGCAAAGTGATATTTGGTAGCCCAAGGAGGGCTAAGGTGAAAAGGTAAATATCCTCAGATAAAAACTGGAAATAGGCTTTCTGAGAAACTGCTTAGCGTTCTCTTATTTCATCTCACAGAGTTACAGCTTTCCCCTCAGGAAGCCGTTCGCTAAGACGTTTCTTGTGGAATTTGCAAAGTGATATTTGGAAGCCCACAGAGGGCTATGGTGAAAAAGAAAATATCCTCAGAGAAAAACTGGAGAAAAGCTTTCTGAGAAATTTCGTCGTGATGTGTGACTTCCACTCACAGAGTTACAGCTGTATTTCGTGGAGCTCTTTGCTAGCCTTATTTCTGTGGAATCTGAGCACAGTTATTTCAGTTCCCTTTGAAGACTATAGGGCCAAAGGAAATATCCTCCCAATAAAAAAGAGAAAGATGCTTTCTGAGAAACCTCTTTGTGGTCTGTGAAATCATCTCTCAGAGTTACAGCTTTTTTTCTCAAGAAGCCTTTTGCTAAGAATGTTCTTGTGGAATTTGGAGAGTGATATTTGGAGGCCCATGGTGGGCTATGGTGAAAAAGAAAAACACCTCAGTTAAAAACTGGAAAGAAGCTTTCTTAGAAACTGCTGAGCATTCTGTTAATTCATCTCACAGTGTTACAGCTTTCCCTTCAAGAACCTGTTCGCTAAGACTGTTCTTGTGGAATTTGCAATGTGATATTTGATAGCCCATGGAGGGCTATGGTGTAAAAGTAAATATCCTCAGATATAAACTGGAAAAAAGCCTTCTGAGAAACTGCTTAGTGTTCTGTTAATTCATCTCACAGAGTTACAGCTTTCACCTCAAGAAGCCGTTCACAAAGACTGTTCTTGTGGAATTTGCAAAGTGATATTTTGAGACCAGGGATTACTATGATGAAAAAGAAATTCTTCTCAGAGAAATAATGGAAAGAAGCTTTCTGATAAACCGCTTTGTAATGTGTGACTTCCACTCACAGAGTTAAAGCTGTATTTCTTGGAGCTTTTTGCTAGCCTTATTTTTGTGGAATCTGAGAACTGATCTTTTGTATTCCTTGGAAGACTATAGGGCCAAAGGAAATATCCTGTGATAAAAAAGAGAAAGAAGCTTTCTGAGAAACTTCTTTGTGTTCTGTGAAATCATCTCACAGAGTTACAGCTTTCCCCTGAAGAAGCCTTTCGCTAAGACAGTTCTTGTGGAATTTGCAAAGTGATATTTGGAAGCCCATGCAGGGCTATTTTGAAAAAGAAAATATCCTCAGATAAAAACTGGAAGGATTTCTGAGTAACTGCTTAGTGTTCTGTTTATTGGTCTCATACACTTACAGCTTTCCCCTGAAGAAGCCATTTGCTAAGACCGTTCTTTTAGAATTTACAAAGTGATATTTGGAAGTCCAGAGAGGGCTACGGTGAAAAAGAAAGTATCCTCAGATAAAAACTGGAAGGAAGCTTTCTGAGAAACTGCTTAGTGTTCTGTTAATTCATCTCACAGAGTTACAGCTTTCCTTTCAAGAAGCTGTTTGCTAAGACTGTTCTTGTGGAATTTGCAATGTGATATTTGGAAGCCCATTGAGGGCTACGGTGAAAAAGAAAATATCCTCAGAGAAAAACTTTAAAGAAGCTTTCTGAGAAACTGCTTTGTGAGGTGTGGTTACCACTCACAGAAATACAGCTGTATTTCATGAAGGTGTATGCTAGGCTTATTTCTGTGGAATCCGAGAATTGATATTTTGGATCCCTTTGAAGACAATAGGGCCAAAGGAAATATCCTCTGATAAATAAGAAAAAGAAGCTTTCTGAGAAACTTCTTTGGGTTCTGTGAAATCATGGGACAGAGTTAGAGCTTTCCCAACAAGAAGCCTTTCGCTAAGACTGTTCTTTTGGAATTTACAAAGCGATATTTGGAAGCCCAATGTGGGCTGTGGTGAAAAAGAAAATATTGTCAGATAAAAACTGGAAAGAAGCTTTCTGAGTAACTGCTTAGTGATCTGTTAATTCATCTCACAGAGTTACAGCTTTTCCTTCAAGAAGCCTTTAGCTAAGACAGTTCTTGTGGAATTTGCAATGTGATATTTGGAAGCCCATAGAGGTCTAGGGGAGAAAGAAAATATCCTCAGAAAAAAACTGGAAAGAAGCTTTCTGAGAAACTGCTTAGTGTTCTGTTATATCATCGCACAGCGTTACACCTTTCCCCTCAAGAATCCGTTCGCTAAAACTGTTCTTGTGGAATTTGCAGGTGATATTTGGAAGCCCATAGAGGGCTATGGTGTAAAAGAAAATATCCTCAGAGAAAAACTGGAAAGAAGTTTTCTGAGAACTTGCCTTGTGATGTGGGACTTCCACTCACAGAAATACAGCTGTATTTTTTGGCGTTGTTTTCAAGCCTTATTTTTGTATAATCTGAGATCTGATAATTCGGATCCCTTTGAAGCCAATAGGCCAAAGGAAATATCCTCCCATAAAAAAGAGAAAGAAGCTTTGTGAGAAACTTCTTTGGGTTCTGTAAAATCATTTCACAGAGTTACAGCTTTCCCATCAAGAAGCTTTTCACTAAGACTGCTCTTGTGGAATTTGCAAAGTGATATTTGGAAGCCCTTGCTATTGTGAAAAAGAAAATATCCTCTGATAAATAATGAAAAGAAGCTTTCTGAGAAACTGCTTAGTGTTCTGTTAATTCGTCTCATGGAGTTACAGCTTTCCCCTCAAGAATCTGTTCGCAAAGACTGTTCTTGTGGAATCAGAAAGGTGATATTTGGAAGCCCATTAAGGGCTATCGAGAAAAAGAAATTATCCTCAGAGAAAAACTGGAAAGAAACTTTCTGAGAAACTGCTTTGTGATGTGTGACTACCACTCACAGAATTACAGCTGTATTTCGTGGAGGTGTTTCCTACCCTTATTTCTGTGGAATCCGAGAACTGATATTTTGGAACCCATTGAAGACTATAGTGCCAAAGGAAATATCATCCGTGAAAAAATAGAATGAAGCTTTCTCAGAAACTTCTTTGTGTCTATGAAATTATCTCACAGAGTTACAGCTTTGCCCTCATGAAGCCTTTCGCTAAGAGTGTTCTTGTGGAATTTTCAAAGTGATATTTGGAAGCCCTTGGAGGGCTATGGTGAAAAAGGAAATATCGTCAGATAAAAAGGCGAAATAAATTTTCTGAGAAACTGCTTAGTGTTCTATTTTTCATATAACAGAGTTACAGCTTTCCTTTCAAGAAGCTGTTCGCTCAGACTGTTCTTGTGGAATTTGCCAAGTGATATACTGAAGACATAGAGAGCTATGGTGAAAAAGAAAATATCCTCAGAGAAAAACTGGAAAGAAGCTAACTGAGAAACTGGTTTGTGATCTGTGACTTCCACTCAGAGAGTTACAGCTGTATTTCGTGGAGCTGTTTACTAGCTTTATTTCTGTGGAGTTTGAGAACTGATATTTCGGATCCCTTTGAAGTCCAGAGGACCAAAGGAAATATCCTCCGATGAAAAAGAGAAAGAAGCTTTCTGAGAAACTTCTTTGTGTTCTGTGATGTCATCTCACAGAGTTACAACTTTCCACTCAAGAAGCCTTTCACTAAGACTGTTCTTTTGGAATTTTGAAAGTGATATTTGGAAGCCCATGTCGGGCTATGGTGAAAAAGAAAATATTCTCAGATAAAAACTGGAAAGAAGCTTTCTGAGAAACTGCTTAGTGGTCTGTTAATTCATCTCACAGTGTTACAGTTTTCCCCTCAAGAAGCCATTCACTAAGACTGTTCCTGTGGATTTTGCAAAGTGATATTTGGAAATCCTTAGAGGGTTATGGTGAAAAAGAAAATATCCTCAGAGAAAAACTGGAAAGAAAATTTCTGAGAAACTGCTTTGTGATGTTTGACTTCCAATCACAGAGTTACATCTGTATTTCTTGGAGCTGTTTTCTACCCTTATTTCTGTGGAATCTGAGAACTGATATTTCGGATCCCTTTGTAGATTCTAGGGCCAAAGGAAATATCCTCTGAAAAAAAGAGAAAGAAGCTTTCTGAGAAACTTTTTCGTTTTCTGTGAAATCATCTCACAGAGTTGCACCTTTCCCCTCAAGAAACCTTTCGCTAAGACTGTTCTTGTGGAATTTGGAAAGTGATATGTGGAAGCCCATGGAAGGCTACGGTGAAAAATGAAATATCCTCAGATAAAAACTGGAAAGAAGCTTTCTGAGAAACTGCTTAGTGTTCTGTTAATTCATCTCACAGTGTTGCAGCTTTCCCCTCAAGAAGCCGGTGGCTAAGACTGCTCTTCTGGAATTTGCAAAGTGATATTTGGAATCCTCTAGAGGGCTATGGAGAAACAGAAAATATCCTCAGAGAAAATCTGGAAATAAGCTTTCTGAGAATCTGCTTTGTGATGTGTGACTTCCACTCACAGAGTTACAGCTGTATTTCGTGGAGCTGTTTGCTAGCCTCATTTCAGTGGAATCTAAGAACTGATATTCGGATCCCTTTGAAGACTATAGGGCCAAAGGAAATATCCTCCGATAACAAAGAGAAAGAAGCTCTCTGAGAAACTTCTTTGTGTTCTGTGATATCATCTCAGAGAGTTACAGATTTCCCCTAAAAAGCCTTTCGTTGAGACTGTTCTTGTGGAATTTGCAAAGTGATATTTGTAAGCCCATGGAGGGCTACGTTGAAAAAGAAAATATCCTCAGAGAAAAACTGGGTAAAAGATTTCTGAGAAACTGCTTTGTGATGTGTGACTTGCACTCAAAGAGTTACAGCTGTATTTTGTGGAGCTGTTTGCTAGCTTTACTTCTGTGGAATCTGAGATCTGATATTCTGATCCCTTTGAAGACTATACAGCCAAAGGAAATATCCTCTGATAAAAAAGAGAAAGAAGCCTTCTGAGAAACTTCTTTGTATTCTGTGAAATCATATACAGTGTGAGATGAATGTACACATCCCAAAACTGTTTCTCAGAAAGCTTCTTTCTAGTTTTCATCTGAAGACATTTCCATATTCACCATATTCCTCAATGTGCTCCTGAATATCCAATTGCAGATTAAACGAAAAATGTGTTAGCAAATTTCTCAATGAAAAGAACTTTGAAACTCTTCGAGATGATTTCACACATGACAAGGCAGTTTCACAATAAGCTTCCTGATGGTTTTTACCTGAGGATATTTCCTTTGTCAACATAGACTTTAATGTGCTCCCAAATATCCTATTGGGGATTCCAAGAAAACAATGTTAGCAAAATGTTCAATGAAAAGAACAGTGTAACTGTGAGATGAATTAACACATCACAAAGAATTTTCTTAGGAAGTTTCCATCTATTTTTTATCTGAGGATATTTCCTTTGTCACCGTAGGCTTCAATGCCATCCAAAATATCCCTTCCAAGATTCCCCAAAATCAGTGCTACCAAACTGCTCCTTGAAAAGAAAGGTGTAACTCTGTGAGACGAATTCACAAATCAGAAAGCAGTTTCTCAGAAAGCTTCCTTATATTTTTTGTCTGAGGATATTTCCTTTGTCAGTATAAGCTTCAATGAGCTCTGAAACATCCCATTGTGGATTCCAAGAAAACAGTGTTAATAAACTGGACAATGAAAGGAAGAGTGTAATTCTGTGAGATGAATTCATACATCACAAAGCAGTTTCTCAGAAGGCTTCTTTTGGTTTTTATCTGAGGATATATCCCCTGTCACCATTGGCTTCAATATTCTCCCAAATAAACTATTGAAGATTCCATGAATACAGTGTTATCAAACTGCTCAATGAAACGGATGGTGTAACACTTTGAGATGAATTTACACATTGCAAACCAGTTTCTCAGAAATCTTCTTTCTGATTTTTATCTTAGGATATTTCCTTTTTCACTATAGGCCTCAATGTGTTCCCAAATATCCCTTTGCAGATTCCACGAAATCAGTGTTAGCAAACTCCTCCATGAAAGAAAGGTGTAGCTCTGAGAGATGAATTGACACAACACAAAGAACTTTCTCAGAAATCTTCTTTCCAGTATTAATCTGAGGATATTTACTTTTTCAGTATAGGCCTCAAGGCGCTCGCAAATATCGCTTTGCCATTTCCATGAAAACAGTGTTAGCAAACTGCTCCATGAAAATAAAGGTGTAATTCTGTGAGATGAATTCACACATCATAAAGGACTTTCTCAGAAAGCTGCTTCGAAGTTTTTGTCTGAGGATATATCCTTTGTCACCATAGGCTTCAATGTGATAAAAAATATCATTTCTGAGATTCCACAAAAATAGAGCCACCAACCTGCTCCATGAAAAGTGTCATGTAACTCTGTGAGATGAATTATCACATCACAAAGCAGTTTCTCAGAAATCTTCTTTCTAGTTTTTATATGAGGGCCTTTCCTTTGTCATCATAAGCTTCAATGCACTCCAAAATATCCCTTTGCAGATTCCAAGAAAACAGTGTTAGCAAACTGCTCACGAAAAATAGAGTGTAACACTGTGAGATGAATTCGTAAATCACAAAGTAGTTACACAGAAAGTTCTATTGGGTTTTTATTTGAGGATATTTGCTTTGCAACCATAAACTTTAATGCAATCCTAAATATCCCTTCTCAGTTTACCCAAAAACAATGCTACAAAACTGATCAATGAAAAGAATAGTGTAACTCTCTGAGGTGAATTAACTCATCACAAAATGGTTTCTCAGAAAGACTTTTTCTAGTTTTTATATGGGGGTATTTCCATCGTCACCATAAGCTAAAATTGCACTCTGAAGTATTCCGTTGTGGATTCCAGGAAAAGAGTGTTAGCAAACTGCTCAATGAAAGGAACAATGTACCTCTGTTCTTTAGAGTGTATAAGCTTCAATATGCTCCCAAATATCCTATTGCAGATTCTACTAAAACAGTGCTATCAAACTGCTCAATGAAAAGAACAGTGTTACTCTGTGAGATGAATTGACACATCGCAAAGCAGTTTCTCACAAAGCCTGTTTCTAGTTTATATCTGGGGATATTTCCTTTTTCACTCTAGGCCTCAATGTGCTTCCAAATATCCCTTTGCAGAGTCCACTAACACAGTGTTAGCAAACTGCTCCATGAAAGAAAGGTGTAGCTGTCTGAGATAAATTCACACAACATGAAGAACTTTCTCAGAAAATTTCTTTCCTGTGTTTATCTGAGGATATTTCCTTTTTCACTATAGGCCTGTATGCACTCCCAAATATCCCTTTGCAGTCTCCACAAAAACTGTGTTACCAAACTGCTCCATGAAAAGAAAGGTGTAACTCTGTGAGATGAATTCACACATCACAAAGAACTTTCTCAGAAATCTGCATTCTAGCTTTTATCTGAGGATATTTCCTTTGTCACCATATGCTTCAATGTGATCCAAAATATCCCTTCTGAAATACCTTCAAAAAAGTGCTACAAAACTGCTCCATGAAAAGTATTGTGTAACTCTGTGAGATGAATTGACACATCAGAAAGCGATTTCTCTGAAAGTTTCTTTATGGTTTTTATACGAGGGTATTTCCTTTGTCACCCTAAGCTTCAGACCACTCTGAAATATCCCATTGCAGATTCCAAGAAGACAATGTTAGCACACTGATCAATGGAAAGAAAAGTGTAACTCTGTGAGATGAATTCACACACTACAAAGCAGTTTCTCAGAATGTTCTTTTTGGTTTTCATCTGTGGATATTTCTTTTGTCACCATAGTCTTCAATGCCGGTGTTAGCAAATGGCTCCATGAAAAGAAAGGTGTAAATCTGTGAAATGAATTCAAACATCTCAAATAACTTTCTCAGAAAACTTCTTTCTAGTTTTTTATTGGAGGTTATTTCCATTGACACCATAGGCTTCAAAGTGATCCAAAATATCCCTTCTCAGATTCCCCAAAAACAGTGCTACCTAACGGAACCTTGAAAAGAATAGTGTAATTCTGTGAATTGAATTAACATATCACAATGCAGGTGTCAGAAAGCTTCTTTCTAGTTTTTTTTTTCTGAGGATAATTCCTTTGTCACCATAAGTTTCAATGTGCTCCAAAATATCGCACTGCATTCTCCAAGAAAACAGTGTTTGAAAACTGCTCAATGAAAAGAACAGTGTAACACTGTAAGTTGAATTCACACATCATGAAGCAGTTTCTCAGAAATCTTCTTTCTAGTTTTTATCTGAGGATATTTCCTTTTTCACCAAAGGCCTCAAAGCTCTCCCAAATATCCCTTTGCACATTCCATGAAAAGAGTGTTACCAAACTGCTACATGAAAAGAAAGGTGTAACTCTGTGAGATGAATTCACACATCACAAAAAACATTCTCATAAAGCTTCTTTCTAGTTTTTATATGAGGATATTTCATTTGTCACCATACTTTCCAATGCGATCCGAAGTATCCCTTCTCAGATGCCCTGGAAACTGTGCTACCAAACTGATTCATGAAAAGAATTGTGCAACTCTGTGAGATGAATTCACACATCACAAAACCGTTTGTCAGAAAGCTTCTTTTTGCTTTTTGTGTGAGGATATTTCCTTTGTCATCATATGTTTCAAACCACTCCCAAATATCCTAATGCAGATTACACTAAAACAGTGTTAAAAAACTGCTCCAAGAAATGAATCGTGTAACTATATGAGATGAATTCACACATCACAAAGCAGTTTCTCGGAAAGTTTCTTTCCAGTTTTTATGTGAGGATATTTCCATTTTCACCGTAGGCTTAAATGTGATCCAAAATATCACTTCTCAGATTCCACAAAAACAGTGCTACCAACCTGCTGCATGAAAAGAATGGTGTAACTGTGAGATGAATTCACACATCACAAGCTGTTTCTCAAAATGATTCTTTTCAGTTTTTATCTGAGGATATATCCTTTTTCACCATATTGCTCAATTTGCTCCAGAATATCCCATTGCAGATTCCACGAGTAAATGGTTAGGAAACTTCTCAATGAAAAGAAGGGTGTAACTCAGTGAGATGAATTCACACATCACAAAGAGTTTTCTCAGAAAGCTTATTTCTGGCTTTTATCTGAGGATATTTACTTTGTCCCCATAGGCTTCAATGTGCTCTGAAATTTCCCATTGCAGATTCAACAAAAACAGTGTTATCAAACTACTCAATGAAAAGTACAGTGTAACTCTGTGAGATGAATTCACACATCACAAAGCAGTTTCTCAGAAACCTTCTTTCTAGTTTTTATTTGAGGATGTTACCTTTTTCACTGTAGGTCTAAATTCGCTCCAACATATCCCTTTGCAGATTCCATGAAAACATTGTTAAGAAACAGCTCCAGGAAAAGAAAGGAATAAATCAGTGAGGTGAATTCAAACATCACAAAGAATTTTCTTAAAAAACTTCTTTCTAATTTTTATCTGAGGATACTTCCTTTGTTGCCATATGCTTCAATGTGATCCAAAATATCCCTTCTCAGATCCTCAAAAACAGTGCTACCAAACTGCCTCATGAAAAGAATGGTGTAACTCTTTGAGATGAATTCACACATCACAAAGCTGTTTCTCACCAAGTTTCTTTCTGGTTTTCATCAGAGTATATTTCCTTTATCAAAATATTCCTCAATGAACTCCCGAATATCCTATTGCAGATTCCATGAAAAAAGTGTTAGCAAACTTATCAATGAAAAGAATGGTGTAACTCTGAGAGATGAATTCACGCATCATAAAGGAGTTTCTCAGAATGCTTCCTTCTAGTTTTCAACTGAGGATATTTCCTTTGTCACCATACTCTTCAATGACATCCAAATGTCCCTTCTCAGATCCCCCAAAAATAGTGTTAACAAACTGCTCCATAAAAAGAATGGTGTAACTCTGTGACATGAATTCACACATCACAAAGAAATTTCTCAGAAACCTTCTTTTTACTTTTTATCTGAGGATATTTCCCTTGTCACCATAGGCTTCAATTTAATTCAAAATATTCCTTCTCAGATTCCCCAAAAACAGTGCTACCAAACTGCTCCATGAAAAGAATCATGTAACTCAGTGAGATGAATTCACCAATCTCCAAGCATTTTTTTTCAGAAAGTTTCTTTCTAGTTTTTATCTGAGGATATTTCCTTTTTCCCCTTTGGCCTCAATGCACTCACAAATATCCCTTTACAAATTCCACGAAAATAGTGTTAGCAAACTTCTCCAAGAAAAGAAAAGTGTAAATTTGTGAGGTGAATTCACACATCACAAAGCAGTTTCTCTGAAAACTTCTGTTTCATTTTGTCTGAGGATATTTCCTTTGTCACCACAAGCTTCAATGTGCTCCCAAATATCCTATTGCAGATTCCTCAAAAACAATGCTACTATACTGCTAAATAAAAAGAATGGTATAACTCTGTGAAATGAATTCACACATCATAAAGCTGTTTCTCAGTAAGCTTCTTATTAGTTTTTATCTGAGGATATTTCCTTTTTCACAATATTCTCCTCTATGCACTCCAGAAATTCCCATTGCAAATTCCAAGAAATAAGTGTTAGCAAACTTCTCAAAGAAAACAACAGTGTAATTTTGAAAGATGAATTCACACATCACAAAGCAGATTCTCAGAAAGGATATTTCTAGTTTCTATCTGAAGATATTTTCTCTTCACCATAGGCCTCAAAGCACTCCCAAATATTCCTTTGCAGATTCCATGAAAACAGTGTTAGCAAAGTGGTCCATGAAAATAAAGGTGTAACTCTTTGACCTGAACTCAGAAATCAAAAAGAACATTCTCCAAAATCTTCTTTCTAGTTTTTATCTGAGGATATCTCCTTTGTCACCATAGGCTTCAAAGTGTTGTAAATTAACACTTCTGAGATTCCCCAAAAACAGTGCTACCAAACTACTCCAATAAAAGAATCGTGTAACTCTGTGAGATGAATTAACAAATCACAAAGCAGCTTTTCAGAAAGCTTCTTTTTAGTTTTTGTCTGAGATTTCTTTTGTCATCATAGAATTCAATGCACTCACAAATATCCTATTGCATATTCCATGAAAAAAGTCTCATCAAATGCCTCAATGAAAAGAATGGTGTAGCTCTGTGAGATGAATTCACAAATCACAAAGTAGTTTCTCAGAAAGCTTCTTTCTAGTTTTTATGTGAGGATATTTCCTTTGTTACCATAGTCTTCAATATGATCCAAAATATCCCTTCTGAGACTCCGCATAAACTGTGCTACCAAACTGCTCAGTGAAAAGTATCATGTAACAGTGTTAGTTGAATTTATAAACCATGGAGCAGTTTCTCAGAAAGCTTCTTTCTAGTTTTTATCTGAGGATATTTCCTTTGTCACCATAGGCTTCAGAGTGATCCAAAATATCCCTTCTCAGATTTCCCAAAAACAGTGCTACCAAACTGATCCATGAAAAGAATCGTGTAACTCTGTGAGATGAATTAACACATCACAAAGCAGTTTCTCAGAAAGCTCCTTTCCAGTTTTTATATGATGATATTTCGTTTGTCACCATAAACTTCAATGCACTCTAAATATCCAAATGCAGATTCCAAGGAAACACTGTTAGCAAACTGCTCACTGAAAAGAACAGTGTAACCCTGTGAGATGAATTCATACATCACAAAGCAGTTTCTCACAGAACTTCTTTCCAGTTTTTATCCTAGGATAATTCCTTTTTCACCATAGGACTCAATGTACTCACACATATACGTTTGCAGATTCCACTAAAGCAGTGTTAGCAAACTGCTCCATGAAACAAAGGGGCAACACTGTGTGATGAATTCCCACATCATGAAGAAGTTTCTCAGAAAGCTTCTTTATAATTTTCATCTGAGGTTATTTCCATTGTAACCATAGGCTTCAAGGTAATCCTAAATATCCCTTCTCAGATTCCCCCCAAAAAATGCTACCAAACTGCTCCATGAAAGGAATCGTGTACCTCTGTGAGATGAATTCAGTAATCACAAAGAAATTTCTCAGAAAGCTTTTTTCTAGTTTTTGTCTGAGTATATTTTCTTTGTCACCATAAGCTTCAGTGCAGTAAGAAATATCCCATTGCAGATTCCAAGAAAATATTTTTAGCAAACTGCTCAGTGAAAAGAACAGTGTAACTCTGTGAGCTGAATTCACACAACACATCACAGTTTCTCAGAAATCTTCTTTTTCATTTTTATCTGAGGATATTTCCTTTGTCACCACAGGCTTCATTGCACTACAAATATCCTATTGCAGATTCCACAAGTAAAGTGTTATCAAACTGCTCTTTGAAAAGAATGTAGGTGTAACTCTGTGGGATGAATTGACACAACACAAAGTAGTTTCTCAGAAACCTTATTTTTGGTTTTTGTCTTAGGATATTTCCTTTTTCAGTATAATCCTCAATGCACTCCAAATGGCCCTTTACAGATTTCACAAAAACAGTGTTAGCAAAACGCTCCATAAAAAGAAAGGTGTAGCTCTGTGAGATGCATTAGCACATCACAAAGGAGTTTCTCAGAATGCATCTTACCAGTTTTTATCTGAGGATAGTTTCTTAGTTACTGTTGGCTTCAATGGGATCCAAATTATCCCTTCCCAAATTCTGCAAAAACAGTGCTAATAAACTGATCCATGAAAAGTATCATGTATCACTGTGAGATGAATTAACACATGACAAAGCCGTTTCTCAAAAGCTTATTTCCAGTTTTTATATGACCAATATTTCCTTTGTCAACAGAAGCTTCAATGCGCTCCAAAATATCCCATTGCAATTTCCGAGAAAACAGTGTCAGCAAACTGCTCAATGAAAGAGCAGTGTAATTCTGTGAGATGAATTCCCACATCACAAAGTAGTTTCTGAGAAAGCTTCGTTCTAGTTTTTATCTGAGGATATTTTTTGTTCACTATAGACCTCAATGTGCTAACAAATATCCCTTTGCAGATTCCAAACAAACAGTGTCACCAGACTGCTCCATGAAAAGAAAGGTGTAATTCTGTGAGCTGAATTCCAAAATCCAAAAGAACTTTCACAGGAAGATTCACTGTAGTTATTATCTGAGGATATTTCCTTTGTGACCAAAGGCTTCACTTCAATGCAAAATATCCCTTCTCAGATTCCCTAAAAACAGTGCCACCAATCTGCTCCATGAAAAGAATCATGTAACTCTGTGAGATGAATTCACAAATCACAAAGCAGTTTCTCAGAAACTATTTTTCTAGTTTTTGTCTGAGGATATTACCCTTTTCACAATAAGTTTCAATGCACTCCAAAATATCTCATTGCTGGTTCCAAGAAAACTGTTAACAAACGGATCAATGAAAAGAATAGTGTAACTCTTTCAAATGAATTCACACATCATAAAGCAGTTTCTCTGAAAGCTTTTTTTGGTTTTTCTCTGAGGGTATTTTCTTTGTCATCATAGGCTTCAATGCACTAGCAAATATCCTATTGCAGATTTCATGAAAACAGTGTTATCAAACTGCTCAATGAAAATTGCATTGTAACTCTGTGAGATGAATTCACCCATCACAAAGCAGTTTCTCAGAAAGTTTCTTTTTGGTTTTCCTATAAGGATACTTCCTTTTTCACTATAGGCCTCAATGCACTCCCAAATATCCCTTTGCAGATTCCATGAAAACTGTGTTAGAAAACCGCTCCATGAAAAGCAAATTGTAGCTCTGTGAGATGAATTCACACAATACAAAGAACTTTCTCAGAAAATTTCCTTCTAGTTTTTATCTGAGGATAATTCCTTTTTCCCTATAGGCCCCAATGCACTCTTGTAACTTTTTGAGATAAATTCACACACCACAAAGTTGTTTCTCAGACAGCTTCTTTCTAATTTTTTTCTGAGGATATTTCCTTTATCTCCATATTCCTCAATGTGCTCTGGAAAATCCCATTGCAGATTCCATGAAAAAAGTTTTAGCAAATTTCTCAATGAAAAGAACAGTGTAACTCTCTGGGGTGAATTCACACATCACAAAGCAGTTTCACAGAATGCTTCTTTCTAGTTTTTGTATGAGGATATTTCCTCTTCACCATTTTCCTCAATGGACTCACGAATATCCCTTTGCAGATGCCACAAAAATAGTGTTAACAAAGTGTTTAATGACAGGAAAGGTGTCAATCTGTGAAATGAATTCACACCTCCTAAAGCAGTTTCTCAGAAAAATTCTTGTTGGTTTTTGTCTGTGGATATTTCCTTTGTCACTTTAGGCTTCAATGAGCTCCCAAATATCCTATTGCAGAATCCATGAAAACAGTGTTAACAAACAGCTCCATGAAAGCCAAGGCGTAACTCTGTGAGATGAATTCACACATCACAAAGATTTTTCTCAAAAGGTTATTTCTCGTTTTTACCTCAGGATATTTCCTTTGTCTCCATAAGGTTCAAGGTGATTCAAAATATACCTTCTCAGATTCCCCACTAAAAGTACTACCAAACTTCTCCATGAAAAGAACCATGTAAGTCTGTGAGATGAATTCACCAGTCACAAAGCACCTTCTCTGAAAGCTTCTTTCTAATTTTTGTCTGAAGTTTTTTCCTTTTTCACTGTAGGCCTCATTGCACTTGGGAATATCACATTGAAGATTCCACAAAAATAGTATTAGCAAACTGACCCATGAAAAGAAAGGTGTAAATATGTGAGATGAATTCACACATTGCAAAGCAGTTTCTCAGAAATTTTCTTTTTGCTTATTGTCTCAGGATATTTCCTTTGTCACTATACCTTTCAATGTGCTCCCAAATAACCTATTGCAGATTCCATGAAAACATGTTATCAAATTGGTCAATGAAAAAGAATGGTTCAACTCGGTAAGATGAATTCACACATCTCAAAGCACTTTCTCAGAAAGCTTCTTTCTAGGTTTTGCCTGAGGAAATTTCCATTTTCACTATAGGCCTCAATGCACTCCGAAATGTACCTTTGCAGATTCTTTGAAAAGAGTGTTAGCAAACTGCTCCATGAAAAGAAAGATGTAACTCTGTGACATGAATTCACACATCACAAATAAATTTCTCAGAAACCTTCTTTCTAGTTTTTATCTGAGGATATTTCCTTTGTCACCATAGACCTCAATGCAATCCAAAATATCCCTTCTCAGATTCCCCAAAAATCAGTTCTACCAAACTGATTTATGAAAAGAATCATGTAACTCTGTGAGATGAAGTAACGTATCAAAAAGAGGTTTCTCAGAAAGCTTTCTAATTTTTCTATGACAAAGAATCATGTAACTCTGTGAGATGAATTCACGCATGACAAAACTATTTCTCAGAAAGGTTCTTCCTAGTTTTTTTCTGAGGATATTTCCTTTTTAACCATATTCCTCACTGCGCTCCTGAATATCCCATTACAGATTCCAAGAAAAAAAGTGTTAGAAAACTTCTCAAGGAAAACAACGGTGTAATTCTGTGAGGCAAATTGACACATTGCAAAGCCGTTTCACAGAAAGCTTCTTTTTGATTTTTATCTGAGGATATTTCTTTTGTCACCATAGACTTCAATGTGCTCCCAAATATCCTATTGCAGATTCAATGAAAACAGTGTTTTCAACCTGTTCAATGAAAAGAACAGTGTAACTCTGTGAGATGAATTCACAAATCACAAAGCAGTTTCTCAGAACCTTCCTTCTAGTTTTTATCTGAGGATATTTCATTTTTCACTATAGGCCTGAATGAGCTCCCAAATATATCTTTACAGATTCTACAAAAACAGTGTAGCAAACTACCACATGAAAAGAGATGTTTAACTATGAAATGAATTTGCACATCACAAAGAACTTTCTCAGAAAACTTCTTGCTAGTTTTTATCTGAGTTTATTTCCTTTGTCACCAGAGGCATCAACGCAATCCAAAATATCCATTCTCAGATTCTCCAAAAACAGTGCTACCAATCTGATCCATGAAAAGAATCGTGTATCTCTGTGACATGGACATGAATTGAACACATCACAAAACATGTTCTCAGAAAGCTTCTCTCTAATTTTTATGTGAGGGTATTTCCTTTGTCACCATAAGCTTTAATGTACTCCGAAATACCTCATTGTAGTTTGCAAGAAAGCAGTGTTAGCAAACTGCTCAATGAAAAGAACAGTGAAACTCTGTGAGATGAATTCACATGTCACAAAGCCGTTTCTCAGAAAGCTTCTTTCTAGTTTTTATCTGAGAATATTTGCTTTTTCACGATAGGCCTCAAGGCCCTCCCAAGTATCCCTTTGCAGATTCCATGAAACCATTGTTTCTAAACCGCTCCATGAAAAGAAGGGTGTAACTTTGTGAGATGTCAATACTCCTCACATTCAAAACTCAAAGCAGTTTCTCACAAAGTTTCCTTCTAGTTTTTGTCTGAGTATGTTTCCTTTGTCACCATAAGCTACATGTGTTCCAAAATATCACACTGCAGGTTCCAAGAAAACAGTGTTAAAAAACTGCTCAAAGAAATGTACAGTGTAGCTCTCTAGATGAATTCACACATCACAAAGCAGTTTCTAAGGAAAATTCTGCTTGGTTTTTATCTCACGATATTTCCTTTGTCACCATAGGCTTCAAAGCACTCCCTAATATCTTATTGCAAATTCCACAAAAAAAGTTATCAAACTTCCACATAAAGAGAAAGGTGTAACTCTGTTAGATGAATTCACACATCACAAAGCAGTTTCTCAGAAAACTACTCTTTAGTTTTTATATGAGCGTATTTCTTTTTTCACTAGAGACCTCACTACACTCCAAAATATATCTTTGCATATTCATGAAAACAGTGTTAGCAAACCGCTCCATGGAAAGTCACAAAGCAGTTTCTCAGAAAGTTTCTTTCTAGTTTTTTTCTGAGGATATTAACTTTATAACCATAGGCCTCAAAGCACTCTCAAAAAATCCCTTTGTAGATTCCACAAAAACACTGTTAGCACAATTCTCCAGGAAAATTAAGATGTAACTCTGTGAGACGAAATAACACATTACAAAGAAGCTTTTCAGAAAGCTTCTTTCTAGTTTTTATCTGAGGATATTTCCTTTGTCACCATAGTCTTCAATGTGATTCAAAATATCCCTTCTCAGATTCCCCAAAAAGAGTGCTACAAAACTGCTCCATGAAAAGAATCATGTACTTCTGTGAAATAAATTCACAAATAACAAAGCAGTTTCTAAGAAACTTTCTTTTTGGTTTTTATCTGATAATGTTTCTTTGTCACCATAGGCTTCAATGCACTCCCAAATATCCTATTGCAGATTCCATGAAAACAGTGTTATCAAACTGATCAGTGAATAGAACAGTGTACCTCTGTGAGATGATTTCACACATCACAAAGCAGTTTCTCAGAAAGCTTCTTTTTACTTTTTATCTGAAGTTTATTTGTTTTTTCACTATACGCCCCAAGGCACTCCCAAATATCCCTTTTCAGATTCTACGAAAACAGTGTTTGTAAACCGCTCCATGAAAAGAAAGGTGTAACTCTGTGAGATGAATCACACATCCGAAAGAACTTTCTCAGAAACTTTCTTTCTAGTTCTTATCTGAGGATATATCCTTTGTCACCGTAGGCTTCAATTCGATCCAAAATATTCCTTATCCGATTCCCCCAAAACAGTGCTACCAAACTAATCCATGAAAAGAATCATGTAACTCTGTGAGATGAATTAAACCTGATGAATTTCTAGTTTGTGTAAGAGCATTTTTCATTTATCACTGAAAGCTTCAATGGACTTCTAAATATCCCATTGCAGATTCCAAGAAAAGTGTTAGTGAACTGCACAATGAGAAAAACATTGTAAATCTGTGAGGTGAATTCAGTCATCACAAAGCAGTTTCTCAGAGACCTTTTTTCTAGTTTTTATCTGAGGATATTTCCGTTTTCACCATAGGTCTCAATGGGTTCCCAAATATCCCTTTGCAGATTCTATGAAAACAGTGTTAGCAAACTGCTCAGTAAAAAGTACAGTGTAACACTGTGAGATGAATTAACACGTCACAAAGAACTTTCTGAGAAAGATTTTTCCAGTTTTTATCCGAGGATATTTCCTTTATCACAATAGACTTCATGTGATTCAACATATACCCTCTCAGATTGCCCAAAAACAGTGCACCAAACTGCTCCATGAAAAAAATAATGTAACTCTGTGAGAGGAATTCACATATCACAAAGCAGTTTCTCACAAAGGTTCTTTTTGCTTATTCTGTGAAGATATTTCTTTTGTCACCATAGACGTCAGTGCGCTCCCTAATAGCCTATTGCAGATTCCAGGAAAACAGTGTCAGGAAACTGGGCAATGAAAACAACTGTGTTCCACTGTGAGTTGAATTCACACATCACAAAGCAGGTTCTCAGAAAGCTTCTTTCTAGTTTTTTTCTGAAGATACTTACTTTTTCACTGTAGGCAACATTGTGCTCCCAGATATCCCTGTGCAGATTGCACGAAAACAGTGTTAGCAAACTGCTCCATGGAAAGAAAGTTTTAACTCAGTGAGGTGAATTAACACATCATGAGGCAGTTTCTCAAAAAGTTTTTCTCAAAAGTTAGTCTTTAATGCGATCCAAAATATCCATTCTCAGATTCCCAAAAACACTGCTACCAAAATGATCCATAAAAAGAACATGTAACTCCGTGAAGTGAATTAAAACATCACAAAGTGGTTTCTCAGAAAGCTTCTTTCTTGTTTTTCTATGAGGATATTTCCTTTGTCACCATAAGCTTCAATGTGCTCTGAAATATACCATTGCAGATTCCAAGAAAACAGTGTTAGCAAACTGCTCAACGAACTGCTCAACTCTGTGAGATCAATTCATATATCATAAAACAGTTTCTCAGAAACTTTCCTTCTAAATTTTATCAGAGGATACTACCTTTATCACCATAGGCCTCAAAGTGCTCCCAAATATCCCATTGCAAATTGCATGAAAACAGTGTTGGCAAACTGCTCCATGAAAAGAAAAGTGTAACTCTGTGAGATGAACTGACACATGACAAAGCACTTTCTCAGAAAGATTCTAGTTTTTATCTGAGGATATTTCCTTTGTCACCATAGGCTTCACCATAGGCTTTGTCACCATAGGCTTCAATGCGATATCCCTTGTCAGATTCCACAGAAACAGTGATAACAAGCTGCTCCGTGAAAAGAATCGTGTAACTCTGTGAGATGAATTCACAAATCACAAAGCAGTTTCTCAGAAATCTTCTTTCTAATTTTTGTCTGAGGATAGTTCCTTTTTCACCCTAGGCCTCAGTGCACTGGCCAATATCCCTTTACAGATTCCACGAAAATAGTGTTTTACACGGAAAATGTCCTAGCACACCTCTCAATTAAAACAATGCTGTAACTCCCTGAGGTTAATTCCCACATCAAAAATAAGTTTCTCAGAAAGTTTCTAGATTTTATCTGAGGATATTTCTTGTCACCACAGGCTTCACTGAGATCCAAAATATTCCTTCTCAGATTCTCCAAAAACAGTGCTACCAAACTGCTCCAGGAAAAGAATCATGTAACTCTGTGAGATGAATTCACAAATCACAAAGCAGTTTCTCAGAAAGCTTCTTTCTATTTTTATCTAAGGATATGTCTTTTTTCACAGTTTGCCTCAATGTGCTTGCAAATATCCCTTTGCAGATTCCACAAAAATAGTGTTAGCAAATGGCTGAATAAAAGTAAAGGGGTAAATGTGTGAGATGAATTCACACATCACAAAGCAGTTTCTCAGAAAGCTTCCTTCTAGTTTTTGCTCCGGATATTTACTTTTCACTATAAGCCTCAATGGGTTCCAAAATATCCCTTTGCAGATTCCACTAAAACAGTTTCAGCAAACTGCTACATGAAAAGAAAAATGTAGCTCTGTGAGATGAATCCACACGTCACAAAGCTTTCTAAGAAAGCTTCTTTCTAGTTTCTCTCTGAAGATATTCCCTTGGTCACCATAGGCTCAATGAGATCCAGAGTATCCTTTCTCAAATTCCCCAAAAACAGAGCTACCAAACTGCTCCATGAAAAGAATTTTGTAACTCTGAGATGAATTCACAAATCACAAAGTGGTTTTTCAGAAAAATTCTTTCTGGTTTTTGCCTGTAGATATTTCGTTTGTCACCATAAGCTTCAATGCACTCTGAAATATCCCATTGCAGATTCCCAGAAAACAGTGTGACCAAACTACTCAATGAAAACAACAGTGTAACTCTGTGAGATGAATTCACACATCACAAAGCAGTTTCTCAGAAAGCTTCCTTCTAGTTTTTATCTGAGGATATATTTTTTTTCACTATAGGACCCAATGCGCTCCAAAATATCTCTTTGCAGACACCACAACAGTGCTAGCAAACTGCTCCATGAAAAGAAAGTTGCAAGTCTGTGAGATGAATTCACATATCCCTAAGAACTTTCTCAGAAAGCTTCTATCTAGTTTTCATCTGAGGATATGTCCTTAGTCACCATGTTCTTCAATGTGATCCAAAGCATACCTTCTCAGTTTACCCAAAAATATTGCTACCAAACAGATCAATGAAAGGAGTCATGAAAGTCAGTGAGGTGAATTAACATATCACAAAGCGGTTTCTCAGAACATTTCTTACTAGCTTTTATATGAAGATATTTCCTTTGTCACCATAGGGTTCAAAGTGCAGTGAAATATTGCATAGCAGATTCCAAGAAAACAGCGTTAGCAGGCTGCTAAACAAACAGGACAGTGCAACTCTGTGAGATGAATTCACACATCACAAAGAAGTTTCTCAGAAAGCTTCTTTCTAGTTATTATCTGAGGATATTTCCTTTTTCACCATAGGCCTGTTTCAGTTCCGCAAAATCCCTTTTCAGATTCCCCAAAAACAGCTTCAACCAAACTGCTCAAAGAAAGGAAAGGTGTAATTCTGTGAGATAAATTCACACATTAGAAAGAACTTTCTCGGAAACCTTCTTTCTAGTTTTTATCCGAGGATATTTCCTTTGTAACCATAGGCTTCAATGTGATCCAAAATATCCCTTCTCAGATTCCCCGAAAACAGTGTTAATGAACTGCCCCATGAAAAGAATCCTGAAACTCTGAAGTGAATTCACAAATCACAAAGCAATTTCGCAGAAAGCTTCTTTCTGGTGTTTGTCTGAGAATATTTCCTTTCCACCATAAGCTTCAATCCACTCCCAAATATCCCATTGCAGATTCCAAGAAATCAGTGTTAGCAAACTGTGCAATGAAAAGAACAGTGTATCTCTGAGAGATGAATTGACACAAAACAAAGCCGTTTCTCAGAAAGCTTCTTTTTGGTTTTTACCTGAGGATATTTCCTTTGTCACCATAGGCTTCAATGCACTCCCAAATATCTTATTGCAGATTCCAAGAAAAAAAAGTGTTATCAAGCTGCTCAATGAATGGAATGGCGTAGTTCTGTGAGATGAATTCACACATCTCAAAGCAGTTTATCAGAAAGTTTCTTTCTAGTTTTTCTATGAGAATATTTCTTTTTTCACTATAGGCCTCAAAGCACTCCCAAATATCCCTTTGCAGATTCCACGAAAACAGTGTTAGCAAACTGCACCATGAAAAAACGGTGTAACTCTGTGAGATAAATTCACACATCCCAGATAACTTTCTCAGAAAGCTTCTTTCTAGTTTTTACCTAAGGATGTTTCCTTTGTCACTGTAGGCTTCAATGAGATACAAAATATCCTTTCTCAGATTCCCCAAAACAGTGCTAACAGACTGATCCATGAAAAGAATCGTGAAACTCTGAGATGAAATCATGATTCACAAAGCAGTTTCTCGGAAAGCTTCTTTCTAATTTTTGTCTGAGGATATTTCCTTTGTCACCATAAGCTTCAATGCGCTCCGAAGTATCCCACTGTAGATTCCAAGAAAACAGTGTTAGCAAACTGCACAATGAAAATAACAGTGAAACTCTGTGAGATGAATTTACACAACAGAAAGTAGTTCCTCAGAAAGTTTCTTTTCAGTTTTCATCTGAGGATATTTCGTTTGTCACCATAGACTTCAATGCATTCCCAAATATGCTTTTGCTGATTCCATGAAAAAGTGTTATCAAACGACTCAATGAAAGAATGGTGTAGTTCTGTCAGATAAATACACCCATCACAAAGTAGTTTCTCTGAAAGTTTCTTGCTAATTTTTATCTGAGGATATTTCCTTTTTCACTCTAGGCCACAATGAGCTCCCAAATTTCCCTTTGCAGATTCCATGAAAACAGTGTTAGCAAACAGCTCCATGAAAAAAGGTGTAAACCTGTAAGATGAATTCACACATTTAAAATAAACTTTCTCAGAAATCTTCTTGGTAGTTTTTATCTGAGGATATTTCCTTTGTCACCAAGGGCCTCAATGTGACACAAAATATTTATTCTTGGTTTCTCCAAGAACAGTGCTACCAAACTGATCCATGAAAAGAATCGTGTAACTCTGTGAGATGTATTAACACATCACAAAGCAGTCTCTCAGAAAGCTTCTTTCTGTTTTTTATATGAAGATATTTCCTTTGACACCATAAACTTCAATGCACTTCAAAATATCCCATTACAGATTCCTAGAAAATAGTGCCAGCAAACTGCTAAATGAAAGGACAGCGTAACTCTTTGAGATGAATTCATACATCACAACGCAGTTTGTCAGAAAGCTTCTTTCTAGTTTTTATCTGAGGATATTTCCTTTTTCACCATAGGCCTCAATGTGCTCTCAAATAAACCTTTGCAGATTCCACGAAAACTGTGTTAGCAAACTGCTCCATAAAAAGAAAGATATAACACAGTGAGATGAATTCCCATATCACAGGGAAGTTTCTCAGAAATCTTCTGTATAGTTTTTATCTCAGCATATTTCCATTGTCACTGTAGGCTTCAATGTGACCCATAATATCCCTTTTAAGATTCCCCAAAATCAGTGCTACTAAACGGATCCATGAAAAGTATTGTATAACTCTGTGAGATGAATTAACACGTCACAAAGCTGTTTCTCAGAAAGCTTCTTTCTAGTTTTTATAAGAGGATATTTTGTTTGCCACCATAAGCTTCAATGCACTCCAAAATATCACACTGAAGATTCCAAGAAAACGGTTTTAGCAAACTGGTCAGTAGAAAAACAGTGTAAAACTGTGACATGAAGTCACACATCACAAATCATTTTCCCTGAAAGCTTCTTTCCAGTGTTTATATGAGGATATTTCCTTTTTCACCATAGGCCTCATGCATTCCCATATATCTCTTTGCAGTTTCCATGAAACCAGTGTTAGCAAACTTCTCCATGAAAAGAATCGTGTAATTCTGTGAGGTGAATTCACAAATCACAAAGCAGATTCTCAGAAAGCATCTTCCTAGTTTTTGTCTGAGGTTACTTGCTTTTTCACCATAAGCTTCAATGAGCTCCAAAAGATCCCATTGCAGATTCCATGAAAAGAAGGTTCAGAAACTGTTCAATTAACAGAACTGTGTAATTCTGCGAGATGAATTTACACATCACAAAGCAGTTTCTCAGAAAGCTTCTTTCTAGTTTTTGTCTGAGGGTATTTCCTTTGTCACCTTAAACTTGAACACACTCTGAAATATCCCATTGCATATTCCAAGGAAACAGTGTTAACAAACTGCTCAATGAGAAAAACAGTGTTACTCTGTGAGATGAATTCACACATCACAAAGCAGTTTCTCCGAAGGACTCTTTCTAGTTTTTATGTGAGGATATTTTCTTTTTCTCCCTAGGACCCAAAGCGCTCCAAATATGCCTTTACAGATTCTACGAAAGCAGTTTTAGCAATCTGATCCATGAAAAGAAACGTGTAACTCTGTGAAATGATTTCACACATCGTGAATAAGTTTCTGAGAAAGCTTCCTTCTAGTTTTGATCTGAAGATATTTCCTTTGTTACCACAGGCTTCAAAGCAATCAAGAATATCCCGACTCAGATTACCCCAAAACAGTGCTACCAAACTGATCCATTAATAGAATCTTGTAACTCTGTGAGATGAATTAACCCACCACAACTCAGTTTCTCAGAAAGAATTTTCTAGTTTTTATATGAGGATATTTCCTTTGTCACCATAAGCTCCAATGCACTCCAAAATACGTCCTTGCAGACTCCAAGAAAACTGTGTTAGCAAACTCCTCAATGAAAAGAACAGTGTAACTCTGTGAGATGAATTCACACATCACAAAGCAATTTATCAGAAAGCTTCTTTCTAGTTTTTGTCTGAGGATATTTCCTTTTTCACTGTGGGCCTCAATGCACTCACGAATATCCCTTTGCAGATTACACGGAAGTAGTGTTAGCATAGTGCTCTATAAAAAGAAAGGTGAAAATCTGTGAGATTAATTCACACATGACAAACTGGTTTCTCAGAAAGCTTCTTTTTGGTGTTTCTTTGAGGATATTTCCTTTGTCACTGTATTCTCCAGTGCACTCACAAATATCCTATTGCAGATTCCACAAAAACAGTTTCAGCAAACTACTCCAAGAAAAGAGTCATGCTACACTGTGAGATGAATACACTCATCACAAAGCAGTATCTCAGAAAGCTTCTTTCTGGTTTTTATTTGAGGACATTTCCTTTTTCAAAATAGGCTTCAAATCGATCCAAAATGTCCATTCTCAGATTTCCCAAAATCAGTGTTACTAAACTGCTCCATGTAAAGAATGGTGTAACTTTGTGAGATGAATTCACAAATCTCAAAGGAGTTTCTCAGAAAGTTTCTTTCTAGTTTTTATCTGAGGATATTTTCTTTTTCACCATAGGCCTCAATACGCTCTCAAATATACCTTTGCAGATTAGACAAAAACAGTGTTAGCAAACTGTTCCATGAAAAGAAATTTGTAAATCTGTGACATGAATTCACACATCACAAAGAAGTTACTCAGAAATCTTCTATCTAGTTTTAATCTGAGGATATTTCCTTTTTTTGCCATATTCCTTACTGTGCTCCTGAATATCCCATTGCAGATTTCCTGACAAAACTGGTAGCAAACTTCTCAATGAAAACAAGGGTGTAACTCTGTGAGCTGAAATCATGCATCACAAAGCAGTTTCACAGAACACTTCTTTTTGTTTTTTTTTTATCTGGGGATATTTCCTTTGCCACCATAAGCGTCAATGCAATCCAAAATATCCTATTGCAGCTTTCACGAAAAGAGTGTTAGAAAACTGCTCAATAAAAAGAACACTGTAACTCTGTGAGTTGAGTTCACACATCAGAAAGCAGTTTCTCAGAAAGTTCTTTTTGGATTTTTTCTGAGGATAACTTCTTTGTCACCATAGACTTCAATGCAATCCAAATTAACCCTTCTTAGATTCTCCAAAAACAGTGCTACCGAAGTGATCTGTCAAAAGAATCGTGTAACTCTGTGAGATTAATTAACACATCACAAAATGGTTTCTCAGAAAGCATCTTTCTCATTTTTATATGATGGTATTTTCTTTGTCACCATAAGCTTAAAATGAGCTCTAAAATATCCCATTGCAGATTCCAAGTAAACAGTGTTAGCAAACTGATCAATGAAAAGAACAGTGTAACTCTGTGAGATGAATTCACACATCACAAAGAATTTTCTTAGAAAGCTTCTTTCTAGATGTTTTCTGAGGACATTTCCTTTGTCACCATAGGCTTTAAGGCAATCCCAAATATCCCTTCTCAGATTCCCTAAAAACAGTGCTACCAAACTGCTCCATGAAAAGAAAGGTGTAACTCTGTGGGATGAATTCACAAATCAGAAAGCAGTTTCTCAGAAAGCTTCTTTCTAGTTTTTGTCTGAGGATATTTTCTTTGTCAGTATAAGCTTCAATGTGCTCTGAAGCATCTCATTGTGGATTACAAGAAAACTGTTAGCAAACTGCTCAATGAAAAGAACAGTGTAACTCTTTGAGATGAATTCACACATCAGAAAACAATTTCTCAGAAATCTTCTTTGTAGTTTTTATCTGTGGATATTTCCTTTTTCACCTTAGGCCTCAATGTGTTCAGAAATATCCCTTTTAAGGTTCCAGGAAAATAGTGTCAGCAAACTTCTCCATGAAAAGAAAGGTGTAAATTTGTAAGATAAATTTACCCAACACAAAGCAGTTTCTCAGAAATATTCATTTTTCTTTTTGTCTGAGGATATTTCCTTTGTCACCATACACTTCAATGTGCTCCCAAGTAGCCTATTGTTACCATACTCCTCCATGAAAAGAATGTTGTAACTGTGTGAAATAAATTCACACATCAAAAAGTTGTTTCTTAGGAAGCTTACTAGTTTTTGTCTGAGGATATTTACTTTTTCACCATATTCCTAAATGTGCTACAGAATATACCATTGCAGATTCTATGAAAAAAGTGTTATCAAGCTGCTCCACAAAAAGAAAGATGTACCTCTGTGAGATGAATTCATGCATCACAAACTATTTTCTCAGAAAGCTTCTTTCTAGTTTTTATCTGAGGATATTTCCTTTGTCACAATAGGGTTCATTGCTATCCACAATATCCCTTCTCAGATTCCCCCAAAACTTTGCTACCTCACTGTTCTATGAAAGGTGTCATGTAACTCTATGTGATGTCTTCACAAATCACAAAGCAGTTTCTCAGAAAAATTCTTTCTAGTTTTTGTCAGGGGTTATTTCCTTTTTCACCGTAGGCCTAATGCACTCACTATATCCGTTTACAGATTCCACAAAAATAGTGTTAGCAAACTGCTCCATAAAAAGAATGGTGTAATTTCTGAGATGAACTCACATATCACAAAGCAGTTTCTCAGAAAGCTTCTTTTTGGTTTTTGTCTTAGGATATTTCCATTGTCACCATAAGCTTCAATGTGCTTTCAAATATCCTATTGTGGATTCCCCATCAACAGTGCAACCATACTGCCGCATGAAAAAAATGGTGTCACTCTGTGAAGTGAATTCAGACATCACAAAGATGTTTCTCAGTAAGCTTCTTACTATTTTTTATGTGAGGATATTTCCTTTTTCACCATATTCCACTATGCACTCATGAATATCCCAATGCAGATTCCATGATAAAAGTGTTAGCAAACCTCTCAATGAATATAATGGTGCAACATTGTGAGATGAATTCACACATCACAAAGCTGTTTCCCAGAAATGTTGTTTTTGGTTTTTATCTGAGGATATTTACTTTGTCACCAGAGGCTTCAATGCACTCCAAAATATCCTATTGCAGATTCCACCAAAACAGTGTTATCAAACTGCTCAATGAAAAGAAAGGGGTAACTCTGCAAGATGAATTTACACATCACAAAGCAGTTTCTCAGAAAGATGCTTTCTAGTTTTTGTCTGAGGATATTTCCTGTTTCACTATAAGCCTGAATGCGCTCCCTAATATCTCTTTGCAGATTCCACAAAAACAGGGTTCGTAAACTGTAAATGAAAAGAAAGGGGTAACTTTGTGAGATGAATTCAAACATCACAAAGAACTTTCTCGAAAACTTCTTTCTAGTTTTTATGTGAGGATATTTCCTTTGTCACCATAGGCTTCAAT
Organism: Macaca fascicularis; assembly: GCF_037993035.2. NCBI lineage: Eukaryota > Metazoa > Chordata > Mammalia > Primates > Cercopithecidae > Macaca > Macaca fascicularis. The sequence goes on along the minus strand of NC_088384.1, from coordinate 42,290,289 downwards.
GTGCACCCAAATATCCTATTGCAGATTCCATGCGAACTGGGTTTAAAAACTGCTGCAAGAAAAGAATCATGTAACTCTGTGAGATGAATTCACACATCACAAAGCAGTTTCTCAAAAACGTTCCTTCTAATTTTTATCTGAGGATATTTCCATTGTCACCATTGGCTTCAATGTGCTCCTAAATATCCTACTGCAGATTCAACGAAACCAGTGTTATCCATATGTTCAATGAAAAGAATGATATAACACTGTAAGATGAATTCACACATCACAAAGCAGTTTCTCAGAAACCTTGTTTCTACTATTATCTGAGGCTATTTCCTTTTTCACTATAGGCCTCAATGTACTCCCAAATATCCCTTCGCAGATTCCACATAAACAGTGTTAGAAAACTGCTCTATTAAAAGGTATAAAACTATGAGATGAATTCAGACATCACAAACAACTTTCTCATAAAGCTTCTTTCTAGTTTTTCTTGGAGGATATTTCCTTTGTCACCATAGGCATCAATGTGATCCAATATATCCCTCCTCAGATTCCCCAAAAACAGTGCTACCAAACTGATCCATGAAAAGAATCATGTATCTCTGTGAGATGAATTTACGAATCAGAAAACAGTTTCTCAGAAAGCTTCTTTCTAGTTTTTATATGAAGATATTTCCATTGTCACCATAAGCTTCAATGCACTCTGAAATATCACATTGAGGATTTCAAGGAAACAGTGATAGCAAACTGATCAATGAAAAGAACAGTGAAACTCTGTAAGGTGAATCCACACATCATAAAGCAGTTTCTTAGAAAGCTTCTTTCTAGATTTTGTCTGAGGATATTTCCTTTTTCACCATAGACCTCAATGTGCTCCCAAATATCCCTTTGCAGATTCCACGAAAACAGTGTTAACAAACATTTCCCTGAAAATTGTGTTGTAACCTTGTGAGATGAACTCACCTATCAGAAAGCTGTTTTTCAGAAAGCTTATTTCTAGTTTTTATCTGAAGATATTTCCCTTTTCACCATATTCCTCAATGCACTCTGGAATATCACATTGCAGATTCCACGTAAAAAGTGTTAGAAATCTTCTAAATGAAAATACCAGTGTAACTCTGTGAGATGAATTCGCCCACCAAAAGGAAGTCTCTCAGAAATATTCTTTTTAGTTTTTATCTGAGAATATTTACTCTTTCACCCTAGACCTCAATGCACTACTAAATATCCCTTGGCAGATTCCACGAAAACAGTGTTAGCAAACTGCTCCATGAAAAGAATCATGTAACTCTGTGACATGATTTAACACATCACAAAGCAGTTTCAAGGAATGCTTCTTTCTAGTTTTCATATGAGGATATTTACTTTTCCACCTTTGGCTTCAATGTGTTTCCAAATATCCCTTTTCAGGCACCACAAAAAGATTGATACCAAAGTGCTCTCTCAACAGAAACGTGTAGCTCAATGGGTTGAATGCAACATCACAAAGGATTTTCTCTGAAAGCTTCTCTCTAGTTGTTACTTGAAGAATTTTCTTTTTTCACCTTAGGCCTCTATGCACTGCCAAATATCCCTCTGCCTATTCCACACAAACAGTGCTAACAAACTGAACCATGAAAAGAATGATGTAACTCTGTGAGATAAGTTGACCCATCACAAAGCAGTTTCTAAGAAAGCTTCTTTCTAGTTTTTATCTGAGGATATTTCCTTTTCCACCATAGGCTTCAATGAACTCCCAAATATCCCTTCTCAGACATCACACAAACAGTGATGCCAAAGTACTCCCTCAACAGAAATGTTTAGCTGTATGAGAAGAATGCACACATCACAAAGGAGTTTCTCAGAAAACTTCACTCCAGTTTTTCCCTGAAGATATATCCTTTTTTGCCATTGGACTCTATGCACTCCTGAATACCCCTTTGCAGATTCCACAAAAATAGTGTTACCAAATTGCTCAATGGAAAGAAAATTGAAACACTGTGAGATGAATTCACCCATCACAAAGTAGTTTTTCAGAAAGCTTCTTTCTAGTTTAAATCGGATGATATTTCCTTTTTCACCATAAGCTTCGATGTGCTCCCAAATATCTCCTCTCAGATATCACAAAAACTGTGATGCCAAGCTGCTCAATCAACAAAAAGGTTAAACTCTATGATATGAATATACACCTGAAAACCGTTTATCGAAAAGCTTCTCTCCAGTTTTTGTTTGAGATTATTTCCTTTACACTGTAGGCATCTATGAGCTTCCAAATGTCACTTTGAAGATTCCATAAATACAGTGCTATCAAAGTGCTCCCTGAAAAGAATCGTGTACCTCAATGTGCTCCCAAATATCCCATTGCAGTTTCCAAGAAAACTGTGGTAGCAAATGGATCAATGAAAAGAACAGTGCAACACTGTGAGATGAATTCACACATCCCAAAACAGTTTGTCAGAAAGCTTCTTTTTGGTTTTTATCTGACGATATTTCCTATGTCACCATAGGCTTCAACGCACTCCAAAATATCCTACAGAAGATTCCATGAAAACATTGTTATCAAACTGCTCAATGAAAAGAACGTTGTAACTCAGTGAGATGAATTCACACATCACAAAGTAGTTTCTCAGAAAGCTTCTTTCTACTTTTTATCTGAGGATATTTTCTTTTTCACTACAGGCCTCAATGCACTCCCAAATAACCCTTTGCAGATTACATGAAAACAGTGTTAGCAAACTGTTCCATAAAATAAAGTTGTAACTCTGTGAGATGAATTCATATATCACTAAGAACTTTCTCAGAAGCTTTCTTCTAGTTTTTATCTGAGGATATTTCCTTTGTCACCATAGGCTTCAATGCAATTCAAAATGTCCCTTCTCAGATTCCCCCAAAACAGAGTTACCAAACTGCTAATTGTGTAACTCTGTGAGATGAATTAACAGATTTCAAAGTGGTTTCTCAGAAAGCTTCTTTCTAGTTTTTATATAAGGATATTTCCTTTTCCACCATAGGCTTCAAAGCCCTCCCAAATATCCCTTCTCAGACACCTCAAAAACAGTGATACTAAAGTGCTCCCTCAACAGAAACGTTTACCTCTAGGAGATGAATGCAAATCTCACAAAGGAGTTTCTCAGAAAGCTTCTCTCCCGTTTTCACCTGAAGAATTACCTTTTTTCACCCTACGTGTCTATGCACTCCCAAATATCCCTCTGCCGATTCCACAAAAACAGTGCTACCAAACTGTGCATTGAAAAGTTAGGTTTAACTCTGTGAGATAAATTCACCCATCACAAAGTTGTTTCTCAGGAAGCTTGTTTCTAGCTTTTATCTGAGGATATTTCCTTTATCAGCATAGGCTTGAATGTGATCCAAAGTATCCTTTCTCAGATTCCACAAAAACATTGTTAACAAACTGCTCCATGAAAGGAAATTGTAACTCTGTGAGATGAATTCACAAATTAGAAAGCAGTTTCTCAGAAACCTTCTTTTTAGTTTTTATATGAGGATATTTCCTTTTCCACCATTGGCCTCAATGGACTCCCAAATATCCCTCTGTGACACCAAGAAAACAGTGAAGCCAAAGTGGTCCCTCAACAGAAACGTTTAGCTCTATGAGATGAATGCACACATCATAAAGTAGTTTCTCAGAAAGCTTTTCTCCAGTTTTTACCTGAAGAAATTTCTTTTTTCACCTTAGGCCTCAATGTGCTCCCAAATATCCCTCTGGAGATTCCACAAAAACAGTGTTACCACACTGCTCAATGAAAAGAAAGGTGTAACTCTGTGAGATGAATTCACCCAACACAAAACAGTTTCTCAGAAAGCTTCTTTCTAGTTTTTATCTGAGGATATTTCCTTTTTCACTATAGACCTCAATGTGCTCTGGAATATCCCATTACAGATTACATGAAAACAGTGCTAGCAAACTGCTCCATGAAAAGAAAGGTGTCACTCTGTGAAATGGATTCAAGCATCACAAAGAACTTTCTCAGAAAGCTTCTTTCTAGTTTTTATCTGAGGATATTTCCTTTGTCACCATAGGTTTCAATGCGATCCAAAATATCCGTTCTCAGATTCCCCAAAAACACTGCTCACAAACTGATCCATGAAAATTATCGTGTAACTCTTTGAGATGGATTAACATATCACAAAACGGTTTCTCACAAAGCTTCTTTTTAGTGTTTATATGAGGATATTTACTTTGTCACCCTAAGCTTCAACGTGTTCCAAATATCCCATTGCAGATTCCAAGAAAACAGTGTTAGCCAGCTGCTCAATGATAAGAACAGTGTAACTCTGTGAAATGAATTCACACATCACAAAGCAGCTTCTCAACAAGTTTCTTTTTGGTTTTTATCTGCAGATATTTCCTTTGTCACCATAGGCTTCAATGAGCTCCCTAATATCCTATTGCAGATCCCATGTAAACAGTGTTATCAAACTGCTCAATGAAAACACCAGTGTACCTCTGTGAAATGAATTCACACATCCAAAAGTAGTTTCTCAGAAAGCTTCTTATTAGTTTAAACATGAGAATATTTCCTTTTTCACCAGAGATGAATATACACATCACAAAACTGTTTCTCGAAAAGCTTCTCCAAAGTTTTAATCTGAAGTTATTTCCGTTTTCACCCTAGGCCTCCAGTAGCTCCAGAATATCCCTTTGCAGATTCCTAGAAACAGTGCTACCAAACTGCTCAAAGAAAAGAAAGGCATAACTGTGTCTGATGAATTCACCCTTCACAAAGAAATTTCTTTGAAAGCTCCTTTCTAGTTTTCATCTGTGCATATTTCATCTGTGCACCATCAACCTCAATGCGCTCCCAAATATGTCTTCTCAGACACCAAAAATACAGTGATGACAAACTGCTCAATCAACAAAATGGTATATCTCTATGAGGTGAATACACATATCACAAAACAGTTGTTCCAAAACTTTCTTTCCAGTTTTGATCTGCAGATATTTACTTTTTCACCATAGGCCTCTATGAGCTCCTGAAAATCCCTTTGCAGATTCCCCAAAAACAGTGCTAACAAACTACTCAATGAAAATAAAGGTGTAACTCTGTGAGATAAATTCACCCATAACAAGGCAGTTTCTCAGAGAGCTTTCTTCTAGTTTTTATGTGAGGATATTTCCTTTGTCACCATAAGCTTCAATGCACTCCAAAATATCAGATTTCAGATTCCAAGAAAAGAGTATAAGCAAATTGCTCAGGGAAAAGAACAGTGTAACTCTGTGAGTTGAATTCACCCAACACAAAACAGTTTCTCAGAAAGCTTCTTTCTGATTTTAATCTGAGGATACTTCCTTTTCCATCATAGGCCTCAAAGTGCTCCCAAATATCCCTTTGCTGATTCCACCAAAACAGTGCTATCAAAGTGCTCAATGGAAACAGCAGTGTATCTATGTGAGATGAATTCACACATCCAAAAGTCATTTTTCAGAAAGCTTCTTTCTAGTTTTTATCTGAGGATATTTCCTTTTTCACCATAGGCCTCAATGCTTTCCTATGTATCACTTTTCAGATTCCACCAAAACAGTGTCTACAAACTGCTCCATGAAAAGATAGGTGTAACTCTGTGAGGGAAATTCATACATCACAAAGAACTTCCAGAAAGCTTCTTTCTACTTTTTATCTGAGGATATTTCCTTTGTCACCATAGGCTTCAAAGCTATCCAAAATATCCCTCCTCATATTCCTCAAAAACAGTGCTAAAAAACTACTCCATGAAAATAATCGTGTAACTCAGTGAGATGAATTCGCACATCACATGGCTGTTTCTCAGAAAGCTTCTTGCTAATTTTTATCTGAGGATATTTCCTTTTTCACCATATTTCTCAATGCACTCTGGAATATCCCATCGCATATTCCACGAAAAAAGTGTTAGCAAACTTCTCAATGACAATAATAGTGTAACTCTGTGAGGTGAACTCACACATCACAAAAAGGTTTCTCGGGATGTTTCTTTCTAGATTTTATCTATGGATATTTCCTTTGTCACCATAGGCTTCAATGCGTTCCAAAATATCCCTTCTCAGATTCCCCAAAAACAGTGTTATCAAACTGCTCCATGAAAAGAATGGTGTAACTCTGTGAGACGAATTCATAAATCACAAAACAATTTCTCAGAAAGCGTCTTTCTAGTTTTTGTCTTAGGATATTTCCTTTTTCACCATTTGCCTCAATGCACTCACAAATATCTCTTTGCGGATTCCACGAAAATAGAGTTAGCAAGCTGCTCCATGAAAAGAAAGGTGTAATTCGGTGAGATGAATTCACACATCACAAAGCAGTTTCTCAGAAAGCTTCTTTTTTGTTTTTGTCTGACGTTATTTCCTTTGTCACCATAGGCTTCAAGGCACACCCAAATATTCCTTCTCAGACATCACAAAAACAGTGATGCCAAACTGCTCCCTCAACATAAAGCTTTACCTCTATGAGATGAATGTACACATCACAAAGGAGCTATCAGAAACTTTCTCTCCAGTTTTTACCTGAAGATAATTCCTTTTTCACCCCTGACCTCTATCCGCTCCTTAATATCCCATTGTATATTCCACAAAAACAGGGTTACCAAACTGCTCAATGAAAAGTAAGATTTAATTTTGTTAGATGAATTCATCCATCAGAAAATAGTCTCTCAGAAAGCTTCTTTCTTGTTTTAGTCTGAGGATATTTCCTTTTTCACCATAGGCTTCTGTGTTCCCCAAATATCCGTTTGTAGATTAAACAAAAACAGAGTTACCAAATTGTTCAAGGAAAGAATGGTTTATCTGTAGCAGGTGAAATCACCCATCACAAAGAAATTTCTCAGAAGGCTTCCTTCGAGTTTTTAATCTGTGCATATTTACTTTTCCACAATCAGCATCATTGCCCTCGCAAATATCCCTTCTCATACACCATAAAAACAGTGATGCCAAACTGCTCCATCAGCAAAGTGGTTCATTTCTATGAGGTGAATACACATATCACAAAACAACTTCTCAAAAACCTTCTCTCCAGTTTTTATCTGAAGATATTTCCTTTTTCACCAAAGACCTCTATGAGCTCCCGGAAATCCTTTTGCAGATCATCAAAAACAGTGTGACCAAACTGCTCAATGAAAAGAAAAGTGTGACTGTGTGAGATGAATTCACCCATCACAAAGCAGTTTCTCAGAAACCTTCTTTCTAGTTTTTGTCTAGGATATTTCCTTTTTCACAGTAATCCTCAATGCGCTCGTGAATATCTCTTTGCAGATTCCATGAAAACAGTCTAGTAAACTGCTCCATGAAAAGAAAGGTGTAAAACTGTGAGATGAATTCACATATCACAAAGTAGTTTCTCAGAAAGCTTCCTTTGGCTGTGCTCTGAGGATATTTCCTTTGTCACCATAGCCTTCAATTCACTCCCAAGTATCCTATTACAAATTTCACAAAAACAGTGCTATCAAACAGCTCAATGAAAACAACACTATATCTCTGTGAGATGAATTCACACATCCAAAAGTAGTTTCTCAGAAACCTTCTTTCTAGTTTTTATCTGAGGATATTTCCTTTTTCACCATAGGCCTCAATGCAGTCTGGAATATCCCATCTCAGATTCCACGAAAAAAGAATTAGCAAACTTCTCAATGAAAATAACAATGTAACTCTGTGAGATGAGTTCACACATCACAAGGAAGTTTCTCAGAAAGTTTCTTTCTAGATTTTATCTGAGGATATTACCTTTGTCACCATTGACTTCAACATGATCGAAAATATTCTTTCTCAGATGCCCCCAAAACAGTGCTACCAAACTGCTCCATGCAAAGAATCGTGTAACTGTGAGATGAATTCACAAATCACAAAGCAGTTTCTCAGAAAACTTCTTTCTAGTTTTTGTCTGAGGATGTGTCCTTTGTCACCGTAAGCTTCAATGCCCTCTGAAATATCCCATTGCAGATTCCATGAAAACAGGGTTAAGAAACTGCTCAATGAAAAGTACAGTGTAACTCTGTGAGATGAATTCACACATGACAAAGCAGTTTCTCAGATAGCTTCTTTCTAGTTTTTATCTGAGGATATTTCCTTTGTCACCATGTGCTTCAAAGCAATCCAAAATCTCCCTTCTGAGATTCCCCAAAAACAGTGCTACCAAACTGCTCCATGAAAATAATCATGAAACTTTGAGAAATGAATTCACAAATCACAAAGCAGTTTCTCAGAAAGCTTCTTTCTAGTTTTTGTCTGAGTAATTTCCTTTCTCACCATTTGCCTCAATGCGCTTGCAAATATCCCTTTGCAGATTCCATGAGAATAGTGTTAGCACAATGCTCCATGAAAAGGAGGGTGTAAATCTGTGAGATGAATTCACACATCACAAAGCAGTTTCTCAGAAAGCATTTTTTTGTATTTTGTCTTAGGATATTTCCTTTGTCACCATTGGCTTTAATGCACTCCCAAATATCCCTTCTAAGACACCACAAAAGCAGTTATGCCAAAGTACTCCCTCTACAGAAATGTTTAGCTCTTTGATATGAATGCACACATCACAAAGGAGTATCTCTGAAAGCTTCTCTCCAGTTTTTACCTGGAGAATTTTCTTTTCTCACCTTAGGCCTCATGGGCTCCCAAATATCCCTTTGCAGTTTCCATAAAAACAGTGCTCCCAAACTGCTCAAAGAAAGCAAAAATTTAATCTGTGTGATGAATTCACCCATCACAAAGAAATTTCTCAGAAAGCTTCTTTCTAGTTTTTATCTCAGGATATTTCCTTTTACACCATTAGTTTCCATGCAGTCCCAAATATGCCTACTCAGACACCACAAAAACAGTGATGCCAAAATGCTCTCTCAACAGAAAACTTTACCTCTATGAGTTGAGTGCACACTTCACAAAGGAGTTATCAGATACTTTCTTTCCACTTTATACCTGAAGATATTACCTGTTTCAAACTCTGCCTGTATCCACTCCCGAATATCCCTTTGCATATTCCACAATAACAGTATTACCAAACTGCTCAATGAAAAGAAAGATTTAACTCTGTGAGATGAATTCAACCATCACAAAACAGTCTCTCAGAAAGTTTCTTTCTAGTTTTTATCTGAGGGTATTTCCTTTTTCACGATAGGCTTCTCTGTGCTCCGAGTACCCCTTTGTAGATTCCACAAAAACAGGGTTACCAAACTGAACAATGAAAAGAATAGTTTACCCTTGGGAGGTGAAATCACCCATCACAAAGAAATTTCTCAGGAAACTCCTTTCTAGATTTTAATCTTTGCATATTTATTTTTCCACCATGAGCCTCAATATGCTCCCAAATATCCCTTCTCAGACACCACAAAAACAGCGAGGCCACACTGCTCAATCAACAAAATGGTTAATCTTCATGAAGTGAATACACACATCACAAAACAGCTTCTCAAAATCCTTCTCTCCAGTTTTTAACTGAAGATAATTCCTTTTTCACCATAGTCCTTCATGAGCTCCCAGAAATCCCTTTGCAGATCCCCAAAAACAGTGCTACCAAACAGCTCAATGAAAAGAAAGGTGTAATTCTGTGAGATGAATTCACCCATCACAAAGCAGTTTCTCAGAAAGTTTCTTTCTACTTTTTGTCTGAGGATATTTCCTTTTTCACCACAGTCTTCAATGTTGTCCCAAGTATTCCCTTACAGATTCCACAAAAACAGTGTTAGCAAACTGCTCCATGAAAAGGAAGGTGTAAGTCTGTTAGATGAATTCACACATCACAAAGCAATTTCTCAGAAAGCTTTTTTTGGTTTTTCTCTGAGGATATTTCCTTTGTTGCCATAGGCTTCAATGCACTCCCAAATATCCTATTTTAGATTCATGAAAACAGTGTTATCAAACTGCTCAGTGAATACAACAGTGTATCTCTGTGAGATGAATTCACACATCCAAAAAAAGTTTCCCAGAAAGCTTTTTTCTAGTTTTTATCTGAGGGTATTTCCTTTTTCACCATAGTCCCCAATGTGCTCCGGAATATCCTATTGTAGATTCCATGAAAATAGTGTTAGCAAGCTTCTCAATGAAAAGAAAGGTGTAACTCTGTGAGATGAATTCACACATCATAAATAAGCTTCTCAGAAAGTTTCTTTCTAGATTTTGTCTGAGGATATCTCCTTTGTCACCCTAGGCTTCAATGCAATCCAAAATATTCATTCTCAGACTCCCCAAAAACAGTGCTACCATATTGCTCCGTGAAAAGAATCATGTACCTGTGTGAGTTGAATTCACAAATCACAAATCAGTTTCTCAGAAAGCTTCTTTCTAGTTTTTGTCTGAGGATTTTTACTTTTTCACTGTTTGCCTCAATGTGCTTGCAAATATCCCTTTGCAGATTCCATGAAAAGAGTGTTAGTAAAATGCTCAATAAAAAGAAAAGTGTAAATCTGTGAGATGAATTCACACTTCATAAAGCAGTTTCTCAGAAAGCATCTTTTTTGGTTTTTGTTTGAGGATATTTCCTTTGTCAACACAAGCTTCAATGTGCTCCCAAATATCCCTTCTCAGACACCACAAAAACAGTGATGCCAAAGTCCTCCCTCAACAGAAACATTTAGCTCATTGAGATGAATGCACACATCACAAAGGAGTTTCTCCAAAAGGTTCTCTCCAGTTTTTCCCTGGAGAATTTTTTTTTCACCTTAGACCTCTATGTACTCCCAAATATCCCTTTGCAAGTTCCATAAAAACTGCTACCAAACTGCTCAAAGAAAACAAAGGTGTACCTCTGGGTGATGAATTCACTCATCACAAAGAAATTTCTCAGAAAGCTTCTTTCTAGTTTTTATCTCAGGATATTTCCTTTTACACCATTGGCTTACACGAGCTCCCAATTATGCCTTCTCAAACACCACAAAAACAGTGAAGCCAAAATGCATTCTCAACAGAAAGCTTTACTCTATGAGATGAATGCACACATCACAAAGGAGTTATCAGAAACTTTCTCTCCAGTTTTTACCTGAAGATATTATCTGTTTCAACCTTGACCTGTATCCTCTCCCAAATATCCCTTTGCATATTCCACAAAAACAGTGTTACCAAACTGCTCAATGAAAAGAAAGATTTCACTCTGTGAGATGAATTCAACCATCAAGAAAAAGTCTCTCAGAAAGCTTCTTTTAACTTTTATTTGAGTGTATTTTCTTTTTCACCATAGGCTTCTCTGTTCTCCGAATATCCCTTTGTAGATTCCACTAAAACAGGGTTACCAAACTGCTCAATGAAGAGAGTGGTTTACCTCTGGGAGATAAATTCACCCATCACAAAGAAATTTCTCAGAAAGCTCCTTTCTATTTTATATCTTTGTATATTTACTTTTAAACCATCAGGCACAATGTGCTCCCAAATATCCCTTCTCAGCACAAAAACACAAAACAGTGATGCCAAACTATTCAAGGAACAAAATGGCTTATCATTATGAGGTGAATACACATCTCACAAAACAGCTTCTCAAAACCCTTCTCTCCAGTTTTTATCTGAAGATATTTCCTTTTTCACCAGAGGCATATATGATCTCCTGAAAATCCCTTTGCATATTCCTCAAAAACAGTGCTACCAAACTGTTCAGAGAAAAGAAAGGTGTAATTCTGTGAGATGAACTCACACATTGCAAAGCAGTTTCTCAGAAAACTTCTTTCCAGTTTTCATCTGAGTATATTTCCTTTTGTTTGAGTATATTTCCTTTTACAGGATAGGCCTCAATGCGCTCCCATACATCACTTTGTAGATTCCACTAAAACAGTGTTTGCAAACTGCTCCATGAAAAGAAAAGTGTAACTCTGAGAGATGAATTAACACATTACAAAGAACTTCCTCAGAAAGTTTCTTTCTTTTTTTATCGGATTATATTACCTTTATCACCATAGGCTTCAACAAGATCCAAAATATCCCTTCTCAGATTCCCCAAAAACAGTGCTACCAAACTGCTCCATGAAAAGAATGTTGTAACTCTTTTAGATGAATTCACACATCACACAGCTGTTTCGCAGAAAGCTTCTTTCTTGTTTTTATCTTAGGATATTTCCTTTTTCACCATGGGCCTCAATGCATTCTGAAATATCCCATCGCAGATTCCATAATAAAAGCGTTACCCATCTTCTCAATGAAAAGAATGGTGTAACTCTGTGAAGTGAAATCCTACATCACATAGATGCTTCTCAGAAAGATTCTTTCTAGGTGTTATCAGAGGATATTTCCTTTGTCACTGTAGGCTTCACTGTGATCCAAATTATCCCTTCTCAGATTCCCCAAAAACAGTGCTACCAAACTGCTTCATGAAAAGAATCATGTAACTCTGTGAGATGTGTTCACAAATCACAAAGTAATTTGTCATAAAGCTTCTTTCTAGTTTTTGTATGTTGATATTTCCTTTTTCACCATTTGCCTCAATGTGCTTGTGAATATCCCTTTGCAGATTCCATGAAAATAGTGTTAGCAAACTGCTCCATGTAAAGCAAGGTGTATTTCTGTGAGATGAATTCAAACATCAGAAAGGAGTTTTTCAGAAAGATTCTTTTTGTTTTTTGTCAGGATATTTCTTTTGCCACCATAGGCTTCCATGTGCTCTCAGATATCCCGTCTCAGACACCACAACAACAATGATGCCAAAGAGCTCCCTCAACAGAAACGTTTACTTCTATGAGATGAATACACATAACACAAAAGAGTTTCTCTGAAAGCTTCTTTCTCATTTTTATCTGAGGGTATTTCCTTTTTCATCATATTCCACAATGCACTCCTGAATATCCCTTTGCAGATTAAATGAAAAAAGTGTTAGTAATCTTCTCAAAGAAAAGAACAGTGTTACTTGGTGAGATGAATTCACACATCACAAAGCAGTTTCAAAGAAAGCTTCTTTTTGGTTTTTATCTGAGGATATTTCCTTTGTGATGGTAGGCTTCAGTGCGGTCCAAAATATCCTTTCTGAGATTCCCCAAAAACAGTGCTACTAAACTGCTCCATGAAAAGAATGGTGGAACTCTGTGAGAGGAATTCACACATCCAAAAGTTGTTTCTCAGAAAGCTTCCTTCTAGTTTTTATCTGAGGATATTTCCTTTTTCACTATATTCCTGAATGTGTGCCAGAATATCCCATTACAGATTAAATAATAAAAGTGTTAGCAGACTTCCCAATGAAAAGAACAGTGTAACTCTGTAAGATAAATTCACACATCACGAAGACATTTCTCATAAAGTTTCTTTCTAGAGTTTATCTGAGGATGGTTCCTTTGTCACCACAGGCTTCAATGCGATCGCAAATATCCCTTCTCAGATTCCTCAAGAACAGTGCTACCAAACTGTCCCATGAAAAGAATTGTGTAGTTCTGTGAGATGAATTCACAGCTCACAAAGCAGTTTCTCAGAAAGCTTTTTTCCAGTTTTTTTTCTGAGGATATTTCCTTTTTCATCATTTGCCTCAATGCCCTCGTGAACAGCCCTTTGCAGATACCACAAAAATAGTGTTAGCAAACTGCTCCATGAAAAGCAACGAGTAAATCTGTGAGATGAATTCTCACATCACAAAGCAGTTTCTCAGAAAGCTTCTTTTTGGTTTTAGTCTGAGGATAATTTGTCACCATAGGCTTCAATACACTCCCAAGAATCTTATTGCAGATTCCATGAAAATAGTGTTAGAAAACTGCTCCATGAAAAGCAATGAGTAAATCTGTGAGATGAATTCACACATCACAAAGCAGTTTCTCAGAAAGCTTCTTTTTGGTTTTAGTCTGAGGATATTTAGTTTGTCACCATAGGCTTCAATACACTCCCGAGTATCTTATTGCAGATTCCACGAAAATAGTGTTATAAAACTGCTCAATGAAAACAACAGTGTAACTCTGTGAAACGAATTCGCAGAAACCTTCTTTCTCAGAAAGCTTTTTCCTAGTTTTTATCTGAGGAAATTTCCTAGGCCTCAAAGTGCTCCCACATATCCCTTTGTAGATTCCACGAAAACAGTATTAGCAAACTCCTCCATGAAAAGAAAGGTGTAACTCTGTGAGATGAACTCACACATCACAAAAAAACTTTCTCAGAAACCTTCTTTCTAGTTTTTATCTTAGGATATTTCCTTGTCACCATAGGCTTCAATGCGATCAAAAATATCTCTTCTCAGATTCCCCCAGAACAGTGCTACCAAACTGATCCATGAAAGGAATGGTGTAACACTGTGAGCTGAATTAACACGTTAAATAGCAGTTTCTCAATATGCTTCTTTCTAGTTTTTATGTGAGGATAATTCCTTTGTGACCATAAGCTTCAATAGGCTTGGAAATATCCCATTGCAGAATCTAAGAAAACAGTGTTATCAAACTGGTAAATGAAAAGAATAGTGTAACACTGTGAGATGAATTCACACATCAAAAAGCAGTTTCTCAGAAAGCTTCTTTCTAATTTTTATCTGAGGATATTTCCTTATTCACCATAGGCCTCAGAGCGCTCAGAAATATCCCTTTGTTGATTCCACGAAAACAGTGTTGGCAAACTGCTCCATGAAAAGAACAGTGTAACTCTACAAGATGAAGCCACACATCACAAAGGACTTTCTCCAAAAGCATCTTTCTTGTTTTTATCTGAGGATATTTCCTTTGTCACCACAGGTTTCAATGCGATCCAAAATATCCCTTCTCAGATGTACCAAAAACAGTGCTACCAAACTATTCCATGAAAAGAATTGTGTAAATTTGTGAGATGAATTAACACATCAGAATGCACCTTCTCAGAAAGCTTCTTTCTAGTTTTTATATGAAGACATCTACTTTGTCATGCTAAGCTTCAATGTGCTCTGAAGTATCAAATTGCTGATTCCAAGAAAACAGTGTAAGCAAACTGCTCAAGGCAAAGAAAAGTGTACCTCTGTAAGATGAATTCACCCATCACAAAGCAGTTTCTCAGAAAGCTTCTTTCTAGTTTTATCTGAAGATATTTCCTTTTTTACCATATTATTCAATGTGCTCCCGAATATACCATTTCAGATTAAATGAAAAAACTGTTAGCAAACTTCTCAATGAAAAGAATGGTGTTACTCTGTGAGATGAATTCACACATCAAAAAGCAGTTTCACAGAAAGCTTCTTTTTGTTTTTTTCTATGAGGATATTTCCTTTGTCACCATAGGCTACAATGCACTCCCAAATATCCTATTGCAGATTCCACAAAAACAGTGTTACCAAACTGCTAAATGAAAAGAAATGTGTAACTCTGTGAGATAAATTCACACATCACAAACAACTTTCTCAGAAAGCTTCTTTGTAGTTTTTATCAGAGCATATTTTCTTTGTCACCATTCTCGTCAAAGTGATCCACAATATCCTCTCTCAGATTCCACTAAAACAGTGCTAAAAAAATGATCCATGTGAAGCATTGTGCAATGCTGTGAGATGAATTAAGACATCACGAACATCAGAAACTTCTTTATAGTTTTTATATGAGGATATTTCCATTGTCACCATAGGCTTCAATGTGGTCCAAAATATCCCATAGCAGATTCCAAGAAAAGAGTGTTAGCAAACTGCTCTATGAAAAGAACAGTTTAACATTGTGAGATGAATTCACACATCACTAAGCAGTTTCACAGAAGCCTTCCTTCTAATTTTAATCTGAGGATATTTCGTTTTCACTGAAGACTTCAATACAATTCAAAATACACCTTCTCAGATTCCCCATAAATAGTGCTAACAAACAGATCCATAAAAGCAGTGGTGTATCTCTGAGAGATGAATTCACACATCACAAAACAGTTTCTTAGAAATTTTCTTTCTAGTTTTTATCAGAGGTTATATCCTTTTTGTTCATATTCCTCAATGTATTATGGAATATCCCATTGCAGATTCCACGAAAAAAGTATTGGCACGCTTCTCAATGAAAAGAAAGGTGCAACTCTGTCAGATGAATATACACATCCCAAAGGAGTTTCACAGAAAGCTTCTTTTTGGTTTTTATCTGAGGATAATTCTTTTGTCACCATAGGCTTCCAGTTGCTCCCAAATATCCTAATGCAGATTCCACAAAAACAGCATTATGAAACTGCTAAATGAAAAGAAGAGTGTGTCTTTGTAAGTTGAAATCACACATCACAAAACAATTTCTCAGAAAGTTTGTTTCTTGTTTTTATCAGAGGACATTTCCTTTTTTACTATAGATCTCAATGCACTCCCAAATATGCCTTTGTATATTCCATGAAAATGGTGTTAGCAAATTGTTCCATGAAAAGAAAGATCTAAATTTGGGGGATGAGTTCAAAAATCTCAAAGAACTTTCTCAGAAAACTTCTTTCTAGTTTTTATCTGAGTTTATTTCCTTTGACACCATAGGCTTCAATGCAATCCAAAATATCCCTTCTCAGATTCCCCAAAAACAGTGCTACCAAACTGAACCATGAAAAGAATCACATAACTCCGAGAGATTAATTAAAACATCACATGGGGTTTTACAGAAAGCTTCTTCCTAATTTTTGTCTGAGGATAATTCCTTTGTCACCATAAGCTTCAGTGCATTTCAAAATATCCCATGTCAGATTATAAGAAAACAGTGTTAGCAAACTTCTCAATGAAAAGAACAGTGTAGCTCTGTAAGATGAATTCATGCATCAAAAAGCAGTTTCTCAGAAAGCTTCTTTCTACTTTTTATCTGGGGATATTTACTTTTACACCATAGGCCTCAATGTGCTAAACAATATTCCTTTGCAGGTTCCAGGAAAACAGTCTTAGCAAACTGATCCATGTAAAGAAAGTTGTAACTCTGTGAGATGAATTCACACATCACAAAAAATTTTCTCAGAAAGCTTTTATTCTATTTTTTATATAGAGGGTATTTCATTTGTCACCATACTCTTCAATGAATTCCGAAGCATCCCTTCTCAGATTCCCCAAAAACAGTGCTACCAAAATGATCCATTAAAAGAATTGTGAAACTCTGTGAGATGAATTCACACATCACAAAACAGTTTCTCAGAAAGCTTCTTTTTGCTTTTTGTCTGAGGATACTTCGTTTGTCACCATATGTTTCAAACCTCTCCCAAATATCCTAATGCAGATTCCACGAAAAGAGTGTTAGCAAACTGCCCCAGAATTGAATCATGTAACTCTGTGAGATTAATTCACACATCACAAAGCAATTTCTCAGAAAGCTTCTTTCCAGTTTTTATGTGAGGTATTTCCTTTTTCACCTTAGACATCAATGCAATCCAAAATATCCCTTCACAGACTCCCCAAAAACAGTGCTACCAACCTGCTGCATGAAAATGTGGTGTATCTCTGTGAGATGAATTCACACATCAAAAAGCTGTTTCTCAGAGAGATTCTTTTTAAGTTTTTATCTGAAGATATTTCCTTTTTCACCATATTGCTCTATGAACTCCAGAACATCCCATTGCAGATTCCATGAGTAAATTGTTAGCAAATTTCTCAATGAAAAGAACTGTGTAACTCAGTGAGATGAATTCACATATCACAAAGAGCTTTCTCAGAAAGATTCTTTTTGATTTTTATCTGAGTATATTTCCTTTGTCACCATAGGCTTCAGCGTGCTCCCAGATATCCTATTGCAGATTACATGAAAATAGTGTTATCAGCCTGCACAATGAAAAGTACAGTATAACTCTGTAAGATGAATTCACGAATCACAAAGCAATTTCTCAGAAACTTCTTTCTAGTTTTTATCTGAGGATATTACCTTTTTCACTATAGGTCTAAATTTGCTCCCAAATATCCCTTTGCAGATCCCATGGAAACAGTGTTAACACACTGCTCCATGAAAAGAAATGTATAAATCTGTGTGATGAATTCAAACATATCAAAGAATTTTCTCAGAAAGCTTCTTTCCAATTTTTATCTGAGGATACTTACTTTGTCACTATATGCTTCTATGCAATCCAAAATATTCCTTCTTAGATTCCCCAAAAACAGTGCTACCAAATTGATCCATGAAAAGAATTGTGTAACTCTGTGAGATGAACTAACACATCACCAAGCTCTTTCTCAGAATGCTTCTTTCTAGTTTTAGTAGGATATTTTCTTTGTCACTATAAGCTTCAAAGCACTCCAAAATACACATTGCAGATTCCAAGAAAACAGTTTAGCAAACTGCTCAATGAAAGGAACACTGTAACACTGTGAGATGAATTCACAAATCACAAAGGAGGTTCTCAGAAAGCTTCTTTCTAGTTTTCACCTGAGGATATTTCCTTTTTCACCATAGGCCTCAATGCGCTCCCAAATATTCCTTTGAAGATTCCATGAGAACAGTGTTAGCAAAGTGCTCCATGAAAAAGAAGGTGCAAATCTGTGAGATGAATTCACACATCACAAAGCAGTTTCACAGAAAGCATCTGTTTGGTTTCTCTATGAGGATATTTCCTTTGTCACCATAGGCTGCAGTGTGCTCCCAAGTATCCTATTTCAGATTCCACAAAAACAGTGTTACCAAACTGCTACATGAAAGAGAAGGTGTAACCCTGTGAGATAAATTCAGACATCCAAAGGACTTTCTCAGAAAGCTTCTTTCTAGTTTTTATCTGAGGATACTTTCGTTGTCACCATTGCTGTCAAAGTGATCCAAAATATCCTCTCTCAGATTCCACAAAAACAGTGCTAAAAAACTGATCCATGAAAAGCATCTTACAATACTGTGAGATGAATTAACACATCACAAAGTGGTATATCAGAAAGCTTCTTTCTAGTTTTTATAGGAGGATATTTCCATTGTCACCATAGGTTTCAATGTGGTCCAAAATATACCATAGCAGATTTCAAGAAAAGAGTGTTAGTAAACTGCTCTATGAAAAGAACAGTTTAACTCTGTGAAATGAACTCACACATCACTAAACAGTTTCGCAGAAGGCTTCTTTCTAATTTTAATCTGAGGATATTTTCTTTTCACCGTAGACTTCAATGCAGTTCAAAGTATGCCTTCTCAGATTTCCCAAAAATAGTGCTACCAAACAGCTCCATAAAAACAGGGGTGTAACTGTGAGAGAAGAATTCACACATCACAAAGCTGTTTCTCAGAATGCTTCTTTCTAGATTTATCAGAGGCTATATCCTTTTTGACCATATTCCTCAATGCACTATGGAATATCCCATTGCAGTTTCCATGAAAAAAGTATTGACAAGCTTCTAAATGAAAGGAAAGGTGTAACTCTGTGAGATGAATTCACACATCCCAAAGCAGTTTCACAGAAAGTTTTTTTTTTTTTTGGTTTTTATCTGAGGATAATTCCTTTGTCACCATAGGTTTCAATGTGGTCCCAAATATCCTATTGCAGATTCCACGAAAACAGTGTTAGCAAGCTACTCAATGAACAGAATGGTCTGTCTATGTAACTTGAATTCAGACATCACAAAGCAGTTTCTCAGAAAGCTTCTTTTTGTTTTTTCTATGAGGATATTTCCTTTGTCACCATAGGCTTCAATGCATTCCCCAATATCCTATTGCAGATTCCAGGAAAACAGTGTTAGCAAACTGCTGAAAGAAAAGAATCGTGTAACTCTGTGAGGTGAATTCACATATCCCAAAGAAGTTTCTCAGAATGCCTCTTTTAGTTTCTATCTGAGGATATTTCCTTTGTAGCCATAGAATTCAATGCAATTCAAAGTACCCTTGTGAGATTCCTGAAAAACAGTGATTCCAAACTGCTCGTTGTGTAACTCTGTGAGATGAATTCACACCTCTCAAAGCATTTTCTCCGAAAGCTTCCCTGTGGTTTTTATCTGAGGATATTTCCTTATTCACCATAGGCCTGAACTCTATCCTATATATCCCTTTGTAGGTTACATGAAAACAGTGTTACAATACTGCTCCAAAAAAAAGTTGTTACTCTGTGAGATGAATGCACACATCACAAAGAAGTTTCTCAGAAAGTTTCTTTCTAGTTTTTATCTGAGGTTATTTCCTTTGTCACAATATTCTTCAATGCCATCCAAATATCCCTTCTCAGATTCCCCAAAAACAATGTTAGCACACTGTTCAATGAAAAAAAAGTGTAACTCTGTGAGATAAATTCATACATCACAAGGCTGTTTCTCAGAAACCTTCTTTCTAGTTTATATGTGAGGATATTTCCTTTTTCACCATGGGCCTCAATGCACTCCCAAATATCCCTTTGCAGATCCCACAAAAACAGTTTTAGCAAACTGCTCCATGAAAAGAAATTTGTTACTCTGTGAGATGAATACACACATCACTAAGCAGTTTCTCAGAAAGTTTCTGGTTTTTTTTTTTTTTTTAGAGGATAATTCCTGTGTCACCTTAGGCTTCAATGTGCTCCCAAATATCTTATTGTAGATTTTCCAAAAACAGTGCCATCATACTGCTCCATGAAAAGAATGGTGTAATTTGGTGAAATGAATTCAAACATCACAAAGCTGTTTCTCAATAAGCTTCTTACTAGTTTTTATCTGAGGATATTTTGCTCTTCACTATATTCCTCTATGTGCTCCTGAATATCATTTGCAGATTCCTCGAAAAAAGTGTCAACACACTTCTCAATGAAAATAATGGTGTAGCTTTGTGAGATGAATTCATACATCTCAAATCAGTTACACAGAAAGATTCTTTTTGGTTTTAATCTGAGGATATTTACTTTGTCACCATAGGCTTCACTGCACTCCCAAATATCCTATTGCAAGTTCCACTAAAACGCTGTTAGCAAACTACTGCAAGAAAAGAGTCATGTGATTTGGTGAGATGAATTCACACATAACAAAGCACTTTCTCAGAATGCTTATTTCTAGTTTATATCTGAGGCTATTTCCTTTGTCACCATAGTCTACCATGCAATTCAAAATATCCTTTCTCAGATTCACCAACAACAGTGCTATCAATCTGTTCCATGAGAAGAGTGGTGAAACACTGTGAGATGAATTCACATATCACAAAGCAATTTCTCAGAAAGCTTTTTTCTAGTTTTTAATCTGAGGATATTTCCTTTTTCACCATCAGCCTCAACTCATTCCCAAATATCCCTAGAAGATTCTACGAAAAGATTGTTAGCAAACTGCTCCAAGAAAAGAATCCTGTAACTCTGTGATATGAATTCACACATCACAAAGAAGTTTCTATGAGTGTTTCTCTCTAGTTTTTATCTGAGTATATTTCCTATGTCACCATATGCTTCAATGTGATCCAAAATATCCCTTCTCAGATACCCCAAAAACAGTGATACCAAACTGCTGCATAAGAGTTGTGTAGCTCTGTGAGATGAATTCACACACCACAAA
This sequence comes from Macaca fascicularis, assembly GCF_037993035.2. Lineage (NCBI taxonomy): Eukaryota > Metazoa > Chordata > Mammalia > Primates > Cercopithecidae > Macaca > Macaca fascicularis. The sequence goes on along the minus strand of NC_088384.1, from coordinate 42,269,116 downwards.
GCAGTTTCTCATAACGCTTCTTTCTAGTATTTATCTGAGGATGTTTCCTCTTTCACCATATTCCTCAATGCACTACCGAATAACCCATTGCAGATTCCACGAAAAAAGTGTTAGCAAACTTCTTAATGAAAAGAACATTGTAACTCTGTAAGATGAATTCACATATGACAAAGCAGTTTCTTGGAAAGATTCCTTCTAGTTTTTATCTGAGGATATTTCCTTTTCCACCATAGGACTCCATGCACTCCAAAATATCCCTTTGTGGATTCCACGAAAACAGTGATAGCAAACTGCACCATGAAAAGAAACGTGTAACTCTACGAGATGAATTCAGACATCACAAAGAACTTTCTCAGAAGTTTTCTTTCTAGTTTTTATCAGAGGATATTTCCTTTGTCATGATAGGCTTCAATGTGATCCAGAATAACCCTTCTAGCAATCCCCAAAAACAGTGCTACCAAACTGCTCCACAAAAAGAATCATCTAACTCTGTGAAATGAATGCACAAATCATAAAGAAGTTTGTCAGAAAGCTTCTTTCTAGTTTTTATCTGAGGATATTTCTTTGTCACCATAGGCTTCAATGCAATCCAAAATATCCTTTCTCAGATTCCCCAAATCAGTGCTACCAATGTGATCCATGAAAATAATTTTGTAGCTCTGTGAGATGAATTAACACATAATAAAGTGGTTTCTCAGAATGCTTTTTCTCGTTTTAAACTGAAGATATTTCATTTTTCACTATTGGCCTCAAGGCCCTCCCAAATATCCCATTGCAGATTCCTAGAAAACAGTGTTAGCAAACTGCTCAATGAAAACAACAGTGTATCTCTGGGAGATGAATACACACATCAGAAAGAAATTTCTCACAAAATTTCTTTCTAGTTTTAATCTGAGGATATTTCCTTTTTCACCTTAGGCCTCAGTGCACTCCCAAATATCCTTTTGCAGATTCCGTGAAAACAGTGACAGCAAGCTTCTCCATGAAAAAAAAAGTTGTAACTCTGTGAGATGAATTAAAGCATCACAAAGAAGTTTCTCTGAAAGCTTATTTCTAGTTTTAATCTGAGGATATTTCCTTTGACCCCATACGCTTCAATGAGATCCCAAACAATCCTTCTCAGATTCCCAAAAAAACAGGGCTCCCAAACTGTTCCATGAAAGGAAAGGTGTAACTCTGTGAGATGATTTCAGAAATCACAAAGAAGTTCCTCAGAAAGCTTCTTTCTAGTTTTTGTCTGAGGATAATTCCTTTGTCACCATAAACTTCAATGCACTCTGAAATATCCCATTGCAGATTACAAGGAAACAGTGTTAGCAGACTGATCAATGAGCAGAACTGTGTAATTCTGTGAGATGAATTCACACTTCAAGAAACAGTTTCTCAGAAAGCTTTTCTCTTATTTTTTTCTGAGGATAATTCCTTTGTCACCATAGGCTTCAATACACTCCCAAATATCTTATTGAAGTCGCCACGAAAACAGTGTCATCAAAAGGCTCAAAGAAAAGCACGATGTAGTTCTGTGAGATGAATTCACCCATCACAAAGTACTTTCTCAGAAAGCTTCCTTCTAGTTTTTATAGGAGGATATTTCCTTTTTCACCATAGGCCTCAATGCACTCCCAAATATCCCTTTGCATATTCCATGAAAAGTGTTAGTGAGCTACTCCTTGAAAAGAAAGTTGTAACTCTGTGAGTTGATTTCACATATCACAAAGAGTTTTCTCAGAAACCTCCTTTCTAGTTTTTATCTGAGGGTATTTCCTTAGTCACCATAGGCTTCAATGTGATCCAAAATATCCCTTCTCAGGTTCCCCAAAAATAGTGTTACCAAACTGGTCCATGAAAAGAGCCGTGTAACTATGTGAGATAAATTATTGCATCACAAAACCGTTTCTCAGAATGTTTCTTTTTGGTTTTTCGATGAGGATATTTCCTTTGTCACCATCTTCTTCATTGCACTCCCAAATAGACTGCTGCAGATTCCACGAAAACAGTGTTATCAAAAGGCATAAAGAAAAGCACAGCTTAACTTTGTGAGATGAGTTTTCCAATCACAAAGCAGTTTTTCAGAAAGCTTCTTTCTAGTTTTTATCTGAGGATGTTTCCTTTTTCACCATATGTCTCAATGTGCTCCCAAATATCCCTTTGCATATTCCACAAAAACAGCGTATGCAAACTGCTCCATGAAAAGAAAGATGTATCTCTGTGAAATGAATTCACACAACCCAAAGAACTTTCTCAGATAGCTTCTTTCTAGTTTTTATCTGAGGATATTTACTTTGTTGTCATAAGGTTCAATGCACTCCAAAATATCGCATTGCAGATTCCAAGGAAACAGTGTTAGCAAACTCCTCAATGAAAAGAACAATGTAGATCTGTGAGGTGAATTCACACATCATCAAGTAGTTTCTCAGAAAGCTTCTTTCTAATTTTCATCTGTGAATATTTTCTTTGTCACCATAGGCTTCAATGCTATCCAAAACATCCTTTCTCAGATTCTGCATAAACAGTTCTACCAAACTGATCCATGAAAAGAATCATGTAACACTGTGAGATGAATTCATAAACCACAAAGCAGTTTCTCAGAAAGCTTCTTTCTAATTTTCATCTGAGGATATTTCCTTTTTCTCTATAGGCCTTAATGTGCTCCGAAATATCCCATTGCAGTTTCCATGAAACTGTTCCATGAAAAGAAAGGTGTAACTCTGTGAGATGAATTCACACATCACAAAGAACTTTATTAGAAAGTTTCTTTCTAGTTTTTATCTCAGGATATTTCCTTTGTCAACATCGGTTTCATTGTAATTGAAAATAACCCTTCTCTGATTCCCCAAAAACAGTGCTACTAAACTGATCCAAGAAAAGAATCCTGTAACTCTGTGAGATGTGTTAACACATCACAAAGCAGTATCTCAGAACGTTTATTAAGAACTTTCTCAGAAAGCTTCTTTCTAGTTTTTATCTGAGGATATTTCTTTTGTCACCGTAGGCTTCAAAGCGATAAAAAATATCCTTTCTCAAATTCTCCAAAAACAGTGCTAACAGACTGATTCATGAAATGATTCGTGTAACGCTGTGAGATGAAGTAATGCATCTCAAAGCAGTTTGTTAGAAACCTTCTTTCTAGTTTTTATCTGAGGATAATACCTTTGTCACTATATGCTTCAATGCCATCCATAATATCATATTGCAGATTCCAAGAAAACAGTGTTAGCATACTGCTCAATAAAAAGGACAGTGTAATTCTGTGAGACAATTTCATACATCACAAAGCAGTTTCTCCAAAATATTCTTTTTGTTTTTTATCTGAGGATATTTCCTTTCTCACAATAGGCTTCAATGCACCCCCAAATATCCTATTACAGATTCCACAAAAGCTGTGTTATCAATCTGCTCAATGAAAAGAGCAGTGTCACTCTATCAGATATGTGCACATATCACAAAGTGGTTTCTCAGAAAGCCTCTTTCTAGTTTTTTTATGACGATATTTCCTTTGTCACCATAAGCATCAATGCGCTCAGAAAAATCTCATTGCAGATTTCAAGAACACATTGTTAGCAGACTGTTAAATGAAGTGTAACACTGTCACATGAATTCACGCATCACAAAGTCATTTCTCAGAAACTTCCTTCTAGTTTTTATCTGTGGATATGTCCTTTTGCACCATAGGCCTCATTACGCTCCCAGATATCCCTTTGCAGATTCCATGAAAACAGTGTGAGCATACTGCTCCATGAAAAGAAGTTGCTGGGCACGGTGGCTCAAGCCTGTAATTCCAGCACTTTGGGAGGCCAAAACGGGTGGATCAAGAGGCCAGGAGATCGAGACCATCCTGGCTAACATGGTGAAACCCTGTCTCTACTAAAAAATACAAAAAACTAGCCAGACAAGGTGGCGGGCGCCTGTAGTCCCAGCTACTCGGGAGGCTGAGGCAGGAGAATGGCGTGAACCCAGGAGGCAGAGCTTGCAGTGAGCTGAGATCCAGCCACTGCACTCCAGCCTGGGCCACAGAGCGAGACTCCGTCTCAAAAAAAAGAAAGAAAGAAAGAAAGAAAAAACAAAGAAAAAAGAAAAGAAGGGGTAACACTGTGAGTTGAATTCCCACATCACAAAGAAGTTTCTCAGAAAGCTTCTTTATAATTTTTATCTGAGGATAATTCCTTTGTCACCATAGTCTTCAATGCGATCCAAAATATCCAATCACAGATTCCCCAAAAGCAGTGCTACCAAAGTGCTCCATGAAAGGAATCATGTAAATCTGTGATATGAATTCAGAAATCACAAAGTAGTTTCTCAGAAAGCTTCCTTCTAGTTTTTGTCTGAGGATATTTTCTTTATCATCATAAGTTTCAATGCGCTCTGAAATATCTCATTGCAGATTCCAAGAAAGCAGTGTAACCAGACTGCTAAATGAAAAGAACAGTGCAACTCTGTGAGATGAGTTCACACATGACAAAGGAGGTTCTCAGAAAGCTTTTTTCTAGTTTTTATCTGAGGATATTTTCCTTTTCTCCATAGGGAACATGCTCCAAAATATATCTTTGCAGATTCCATGAAAACAGTGTCAGCAAACTGCTCCATGAAAGAAAGTGGTAACACTTTGAGATGAATTCCCACATCATGACGAAGTTTCTCAAAAAGCTTCTTTGTAATTTTCATCTGAGAATATTTCCATTGTCACCATAGGCTTCAAAGCAATCCACAATATCCCTCTCAGATACCCCCAAAAAAGTGCCACCAAACTGCTCCTTGAAAGGAATCATGTAACTCTGTGAGATGAATTCAGAAATCACAAAGTAGTTTCTCAGAAAGCTCTTTTCTAGTTTTGTCTGAGGATATTTCCTTTGTCACCATAAGCTTCAATGAGGTCCATAATATCCCATTGCAGATTCCAAGAAAACAGTGTTAGCAAACTACTCAATGAAAAGAAGAGTGTATCTCTGTGAGATGATTTGACACAACACAATGCAGTTTCTCAGCAAACTTATTTTTGGTTTTCATCTGAGGATAGTTCCTTTGTCATCACAGGCTTCATTGTACTCCCAAATATCCTATTGTAGATTCCACGAGAAAAGTGTTGTCAAACTGCTCATTGAAAAGAATGGCATAGCTCTGTTAGATGAATACACACATCATGAAGCAGTTTTTTAAGAAAACTTCTTTCTCGTTTTTGTGTGAGGATATTTCCTTTTTCACTATAGGCCTCAATGCACTCCAAAATGTCCCTTTGCAGATTTCATGAAAACAGTGTTAGCCAACTGCTCCATAAAAAGAAAGGTGTATCTCTGTGAGATGCAATCACACATCATAAGGAAGTTTCTCAGAAAGCTTTTTACCAGTTTTTTCTGAGGACAGTTCCTTATTCACCATAGGCTTCAATGGGATCCAAATTATCCCTTCTCAGATTCCCCAAAAAGAGTTCTAACAAACTGATCCATGAAAAGTATCATGCAACACAGTGAGATGAATTAAAACATCACAAAGTGGTTTCTCAGAAAGCTTATTTCTAGTTTTTATATGAGAATATTTCCTTTGTCACCAAAAGCTTAAATATGCTCCAAAATATCCCATTGCAGATTGCAAGGAAACAGTGTTAGCAAACTGCTCAATGAAAAGAGCAATGTAACTCTGTGAGATGAATTCACACATCACAAAGCAGTTTCTCTGAAAATTTATTTTTGGTTTTTATCTTACTATATTTCCTTCATCACCACAGGCTTCAATGCTCTACCAAATATCCCATTGCAGAATCCACAAAAACTGATTATCAAACTGCTCAATGAAATGAACGGTGTAACTCCTTGAGTTGAATTCACACATCAGAAAGCAGTTTCTCAGAAAGCTTCTTTCTAGTTTTTATCTGAGAATATTTCTTTTTTCAGTATAGGCCTCAATGTTCTCCCAAATATCCCTTTGCAGTTTCCACGAAAACAGTCCAGACTGCTCCATGAAAAGAAAGGTGTATCTGTGTGAGATGAATTCAAACATCAAAAAGAACTTTCACAGAAAGCATCATTATAGTTTTTATCTGAGGATATTTCCTTTCTCACCAAAGCCTTCAATGAATCCAAAACATCCTTTCTCAGATTCCCTAAAAACAGTGCTACCACTCTGTTCCATGAAAAGAATCATATAACTCTGTGAGATGAATTCACAAATAACAAGGCAGTTTCTCAGAAAGTATCTTTCTACTTTCTAAGGTTATTTTCCTTTTCACAATAAGTTTCAATGCACTCCAAAATATCTCATTCCAGATTCCAAGAAAACAGTGTTAACAAACTGCTTAATGAAAATAACAGGGTAACTATGTGAACTGAATTCACACATCACAAAGCAGTTTCTCAGAAAGCTTCTTTTTGGTATTTCTCTGAGGATATTTTCTTTGTCATCATAGGTATCAATGTGCTCCCAAATATCCTATTGCGGATTCCATGAAAACAGTGTTATCAAACTGCTCAATGAAAAGTATGGTGTAACTCTGTGAGATGAATTCACACATCACAAAGCAGTTTCTCAGAAAGCTTCCTTTTGGTTTTCCTATGAGGATATTTCCTTTTTCACTATAGGCCTCAATGAGCTCCCAAATATCCCTTTGCAGATTCCACGAAAATTGTGTTAACAAACTACTCCATGAAAAGTAAGTTGTAACTCTGTAAGATGAATTCACACATCATGAAACAGTTTCTCAGAAAGAGTCTTTCTCCTTTTACTATGAGGATATTTACTTTTTCACTATAGTTCTCAATGTGCTCACAAGTATCCCTTTGGAGATTCCACGAAAACTGTGCTAGCAAACTGTGCCATGGAAACAAAGGTGTAACTCTGTGAGATGAATTCACACATTACAAAGAACTTTCTCAGAAAGACTCTTTCTCATTTTTATCTGATTATATATTTTTAGTTACCATAGACTTCAAGGCAATACAAAATACCCCTTCTCAGATTCCCCAAAAACCGTGCTACCAAACCGACCCATGAAAACCATTGTGTAACACTGTGAGATGAATTAACTCATCATAAAGCCGTTTCTCATGAAGCTCCTTTCTAGTTTTTATATAAGGATTTTTTTTGTCACAATAAGCTTCAATGCGCTCTGAAATATCCCATTGCAGATTCCAAGAATACAGTGTTACCAAACTGCTCAATGAATAGAACAGTGTTACTCTCTGAGATGCATTCACACATCACAAGGAAGTTTCTCAGAAAGCTTCTTTCTAGTTTTTATCTGAGAATATTTCATTTTTTAACCATAGGTCTCAATGCACTCCCAAATATCCCTTTGCAGATTCCACGAAAACAGTGTTAGCAAACTGCTCAATGGAAAGAAAGGTGTAACTCTGTGATATGAATTCATACACCACAAAGAAATTTCTCAGAAAGCCTCTTCCTAATTTTTATCTGAGGATATTTCCTTTGTCACCCTAGGCTTCAATGTGATCCAAAATATCCCTTCTCAAATTCCCCAAAAACAGTGAAATCAAACTGATCCCAGAAAAGAATCATATAACTCTGTGAGATGAATTCACAAATCACAAAGCAGTTTCTCAGAAAGTATCTATCTAGTTTTTGTCTGAGGATTATTCCTTTTTCACAGTAAGTTTCAATGCGCTCTGAAATATCCCATTGAAGATTCCAAGAAAAGAGTGTTAACAAAGTGCTCAATGAAAGGAACAGTGTAACTCTGTGAATTGAACTCACACATCAAAAACAGTTTTTCAGAAAGCTTCTTTTTGATTTTTCTATGAGGATATTTCCTTTGTCAACATAGTATTCAATGCACTCCCAAATACTCTATTACAGATTTCACGAAAGCGGTGTTAGCAAACTGCTCAGTGAATAGAACAGTGTAACTCTCTGACATGAATTCGCACATCACAAAGCCATTTCTCAGAAAGCTTTTTTCTAGTTTTTGTCTGTGGATATTTCTGTTTTCACAATATGCTTCATTGCCCTCTGAAATATGCTACTGTAGATTTCAAGAAAACAGTTTTAGCAAATTTTCCCATGAAAAGAATGGTGTAACTTTCTGCAATGAATTTATACATCACAAAGCAGTCTCTCAGAAAGCTTCTTTCTAGTTTTTCTATGAGGATATTCCCTTTTTCATTATAGGCCTCAAAGTGCTCCCAAGTATCCCTTTGCAGATTCCACAAAAAATGTGATAGCAAATTTTTTCCATGAAAAATAAGGTGTAACTGTGTGAGATGAATTCACGCATCACAAAGAACTTTCAGAGAAAGCTTCTTTCTAGTTTTTATCTGAGCATGTTTCCTTTCTCACCATAGGCTTCAAGGCATTAAAAAAATATCCTTTCTCGGATTCCCCAAAAACAGCGCTAGCAGATTGATCCATGAAAAGAATCGTGTTATGCTGTGAGATGAATTAACACATCTCATAGCGGTTTCTTAGAAATCTTCTTTCTAGTTTTAATATGAGGATGTTTCCTTTGTCACCATAGACTTCAATATGATCCAAAATATCCCTTCTCAGATTCTCTAAAAACAGTATTACCAAACTGCTCTATGAAAAGAATTGTGTAACTCTGTGTGATGAATTCACAAATCACAGAGCAGTCTCTCAGAAAGTTTCTTTCTAGCTTTTGTCTGAGGATATTTCCTTTTTCACAATAAGCTTCAATGCACTCCGAGATATCCCATGGAAGAATCCAAGAAAACAGTGTTAGCAAGCTCCTCAATGAAAAGAACAGTGTAATTCTTTGAGATGAATTCACACATTAGAAAGCAGGTTCTCAGAAAGCTTCCTTTTGTTTTTTCCATGAAGATATTTCCTTTGTCACCCTAGGCATCAATGTGCTCCCAAATATCTCTTTGCAGATTCCTTGAAAACAGTGTTATCAAACTGCTCCATGAAAGAAAAGGTCGCATTCTGTGAGATAAATTCACACATCACAAAGAACTTTCTCAGAAAGCTTCTTTCCAGTTTTTATCTAAGGATATTTCCTTAAACTCCATAGGCTTTGATGTGATCCAAAATATCCCTTCTCAGATTCCCCAAAAACAGTGCTACCAAACTTCTCTTTGAAAAGAATCGTGTAACTCTGCAAGATGAATTCACAAATCACAAAATAGTTTCTCATAAAACTACTTTCTAGCTATTATATGAGGATATTTCCTTTGTCACCGTAAGCTTCAATGCACTCTGAAATATCCCATTGCAGATTCCAAGAAAACAGTGTTGGCAAACTGCTCAATGAAAAGAACAGTGTAACTCTCTGAAATGTATTCACACATCACAAAGCAGTTTCTCAGAAAGCTTCTTTTTACTTTTTGTCTGAGGATATTTCCTTTTCACAGTAAGCTTCAATATGCTCTAAAATATGCCATTGCATATTCCAAGAAAACAGTGCTGGCAAACTGTTCAGTGAAAAGTACAGTGTAACTCAGTGGGTTGAATTCACACATCACAAAGCAGTATCAGAAAGCTTCTTTCTATTTTTTCCATGAGTTTATTTCATTTTTTACTATAGGCCTTCATGTGCTCCTAAATATTCCTTTGCAGTTTGCAAGAAAACAGTGTTAGCAAACTGCTCAACGAAAAGATGGGTGTAACTCCATGAGATGACTTGACAAAACAAAAAGCAGTTTCTCAGAAAGCTTCTTTTTCGTATTTATCTAAGGATATTTCCTTTGTGACCCTAGGCTTCAATGCGATCCAAAATATCCTTTCTCAGTTTCCCCAAAAAGAGTGCTACCAAACTACCCAATGAAAATAATGGAGTAGCACTGTGAGATGAATTCACACATCACAAAGCAGTTTCTCAGAAAGCTTTTTTCTAGTTTTTATCTGAGGATATTTCTGTTTAAACTATAAGCCACAATGCATTCAAAAATATCCCCTTAAAAATTCCATGAAAACAGTATTAACAAACTGCTCCATGAAAAGAAAGGTGTAACTCTAAGAGATGAATTCACACATCACAAAGAACTTTCTCAGAAATCTTCCTTCTCGTTTTTATCTGAGGATATTCCCTTAGTCACCATAGGCTTCAATGCTATCCAAAATATCCCTTCTCAGTTTCCCCAAAAACAGTTCTACCAAAGTGATAAAAGAAAAGAATCGTGTGACTGCATGAAATGAATTAGCACATCTCAAAGTGGGTTCTCAGAAAGCTTCCTTTCAGTTTTTTAAGTGTGGATATTTCCTTTGTCATCTTGGGATTCAATGCAATCCAAAATATCCCTTCTCAGATTCCCGACAAACAGTGCTACCAAACTGCTCCATGACAAGAATCATGTAACTCTGTTAGATTAATTCACAAATCACAAACGGCTTTCTCAGAAAGCATCTTTCTAGATTTTGTCTGAGGATATTTCCTTTGTCACCATAAGCTTCTATGCACTCCAAAATATTCCTTTGCTGATTCCAATAAAAGAGTGTTACCAATCTGTGCAACAAAAAGAACAGTATAATTCTATGAGATGAATTCAAAAATCTCAAAGCAGTTTCTCAGAAAGTTTCTTTCTAGTTTTTGTCTGAGGATATTTCCTTTTTCAACATATGTTTCAATGTGATCCATAATATCCCTTCTCAGATTCGCCAAAACAGTGCTACAAAACTGCCTCATGAGAAGAATCGTGTAACTCTGTGAGATGAATTTGTACATCATAAAGTGGTTTCTCAGAAATCTTCTTTCTAGTATTTATAGGAGGATATATCCCTCGTTACCATAAGCTTCACTGTGCTCTGAGCTATCAGATTGCAGATTCCAAGACAACAGTGTAAGCAAACTGTTCAATGCAAAAACAGTGTAACTCTGTGAGATGAATTCACACATCTGAAGAAGTTTTTCAGGACGCTTGTCTTCAGTTTCTACCTGAAGAATTTTTCTTTTTAACCTTATGCCTCTATGCAATTTCGAATATGCCTCTGCAGATTACTCAAAAACAGTGTTAGCAAAGTGCTCAGTGAAAAGAAAGGGGAAACTCTGTGAGATGAATTCACCCATCATAAAGCAGTTTCTGAGAAACCTTCTTTCTAGTTTAAATCTGAGGATATTTACTTTTTCACCGTAGGCCTCAATGCACTCCCAAATATCCTACAGCAGATTCCATGAAAACAGTGTTAGCAAACTGTTCAATGTAAACAAAGGTGTAGCTCTGTGAGATGAATTCAAACATCACAAAGAAGTTTCTCAGAAAGCTTCTTTCTGGTTTTTATCTGAGGATATTTCCTTTGTCACCATAGGCTTCAATGTGATCGAAGATATCCCTTCTCAGATCCCCCCAAAACAGTGCTACCAAACTGTGCCATGAAAAACGAGGTGTAATTCTTGGAGATGAATTCAAAAATCACAAAACAGTTTCTCAGAAAGCTTCGTCTTAGTTTTTGTCTGAAGAGATTTCCTTTGTCGCCATAAGCTTCAATGCGCTCGAAAATGTCCCATTGCAGATTTAAAGAAAACAGTGTCAGGAAACAGCTCAATGAATAGAACAGTGTAACTCTGTGAGATGGTTTCACACATCACAAAGCAGTTTCCCAGAAACTGCTTTTAGGTTTTTTTCTGAGGATATTTCCTTTGTCACCATAAGCTTCAAAGTGCTCTCAAATATCCTGTTGCAGATTCCACAAACACAGTATTATCAAATCGCTCAATGAAAACAATGGTGTAGCTCTGAGAGATGAATTCACAGATCACAAGGAAATTTCTCAGAAAGCTTCTTTCTAAATTTCATCTGAGGATATTTCCTTTGTCACCATAGGCATAAATGTGATCCCAAATATTCCTTCTCAGATTCTCCAAAAACAGTGCTAACAAAATGCTCTATGAAAAGCATCGTGTAGCTCAGTGAAACAAATTCACAAATCACAAAGCAGTTTTTCAGAAAGCTTCTTTCTATTTTTTGTGTGAGTATATTTCCTTTGTCACCAAAGGCTTCAATGTACTCTGAAATATCCCATTGCAGATTCCACAAAAACAGTGTTAACAAACTGCTCAATGAGAAGAACAGTGTAACTCTGTGAGATCAATTCACACATCACAAAGCAGTCGCTCAGAAAACTTCTTTTTGGTTTTTGTCTGAGGATATTTACATTGTCACCATCGGCTTCAATGAGCTCACAAATATCCTGTTGCAGTTTCAAGGAATTCACATATCACAAAGCACTTGCTCAGAAAGCTTCTTTCTATTTTTATATGAGGACATTTCCTTTGTCACCATAAGATTCAATGTGCTCCAAAACATACCATTGCAGATTCCAAGAAAATGGTGTTAGCAAACTTCTCTATGAAAAAAACAGTGTAACTCTGTGAGATGAATACACACATCACAAAGCAGTTTCTCGGAAAGTTTCTCTCTGGTATTAATCTGAGGATATTTCTTTTGTGACAATAGGCTTGTATGTGATCCCAAATATCCCTTCTCAGATTTCCCAAAACATTGCTACCAAACTGAACTATGCAAAGAATCATGTAACTCTGTGAGATGAATTGAAACATGAGAAAGCAGTTACTCAGAAAGCTTTCTTCTAGTATTTATATGAGGATATTTCTTTTGTCATTGTAAGTTTCAATGCGCTCTGAAATATCCCATTGCAGATTCCAAGATAAGAGTGTTAGCAAACTGCTCACTGAAAACAACAGTGTAACTCTGTGAGATGAATTCATACATCACAAAGCATTTTCTCAGAAAGCTTCTTTCCAGTTTTTATCTGAGGATATTTCCTTTTTCACCATAGCCATCAATGTGCTCCCAAATACCCCATTATAGATTGCAAGAAAACAGTGTTAGTAATCTGCTCCATGGAAAAAAATTTGTAACTGTGCCAGGTGAATTCACACATCACAAGGAACTTTCTCAGAAAGCTTACTTCTGGTTTTTATCTGAGGATATTTCCTCTTTCACCATAGGCTTTAATGCCATCCAATTTATACCTTTTCAGATACCCCAAAACAGTACTACCAAAATGCTCTATGAAAAGAGTCATGTAACGTTTTGAGATGAATTCACAAATCAAAAAGCAGTTTCTCAGGATGCTTGTTTTTGATTTTTATCTGAGGATACGTCATTTGTGACCATAGGCTTCAATGCACTCCCAAATATTCTAGTGCAGATTCCATGAAAACAGTGTTATCAAACAGCTCAATGAAAAGAGTGGTGTAACTCAGACAAATTCGCACATCAAATAGCAGGTTCTCAGAAAGTTTCTTTCTTGATTTTATTTTCAATGCCATCCCAAATATCCCTTCTAAGATTCCCCCAACGCAGTGCTACCAAACTGATCCATTAAAACAACTTTGTAACTCTGTGAGATGAATTCACAAATCACAAAGAAATTTCTCAGAAAGATTCTTTCTGGTTTATATCTGAGGATATTTCCTTTGTCCCCATAGGCTTCAATGTGCTCCCAAATATACTATTGCAGATTCCATGAAAACAGTGTTAACAAACAGCTCAATGAAAAGTACAGTGTAACTCTGTGAGATGAATTCACACATCAAAATGCAGTTTCTGAGAAAGCTTCTTTCTAATTTTTATCTGAGGATATTCCCTTTTTCACTATAGGCCTCAATGCACTCCCAAGTATTACTTTGCAGGTTCCACGAAAACAGTTTTGGGAACCTGTGCCATGAAAACAAAGGTGTAACTCTGTTAGGTGAATTCACATATCACAAAGAACTTTCTTAGAAAGCTTCTTTCCAGTTTTTTCTCAGGATATATACTTTGTTACCATAGGCTTCAATGTGATCCAGAATATCCCTTCTCAGTCTCCCTGAAATCTGTGCTAACAAACGGCTCCTGGAAAAAAAAATCGTGTATTCCTTTGAGATGAATTAAACCACTGAAAACATTTCCTCGGAAATCTTCTTTCCAGTTTTTATATTAGGGTACTTCCTTTGTCATCTTAAGCTTCAATGTGCTATGAAATATCCCTTTGGAGATTCCACGAAAACAGTGTTAGCAAACTGCTCAATGAAAAGGATAGTGCATCTCTGTGAGATGAATTCACACATCACAAAGCAGTTTCTCAGAAAGCTGCTTTTTGGTTTTTATCTGAAGATTTTTCCTTTGTCACAACAGGCTTCAATGCATGTCCAAATATCCTATTGCATATCCTACAAAAACAGTGTTATCAGACTACTCAATTTAAAGAATGGTGTAACTCTGTAAAATGAGTTCACACATCACAAAGAACTTATTCAGAAAGCTTCTTTCTATTTTTTTTTTTTTTTTTAACTTGAAACACAAACGCTTTATTTAAAGGAGCATCTCAATTCCGCGTGGCGGGCAAAAAATAAAGGAGCAGATTGTGACACACCAATCCCATCGGCCAAGTGGTCGAACCCAACATCCAAGACCCAGCGAGCAGGCAAGCTCAGCGCAACCTCCGGGCTTCTCGCTCTGACTCCAACAGGGTGAGCACGTCGCCCTCGCGCACGGGGCCTTTTACATTGCGGATGATAGAGCGGCTCGTGTCGTCCATGAATTCCACGCGCACCTGCGTGCACTGTCCCTGAGAGCCGGTCCTGCCCAGGACCTTAGTGACCCTGGCGAGCTTGATAGGCTGCACACGGCTGGTGTCCATGATGGCGGCGCAGCGGCTGTCTGGCGGAGAGCTTCTTTCTATTTTTTATCTTAGGATATTTCCTTTTCACCAAAGGCTTCAATGCGATCCAAAATATCTCTTCACAAAATCTGTAAAATCAGTGCTATCAAACTGATTCATGAAAAGAATCGTGTAACACTGTCAGATGAATTTAGAAATCACAAAGCAGTTTCTCAGAAAATTTCTTTCCAGTTTTTGTCGGAAGACTTTTACTTTTTCGCAATAAGCTTCAATGTGCTCTGAAATATGCCATTGTAGATTAAAAGAAAACAGTGTTTGCCAATGGCTCAATGAAAAGAAGAGTGAAACCATGTGAATTGAATTCATACATCGTGAAACAGTTTCTCAGAAAGCTTCTTTCTAGTTTTTATATGAAGTTACTTCTTTTTTCACTGTAGGCCTCAATGAGCTCCCAAATATCCCTTTGAAGACACCACGAAAACAGTGTTAGCAAACTGCTCCATGAAAAGAAGGGTGTAACTCTGTGAGATGAATTCACACATCACAAGGAACTTTCTCAGAAAGCTTCTTCCTAGTTTTTATCTGAGAATATTTCCTTTTTCATCATAGGTCTCAAGTCACTCCCAAATATTACTTTGCAGATTCCATGAAAACTTTAACTTCTAACTTTAATCTGAGGTTATTTCCGTTGTCACCACAGGCTTCAATGTGATCCAAACTATGCCTTCTCCTATTCCCCACAACAAAGCTACTGAAGTACTCCATGAAAAGAATCATGTAATTCGGTAAGACAAATTCACACATCACAAAGAAGTTTCTCAGAAAGCTTCTTCTAGTTTTTGTCTGAGGATATTTCCTTTGTCACTGTAGGTTTCCATTCAATCTAAAATATCACTTCTCAGAATACCCAAAAACAGTGCTTCCAAACTGCTCCATGAAAAGAATTGTGTAACTCTGTGAGATGAATTCACAAATCAGAAAGCAGTTTCTAAGAAGACATTTTTCTAGTTTTTGTCTGAGGATATTTCCTTTGTCAACATAAGCTTCCATGCGTTCATTGCAGAAATCACATTGCAGATGCCAAGAAAACAGTGTTGGCAAACTCCTCAATGAGGAGACAAGTGTAACTCTGTGAGATGAATTCACATATCACAATGCAGTTTCTCAGACAGCATATTTTTGGTTTTAATCTGAGGATATATCCTTATTCACCATAGGCCTCAATGCACTCCCAAATAAATCTTTGTAGATTCCACAAAAAGAATATTAGGAAGCTACTCCATGAAAAGAAAGCTGTAACCGTGTGAAATGAATTCACACATCACAAAGACGTTTCTCAGAAAGCTTCTTTAGTTTTTATCCGAGTATATTTCCTTAGTCAACATAGGTTTTAATGTGATCCAAAGTATATCTTCTCAGTTTCCCCCAAAAGCAATGCTACCAAACTGCTCCATGAAAAGAATTGCATAACTCTGAGAGATGAATTAACACATCACAAGTGGTTTCTCAGAAAGTTTGTTTCAAGGTTTTTTTATGAGGATATTTCCTTTCTCACCATAAGCTTCAATGCAATCCGAAATATCCCAGTGCAGACTCCAAGAAAACAGTGTTAGCAAACCGCTCAATGAAAAGAACAGTGTAAGTCTCTGAGATGAATTCACACTTCACAAAGCACTTTCTCAGAAAGCTTATTTCTAGTTTTTATATGAGGATATTTCCTTTTTCACCATAGGCATCAATGTGCTTCCAAATATCCCTTTTCTGATTCCACAAAAACTGTGTTTGCAAACTGCTCCATGAAAAAAAGAAGTGTAACACTGTGAGGTAGATTCACACATCACACAGAAGGGTTTCAGAAAGCTTCTTTCTAATTTTTATCTGATGATATGTCCTTTGTCATCATGGACTTCATTAGGATCCAAAATATTCCTTCTCGGATTCCCCAAAAACAGTGCTACCAAACTGTTCCATGAAAAGAATGATGTAATTCTGCGAGATGAACTCAACATCACAAAGCAGTTTCTCAGAAAGATTCTTTCTAGTTTTTGTCAGAGAATATTTCCTTTTTCACCATAAGCTTCAATGTGCTCCAAAATATCCCATTGCAGATTCCACATTAGAAGTGTTAGAAAACTGCTCCCTGTTAAGAAAGCTGTACTCCAGTGAGATGACCTCACACATCACAAAGAACTTTCTCTGAGCGCTTCTTTCTAGTTTTTATCTGAGGATATTTCCTTTATTACCTTAGGCCTTAATGCATTCTCAAATATCCCTTTGTAGATTACACGAAAACAGTGTTAGCAAACTGCTCCATGAAAAGAATGGTGTAACTCTCTGAGATGAATTCACACATCACAAAGCAGTTTCTCAGAAATCCTCAATCTAGTGTTTATCTGAGGATACTTCCTTTTTCACCATATTCCTCACTGCACTCCTGAATATCAAACTGCAGATTCCACGAAAAAAGTGTCAACAAACTTCTCAATGAAAATAAAGGTGTAACTCTGTGAGATGAAAACATTCATCACAAAGCAGTTTCACAGAAGCCTTTTTTTGGTTTTTATCTGGGGATATTTCCTTTGTCACCATAAGCTTCAATGCGATCCAAAATATCCTATTTCAGATTCCATGAAAACAGTGTTAGCAAACTGCTCAATGAAAAGAACACTATAACTCTGTGAGATGAGTTCACACATCAGAAAGCAGTTTCTCAGAGAGTTCTTTTTGGTTATATCTGAGGATATTTCCTTTGTCACCATAGGCTTCAATGTGATCCAAAATATCCCTTCTCAGTTTCCCCAAAAACAGTGCTACCAAACTGCTCCATGAAAAGAAAGTTGGAATGCTGTGAGATGAAATCACACATCAGAAAGCGGTTTCTCAGAAAGCTTCTTTCTAGTTTCTATCTTAGGATATTTCCTTTGTCAATATAAGCTTCAATGCACTCCAAAACATCCCATTGTGGATTCCAAGAAAACAGTGTTAGCAAACTACTCAAAGAAAATAACAGTGTAACTCAGTGAAATGAATTCACACATCATGAAGCAGATTCTTAGAAGGCTTCTTTTTGTTTTTTATCTGAGGATATATCCTTTGTCACCAAAGCCTTCAATACGCTCCCATATATCCTCTTGTAGATTCCACGAAAATAGTGTTATCACAATGCTCAATGAAAAGAAGGGTGTAACTCTGTGAGATGAATATGCACATTGCAAAGAAGTTTCTCAGAAAGCTTATCTCTAGTTTTTATCTGGAGATATTTCCTTTTTCACTATAGGGCTCGATGTGCTTCCAAATATCCCTTTGCAGATTCCACGAAAACAGTGTTAGCAAACTCCTCCTTTAAAGAAAAGTGTACCTCTTGGAGCTGAATTCACACAACACAAAGAACTTTCTCAGAAAGCTTCTTTCTAATTTTTATCTGAGGATATTTCCTTTTCCACTATAGGAATGAAGGCATTTGCAAATATCCCTTTGCAGTTTCCACAAAAACATTGTTAACAAACTGCTAAATGAAAAGAAATGTGTAACTCTGTGAGATGAATTGACACATCACAAAGCACTTTCTCAGAAAGCTTCTTTCTAGTTTTTATCTGAGGATATTTCCTTTTACACCATGGGCCTCAATGCGTTCCCGAATATCCATTTGTGGATTCCATGAAAAGAGTGTTAGCAAAGTGCTCCATGAAAAGAAAGGTGTAAATCTGAGAGGTGAATTCACACATCACAAGGCTGTTTCTTGGAAAGCTTCTTTCTAGTTTTAGTCTGAGGCTATTTCCTGTCACCATAGGCTTCAATGCACTCCCAAATGTCCTATTGCAGATTCCACAAAAACAATGTTACAAAACAGCTCCAAGAAAAAAATCGTGTTACTCTGTGAGATGAATTCACACATCACAAATAAGTTTCACATAAAGCTTCTTTCCAGTATTTTTCCAGGGATATTTCCTTTGTCACCCTAGGCTTCAATGTGATCCAAAATATCCCTTCTCAGATTCCCCAAAAACAGTGCTACCAAACTGATCTGTGAAAAGAATGGTGAAACTCTGTGAGATGAATTCATGCATCACAAAGCTGTTTCTCAGAAAGATTCTTTCTTGTTTTTATATGGGGATGTTTTCTTTTTCACCATATTCCTCAATATGATCTGGAATATCCCTTTGCACATTCCATGAAAAAAGCGTTAGCAAACATCTCAATGAAAAGAATGGTCTATCTCTGTGAGATGAATTCTCACATCACAAAGAAGTTTCTCAGAAAGTTTCTTTCTAGATTTTATCTGAGGCTATTTCCTTTGTCACCGAAGGCTTCAGTGTGATTCAAAATATCCCTTCTCAGATTCCCCAAAAACACTGCTACCAAACTGATCCTAAAAAATGATCATGCAGCTATGTGAGACGAATAAGCACATCACAAATCAGTTTCTCAGAAAGCTTTTTTTCTAGTTTTTATATGAAGATAATTCCTTTGTCACCAAAAGCTTCGATGTACTCCAAAATTTCCCATTGCAGATTCCAAGAATACAGTATTAGCAAACCACTCAATGAAAAGAACAGTATAACTCAGTGAGATGAATTCACACATACCAAAGCACTTTCTTAGAAAGCTTTGTGAACATAGGCTTTAATGAACTGCCAAATGTCCCTTTGCACATACCACGAAAAATGTGTGAGCAAACTGCTCAATGAAAAGAATGGTGTAACTCGGTGAGATGAATTCACACATCATAAAACAGTTTCTCAGAAAGATTCTTTCTAACTTTTATCTGAGGATATATTCTTTTACACTCTTGGCCTCAAGGCGCTCCCAAATATTCCTTTGCAGATTAAACAGAAATAGTGCTAGGAAACTGCTACATGTAAAGAAAGGTATAAATCTGTAAGATGAATTCACACATCATGAATAACTATAATATCCCCTTTCAGATTCCCCAAAGACCTGGCTATCAAACTGTTCCATGAAAAGAATGGTATAACTCCGTGAGATGAACTCAGACATCACAAAGCAGTTTCTCAGAAAGATTCTTTCTAGTTTTTATCTGAGGATATTTCCATTTTCACCATAGGCCTCAATGTGCTCCTGAATATCCCTTTGCAAATTTCAGAAAAAAATGGTGTTAGCAAACTTCTCCATGAAAACAAAGGTGTAACTCTGTGAGATGAATTAACACATCAGAGAAAGCTTTCTCAGAAAACTTATTTTTAGTTTTTATCTGAGGATATTTCCTTTTTAGAGGATATTTCATTTGTCACCATAAGCTTCAATGCGTTCCGAAATATCCCATTACAGATTCCAAGCAAACAGTATTAGCAAACTGCTCAATGAAAAGAACAATGTAACTTTCTGAGATGAATACAAAAATCACAAAGCAGTTTCTCTGAAAGCTTCTTTCTAGTTTTTGTCTGAGGATATTTCCTTTATCACCAGGCCTCAAGGCACTCTCAATTATCCCTTCTCAGATTCCATGAAAACAGTGTTAACAGACTGCTCCATGAAAAGAAATGTTTAGCTCTGTGAGATGAATCCACACATCACAATGCAGTTTTTCAGAAAGCATCTTTCTAGTTTTTATCTGAAGATATTTCCTATTTCACCATAGGTCTCAATGCACTCCCAAATATCCCTTTGCAAATTCCATGAAAACAGTGTTATTAAACTGCTCCATGTTACAAAAGGTGTAACTCTGTGATATGAATTCACGCATCACAAAGAACTTTCTCAGAAACCTTCTTTCTAGTTTTTATCTAAGGATATTTCCTTTGTCACCACAGGCTTCAAAGCTACTCTCCAGTTGTTATCTGAAGGAATTTCTTTCTTCACCTCAGGCCCCTATGCGCTCCAAAATATCCCTCTGCCGATTCCACAAAAACAGTGCTAACAAACTGATGTATGAAAAAAATGATGTAAGTCTGTGTGATAAATTGACCCATTACAAAGCAGTTTCTCAGGAAGCTTCTATGTAGTTTTTATCTGAGGATGTTTCCTTTTTCACCATAGGCTTCAACGCTCTCCAAAATATCTCTTCACTGACACCACAAAGACGGTGATGCCAAAGTGCTCCCTCAACAGAAACGTTTAGTTCTATGAGTTGAATGCCTGCATCACAAAGGAGTTTCTACGAAAGGTTCTCTCCTGTTTTTACCTGAAGAATTTTCTTTTTTCACCTTAGGCCTCTATGTGCTCCCAAATATCCCACTGTAGGTTCCACAAAACCGGTGCTACCAAAGTGTGCAATGAAAAGAATGGTTTAACACTGTGATATGAATTCACCCATCCAGAAGTAGTTTCTCAGGAAGCTTCATTCTAATTTTTATCTGAGGATATTTCCTGTACCACCATAGGTTTCAATGCGCTCTCAAATATCCCCCCTAAAACACCATAAAAAGTGATGCCAAAGTGCTCCTTCAACAGAAATGTTTAGCTCTATGAGATGAATGCACACATCACAAAGGAGTTTCTCAGAAAAATTCTCTTCAGTTTTTACCTGAAGATATTTCCTTTTTCACCATTGGACTCTATGCACTCCTGAATATCCCCTTGCAGATTCCACAAAAACAGTGTTACCAAACTGCTCAATGAAAAAAAAAGTGTAAGTCTGTGAGATGAATTCACCCATCACAAAGCAGTTTCTCAGATATGTTCTTTCTAGTTCAAATCTGAGGATATTTCCTTTTTCACCATAGGCTTCAATGTGCTCCCAAATATCTCTTCTCAGATACCACAAAAACAGTGATGCCGAACTGCTCAATGAACAGAAATGTTAAACTTTATGAGATGAATAGACCCATTAAAAAACCATTTCTTCCAAAACTTCTCTCCAGTTTTTATCTGAAGTTATTTCATCTTTCACCAAAGGCCTCTAGGAGCTACTGAATATCCCTTTGTAGATTCCATAAAAGCAGTGCTACCAAACTGCTCAAAGAAAAAAAAGATTTAATTCTGTGTGATGAATTCACCCATCACAAAAAAATTTCTCGGAAAGCTACTTTCTAGTTTTTATCTGAGGATATTTCCTTTTCCACCATCCACTTCTTTCTAGTATAAATCTGAGGATATTTCCTTTTTCAACATTGCAGTTTCCATAAAAACAGTAAGATCAAACTGCTCCATGAAAAGAATCATGCAACTCTGTGAGATGAACTCAAAAATCCCAAAGCAGTTTCCCAGAAAGTTCCTCTTTAGTTATTGTCTGAGGATATTTCCTTTGTCACCCTAAGCTTCAATGTGCTAAAAAATATCCTATTGCAGATTCCAAGAAAACAGTGTTAGAAAACTGCTCAATGAAAAGAACAGTGTAACTCTGTGAGATGAATTCACACATCACAAAGCAGTTTCTCAGAAAGCCTCTTTCTAGTTTTTATCTGAGGATAATTCCTTTTCCACCATAAACTTCAAAGTGATCCAAAATATCCCTTTGTAGATTCCACGAAAACAGTGATACCAAACTGCTCTTTGAAAAGAATTGTCTAACTCTGTGAGATGAATTAACACATAACAAAGCAGTTTCTCAGAAAACTTCTTTCTAGTTTTTGTATGTGGATATTTCCTTTTCACCATAAGCTTCATTGTGCTCCAAAATATCCCTTCTGAGACATCACAAAAACAGTGATGCCAAAGTGCTCCCTCAACAGAAATGTTTAGCTCTATGAAACTAATGAATATATCACAAAGGAGTGTCTCTGAAAGCTTCTCTCCAGTTGTTACCTGAAGAATTTTCTTTTTTCACCTTAGGCCTCCATGCGGTCCAAAATATCCCTCTGCAGATTCCACAAAAACAGTGGTAAAAATTCCTCTATAAAAAAGAATGATGTAACTCTGTAAGATAAATTGACTCATCACAAAGTAGTTTCTCAGGAAGCTTTTCTTTAGTTTATACATGGCAATATGTCCTTTTCCACTGAAGGCTTAAATGCACTGCAAAATATCCCTTCTCAGAAACCACAAAAACAGTGATGCCAAAGTGCTTCCTCAACAGAAACGTTTAGCTTTATGAGGTGAATGCACACATGACAAAGGAGTTTCTCAGAAAGCTTCTATCTAGTTTCTACATGAAAATATTTCCTGTTTCACCATTAGACTCTATGCACTCCCACATATCCCTTTGCAGATTCCATGAAAACAGTGTTACCAAACTTCTCAAAGAAAAGAAAGGTGTAACTCTGTGAGTTGAATTCACACACCACAAAGTTGTTTCTCAGAAAACTTTTTAGTTTAAATCTGAGGATATTTCCTTTTACACCATAGGTTTCAATGTGCTCCCAAATATCTTCTCAGATACCACAAAAACTGTGATGCTGAACTGCAAAATCAACAAAAAGGTTAAATTGTATGAGATGAATTGAAACATCACAAAAACATTTCTCGAAAAGCTTCTCTCCAATTTTTATCTGAAGTTATTACCTTTTTCATCATAGGTCTCTAGGAGCTCCCGAATATTCCTTTGCAGATTCCATAAAAACAGTGCTACCAAACTGCTTCATGAAAACAATCATGTAACTCTGTGAGATGAATTCAGAAATCACAAAGCAGTTTCTCAGAAAGCTTCTTTCTAGTTTTTGTCTGAGGATATTTCCCTTGTCACCCAAAGCTTCAATGCGCTCCCAAATATCCCATTGCCAATTCCAAGATAACAGTGTTTGCAATGTGCTCAATGAAAAGAATGGTGTAACTCTGTGAGATGAATTCATCCATCACAAATAAGTTTCTCAGAAAGCTTCTTTTTAGATTTTATCTGAGGATATTTCCTTTTTCACTATAGGCCTCAATGTGCTCCCAATTATCCTTTTTCAGATTCCATGAAAACAGTGTTAGCAAACTGCTCCATGAAAAGAAAAGTGTAACTCTGTGAAATGAATTCACACATCACAAATAACTTTCTCAGAAAGCTTCTTTCTAGTTTTTATCTGAAGACATTTCCTTTGTCACCATAGACTTCAATGCAATCCAAAATATCCCTTCTCAGATTTCCCAAAAACAGTGCTATGAAACTGCTCCATGAAAAGAATTGTGTAACTCAGAGAGATGAATTAACACATCACAAAGCGGTTTCTAGAAAAGCTTCTTTCTAGATTTTATTTGAGGATATTTACTTTTCCACCATAGGCTTCAATGTGCTCCCAAATATCCCTTTTGAGACATCACAAAAACAGTGTTGCCAAAGTGACCCCTCAAAGGAAACAGTTAGCTCTATGAGATGAATACACATATTGCAAGGGGGTTTCTCCAAAAGGCTCGCTCCAGTTGTTACCTGAAGGATTTTCTTTTATCAATTTAGGCCTCTATGCGCTCACAAATATCCCTCTGCAGATTCCACAAAAAGAGTGCTAACAAACTGCTCCATGAAAAGAATAATGTAATTCTGTGTCTGTGAAATAAATTGACCCATCACAAAGCAGTTTCCCAGGAAGCTTCTTTCTAGTTTTTATCTGAGTATATTTACTTTGTGACCGTAAGCTTCAATGCATTCTGAAATATCCCATTGTAGATTCGAAGAAAACAGTGTTAGTAAACTGCTCAATGAAAATAACAGCATAACTCTGTGAGATCAATTCACACATCAAAAAGCAATCTCTCAAAAGCTTGTTTTT